>NC_134137.1:289562500-290187500 GCF_033958435.1 Carettochelys insculpta
GCACAGGTGGAAATAAATTGAGTTGCATTTGCCTACAGTAGGACTGAATGTGGTTCCATATAAGAAGACAGAAATTTTGTCCAAAATGAGAGGGGCTGAAAGTTTTAGGGCTGAAACATATTACAGAATATAGCACATCTGTTAGAGAAGTGAAAAGGATTGTCACGCATCTGCTTTTTAACCCTGTCATGCTTTACAGTGTTTATTTTCATAGTATGCATAGCACAAAATATAGCAACTGCTACTCCTTGCTTTGGACCCCAGCCGTTTAGTCAGAGTGAGCAAGATACAGTCCAAAGTCCAGATCTGGCCCTGCAGCCTTTTCAGCTGGCCTATGGCCAACCCTATGGCTGCAGAGGTGGGAGAGGTGTGGGTGCTGCCCCCTCCCACAGCAAAGGTTCTCAGCCCCTTTTGGCTAGAAACCAACCAATGGGAGCTGAGAGATTTTTTTGGGGAGAGGGCAGTGCAGCACAATTTTTCAACTCCCATTGGCTGGTGTCTGGTCAATAGAAGATGAGAGGTTTGGCTGGGGTGGGGGGTGGCACAGGAATACTTCACCCAACCCCAGCACAAAGAGCCACATGGTATATTTTGTGGGCTGGCTCTGCTGGCTGACAGGGAGGTGAGCCTGAGGGTGCTGCTGGCCAGGAGCTGCCTGGATAAGCACCTCCAAGCCAGAACTTCCTTCTGGCACCACTCCCCAACTCCGTCCCAGACCCTGCATCTGCTCCTACACCCTTCCCCCAGGCCAGAATCCTCCCCTGCAACCATACCCCCTCCAGGCCCTGCCCCCCATCCCTTTCCCCAGGTTACAACCCTCTCCACCAGAATTCTCTCTCAGGCCTCACATCTTCTCCTGCACCACAGTCCTCTACCCCAGGCTCCCTTCTGCACCCAACTTCTATCCCAGAGCCAACACCTCTGCCATAGAAATGTGTATCCCTTGACCACTGCGACAAATCCCTTAGTTCCTTCGGGATCCTGCACTTCCATGTGGCTCCTTGTGGGCCTCAGAGACTCACAGAGGCCCCTGGTTGCCCTGGGTCTTCCCAAAGGAAAGGGTCTCCCTTTACCAAGCCATTTTCATCACAAGCCAGTCCTAATTGGAGGTGGAGGAGGTCTCTGCCCACCACGCTCGAGCTGCTCTGGTTTTGCCCCCGTTGGGCAACCCTCCAGGGGAAATGGTGGGGGGAGTCCAGTCCCACGCACTGTCCTGGACTCCAGCCCAGAGACCCTAGGGAAGGAGGGCAGTGGAGGGGCTTTTGCCCCTGCCTCACGGCAGCTCCCTTTTCCTGGTCCTCTTCACCCACCGCTTCCTTCTTGTATCTTCCCCTCATATCTTGTTGCTGGTGTCACTCAGCTCTGCTCCATTCTATTTTGCTTTCAAAACCTCCAGCCTCCTTCTTTCTGGGCATCACTCCACAATGCCCTTCTGCTACCTGGGGAAAGCCTTTCATAGGGAACCTGGAGGCCTTAGCTGATTGCAGATGCTTGATTACGTCCTGTTGCTGGCTGACTCCTGATGACCCCCAGGTGCCTGTCCAGCCTGCAGGACTCAACCCTCTGGGAACTTGGGAGGGGAACAAAAAGGAGTTTGTCCAGCACCCGAAATGTTCCCCCTCCCTCAGGCACTTGTCATCTGCAGTCTGTGATGTGCCACACCACTTACTAAAATCTTAGCATGGTCCCCCGCCATCAAAAATTATTGCACACCCCTGCTTTTAATAATGGTAACAGGGACACCAATAGGCACCACAAGTCCTGGGGCAATGGGGAGGGGCCAGCTCCATGCCCAGAAGGGGCAGATCCATCAGTGGAAGGGGCAGAGCCAAGGGCAGTCAGCCCTCAGCATCACTCATACTATGGTGCTGGTCCCCTCACTCCCTGAGGGCTGTGGGCAGCTGGAGCAGCACTGCTATGGTATTTCAAAGGAGCCCTGAGCTCTGGCTGCTGCCACTGTTCTTTTTGCAGTAGCAGTGGCTGGAGGTCCGGGCCCCTGTGAAACAGCCAGACCGGGAGAAATTGTCCCCTTCCCCCATCAGTGGCCCTGGATGGTAATGATGATTTGAGCATGCCCAGCACAGGAATTGATTGATGGTTAGTCTTATTTTGAAGTATATGTTGTATTTAGAGGGAGAAAAATGTGGGATAATCTCATGTAGAGTAGACTTTTATGTGAACTCTGGTGTGATGCTTGTCTTGTATCCCCAGCATTTTCTGCCAAAGTCCACATTCCTTACTTGTGCACAATTCACATTCAGGTAATATGGGACCTGACTTTCTAAAGTACTGAGCATCTATGCTTCCCAGGGATTTCAGCTGAAGATGTGGGTACACAGCAGCTATGAAAATCAGGCCCTTTGAATTCTGCCTGAAGAAGGACTGAAAGCTGGACCAAACTGCACTTCATACAATAAGTTCAAAGGACATTCCTTGGAAGGTGAATTGCTGAAGAATCAGTGCTTGGCAGCAAGAATAACACACCCTGTACACCAGTGCTCTCTGAAAATATAGACCCAGGTGTGTCAGCTATATTCAGTTAAATGTGTGCTTCAGTTTTGCAGATGTGGAAGCCCTTCTTGACAGCAGATCCATATGCTGAGCAGAGCTGGGCGATTCCTTTTTGGCAGCATGAAAACATTTTGTAAATTTGTATCTGTTTTTGATAAACTGTTCATGTAAAAAAAAATCCAAGATGTTAAAACATTTCAGTATAGCTATGTCTACACTAGAGGGTTTTGTTGATAAAACACCAGTTTGTCAACAGAACTTGGAACTTTTGTTGACAGCCTTCTGCCTGTCTCCCATGAGGCAGAACACCTTTCTCAACAGAATCTGGTGGCAAAAAGGCCATGTGAACACTTGGGGGTGGGCCCTCAGTTAACAGGCAGGGCTTCTGGGTCACCCAGCAGCCCTGTCTGCTGTACTCCTGGTTGGCTGTTCTGTTGAGAAAGCAGCCAAGCAGTCTGGCTTTCCTCTGTCGACAGAGCGATCTGCTTTCGTGTGTGGCCATGATCTGTCAACAGAAGGTTTGTTGGAAGGTATCTTCTGACAGTAAGGCTTATCAACAGGTTGCTGTAGTGTAGACACAAGCCTCTGACATTTTTAAATGAAAAGTTTTTATTTTTCAGTTTGAAAATACTTTTTATTGACAGTTCCTTCAATTTTATTTTTAAAAGTCAGAAATGTAAAACAATTCTCAAACAAAACAGTTTTTGTTTCAGATTGAATCAAAGTTTCATTTGACAGAAAAACATTTTACTCTTCACCTAATTTTGATAAGTTTGACCCTAAATTATTTTTTAAGTGCCAGCAAATTGAAAAATCTGGTGTTTACACAGCTTCAGTAGTGAGATCTGTCATAGGTTCCTCAGGATTCTTGTTTAATTCTGTTGTCCTAGTCACAGAAAAATCAGGATGTACATGTCACATTCATCACCTTCAGGCTGTACCCCTCTGATTAGTTAATGGTTGTGAGGCAAGCCTGAATATGTGTGTTACTTGTTGAAAAAATGGCTGATAGGGTCAAATTGTCAAAATGTATCTTAAGCTAAGCTCAATTTTTATGTGCATAAATTTGTTCACTAAGTCACAGGATAGCACAGTTTATGTACATCACTGGTGACAATAAAACATCTAGTGTACAGTAGACGTATAAATTGTTGGTGCTTAATAGTGTGTGGATATGTTGTCTAAGGTTGGGTGTGGACAAATGAGCTTTTAAACATGGCCTGGAACACTTTTGCCAACTCTGTCTATTTAAAATCTTTCATAACCATTTCTGTCTCATCTTCTAATGTTCTGAACAAGAGAATAAACACCATGCTAATGAAGCTTACAGATGCTATTATGTTTGGAGGCATTCCAAATACAACTGAGGACAGAGAAATAGTACAAAGGAATGTAGATAGACAGAAAAAAATGATATTCTGGAAACACTGAGGAGTCCTGTGGCACCTAAAAAACTAACAGAAGACATTCTTCTGGACTCCAAAATGCTGTTTAGAAGCATGGCCCCCGAGGGGTCTTCCAGAAGGAAGTCCTTCCGGAGGCCGCTTCTTCCTGAAAATTTTTGGGAAGAAGGGGCCTCCGGAAGAAGGACTTCCTTCCAGAAGACCCCCTGGGTGCTGTGCTTCTAAATGGCATTTTGGAGTCTGGAAGAACGTCTTCCAGACTCCAAATCACGTGACCTTATGCTAATGAGGCATGGGAAATTTGCATCCATGCCTCATTAGCATATTTGGGGCCATTTATTAGCAAGTCACTTTTGAAAAAAGTGGCATGTGCAGACACGACCAGTGTGTAAGGTGCCATAGGACTCCTCATTGTCTTGTGGATGTAGACTAACACAGCTACCCCTCTAAAACCTGGAAGTTATAAATATCTGTGGGGAACAAATTCACATCACTGGGAAGGAGAGAGGGCAGGTGTCTATAAAGAAATAATGATGGCAAAGACTGAGGAGAGGCAATAGATATCTTGCTTGATAGCACTCCAAATGAGAGACCAAAGTATTGTTCTCACTTTTGAAAAGCAACTTAGAGCTAGGAGCTAATAGTCTCTAATGTCACTACACCTGGAATATGTTCTTTTGTTCTGGGTACCTGCTTGTCGGAATTGACAAGAATTCAGACAAACAAAACTTACAAGGTGATTAATGAAAATGATTTACAAGAAAAGGTCAAAAGGGTTAACTATTTATATCTGTGTGTATAAATCTTCACTATGCAGTTTGGAAGGAAAATGATAAATCAACATATATAGGAAGAATATAAACACTAAGGATTTGTCTACACTATAGCAGTCTGTCAACAGAAATTATTTTCGGAAGATAAAACTTCTGTTGGCAGATTGCAGCCACACATGAAAGTGGATCTAAAAAGCGATCCATTCTGTTGACAGAGAGTGGCTGGACTGCCTGGCCACTTTCTTGACTGAATGGCCAACCAGAAGCACAGCATAGAGGGCTGCACAGTGACCCAGAAGCCCTGTCTGTTGATAGAGGGCCACCCGGAGCATCCACATGGCTTTTTTGTCAACAGATTCTGTCAAGAAAAGTGTTCTGCCTCATGGGGGAATGGCAGAAGGCTGTCGACAACTGCTGAATTCTGTCAATTTACTGTTGACAGAACACATTTTTAGTGTGGGCACTCCTCGAGTTTTGTCAACAAAAGCAGAGTTTTGTTGATAAAACTCTCTAGTGTAGACATCGCTTAAGAAGGAGACAAACTTTAGAAAAGTTCAAAGAGGTTTGACTAAACTAGTAGGATTAATTTAAGAAAAAGGAAACACCTAAACTCATTTAAAGGCCATGAAACAATCTTCCAAAGCAAGTAGTCCACATATTTTCAAAAAATAAGAATAAAAAAATAAAAAAAATAAGCAGAGAATAAAACAATAGTGGGCAATATAGAAATGGTCCTCAATGGAAGGAGATGGACTGAAGACCTAATATGTCTTTTCTATTCCTAACTCTTACAATTCAGTGGGTGATATTACATTCTAACATCTAACTTCCCCTTAGAAGTGCTTACGTTTGCAATTTTTAGTTTACAAAATGGCATTAAAATCACTGTAGTAAATGAAAATTCCACTAGGTGGTTCTGGTGTTCTTCTAACAAGTATCAAGAATTTTAGAGCGTTCTAATAGTAATTTTACCATCAAACACTCATGTTGCAAATGATGCTGTATTTGTCAGAACCTAAAAATGTGGCTATTTTCCCAATGCATATATTACTCTATGTTTCATAGTTAATTTTGTTAGAGGTGTGCCAGGATGAGTCTGTTGAGCATTGTTCAATTGCATCGGTGAGTTATAAGGTATAAGGTAAGGCTTTTTAGTTAAATCACTGCTGGAACTAAATTCTCTCCACTAGTTCTACTTTTGCAGCTTTGCTGAAGTCTGTAGTGTTGCATGAATGTAGGAGAAGATGCAATTTAGTCCAGTATACCTGACCATATCACTTCAGTGGGCACTGAGCCAGTTTTATTTTTTAAGGCTGCCTCAATCTGCTATTACCAGAGTAGCCCTTTTGTTTTCTTTGAGGCATGAAGTTAGAGCTTGGTGACAATTTCAAAAATTTTAACAAATTAGGCATTCACCTCAATAAAAAATTGAATTTCTTCAGCTGTGTGTGTTGCCCACTCATGGTTAAGTCAGTGAAATGACAGTTGGGAATTTTCATATGAATCTGAAGCAAGTATTCGAGAATAGTAATGGACATAAATGTTGAATAGTTGCACTGGAGACTTGATTCTGTGAGATCTGGTTATCCAGTCAGGGAGCAGAAATCATGATAGATGAGTTGTGTGTCCTGTCAAAATTGACTAGCAAGCAGTAGCTTCCACAGAGAATTCTGAACACACATAACTAAATACTTAAGAACAAATCCCAGGCCAAACGTTTGTGTATTCCACACAAAACATTAGCCCAAAACGAGTACAATCAGCCCTTCCAATTCCTTGTTCTCCACTTATTTCATTTCTTCCACTCTATGTAGCTGCTGAACCCACTTTTTGAAGAATATTTTCACTATCTGTCTATGTGTAATAGTACTTTGGACAGATATTTCAGACTTTGAGTAAAGCAATCTCCGTCAATGTGCCTTTAGATCAAGCTTCTCTTAGTTCATATTTGTGTTACTTTGTACTAGGGCTTGACAGCAGCTGAAGTACTTCATATAAATAACTTCTCAAAACTGTAACAGGGAGGTAGCTGTGTTAGTCTGTACTCCAACAGATCTGATCTGATCTGATGATGTGGGTCTGTCCAACGAAAACTCATCACCAAATAAATCATTTTGTTAGTCTTTAAAGTCCTACATTTCTGCTGGTTTGTTTTCTCAAAGCAGGGACTACTCTGGCTGACGGATGTTGGGGGTTGGATTTTTGTAATGTGGCTATACGAGGGACGTTTATTTCAAGCAATGGACAAGAGTGAGATCGGAGGCAATCTGCTGGCAAAAGAAAAAGTCAAAAGAACTGTCACACATGTGATGACATTCAGCCTGCAAAATAAACAAATATAAAAGGCATTGGGATATGATGATTGGCCGACGTTCACAAAAGTCCCTATTTTTCTGTACAAAAAGAGGACAAATTCTTTTTGCAAGAGAAGGAAACAGGACTTCTGAAGCCACAATCCCTCTCCAACCTTGCAATAGTCAACTATCCTTAACAAGAGTAGAGCAATAGTGTGAGATGAGGTTCTTTTTAGTAAGATTATCAGCTAATGGCAGCTAATTCACACACAAAGCAAAACATTAATAATGATTTTAACAATTAATCACATTTGTTAAACAATAGGCTACCATTTGAAATTTATTAATTTTTCTATATTTTCAAATACATCTATGTTTGACAATACAGAATGTGAAGTGTAGAGTGCTCACTTTATATTGCTGTTTTGATTACAAATATTTCCACTATAACATAAGAAACAAAAAATAGTATTTTGCAGTTCACCTTATGCAAGTACTGCAGTGTCATCTCCTTATCATGAAAGTATAACTTACCAACGTAGAATTTACATAACCTCACTCAAAAACAAAGCAGTGTAAAAGTTTAACCACTGCAGCTCCAGCTTGAAATAAGTTACAAGGCATCCTATTTCAAAATAAGTGCTTATTTCAAGCTTCCCAGTAACCCTCATATGACAAGGGTTACCAGGACCAAAACAACATGCTTGAAATAGCCCTGCTATTTTGAGCATGGCGTTTGGCCACGTTGTTTCTATTTTGGCATACAAATGTGTCCTGAAACAGAAACAGTAGTGTAGCCTTAACCTTAGAGTCCACAAGCCCATTCAGTCCTCCTCCTTTTTCAGACAGTTCCTGAGATAAACAATTTTGTTTTCATTTATGAAAGATAATGTTGCCCACTTCTTACGTAAAGTTATCTCAAAGTAAGAGTAGGTGTTTGCATGCTGCTTTTATAATCAGCAATGCAAGGTATTTACCTTCCAGATGTGCTGGAGATTCATATGTGCCTTCATGCTCCGGTCTGCATTCCAGAAGCCATGCTTCCATGCTGATAATACTCATTAAAAAAATAAGGTTTTAATTAAATTTGTGATTCAAATTCTTGAGGAAGAATTGGATGCCTCCTGTTCTGTTACCCACATTCTGCCACATATTTTGTGTTGTAGCAGTCTTGGATGATGGCCCAGCACCTGTGTTTTTTTAAGAACTCTTGCAATGTAGATTTGTCACAACACAAAGTACGTACAAATGTGAGATTTCTTTAAAAAACAAAACAAAAACAAAAACTACAGGACTCGACTTAAGGTTTAAAGATCTGAAATGCTATTCAAAAATCTTAAAGGGACAAGAGGTGGACCATGCTTTTAATTTTAGGTGTGGTGCAGGATTTCTCAGGCTGGCTGATGTACCCCCCTGTACACTGTAACTTTTAAACTGAATTCCAGGGAAGTAATTCTCTGAGTTTTAATCTTTCTTTTTAGCTGCTCTGTAACACCTAGCAACCAAATATACTTAACAAGTATGTCCTGGTGTGTGCCCCACTCCCTCCCCCAATAAAATCACCTTTTTAAGGCAATGATTTGATTCTTGTGGTCTGGAAGATAATAAGAGGTCTGTGTAGGCAAGTCTCAGACTGATAGACCAGCTAGCAGAGATTGCAGTTTGTTTTCTCTTAAGAAGAAAGAAAGACAGAAAGCTGTCTACTAAGGGAGGGTTAAGAGCTTGGGAAACTCCACAGAGAGACATCCCAGGTTTGAGAAGCGAAGTCCGCACCAAACCCAAAAGTTAAAAAATAACCTGCTCATGTCTAACTAAACATTTCCTTTCTATTCACACATTTGTTACTCCAAGATTGTTCTCAAGGCATGGATATTAGTGAAAACTTCCAAGCCTGGCTCCTATGGCCACACAAAGGACTCACCCAGCAGGTAACTGCTTCAATACAAAAAAAATCCTTTTCTGTTTCATTGGCTCACCTGGCTGCTTGCCAACAAAGGACCCACTATCTCTGGGTTTAATCTTCTGCAGGAAATTAATTTATGTGAATATTCTGATGTCTAGAAAAGGGACAGTAGCCCCCCCATTCATCATGAAGGTGAATTGAAAAATACTATTTGTTTTGTTTTTATACTGCAAATATTTGTAATAAAAATGAATATTAAGTGAGCACTATACTCTATGGCTGTGTCTACCCTAGCTCCCTACTTCAAAGGGAGCATGGTAAGTAGAGTGTTGGGAGATTATTGATGAAGTGCTGCACTGCATATGCAGCACTTCATTAAGCTAATTCTCCCCCATGGCAACTTCGAAGTGTTAAGCCATGGCTAAGCTGCCAGTACTTCGAAGTGCCCAGGCAACTTCTAAGTTGCCACGGGGGAGAATTAGCTTAGTGAAGTGCTGCATATGCACTGCAGCACTTCATTAATAAACTCCCAACAACCTACTTACCATGCTCCCTTCCAAGTAGGGAGCTAGTGTAGACACAGCCAATGTAATTGAAATCAATGTGTTTGAAAATGTAGAGAACATTCAAACACATTTAAATAAATTATATTTTATTATTGTTTAACAATATGATTAGTCATTTGATTAATCATGTTTATGTTGCTTGTCCCTTCCCCCCCCTCCACTCCCCCCCCCACACATACACAATCACGTGAAGAGGAGAGGCAATGGTTTAAAAACATTTGTTCCATCATTTTGAACTCTTGGGGAAAAGAATAAAAATGCATGACCAGAAGGAAGCATATCCCTCTCTTCCTTTGCTATCCAGGAGAGGGCAAGACTTCTAAGCACAAACTGTTTAGGTTGGGTTAGCCTTAAAGTTCATATAAAGTTTGCAAATTACAGCCACTTCTGTTACTTTTTGAAATGCAAAACTGTCATTCATTTTCCTCTGTTTGTTTATGTGCTTTAATTGTGTAAATAACTCTTGCTTCTTCTTCCTAATTAATTAATCTTTAGTTAGTTTATCACAGGATTACCTACAAGAGTTGTCTTTGGTGTGAGGTCTCAGGTACAGTGAATCTGGAGTGACTGGTCCTTTGGGACTGAAGATAGCCTGAATATTGTCGTGATTTTTGGTGCATGGGGCCATCTGGCACAAAGACAGGCTTGACTGGGTGGCAAAATAGACTGGAGTGCCCAAGAGAACTGTCTGTGACCCCGTATTAAGGCCGTCACAGTGCATGAGGAGTTCAGACTTTGACACTTGGTTGATGATACTTGGTTGATGGCATATAAATATAAAAAACATAGCCAATTTGGGGTCTGTAGCTTTTGTCTTTTTAGAAGGACAATAGGACCACTTAGAGCAAAGGATATGAGAACACAAAAGTGACATATGCAGAGATATTAACACCTAGTTGCCAAGCACTTAATCACCCAATAATCAGTTTTAAACATATAAATGGTGAAAGTGCATGGAATTACCAATGGAAGATGTGGCATCTAAGGAGGGCACTCGTGATAAAGAGATCTCCCTGAAAACTCTTAATCTTTCAGCTTCAGATATCAACATATATTTAGGGATCAGATGCCTTAAATTAGAATTGGATGCTATTGCTTTAAAGATAATTTGATCACTATTGATGCGCATTATTGGCTATATATGAACAATTCTAATATATGGGGGAGTCTGAGGAATCAATACATGGGGGTATATGGCATGAAGAAGATGAGCAAGCCTGAGCCACCACGCTTCATTTTAGACCACGTTTCATCTGTTAAACAATGAAATGTTCAGCCTACTGGAATTCCAATAGCCATATTATAAAAAACTTCCATGATATGTGAAAGCAAAATAATTTTCAGTGACCACATGGTCTTTAGGGTGTCTTAATTTCTGGGAATAAAAACAACAGATGTGTGAAAATACACAACTCTTTCATGGTGACTTTGTCATCTGCACTGCCAAAATCGCAATCATAGTCAGAAACTGAAGGATTTTCTGTTCTTTTCTTCTGGTGTGCTGCAAGTAATGCCTCTGTGTGGTCTTTAACAGTGTCTGTCATGGTGTACTATTATCATGAGAGTACCCACCTATTGTATGTAGTTTCCAAGGAGAGCATATAAAATATCACACGCCACACTAGAAATTTTACATTCCCTGAATAGTTTCTAACATTGTACTGTTTTAGTGTGCCACTAACAGTCAGCAAGTCTTTATAGAGTAGCTTCAGTCTGAATTCTGATTTCATACCTGTTTTCAAAGCTGTGATGCAGGGGTGAGGAACCTTCTTGGGTTCTGAGGCCACTGATCCCTAAACAAAGCAGTCAGGGGCCACCTCATTAATGTGGTCCCCAACTGTGTGGGGGCCAGGCCTATGGGGTCTGGGCAGTGTCACCCTAATTTACACTAAAGACCACCCCAGGACAGAGGGCCTGAAGGCTAGATTTAGGGTCCTAGGTTAAAGTTTAGGACCTACATGGTAGCATTCTCTGAAATGCTTCCAGTGCAATACACATCGGCATGTAGACAAGCAGACCTGTAGAGTGTGAGTACATAGATGAAATGATGGTGTTTGGAAGAGGTGTTTAGGCAAATCAGGAATGGGGGAATCTTTTGGTGGGAAGAAGTCCATATAGGAAGGAGCCTATGCAGGAAGGATGGCTTATAAAATTAAAAAAGATGTAGAGGAGATTTAAACTAAGGGTTGGGGTGCAGGAGCATATGGTTCAGACAGACACGTCCCTGAGGAGAGGAGTTATTAAAGGAGATTCTCTATTTCAGGGGTCAGCAATCTTCTGAGGTGAAGTGGTGAAATTTGGCGTTTTGATATCTCTGTATGGACCGAGTGCCAGTGATACTTTTTAAAGTCACTACTAGTCCTACTTACAAGAGCTTCATTAATAAATAAATTAAGATGCAGAGCTTTAATGTTTCTGTCTTTAAATCTTCATCTAGCTGGGGTTTTTAAATATTGAAAAATGTCCTGTATTTTAATACAGGTTGAACTTCTCTTATCCCAGATTCTCCGGTCCAGCAACATGCTGTGTGCCTCCAGACATTTGTTAATCACAGAAAACAATTGGTTTCCTGTGGGCTAATGTGTGAAGGCATTCTCTTAAAATTGCAAAATATTTTCAGGCTCAAACATATTGTCAACAGCAATCCTATATATCCCTCAATTGAAAAACAAATGAATACAGATTTAGAAGTACACTCATAAGGCTACTCTTAAAATGTTAGTTTAATGGTGTTAGGAACTGGAGGGCACTGAATCCCATTAATCTATAACTGAAAATTTTAGTAATACTATTTGTCAAACCCATCCATATAATTTGACAGAATGGCATTGGAACACTGATTGCTGAGAGCTGTTTGGTGATGATTAAGTTTGCTGATGATGTTATGGCTCTGTTTAAATTTTCAGCCAAGCAACTCTCTCACAACTGGAAACTCAGGAATATTGTGAAACCTGATGGGCAACTCTCATTTACAATCTAATAATTTGGACATCCACTCCCTGAAACCTGCCAAAGTTTCAGTCCCAGGCAGCCAGGGACATGAAGCCACCATCTGGCCTAGGGCCAGAGCCCCAACTGGCCCTGGATGCACAGCCACCACCAGCCTGGGGCAGGGGGCCTTGGCGGCCATGGGCATAAAGACACCACCAGCCTCAGGCAAGGAGTCAGGGTGGCCTAGGATGGGTATCCAGAAGTGGCCAAGGTGTGGAATCCCACCTGGCCCCAGTGAGGCAGCAGCTTGGGGCATGGAGCCCCTGAGCAGACAGCTGCCACCAGCCCCAGGAAGGAGCCACTGCAGTGACCTTCATGGAAGGAAGAGGGGCGAGGTTGAGCTCCCACTGCATGCCAGAGGAAATCGACTTGCATGCCACCCTTGGCATGCATCCCAGGGGTTGCTGACCCCTGCTCTATATCCCACTAAGGAGGACAACATATAAGTTTATAAAGCATAGATGAGAACTGAACTGTTACATCACATGAAGGCAGATAATTAAATATTGACAAATTGCATAAGTTTTTTGTATGCAAATGCTACAAATGTAAATACTCGGATGAAGTTGAGTGCCTCACATTAATTGAAGATATTGATGATATAGACATGATAGAAGCTTGGTAGAACAATGATAATCAATGGGCCATCGTAATACCAGGGTACAAAATATATGCTGGAATAACAGAGTGGGTCATCAGATTGGAGTGTAGTATTATGCAGGAATATATAGAGTCAAATATAGGAAAAAATCTACAATGAATCTCTGTGTTTCATAGACTCTCTTAAATAAGAAGATTATCGCGGTAGGAATATACTACTGACAACCTCACTGAGGGTGCGTCTACACTAGCCAGCTACTTTGAAGTAGCTGGCACAACGTCAAAATAGCACACGTCGCGTCTACACGTGCCGTGCACTATTTCAACGTTGAAATCAACATTAGGCGGCAAGACATTGAATTCGCTGTTCCTATCCAAAGATGGGAATAGTGCCCTACTTTGACGTTCAACGTCGAAGTAGGGCATGTGTAGATGATCTCCGTCCCAGTACATCGAAATAGCAGGGTCCTCCACGGTGGCCATCAGCTGAGGGGTTGAGAGACGCTCTGCCCAGCCCTTGCAGGGCTCTCTGGTGGCCATGTGCAGCAGCCCTTAGCCCAGGGCTTCTGGCTGCTGCTGCTGCTGCTGCTGCTGCAGCTAGGGGTCCATGCTGTGTGCACAGGGTCTGCAACTGGTTCTTGGCTCTGCGGACCTCATGCTGTGCAGGGTGAGTGTGTCTGGAGGGGCCCTTTAAGGGAGCGGCTTGCTGTTGCCCCAGAAGGGCTAGTCCAGCTGTGACCCCATCCGCAGGCTTTGCTGGCCCCTTATTTCGACGGGGAGTGCTTGTGTGTGTGTGTGGACACTCCACATTTCCTTCCGGGGCGGCTCCTTTCGACATTCCCCCTTGCTACTTCAACGTCGACCATCAATGGCACCAGCCCCGTAGGACGTGTAGACAATACGGGTCAAAGTAGCCTATTTCAATGTTCTTACTTCAAAAGAGGCTACTTCGACGTAGTGTGCTCATGTAGATGTAGCCTGAGATGGTAATGCTCAGACATATTATAGAGGCTACAGAAACAGAAAACTCAATATTAATGAGTGATTTCATCTAGCCCCATATTGTCTGCTTACATGTCACTTCAAGACAGGATGCAGAGGTAAAATTTCTGTACATCACAAGGGACTGCTTCTTGGAGCAGCCTGTACTGGAACACATAAGGGGAAAGGCAACTCTTGATTTAGTCCTAAGTGGCACACCAGATTGGGTTCAAGAAATGAATACAGTCTGAACCGGTCAGTGATAACAACCATAATTTAAATAAATCTAACGTTGTAGAGGGGAAGACACCAAGAAACCCACCTAAGTGGCATTTAAGTGCAAAAAGAGAAACTATACAAAAATGAGGCAGCTAAATAAATGGAAATTAAAAGGAACAGTCTCAAGACTGAAATGTCTGCAAACTGCATGGACACTTAAAAAATTCCATTACATAGGTACAATTGAAATGCATACCTCAAATAAAAAAAAACCTGAAAAGAACCCAAAAAATACCACAATGGATAAAAAGAGGTGATTAGAGACAAAAAAAATCCTTTAGAAACTGAAAG
The DNA here is from genome assembly GCF_033958435.1 of Carettochelys insculpta. NCBI lineage: Eukaryota > Metazoa > Chordata > Testudines > Carettochelyidae > Carettochelys > Carettochelys insculpta. Next base: position 289,577,093 of record NC_134137.1, read on the forward strand.
CCAAATTCTAGTGACGAAAAGAGTAGGGGCCATAAACTCTGCCAAGTCAAGTGTAAAAAGTATAATTAGGCATGCCAAAAAAGAAAACATCTGAAAGCAATTAGCAGAAGAAATAAAAATAAACAGCAAACATTATTGTAAGTACATCAGAAAAAGGAAGCCTGCCAAACAATCAGAGGAACCAGTGGATGGTCGAGGTGCTTAAAAGAGCAAAGGCCCTTGCAGAGATTTTAAGTGAATTCTTTTTATCGGTGTTCACTGCACAGGATGTGAATGAGATTCCCATTCTTTCTTAAGAATATCAGTAGAGGAGGTTTTGAACACACTGATGAATTAAACAGTAACAAGTCACCAGGTCCCACGAGTATTCAGACAAGAGTTCTGAAGGAACTTGAATATGAAATTTAAAACTATTAAATGTGATATGCATACTACTGCTAAAGAAATATCAGCCTCCATACCAGAGGAACGGAGAATAATTAATGTAACACCATTTTTTAAAAAAAGATTCTGAGGTGAGCCTGGCAATTACTTGTCAGTAAGCCTAACTGCACAAACGGGTAAATTGATTGAAATTATAGTAAAGAACAATTATCAGACACATAAAAGAACATATTATGTTCGGGAAGAGTCAAAATTATTCACAGATCTATTAGAATTCTTTGAGGGAGTTAACAAACATGTGACAAGAGTGATCTAGTGAAGACTGTGTACTTGAACTTTCAGAAATCCTTTGCAAGATCCTCACCAAAGGGTCTTAAGCAAACTCATGGGGTAAGAGAGAAGGTCTACTCATGGATGAGTAACTGGTTAAAAGATAAAAAGAAAAAATTGGGAAAAAATATTAATTAATGATCTAGAAGAAGGGAGTAATCAAGAAGGTGGCAAAGTTTTCTGATGTACATTTATTTAAAATAGTTAAGTCTACAGCTGACTATGAAGGGATCTGGCTAACCTGGGTGACTAGGCAGCAAAATAGCAGATGAGTTGCAACGTTGATAAGTGCAAAGTTACGCACGCTGGAAAACATAATTACAATTATACACACAAAGTGATAGTATACACTGCTTCTTACCATTCAATAAACTGATCTTGAAGTCACTCTGATAGTCTTCTGAAAACATGTGCTTGATGTGCAGTGGCAGTCAGACGGCTAGAAGAACATTAGGAACCCTTAGGAAAGGGATAGATAGAAATAGCAATTGCATTATGTAGATGTTAAGCTAGTTAACAGCTGTTATTTCAAAATAACGTTGCTGTGTAGGCCCGTGTTTATCAATGCATGGTACTCATACCCTTATGGGTACATGAGGGAAGTCCAGGGGTATGCACAGAGGAGCAGTTAGTGGCTCTTTGAGCAATAAAATGCTCAGAGCCACAAGAATGCTGGGAGCTGCTCTGCGCAAGCATCCCTTCCTTGCACTTGGAGGGAGACATGGCAGTGGCGCGGGTGGTGGTGTTGGCTCCATTGAGTCACCAGAATTTTTACAGGAGGGGTGGGGTGCCTGGCTCTGGAGGGGCAATTGGGTTAAAAAGTGGGAGGTGAGGATGACTGGGGCTGCCTCGCTTTAGAGGTGGGGGCGTTGGGCTAAAGCAGGGAGCTTGGTGGGTATAGTTCTGGAGGAAAGGAAGTGGACTGGATTAAAGTGGGGAGCTGGGGTTGCTTGGCTCTAGAATATTATGCTTGTTAGCTGAAGTAAGTGATAAAATTGCTATTTATACAATTTTAGTTTAGTATTTATAATTACACCTGAAAGGATTTTAAATAGACCAATTCCTTGTGAAAACTGAGAATAAAACTGCAGATTTGGAAGAAGGGATTACAAAGGAAACTGTATCAGAAACATTGATTTAATTGTGGCCCTCAACAGTTTGAAACCTAGGTTTGAACATTTGATTTCATCCAAACAAGCTCAAATTTTGCATTAAATTCATTATATTTTTTCTTGTAATTTCATTGATCACTGTTCATTGATGTTTGCATAAAAATATATACATATGTATGAATAAAAAATTGGATTTATTTTATATTCATCTAATTTTTTTTATTTATCCTCTTTTCACAATCATAAGTGCGATGCAAGTTTATTGTTTACAGACAATTTCTTCCAACCAACCAGTCATAATCATTTGTTTAAACAAATGTGTTGCAATGGTAGAAAAACCTTTTGCACGTCTGAAAATTGTGGGTAATGGGGGTACTTATAATTTTTTTATATAAAAAAGGTTGAAAAACACTGTTGTAGATCTACCCTTAGAGATGAACAAATTTATTAGCTCAGGAGCTTTTGTGGGTAAGACCCACTTCTTCATGAAAGCTCATGACCTAACAAATTTGTTAGTCTCTGCTACGGAACTGCTTGTTTGTGAAGCTACAGACTAATATGGCTACCCCTCTAAGAGGATATGGTACCATGTTTGTGAGCTTGAGTAAACGGGGCTTAAAGTGAAAGATTGACATCTCCTGAGATGAACTGGAATTTGGTTTTAGGTCAAGGTCATTGTTTGCATATTACAACTCGTTCATTGGCTAAAACTTAGAGTGCCTCAAATTGGTTTTGTGAATATCTGATCTGAACAGTAATTCGTTATATTGTTCATGATTTGTTTATTCAGAGTATGATGCAAGGGATTTTCTTGTGAGGCAAGATATTTTCCCAGTATATAATAATTTGGATTTTTATTCAAGCATGTTGACCATTTTCTATACACGTTTTTGTATTGGTGGCCAAAACATTTTTATTTCTGTGTAGTTTCCTACAGGCGTATGCAGTGACCTATTTGTCTACATCCTCTTCAGCAAATGCCGGGAACGTTAGACATCATTTGGTTGGTGGTTACTGGACTGTAGACGTAGCATGTAGTCATTTTCTTTTGAGACTCTACATGATGAAGGTAGTGATCTGTAGACTTTTGAAGCATGTCTGCCCAAGAATCATTTTAGAATACCCAGAAATTCATTTTTCCTTTCATTTCACTGTATATGGTAACTTGGCTATTTCAGTTCTATTCAGAGCTTTATGGAGTTTGGTAATGTCTTTATCTGGTTGTCTATATCTTTTCACTATATTTTAAAACTTAAATATTAAGTTACCGGATGTCTGTCTATTTGTGATTGTACTCTGGTTGACATTAGAAAACCAACGCTTATGAACAGATATCACACAGTTACCACAGTTATTTGCCATTCAGTTTTTGGAAGAGTGTGAGATGGGAGGGTGCGGCAGGGAGAGAATATGGGTTATACCTAACGAAAGAGTGTGTTAAATTGTTAATGAATCAGGATTTTTAGTGGTTACTAATGTAGTAATAATGTCATAGATCTGAATTCAGGTGAGTCAGACATGAAATCATTTACATGTGCGGGGGTTGATCGAAGTATATTAGTTTATTGTACTCCCATTAAGCTATATTCTCAGCAAGGCAAAATCTGAGATTTCAGAAAAGTTTTGACTCATAGCAAATAAATGTGTTATAACTTGGCTTTTGCACAATGCACCTTTGCATATCTGTGGGATCAATTTAAATACTTACATTACCCCCTCATTTTACTATCTGAGCCTCTCCTAGGTATTTGGAATAGCTACAACAGTAACTAGTTCTGTCTCTTTCTTCTCAGACCACAACAGAAATAAAGCCAATTGTGTGATTTTGTGTGCATACTGTCTTTGTTAAACTAAAGGAAAGCTAAAGCAAAGCGAAGAGTTTTTCATTCACTCCTGGAAGTGAGAAGTTTGGTACTCAGTATGTTTTCTCAGGTTGAGTCCGTAGTCAAGGCCCAGGTCCTGTGAAGCTTCTGTCTGTCACAATCACAAGCCTCTCTCCATTGCCTGATAGGTTTCATTGGTGTAGTGGAATGTAGCACGGGGATGTTCACAGAAACAGAGTTGACTCTCTGGATAGCTAGGGACAATCACGGGGTGCACTGAGTACGTTAGTCATTGGGTAGCCAGTGCAGAGAACAGAGCAGTGGGAGTATGCCCTCACGGCAGTTTTTGCTACTGAACGAAGTACGTGTGACTTATTCTAAGCTCTATAAGTTGTTCTAAGGAAAGGTGGAGACCATAAATGTGTGAGTCCCTTTGGCCAGATTTATGTTCACTAGGATGGACTACAAATGGAAGGGAGCCATGACTATGTGGACATCCAGCAGAGCTGGGGAGTCCAAAAATATCACAAGGCTGAGGCCCAATTTAACAGTCTGAGGGGAAATGCCCACAACAGTGAGAGATGTGACTGACGAGGCAATGGACTTAAACTGCAGCAAAGGAGGTTTCGCCTGGACATTAGGAAAAAGTTCTGAACTGTCAGGGTGGTCAAACAGTGGAATAAATTGCCAAGGAAGGTTGTGGAATCTCCATCTCTGGAGATATTTAAGAACAGGTTAGATAGATGTCTGTCAGGGACGGTTTAGACAGTACTTGGTCCTGCCATGAGGGCAGGGGGCTGGACACGATGGCCTCTCAAGGTCCCTTCCAATCCTAGTATTCTATGATTCTATGAGGCTAGGTCTTCCGAGTGCTTTTCTCTTTCTACCAGCTCCACCTGCATGTTGTCTGGGTTTATGTTTACCATTGGCTGAGTTCATCAAGGTTGGGGAAGGCTGGGACATGGTGCTGGTCACATTTGGCGATAAAGGGCATGCTATATGGCCTCTATTACTATTACAATCCTCTGGGTTTAGTCTGACAGGGAGGACAAGAACCATTTCAGGTAATTTATGACAATCCCTGCTACCATTTGGAGGTGGGACAGGAGTGTTTGGTGATCAAAGTATCTAATATTACAGGGGATTAGATGGGGGATTATACAGGCCGAGTTTGAGTGTGTGTTTTCTTTGTTTACCAACAAAAGGAGGTAATGAACAAAAGGAAGAAAACTGTTTTGTCTCTGGATTTGGTCTCTGGTATCTGCTTGGTTTTGGTGGTGGTGGTGGGTTTTTGTTTTTTGTTTGTTTGTTTGTTTTTTTGGTGGCTTCCTGTGAAGCTTCATAGATGTAACTCACCTTCTATATGAAACAACAATAACTCTTTTTAGCAGCTGATGGTATGTTCTGTAGATCACTGGACTTTGAATTTGAAAGCAATTTTGCAGTTCAGAAAAATTCTGTGGGACTGAAGTTTGCTGTCTCTGCAGCAAAGAAAAGGTTGGTGCACTCTCCTACTTTCATGACATAACAAAGGCTTATAGAATTCTTAGGTCTGTATTTCTCTATATCAAAGTTCTTGTCTGACACAAAGTTAAGTTTTGTTTCTTCCTGTTTGTAGCTGCTCTGTGCACTCTCTCATGAAGATCTAGCTTTTAGTTTAATTTTATGTTACTCTTTTTATAGAATGACCCAGCTACCTCTCTGTTACTATAGAACAGTAACTTTTTACTAGGAGTACAATGTGTTTGTTCTTTGTGTATGTAAAACTTTAATAAATGTTTGTATGTCACACAGAGCCCTATATGGATAAAAAAATGATATTGGCATCTGCATCTGCAAAAATTATCTGTAAATATTTGCATCTGTGTAGGTGAATACCCTTGGATATAAAGCAGATATATGCACATTTGCAGGGCTCTAGTCACAAAATTAGATCCACACCCACACCTGTAGCTGCAAACTTAGGCTGCAGATTTCTGCGTCCACATCAATGGATGTGAATATCCATAGACAGACGGTGGATATCTGTGGATTTGCAAGGCTCTATTGTTACAAATTACATAATACAGAATATGCTGTTTAAATTGGGGATGTCAGTTAATTACAGTTAACAATTCTATAAGATGTGTATGTGTAACTCAAGTGATTAACATAACATAACATAAATTGACTAGATTTTAAAAATTAGTTGAAATTAATCACAGTTTAATTTGCACTGTTACAAAAGATAGAATAGAGATTTAAGTTTATTGTAAATATTTTGGATCTTTTATATTTTCAAATATTCAGAATTCACTTACTGCACAGACTATAAAATGTACAGTGCTGACTTTATATTCCTATTTTTGCTGGCAGACACTTGCACTGTAAAAAAATAAAGAAAAGAAATAGTATGTTTCAGTTCATCTCAGACAAGTACTGTAGTGAAAAATTGCTTTATCATGTAAATGCCATTTACACATCTAAGGCACATTTTAGACCTAGCCATAAAATTAAAGCATGATTGACTGAGCCACATTTATTGGCTCTTCCTCTATTAAGCAAGCTGCTCCTGGTTATGACAGCTTTTCAGTTGTGTCACTGCCGGGCCAAGCGCCGTTCCCCAATCCAGAACCCTGGGGTGGATGTGAAAATTGCTCAGAAGCTGGCCAGAGCTTGACCATGGAACAAAACTGTGCGAGGACAAAAGATAAAGCCTTTCAAGTGCACTTTAACATGCCCTTGGAAAACAACCAAACCTCCAGCCTGGGAAGGCACATCTGCTCCTTCCTAAATAAGCTGAAGCAGATTCTGAAGCGTATTGCATCCACTGAGCCTCCCATGCTCTTGAACAACATCCAGGAACAATTTGGTGGCGTGTGGTGGAGGGGCAGAAACTGGCAGCAGGAGCAGCGCAAAGTTGCGGATTGTGACAGGGCCAGGGACTGAGAAAGTTCCAGGCTCTTGAGACTGACTATCAAAGCCCACGGCTGGGGATGGAAAGGAAGACTAAGCAGAAGGGTCTCCAAACAAAGTATTTTGCTCCTTATTAAAATGATTTTCCTGGGTGTGTTTTGTGGGGCCACCAGCCAAATTCCTTGTTTCACTGCACATACTTTTTGGCATTTTAATATGTACATGGCCTCTAGTAGGAAGGAACATTTCCCCTCCCAAGCCCTAGCTCTCCATTTGTAAATTGTCAGGCAAACGACCAGAGCATTGGAACCTGAGTGTGTTGTTAATTAATGCCTAGAATACCCACTGCCTACACAAATCAACCATTTCAGCCTTTCCCTCGCAGGACCACTACCAATCTGTGATCACATTTCCCACCTTTGCTATAAACCTGGCTCTAGGCAACTGCTGTGTTTGCAGCTCTGTTGTTTCTTCTGAGCCCAGAAGGAAATAGGCCTCCCCCTTGGCAGTTGAATTGCATGGTTACTGATACTAAAATGAACTAGAATGGGGAACATTTCTGAACAGACACAGCCAGCATTAAAGCCTATGCGTAGAAGGGTTAGGAACTTTCATGTTTTGCAACCACTGTAATCCTTTTACTATTCATTTTGAAAATAAAATGTCACCCTGAGAAAAAATTCTCTTTTTTTAAACTGACCTACATTGTTTCTCTCTGAAAAAGCTTCTTGTACATATAGAGTACCTGACACTGTGCTCCTTCCTTTTCCTGTAGCAATGTTGCTCCTAGGTCGTCTTCAGAGGTTTCTACTTGAACTAGGAATACAAATAAAAATATCCAAGCACTGAAGTACAGACTGCTCATGTATATTCCTTGTTAAGGCTTTGCACCCCAGATGTACTGACTTGCAACTTCTGACACTCATCACAGAAATATGAAGGAGGTTCTTTCTCCTAGTTCTTTAATGAAGGCAGCGAGTGAGGAAGAGTCATAATTTGCCTATGAGTACTAATGTCCAAACTGAGCTCCCATTGCTAAAAACAAGCCTCCTCCTTCCTTTTTAGCATATCTTAAAACAAATAGGTTACAGCTATGTTAGAAGCATCTGTTGACAGATGTTTCTGTTGGAAGAGATTTTGTGACAAAACATCTATTGACAGAGTGCAGCCATATGCTAAAGCAGATTGAAAGAGTAATCTGCTCTGTTGACAGAGGGGCCAGACTGCCCAGCTGCTGTCTCAATAAAACAGGCACCCGGAAATACAGCAGACAGGGCTGCCCAGTGTCCTGGACAAACGGTCTGTCAACAAAAGGCCTCCCAGAGCATCCACACAATTTTTTTGTTGACAGAATCTATCAACAAAGGCACTCTTCCTCATCTGGGAGAGGCAGAAGGTTGTTGACAGAAGTGACAAGTTTTGTCGACAAAACACTTTTTGTGTGTGTATGTGCGGCAAGTTTTGTCGACAAAACTCCAGATTTGTCAAAAAACTCATAGCCGTAATGTCCAAGGCTTTCTTTCATGTGGGACACAGTGTGCGGTGGAACTCACAGGCCTATCACAAAAAATAACCACATTTGTCTGTAGTTTGTGCTTGTGCGTTTTCATTAATTAAACTGAAGGAATGAGAGAGAAACCTGTAACAATGCAGCTTGTCCCCAGAACGGAGGCTCCCTGCCTCACTCATGATTTTCTTTGTCTAGTGTCTGCCCCAACACCGGAAGCTTGTTAGCATTTCTGCATATTAAGTGATCCAACTCCAGAAGCACTTCTGCTTAGTCTTTTAGGTTATAAGTTAGGGTTTCTTGATAAATGAAGAACTTTTCAAACATGTTGTTCTCTCCACTCATAAAACAAACATGTTACTGCTTCTGCTTTGTCCCAGGTTATTTGGATAGGTAGCAATGGTCATATTGTCTGTATAATCACCTTGTAATTTATATTTTTATGAGCAACTGCTGTAAACCTCACAAAACTATTCTTACAAGAAACTCCTTGACGCCAGGTTCATATGTTTCTATTTGTACTATACAACATCCAGCACATTTTTGCCACGTGTAGCTATCATCAAACAAATACAACAATCAAACAAATGTAACGGAATTATTTAACAACAACAAAAATAATCAAATAATATTCAAACAGCTCTAAAATAAGTCATCTGAATTTGAGGAAATGCAACATGTATTTGCCATTCTGAATGATTCTGCTTTTGCTGTAAAGTACTGTTAGCTTAACTGAGCGCACAAGTTTGCTCTCTGGTGCTAACTATCACTAACGCTTTCCAAAGAACCCATAGTGAGTAATGTATCGAATTAATTTTATCTCAGTCTCTGTAGGTGAATTAGTCAGGAGAATATTACTGTTTTCTCAGATGTATTCACTATTTGATGTATCTCATGGAATTATTTCTCTGACCTACTCTAGGCCTACAAATTGTTCGCAATTGCAAGTATTCAAATATTGAGCTATTTTAGAGATGTATGATTAGACAGTCAAGTGGAACAGTATGTTTTTGTTCCAGGAATAGTTAAAAGAAACTTTTAAAATCAGATTTCTATGGGGAATATTCACATGTACAAGTTCAAAATTTGCATAATAAATGCTTAACATTATCTGTTTCTGCAGATAATTTTACTATTAATCTCATTTGCTACAATATCCACAGAAAGTAAGCACAAACCCCAGCCAACGTAGATTCAGAGTGTTACTCAAGCAAATCTTAATGGAAATGTCCACTGATCAATCCAGATTTCCTTGAGCATGCTCACTTGGAATTTCTCTGAGCTGCCAGAATAGAGATGACTTCATTTTCTCTGTCTGGAAAATGGGATCACCTAGATCCTGAACTCTATGGTTCATTTTAAATAGAGGAGCTAATTATGAGTTCTAGATATCTTGTGCTGGCATTAGGTGCAGTCTGTAATTCCCCTTGTGCCTCTCAGTAGCTAACTTCATAAAATAACCCAAAGTGTTTAGTTGCTAATAAATATTTTACTCTACTGGCTTCAGCAGCACTACACTGAGATGTTCCAGCAAAGGCGCTAGTTTTGATTCTTTATTTATTTTTAATATCACTTTTCAGCAAGTCTTCATGGAATTATGTAAAGCAAATAGCTTAACATCTATGGACTTTTAAAAAATTCAGCTTCTTTGTTAACTAGGCAAATGCAATGTTGTAAGTGTGAAAAATCACACACTAATCCAACAGATGATAGATAATGGAAAAGATGTAGGGAAAATACAATGTGCATGGCTGTAATTTTGTAATACCTTGCAGATTGTAGGTAACACAGATATTTGCCTTGGTTCATTTCTTTGCTAAATTTGAGCTAGTCATTTATCAGCTATTATCACATGAAAGGTATTACCTAGGTAGCCTTGTCTCAGATACCACATGATGAAACAAACATGAGAGGACTGGGGAAGACTGAGCATATGTAGACTTTTCAGGTGAGCCAAGAAATTCAGTTCAGATAATTTTCTGATTTTTTTCCAAATGATTTTATTGGCTTCCTGACTGATACCAGCGGTAACTTTGCTGGTAACCTTTTTTGCCTGCTCACCCATTACCTCACAGAGCTATTTAATGTGAAACTCTTGATTATATTTTGGCTAACCTGCTTCTACTCCTAACAATTTGCACACTCAAATTCCAAAAATATGTATGTCCCTTGGTGAATTAATTATCTCCATGATCCAGCAAGAGAGGCTAAGAGATCCCATTTCCAACTTCACATATGGGGGTTATCTATCTATCTGTCTAGCTAAATAAATAAATAAATAAATTTTCATGCAAATTTAAAAAAAAACCAAACTACTCAGAATCAAACACCCCCTCTGTTCCCTTCATTAGTAAAGTACAAAACCTCTAAAACTGACTGCAGGATGAAATATAAGACATCTCTCACTAGTCTCTGTCCTTTAGGGTCACTGTACATTCGAAGATAATATTTTTCACACGTGAGCACCTATATACAGTGATTAAAATTGAAGACCTGGGAAACTACTGTGCAAAGTCTGCTTCTCTGTTTTGTTCATCCATCATACTGCCTCAGGCTGGTGACTTTTTACCTGCTCACCCCTGACCCCACCTTGATATGAAAGCAGTGGAGCCGACAGCCATGTGAGCCCTGGGACAAGGTTGGAGGGGAGCCCAGCAGGGTCAAGAGCAGTCAGCCCTTAGCACTGCCAGGACTATGCCACTTACCCCACCCCCGCACCCCCCCCGCGCCCACCTTCAGATCGGCGTGAAGCAGCGGAACAGCACTGCCACAGCACTTCAAATGGGCCTGGCACTCTGGCAGCTGCCGCAGCTGAAGTAGGAGTAGCAGCAGTTGGAGCTCCGGGCCTCTTTGAAATGCCAAGCCCTGGGACAACTGTCCCCCTTGGCTGCCCCCCATTCCCCATGGCCCCTGTCCATGGGCCTGTATGAAAAACTTTGTTACATTTTGCTTAACCTACTTCTACTCCTAATAATCTGCAGCAAAGATAAAAATAAACAGAAGTAGGTACTTGTCCTCCCCACCATGGGGCACCTGCTCTGGAATGAGTCAAGCCTGTGACTCCACTGATTGCTACAGTATATTTCCCCACCTCCCTTAGGACCCCATCCAGAACATAAACGGCCATATTGGATGAGACCAAAGGTCCATCTAGCCCAGTATAACACTTTCTGACAGTGGCCAGTACCAGGTGCATGAGAGGGAATGAGCAGATCAGGAATCCTCAAGTGCTCCATCCTCTGTTGCCCATTCCAAGCTTCTGGCAGAGGCAAGGGAAACCATCTGTGCCCAAAATGGCCACCAGCCGTTGATGGACCTTTAAAGCACATAAGCACCTGTTTAACTTTAAACATGAATAGTTCTATTTATTCAATAGACTTCAGTGGAACTACTCAAAGCTTAACTGATTCGCTGGTTTGGGGCCTATAAGAATAAGAAGACTCTTATAAAAACCTACTATTGATACTGGGCCATTTCCATCTTGCTGAATAGACCTTGTCAGCTGTGGGCCTTCCTTTTAATGGGACCCCATTCTTTCAATACCCCTCTGAAACCACCCCCTCCCACTCATTCATCTGACGAAGCGGGTCTTTGCCCACGAAAGCTTATGCTCCAAAATATCTGTTAGTCTATAAGGTGCTACGGGACTCCTTGTTCTTCTCGAAACTACAGACTAACAAGGCTACCTCTCTGATACTTATAAAAACCTAAATTTTCATTTTGGCTGCTCCTAAACTGTGGTACCTAGAGCATATGGGCATCACAGCCTGCCTTTCTTCTGCTCATAGATATTCGTTGTGGGTTTTAATTTCCTAGCAGGTCCTGTTTCTGGTAACTTTATGTAAAACATTCCCTATTTTAAAAAAGCAGTGTCTAAAATGTGCAGTGGATGCACTAAAAAAGGCCTCTCTGAAATATTTAATTTATCCATCTTTGCTAAACAACATACTTCAGATAGCAATCGCATATGACAACCAAAAAAAGCAACTGCCGTTGTCTCCTACACAAATTGATTTAGTTCTAATAAACACAAAGAAATCCTTTCTGTTTTATGATGGCTTGTTCTTCTGCCTTTTTTTCAGGCAGAGGGACAATCAGGTCTCACATATGACCCCTGAAGAAAAAATGTCTAGAAACTCCTGGAAGCACTGCCACCTGTTGGATCATAGCAGCATGGGAGCCCTGAAATATGTAGATATTAGCGATTCATCATTTCTGCTATACTTTGTATTAAGACCAGAAGATGTACATAGCCCTCCATTTGAATTTTGAATAAGCCTCTATAATGTAAATTTTATGAAAAGCTATTGTTGGCTTACCTGAAGTCCTCTGGGATCATTAGCATACAATCAACCTTATTGGATGTTGTTAAGTAAAAATGTAATAATAAAGGCACATATAAGCTAAATACCACCAGCTGAAAACATTTTTACATTTATGAGGCTCATCTCCTCAGACAATTGCCAAAGATTATTATCTATCAACATAAAAAAACTGAGGAATATAAAATAAATATATATCAGAGGGGTAGCTGTGTTAGTCTGTATCTTCAAAAACAGCAAGAAGTCCATGCATCTGACGAAGTGGGTCTTTGCCCACAAAAGCTGATGCTCCAAATTATCTGTTAGTCTATAAGGTGCCACAGGACTTCTTGTTGTTTAAAATAAATATAAAAGCTATTCCTCCAATGAGTAGAAAAGTTAAAATCTATTATCTCTGACTACTTCTTGAATAATAAAAAGTGTTGACAAAAGTTCTCATCCTCTGGAAATCAAAAAGAATAGAGGTAGGAGCACAAGTTGCCTTCCTGCCTTTATTAAAAGAAACTGAAAATCAAACCAAGAGTGATTTGAGGCAAAATTAAATGGCTGTGTAGTTGTTTTCTCAGCACTACTGGAAATAAACTCATAGGCCAGGCCTACACTGTACAATAACTTCGAAGTTGCTTATTTCAAAGTCCAACTTTGAAGTGACAGACTTTGAAGTTGCACGTCTACACACACAAAGCCCCCAGCCCTTATTTCAGAATAGTATCCCGGTACTTTGAAAGGAGCATCTACACGCCAATAGCACCTATTTCAAAATAAGAGGCCAGGAAATGACGCGGGCAGGGCTGACAAGCCCTTCTGGGCTCGCAGCCAGCTGCTGCCTTAAAGAGCCCTTTGCAACACCCCCCCAGTGCTCCATGTGCTCAGGGCTGCCAGGTTGCACACAGCAGGGCAGACTGTGCGCCAGGGAGCAGAGCTAGTTAGGGACAAGATGGCTCACCAGCTCCTCCCCCAGGGGAATCGCCTCTCCACTGTGGCCAGCCTGCTGGCCATGATGCTTGCTGCTGTCTTCTAGCAGCACTGCAGGGCCAATCACATTAGCCCCATCCTGCAGGCTCTGGGCTGGGCCCTGCTGCATCGTCCCCAGTGATCCGGCACTGATGGGCCCTCCCTACCAGCACAGAATGGTGGGACTGGCTAGTGCTGGGGGACGAGCGATGGCTGAGAAAGTTCTGCATGGCCAGGCAGATGTTCAAAGAGCTCTGCCACTGGATCAACCCCAGTCCTCCAGCACCACAACATGAGAATGCGGCCTGTGCTCCCTAGAAGAGGGTGGCATTAGTGCTGTGAAAGCTGTCAACCCTAAAGAGCCACCAGTCTGTTAGCCATCAGTTTGGGTTGGGCAAGGCCACTGTTGGGGCAGTCCTGCCCAAGGTAAGCCTGGCCCAGCCCACATACCCAACATGGGGAGGGGGCTACTGGGCAAGGTGGAGGCACGGAAGGGGCCCTGCTGGGGAGGAGGGGAAGGGGACCACTCAGGCTGGCATTCATGGACGTGTCTTTCTTCCACCCATGCAGCTCACCCAAACAATAAATAACATGCTCCTTCGCTGCGTCATCAACGATGGGGACCTGAATGTCATCCTCACTAGGTTTGCGGTGCAGGGGTTCCTGAACTGTTTCGGTGCAATGGACAGAACATACATCACGATTTGGGCCCCAGACCACAGTGGGGGTGCCTATGTGAACAGGAAGGGGTACCACTCAGTGGTCCTCCAAGCCCTGGTCGATGCAAGGGACATCTGTGTGGGATGGTCAGGCAAGGCCCATGATGCCTGGGTGTTTCAAAACTTGTGGCTGGAATGCTGGATGGAGGAGGACACCTATACCCCTCCACAAGAGCTCACTCTGGGGGACATCACAATGTCCCCCTGTATCGTGACTGACACAGCATACCTGCTGCACCTGTGGCTCATGCGGCCCTCCAAGGGTCACACCACCTCATCCCAAGACCTTTTTAACAGCTGCCTCAACCACGCTGGGGGCACTGTTGAGCGGGCATTTGGGAGGTTAAAGGGGAGGCTTCGCTGCCTCCTCACAAGGCTGGACATCAGCCTCCCAAACGTGTGTGGTGGTTGCCACCTGCTGTGCTCGCCACAATATTGTGGAGAGTAGGCAGAAGTACTTTATGCAGGGCTTGGCTGTGGACCCAGGGGGCTGGTTACAAGCCACCACCTGCTGCCCCGTGCTGCCAGGCCCGAAGGGAAGGTGTGAGGGTCTGGGAGGCCCTACCTGAGGCTTTTTCCTGGGGCCTGCTGTGACCGTCCCAGCCACCCTCCCCATCACACCTCCCTGCTCCCCCCCCATCACCACTCCCCCACCACACACACCTCCTCCCACTGCCCCCACTCACCACTCCACACTAGGGACTCCAGGTTAGGGTTAGAATATAACATGTCCTGGGGTTTGTCAGAATAAATATGTTTTTTTAAGAAACAACAAAACAATGACTGAACCTATTTACAAGGGGGAACTATGTACAGGAGGGACATGTGGGCTGGGGTGGGGGGGAACAAACTTGAAGGAGGGGGTGGGGTGAGGGAGGGCTCAATCGTCCACTGGGGTGTAGGGCTGGGAGCTGTGGCAGCCAGGGGCGCCTTTATTGCCCCAGGTCTGGGACCGCCCCCCCCGCAGGGCGGGGACAGAGCTGGGACCATGGGGAAGTAGGGGCAATGTATGGGCGCTGCAGGCTTGGCCTCCCCAGGGTGTGCAGGGCAGGATGGGAGGGGCTGCAGAGGCCACTGCTAGGGTGTCCACACGCCACAGACCCAGTTCCAAGCAAGCAGCTGGGGACAGGTCTGCCGGGAGGTGGGCGCCTGTGGGAGGGGCTGCTGAGGGGAAGACTGCTGTGAGGTGGGCTGGCAAGGGAGCGTGAGGCTGGGCAAGGCAGGTGGCCACAGCCTGGGTGAGGATTTCCAGGCTGTCAGCCACCTGCACTCACACCTCCTGCTCCTTCGCCAGGCAGTCCTGGAGCACAGCGGTCATCCCCTGCACAACTGCCTGGTTGGCAGCCACCTGCTCATCCCTCCATTGTCAGCAGTGTCCAGCCCGGCAGTGGCCCTGTGGGGATGCAGGCTGAGGTGAGGAGGCGGCCTTCTGACCCTCCACAGCCGCAGGCTGGTCTGAGACGGGGCTGGAGCAACTCCCGGGTGGCAGACTTGTGGAGACAGACAGGGACAGGGGACGGCCCATGAGTCCTGTGTCCCCATGCCATCCCAAATGCCCCATATCTACCAGCTGCTACCTGCAGGACCTCGGGCTATGCACAGCTCAAGGAGGCCTGGCTGGTTGTTCTGAAGGGGAGGGCGATGATGAGGGTTCCATCACTGGACCCCCCCACCATCATCACTCTCGGCCTCTCTGCCATGGTCCCTGGGCAGGGGGCTGGTGGTGGCCGCTGCACCCAGCTTTCTCCTCTGTGTCAGGGGAGGGGACATCAGTGCCCATGAGGTGCCATAGTGGGGCTACCTCCTTCGGCCCCAGGAGGTGATGCAGCTCCCTGTAATTGGGGCACTGGATGGGCCGTGCCCCCCGCCCCCCAGTGGCCGATGGCATCCCTTGCTCACCAGTACGCCTGCTGCAGTTCTTTCACTTTGGTGCAGACGCATTCCCCAGGTCCCACAGAGTGCCCCCAAGTGGCAAACACCCTGGCCAGCTGCTCAAATATGTCTTCATTCCGCTGCCACACCCCCATGTGGAGCAGGGCCTCCTCTTCTCCCCACAGTCCAGGGAGGTCCTGCAGTTCCACTTCGGTCCAGGAGGGGGCCCTCTTTTGCCACAGGTTACCCAGCTGCTATGAGCCCTCAGGGGGCTCGCTGGTGAGCTCCGGGGGGGTCACAGGGCTCCTGGCTGAATGCCATTGTTAGTTGTGGGTGTGTGGCATGGCTCCAACATTGAAAGGGTGCCATGCTGCAGGGAGCTCATGGTCTCCCTGCTTCTGCCACACTCTCAGCTTCCTGCCTGGGGTTGCTGGGTAGAAGCTTCCTAACATGCGGCCAGCAGTGACCATAGAGCCCCGATTGGGCTGGCCAGTGTGTCTCCAAGCTCCTGTGGAGCTGCTGCAATGGTGGTCCTGCTACTTTAAACTAACAGGATGTGGAGCATCTACAGATGTCCTATTTCAAAGTTAACTTCGGGCAATTTAGTCCTGGGAATGGAGTAAGCACTTTGAAGTTGGGCTCCCTTACTTCACAGTTAATTTTGACGTAACACAAAATGTGTGTAGATGCGCCGCACTCTACTTTGAAATAACCCCTAACTTAACTTCGAAGGTCATTGCTAACGTAGACACAGCCATAGGCTATGTCTACACTAGAGAGTTTCATCAACAAAACTGGCATTTTAGTGACAAAACCTACAGCGTGTCCACATTCCCAAGGTATTCTGTTGAAAGTCAATTAACAGAATGCGGCACTTTTGTTGAAGGCATTCTGCCACTGCCCCATGAGGCAGAATGCCTACGTTGACAAAGATCTTTTGACAGAAAGCCAGTCTGGATGCTCTGGTGAGCCTTCTGTCGACAGACAGGGCTTCTGGGATACTGGGCAGCCCTGTCTGCTGCACTTCCAGTTGTCCATTTTGTCGAGAGAGCAGCCTGGCAGTCCAGCCTCTCTCTGTGTCAACAGAGTGGAGCATTCGATCAATCTGCTTTGCAGTCTGGCCACAATCCGTCGGCAGAAGTTTTGTTGGGAGATGTCCTCCAATAGTAATTTCTGTCGACAGATAGCTGTAGTGTAGACTTAAGCATAGGTGCCAAGGGTAATTCTACCTGTCCCAAGGTAGTCATAGACAAAGATAGGTCACATTGGTTGCAGAGTACCTGACAGAGTTTAAAAATTTCCATCCAAAAAGCATGGTGAAATGAGAGTAGAAAGGTCACATCAGAAAGCATCTGAGTAGATTGTGAAAGGGAAGAAAGAGGGATGAATGACTGTTGTTAGATTAAACACTCTGAGAAGCCTGTGAGAAGAAACACACTGGGAAGCTGTAATCATCATGACACAATGGTTAAAAATAGCACTTTCAGTCATGGTGTATCCACCAATCTCAAGGTAGCAGCTATCATACTGGGTTGCATTTATATATGGAAGTATGAGAGCAGCTCTGTGAAACACCCTCAGCAGGACTTAAGCAAGCTGCCTCCTGCAGCTAGCTGTTCTGTAGTAAATCAGAGTACTTTGACCAATTCTCCATAGCAGCAGAAAAATCTTCCTCCTCACAACTGAACAAAATGTTGCAAATATTTTTCAAGGCAGAGATTGATCTGTTCATGAAATCTCTGAAAAACCTTCTCACCACATCGCCTGATTCGTTGTTTGTGCTCTCTAAGGGTAAGTCTACACAGCAGTTATTGTGAAATAACTACGCTAGCATCTATACAACACAAACACCATTTTGAAATAAATTTGAAATAGCAGCCATCTTATTCCGAAATTGGTAAATCCCATTGCATGAGGAATAGCACCTATTTCAGAAGAGCTCTTTTGAAATAGGTGCTGTTAAGACAGGGAATAGAGCCCATTTCAAAATAATCCATAGTGAGTCCAATGCCTCTTTGGCTGTGGCCACACTTGGCCAAAACTTCGAAATGGCCATCAATTGAATATTCAGCACCTCATTAGCATTAGGACGCTTCCAGCTGCAGCGCTTCAAAAGTGCCACTTTCCAACACGTGCGGCTTGGCGCGGCTACATGGGGGGGGGTCCTTTTCGAAAGGACCCCACAGATTTCAAAATTCCCTTATTCCCTTCCACTGAGAGGAATAAGGGGATTTTGAAATGTGCGGAGTCCTTTCGAAAAGGACCCCCCGCCGTGTAGCCACGCCAAGCCGCGCATGTTCAAAAGCGGCGCTTCTGAAGTGCTGCGGCCGGAGGCGTCCTAATGCTAATGAGGCGCTGAATATTTCATTTCAGCACCTCATTCGTAATCTTTTAAATGGCCATTTGCATGGCCATTTTGAAGATTTGGCCAAGTGTGGCCATAGCCTATGTGTGTAGACGCTCTATTTCAAAATAGCTAAATACTATTTCCAACTGGGCTGCGTCTACACTTGCATTCCTCTGTTGAAAGAGGCATGCAAATGGGGGAAATGTAAATGCAAATGAGGTGTAGATTTATATATCTGGCACCTCATTTCCATATTCTTCTTTCGAAGGTAAACCCCATTTTCAAAAGAACCCTTCTTCCCATAAAAAAGGGAGCTCTTTTGAAAGAAGAATATGGAAAAGGGGTGTCAGATATGTAAATCTGCACCTCATTTGCCGTTTCAATTTCCCTCATTTACATGCCTTTTTCAAAAGAGGAATGCAGGTGTAGACACAGCCTTGTAGTTTTGTGTGTAGCAGCATTATTTCAGAATAAACTATTTCAGAATAACTATTCTGGAATAGTTTATTTCTGAATAAGGCTGCTGTTTAGCCATACCCTAATAGAGGTTTGCAAATAAATTAGATTTCCAGTCAGAAATCAAACAAAACAAATCTGAAAAAAAGATTTGTTGCTGGTCCACAGAAATAACAATGTTTAGGGCTTTTTTTCCTGAAGTGAAAACTAAATATGAAAAAATGTTTCAGGCCAAGTTTCATTCCACCATCTCAAATGTTTCATTTTTGGAATGTTTTTAACCTTTTTGTGTCTTTTAGTTTAATCTTGAAAAATTTGAAATGAAAACAGATTTCAAAATGGGCTTGTCTCCACTTGCCCCAGGCTTCGAAGGAGGCATGATAATCAGGCTGATGGGAGATTACTAGTGAAGTGCTGCGGTGAATATGCAGCACTTCATTTGGCTAATTCTCCCCCATAGCAACTTCGAAGCATCAAAGTTCAAAGTGCCGGCACGCGTGTAGTACCTTGAAGTCCTCAAAATTTTGGGGAGTAAAGGCACTTGGAAGTAGCATGGGCACTTCACAGTGCCCCCAGCTACACACATGCCGGCACTTTGAAGGTGCCAAGGGTGAAAATTAGCATAATGAAGTGCTGCGTATTCGCTGCAGCACGTCATTAGTAATTTCCCGTGGCCCTGATTAACATGCCCCTTTCGAAGTTGGGGGCAAGTGGAGACCCAGCCAATGAAAAGTTGAAATGTTACATTTAGCAGATATTAAGATTAAATACTGCCCACACCACCACTCTTTTTTCTACCCAAATCTATTAATTTAGCTGTTTAGATTCACAGGCAGTTTCCATTGACCCAAACCCACATTTTTTAATAAACTAACTACTCACTGAAAATGTTAGGTAGCTCTCCTGATTGATTTGTCCAGACCTCTTTGTTACAATATCTGGATCTGAACCCTGTGCTTTTCATTCATTCATCCTTTACCTGATAATTCGTTCGTGCATCTCAGACCTGGAACATTGGATTCTCTCCATAGATTCCCATTGCTTTATCTGAAGCTGTCCCTTTTACTATCGATTCTAGGATTAGAATCTCCCTCCCTTGTCCTTCCTAAAGCTTATTGTTCTTCAGACTTGTCTTGTCTTCACAGATTCAAGCCTAAAAGTGTGCATAGTACAGCCTCTCAGAAATCCCCAAAACTAGTTACAAAACTTTAGAAGAAATCTACTCTGTTTTCCTTTTTTCCTGTAGTCATGAATAATCTACCTCTTGTGCTACATCTTCGTCCTTTTCCCATCAGGTTCTGGTTTTGACAATACATCAAAAGTGTTTAGGAAGACAAATACCAGATTAATTGAAAATATTGCAAAACATATATAAAGCATTAGCATAGGAAATCCCCTAAGGGACTTTTAAATTAAAATCTCAAAGATATACTTGCTATTCCAAACTGTGCCTTGAGAATGATCTCAGCACCAGCAAAAAATAGTTATGTGCAGCACTTAGCAAAAGCTGCTATAAAATCTAAAAGGATAATTTGCAATTATCCTAACATTCTACCCTAATATCTCTAAGGCTATGTCTAGATTGCTGAGAACTGTCAACAAAAGATTTGGTCCACATGGGGCCAAATGTCAGAAAAAAGCCCTCTTCCAACACATCCCTTCTTCCTCATGGAACAAAGATGACCGGGATGTCGGCAGGAGGCTCCCGGAGCAGCAGACTTCTGTCAGGAGACCTCCAGGCTCCTGACAGAAGCTGGCAGTCTAGAAATAGCCTAAGACAGGTGCTTCTGTTGCTCAGCTAATTGAGAAAACAGTTAATCATGGAATAAAATCTCAAAAACTCCCCTGTGATGTTTTGGTAAATCTATGTCTGCTACAGTCTCAGGAAGAGCTTCCTTATTTCAGATATGCAAGATTTTCTGTACATTCACATTCTGTCTTTAGGAGAAGCAAATACAAGTGTGTTTTGAATCATCTTTTTTTTCCCCTGTATGATTTCGTAAGTGATACTACCTGTTTTTCATCCTCCAGTCTCCTTTATTCCTCACAGGAAGAAAATTCTGGTTAAAAGCCTTCTGAAATGACTCAGTCATTAAGAGTCATTTTTCTAAAACTCCCTTTTATAGCTAGATTTTCAGAGACTATTTGGGCAGTGGCATTAAGGATGCAAAAAAAGGACAGCTTCCTGAGGAGCCTAAGGAGGAGAGTTACTCTTGGAGCCTAAGGGACAGATTTAGAGCATTTTCCTCTTCCAAGACAATGAATAAAAAATAAAAGCAGGAAGTTGTCATCCCCGCATTGTTAGCCCCACATAGGGTACAGATCCAATGCTGTTTTCTCATCCATGTACTGCCAGTGCTCAAATCAACAGCCAGCTGTAGATTACTCAAGGTGCCTATTCCATTATTTTTTTCTTCATTCTTTCTCCTTATTTTGTAAAACAACAAGAAGTCCTGTGGCACCTTATAGACTAACAGGTGTTTTGGAGCATAAGCACTTATTTTGTAAGCTCTGTTCACCTATTCAGCCCAAACAATAGTTTATCCTTTCTCCAGAAGATCCAGAATTTCCTATCCCAGGTAGATATTGTTCTGACCCATTCTCCTATCATGTCATGTTAGGGTTATTCAAGATGCTATCTATCCTTCAAGAGGATCTTGAGCCTGGATGATTTAATCAAATATGTTCTGATGCTTCAGTTCCACAGGGAACGCATTTCCTTTTCTCATGCAAGAAGTTTCATCTGAGCATTTCTGCTATTCATAAGTGCTGGAGGTGGCCTTTTTCCTGAAGTTGTTTCTTCCCTCCATTCCCTCCCCCAACATCTCACGATCACATGGTCATCATTTCCTCCATTTGGAATATTGTCATATTTTTCCAAGCTGATGGTAAAACTTATACGATAATATTCCTTCAGGTTGTCAAGCATTCATGTGTTTTACTATGTATACAGCTACAATGGGATCCCTGGAAAACAACCTGGAATTGTGGGACCACTGTGCCCTCTTAATTCTCCGGTGGGGGATCTCTCTCACAATGCTTTGGAAGTAACAAGCAGCAAACCTCTCCAGGTGCTGTTATCACTCAGCCACCAGCATACAGAGACACCCACAACTAAGTAGCCTGAATGTTCTCCAACTCACTCCAGAACGATACAAAGGGATACATCAGCAAATCCCCCTGAGCCTCCAGCCTTGCATTCCAGAAATATACCATCCCGCCATGCAAAAGATTCACCAAGCATTTCAGACAACCTTGACCCACCTTGCCCAGGGGCCCAGCAAGTCTGTCAGCTCCCCCCCCAACCCCAACCAGTGATGAAATATATGCTGTGTAGAGCCCTCCCTTCCTTATACTGACGGACAGATAGCTACAGTCCTGGAATCCAGCAAACATCTTTCATTCTCAGGAAATACCACTGCCCCTTCTCTGATGGGGGGTTCCCTTGACAGGGAATGAGACACATTTATCCTATCTATAAATTGGTCTTGTCAGACTGAATGAAACCAGCAGAGAATATGATAGAAATGAGGGACAAGACACAATTTTCTCTACCTTACATTTCCTAAAAACCACTAGAAGTCCTGTGACACCTTATAGACTAACAGATTTATTGGACCATAAGCTTTTGTGGGCAAAGACCCACTTCATCAGATGCATGTATCTGATGAAGTGGGTCTTTGCCCATGAAAGCTTATGCTCCAAACATGTTAGTCTAGGAGGTGCTACAGGACTTATCTTTGTTTTTGTGGGTGCAGACTAATATGGCTCCCTCTCTGATACTTTACATTTCCTAGTGCTTTAACCAAATTAGCATGGGGGCCTCCCCAATTTTCCCATGGGAACTTGAAGATCCATGTCTCTCTCTTTTTTAAAATTGTTTCTCTCTTTCTTGTGTTGATCATATTCTCCAAATGAGCTACAGTCACTCTCTTTGGAAATACTCTCCAAAGAAGTTAGTGGACTGTAGTCCTTGTGCACTTCATGAGACTGGTGTACATCCCCTCCACATGCTACGGAGCACCTTTGTGTCCAAGATGTGTGACAATAGATTGTAGATGCCTCCAAATTAATATATGCAGTACTATGAGAAAACCAACCTGACTCCGCAACAAAAATATATCAGTGACACAGGAAGGCAGCCATATGAAAGCAACCTCCGAGTAAAATCAGTCATTTTAGGTTCCGTAGTGACATTCTTCTGAGATTACTTAAAAATATATATTTGTGATGAATTCATGAATGACGATTTTGCGTTCTATGGTTTTCAGCAATTAAGAAGCAGTTGTAATTTTGGCAGTGTCACATTACAAAACTACTGGCATTTCTGAACAACAGCCATCCCTTGAAACCAGGAGGAGCAGCTTGGGAAGCAATGTTTCCCATAGACTGGATTACTCAGAAATACTATGGACCATTCCCTCCATACCTTCTGTCTGAGGATAGAAATCAGAGTTAAATGCAAATGTCAAGATGTTAATTTAAAAGGAGTAGGACACAGAACAGTTTGTTCACAGTTTGAAAGATAAATTGCCCTATTTTGACTTATACATTTAAAAGGTTTACAGAAGGAATTAAATAAGCAGGAGAACAGACAAGGACATACTGTGATTTACCTTATTTTCCTTCTTGGGGTGGCATTTCAAACCCAGGTAAGACTTTAGAAGTGGCACCTGATTCTCCAATAATATTGGCAATGCTGTGAGACCAAGTAGGATCATGTAGTCCTTCCACTTTATCATCTGTTTCCCAGAGGAAAAGTATGGCTGTAGAGGAGCACAGCCCAGATAGGTTAGTGTAACTGAAAACTCCCTTGAGCCTGTGGCAAGTGAAAGCAGAGAAAAGCTGTGAGAAACAGAGAAATAGGAGGAAAGTGAGCATAGGAGACTGGTTCCTGCAGGGGAAGTGGTGTGGGGAAGGCTGCCAAGAGGGGCAAGGAGGGGGTAGGAGGGGGCATCCCGTTTAGCAATCAAAATTTTGATGGTGGGGAAGTAGTGTACCACCCAAGGGCTACTACGAGTCACCTATGGAAGTAAGTTGAGAAGTAACACTAGACAAATAAGGAAATAAAACGTGCGGGGGAAGGACAGGTTGGTAACAGCAACTGGACCAGATGTTTAAAAAAATCCTTCATCTGGTATAATATATGTAGGACTTCTCTCCCACTACAAGTGCACTTACCTGCTCACTGTTCTTCAGGGTAATGTTTAGTACACAGCAGCATCCACAGCCACCATGTGCCTTGGGGTAAGGTAGAGGCAGGGCCCGGCTCCCTTCTCAAAGAAGGGGCAGGGTTTAGGGCAATCAGCTTTGCCTGAAGAGTGGCAACACACATCTGAAGCATTTCAAAGGGGCCCAGAGCTCCGGCCACTGCTTCTGCTACTGCAGCAGTGGCTGGAACTTCAGGCCCCTTTAAAATGCTGGGTCCAGGGTCAACTGCCCCTTTTGCCCATCCCCCCAGTCAGTGGACGCATTGATATGTAATTTGAGAAAGTGGATTTGAAAATACAATACAACAGGAAGAACTTGGAAAAGGTATCACCACTTACAGCCATGTGGAGGACCAGAAGTATCAAAACGTCTTGTAGATCATAATGCTTTAATGTTTCCTAACCAGGCAGGCTTAGGCTTTTAGTAGTAGCACACAGAGCCTTTTACTTCTACTCCTGACTGAATGCTTTTAGTTTGACCCAGGTGGTTAATACCCGAAGTTGTTGGTGTGTGATGGCTGTTTGGTGGCTTGTGTGAGATGAGTTTTAGGGTCTCCCTTGCAATTTTCACATAGGGCACAAATTGTCGATCCAGCTATAAGGCCAGGGATTGAATGGATGCAGCGGCAAATTACCTCATGTCCTGCAAGATGATTCCTACAGAAATGTATTGAAGTATATTGTCAGGCTTGTTGGCTTGCTGCTTGTGCTGTACATGTTCTGTGAAGATCCATGAGGGAGGGAGAGTGGAAGTAAAAAGACAGGGAAGGCTTTAAGAAATACTGATACATTGGGGCTAGGTTAAAAAAAGAGGCAGGATAGCTGAGGTAAGCGTGAACATGAGTTTAAAAAATAAAACTATAATATTAAAATGAAGGAAAGCTACTGAAGAAAAAATAGGTAAAGAACTATTTATAGAAAAGTAGATAATGAATAGCATCAGAAGGGGGAATAGTCTAAAAAGAAATGAAAAATAGTATGAATAAAAGAAATGAGGGACACGGTAAAATGCACTAAAGATAAAAACATGAAGGAAGGCAAGACCATGAAAAGACTGAGTAAGGTACAGCAACAATGGTCAGGGAGTACATCTGGTATGCGGATGCATTTCAAATGTCTGTTTATATCCTTCAGAATAAATCATTCTTTTTATTAATTCTTATTTTCTCTAAGCAAGTTATTCACAAGTACTCTACATCTGGGTGGCTAAGTCATGTTTAGGGTTTTATGTTATTTGGCAAAGTATTTTGAGTTTATGTATAAGTATGAAAAAAATAAACATCTCCTCACAGGTGATAACTGAAATTTTCATCTTCTGCTGAATATGGAAAAATCTCTTTGTATTTCCTTATTAGTCAGGTGCAAAATAGATAAGATGCAGATATTATGGAGAATGCTATTATCTCCATCATTAAGGCTGAAGCCAGTACCACATTATAAAGCCAACTTCCACATGTATACATATATTTTTGCTTTAATTTTTCGAACCAGAAATCACACTATTTGTTGTTTAGTAGGCTGCAACCTTATACGATACATGTTTTATACAAATTTAGGTGAAATCCATCAAGATGCCTTGAATCTATTAATATAGTAAGCGTGAGATGTGTTGCAGGTTTTACCTTTTCCAAAAATATTTCTGCTCTCCTTATCAGGAATTGTAATGGGGTGGATTAATCTCCAGTGCCCCATACAGGAGACCAGAGGTTTGGCTGCATCCTATCACAGTGGGAGGAGTAGATGGGAGGTCCTCCAGGGAGGATACAGCTGCTGTTTTGCATCAGCCAGTCAGGTCCCAGCAAACCAATATAAAAGAAGGTGCTGGGCTAGGGCCGGGCACTTCCATTCAGGTTCTCAACCCAGGGAGATCTTTATGTTGTCTGGTAGCCCAGCAGCATTTGGACAGCTCCAAAGTGAGCTCTCAGCTTTAAGCTGGACCAGACACAGGTCCTGTGGCCAGAGACTGGCCACAAACCTAGTAGAAGATCTGACAGCACCCTATATAGGGCCCACTGAGATGAAAGAGGGCTACTCATGTGGCACACCCAGAAATCTAAGTTGCTGCTTTAGGTGTTTCGTGACACTGGAGCTCCTAAAAAGACTTTTATTCTGGCCCTTTTGTGCACTTGTGGAGATATGCTGGAAAGAAACTTTGCTATACCCAACATCCTGAGCAGCACAAACATGTTTAAGTTAAAGACTTCTCAGCTTGAGTCCATAACTATGACAAACAACAGTGGGAATATGCATATAGACTGTTCTACAAGTTACAAAAAAGACTGTGATGCCAAAGGAAAAGTTCAGTTTTGTTTGAAAGGGTGTCTATATTCTGTATTACCATTAATCCAAAGAAAAGCGCTTTAAAATGGAAAAAATCATAAATTAACAAATGGTTAAATATCAGAAGGTTTGAACATTCTTGCTGAAGGTAGCGAGTTTGTGTCATATACACATAACTTCCCTATTCATTAGCTTGAACCAAGCAAGGATATCTGTGTGCGTGTGTGTGTGTGTGTATATATATATATATATATTTGCACATAGCTTTCCTTTTAATTGTACAGATGTAAGTAAGCCAGAAGAGTAAGTTCACATTGTTTGGTACAATGTGGCTTAAGCTACTTTTCTGTTGAATTATAGCATCCATGCAGCAATACAGTTTTTCTACATATGCATGAAGCATTCTAGACAGATATCCCAGGGTACAATATTTTGTTGGTAGCTCAGTGCATTAAGGGTTGTTTTTCATGGTGGATTGTTAGATGCCCTTCATAACTTATTGGAATTCTGGAACTTGGAATTGAATTCTAAAGATTCCTTCCATGTTTCCCGTAATTTGTCTGGGTTTTGTTAGCCATCAACACTGGGGCTACATGAGAGAATTTTGTCGACAGAATGGGCCTTATGTTGACATTACTCGTGGAGCACCTACACCCTGAAAGCATTCTGTCAACAGCATCTCGACACAACTCTGCATTTTCCTCGACAATGTTATCCCACAAAAATTTGAGGCATAACAATCTCTGGACAGAGCACTGTCAACAAAAGTGGAGTGTAGACACTTCTGTCGAAGAGAACGCTTTTGGTTGCTGGGCAGCCCTCTTTGCACAGCTGCCATTCCACTTTCTGGCGCCAGAGAACAGTGCAGTCTGGGAGTTCTCTGTCAAGAGAGCAAGTTGTGTATAGATGCAATCTGTTGACAGCAGTGCTGTCAAGATTTCCATGTCAACAGTAAACTTATGTCCACAGATGCTTCTAGTGTAGACATAGCCAAAGTGTTTTCAAGCTATTTCTATTTCAAATAAATTTCCAAACTGCCATCAGCCAGGATAGCGGAGGCACTGCTGAGCACTGGAATCATGACCATCATTAATATAAATACACTGGTCCAGATGTATTGGGAGTCAGACAATTAGGTGGCTTTGAAAGAAATGGAAGAGCACTACCTTCACAATGCTACGTGGTATTATGTTGTTTGGAATCATCGAGTTTAAGAGGGAATCACTTGAACACAGAAAGATGTTTTCTCATTTATTCCATCTCACACTACAAGCTAGAACCAACCAAAGACAGCTGAGCTAACTTCCTAATGACCTAACTCCGTTACTATGACAACAATCAGATCTATCTTTACAACTCACACTACACATGGATATTGCTAAAGGAAAAGGAAACTAAGAAGTTATTTCTGTATAATGTTTTTCTGAACGGACTTCACTCAAAGGAGCAAGACCAGCAGCAGGATCAGCCAACTAGCAATAACTGGACAGGCTATTGCTGACCAGTGATGACTGCAGAACTTCAAGATGATGAAGGCCACTGGAGATCTACACAGAGCTTACCACAGAGCTGTAGAGTCAGACCACTAACATTCAGAGACTTGTGAAGTCATTGCCACCTGGAAAAGTGTCAGCCCCATCACTCAGTAATGATCCACCTCAGTCTTGGTAAATCAGTTGTTGGAACTGTTGCCTAGGAGGCATGCACAATTATTAAGAGGCTGCTGCTGCCCTAGTTCATAAATCTTGGCAATGTGCAGGAGGCTATTAACAGGTTTGAATACTTGAGGTTCACAGATTTTTAGCAGACATCTATAGGAGTCATGTGCCTATTACTTGTCCTATCTTCCCCAACAGGCCTCAGAATTCATAAATTCTCCAGCAAGTTTTAGCTGACCCCTGGGACAAATTCACTAAATGTGGGTCATGGGGTGGGGTCCACAGCTTCCACAGGCCCCTGGGCAAGGACAGTGGGGCTGTCTCTGCACCCCAGGAAGAGGTGGGGCCTGGGGGTGGAGCCAGGCATCCACACCTTAGCACCAGATGGAGCTGCTGCACCCCCAGCCCTCAGAGCTGTGCAGAGCATGAGGCATGGCACAGCACTCCCACAGAAATTTAAAGGACATAGGGGTCCAGCTGCTACCACAGTAGCAGCAGCAGTTGACAGGAGCCCCAGATCCCTTTGAATTACTGAGCCCCTGGGCATTTGCCCCCGTTGTCATAGCCCCACCTCCCATCAGCAGGCCTATGGGTCATTTGAAATGGTCCATGATGCCAGCCTCCTTTATGCAATGAAAAGTGGATATTTTTTCCCTCTTAAACCAATATGAGCTTTAATGGTGTTGGGTTCCAGCTGTTCATCTGTGAGAGCCCATCTTCCTCCTTGCTTCCTTTTTGTGCTTCCCTTGGGTTTAACTATACCCTGAATAGCCACGGAATGACTGTGATTTGTTCAATTGGAAGACCGAAAAGAAGGTGGAGATGCCTCCTGACAGGGCTGGAGGCTTTTGAGAAACATCTACAGTTTATTATACTTGTTTGTTTCATTTGCATGGTATCTGTAAGAGCAAGGGAAAGATCCTTGCCAATGGGAGGTGGAGGGAGCAGGAAGAGGGTGGGGTAATGAAGGTGGAGAGACTTTCAAAATGCTATGCACAGCCAGATATAGTGTCTGTATCAAATGTCACTAGAAGCCATAGTGACAGACATATGCTTATAGGGGAGAAAGATGAATCCATTGTAATGTATGGAAGGAATTGAAATGAAAACAATGC
The DNA here is from genome assembly GCF_033958435.1 of Carettochelys insculpta. Classification (NCBI taxonomy): domain Eukaryota; kingdom Metazoa; phylum Chordata; order Testudines; family Carettochelyidae; genus Carettochelys; species Carettochelys insculpta. The sequence goes on from NC_134137.1 coordinate 289,606,077, forward strand.
AATACATACTGTCTGAGAATTTATTTTGTTAGCAATCGATGTTATCGAGGAAAGCTGTACCTAAATGAAATGCTTCAACCAAGTGCAATTGTCAATAACGAAAAAAGTATTGCTCTGACTACGGCTGCCAAAAAATTTAAGAAATTATCACAATTAATTATGAGATCACAAATAGTGATTAATCACAGACTTAATTGCACTGTTCAGCAATAACAGAACACTATTAATTTAAGTATTTTTGGATTTTTTTACTTTTTCAAATGCAATGATTTCTATTACAACAAATAATGTAAAGTGAGCATAGTTGGTACATGAATACCATGCACTGCCAGCTTTTAAAAAGTGCCACTAGAATGCTTGTTTTCATGTTCACATGATAAATAAGAAATATGTGACATTATCTCCCATAAATGTAAACAAACTTGTTTGTCTTCATAATTGGCTGAACAATATGTAGGTCTTAGTGGATTTTAAGCTCCAAAGTTTTACACTGTTTTGGTTTTGATGCTGTTATGTTACAAAAACTATTTGGCTATGTTTACACTGACCCAAACTGCTGGTAGCAGTATGCAAATGGGTGGCCTGAAAAATGCAAATGGCTGCTCATTTGCATATTTGCTCACCAGCAGATGCTGCCACAAGTGCAAAAATAGCTGTGAAAATGTGGTTCTGCTGGTGAAACCCCACTTTGTTGGCAGCCTCTTATGCTTGGGAAAAAATCAGGCATAAGAGGCTGCTGACAAAGTGTGGGTTTTGCTGGCAGAACCACGTTTTTTTGTGCCAGCAGCAGCATCTGCCGGTGAGCAGATATGCAAATGAACATCCATTTGCATTTTTGAGATCGCCCATTTGCATACTGCTACTGGCAAATTGAGTCAGTGTAACCATAGCCGTCTACATTGTATATTGTACTTTCAAAGTAAAGAGACTACACTCCAGTACTTGTATGAAGTGAACTGACAAATACTATTTTTGTTTAGCTTTTTTACAGTACAAATACATGTAATTAAAAGTAATAGTAAAGAAAAAGTCCAAAAATATTTATAATAAATGTAAATTTGTATTATATTATTGTTTAGCAATGTGATTAAAGCAATAATTTGTTTTGAGTTAATCACTTGAATTATCTGTGATTAATTAACAGGCCTAGATCTGACAGACAGCAAGTCAGTGCAAAGTTTAAAACAACCAGACCAGTGCAGACATAGCCAAAGAGCTGAGTGAACACATGTTTAGGCAGATTGTATCACAAAAATACATAGTTGGGAGCATAGCTGTTCTTCTCTTGGCATGTGGAATAGCACTGGAACAAGGAAAGGGGTTCCCAATATCCTGTTTTCCAGAAGGCAGCAAGGCAGGGTCAGCATGGGTTGTTACACATGAGCACAGCACAAAACGCATTCACCATCTGTGGCAGCATGTAGCCAGTACCAAAAGAAAGGTTCCCAGATCACCTGAAGCAGACACAAATGGGATAGACAATACCGCACTTTTTATGTCAGCTGTTCTGTCACTCTGGAAGTGTCTGCAGCAGGTTCCTGGCTGGCTTTACAACATGCTGAAGAGATCTTGGCTAGCTGGGGAAATCTCCTTCTGTTTGAGTCTGGCGCTGCCCATGTGACTTCAGTGCTTCAGGCCACTGGCAAATGTTTCTCGTACATATTGTACTAGAGTGTGTGGTGGCATTTCAGACAAAATCTGGTCCAGCTCCTGCTAGTATGTACAGGTAGTGGGATTGTTATCGGGTGGTCTTGATTTTGTCTTTGGTGATTTTTTAATTCTGCCTCAGCTCCTTGGCTTTGGCACCGTACTGGCTTATATCTTAGAGGTAGCTTGTCTCATGCATTTGCTCCAGTAGCTGCTGGCAAATCCTGGTGTTCAGATGATTATAAGAAAAATGAGATGGAATTGCACCTCACCCCAAAGGTGATTGTGACTGTAATGGACTCAGGACCTGTGGACTTGCCATGACATAGAATCACTAACAGATGCCATGGATATATGCCAGCATTTAAACACAGTTGAGTGAAAATAACCCAAGTCAGGGGAGAGCGCATAAGTAACCAAACAGGCCAATCCAGATACAAAGCAATGCAGTGTGGGACAGCAGTGGTAGGACTACCTAAAGCAGTGTTTCTAATTGAGATACATCTGTACAACCCTTATTATGCTATAACTCATTCTGAAATATTTCTGATGCTCCCGAAGTAGGTTAATTATACTAGGAAAAGATGCAACATAAAGCAAAATAACAGATCATTTGTGTGGAGATGCCAGGCACCTTATGCTGAAAAACTTTCCCCTTCAGACAAGGCCTAAATTTCAAAAAGAAGACATTTTTAATTACTGAAAAGATTTACGTGTGCCTTTTCAAAAAGCTAACACTCTAAGGTCACGTCTACACTAGCAAGTGCTTTCAAAAGGAACTTTGAAAGAAGGGCCCATTCCAAAATTCCCCACAGAGTGTATACACACAATCTGTGCCCTTTCAAAGTTAACTTGGAAAGAACAGGGCCGGTCCTCCGTTCCCATGGTAGGGAGAGCACCCCTGTTCAAAAGACTCTTTTGAAAGACAGCGTGTATAGACACTCTCCGGACAGTTATTTTGAAAGAGTCCTCCATGGCACTGATGAGCTGGTGGGCGAAGACACTGATGATGATGTAAGCAGAGCTCTATGGCTCCTACGTCCAGCTGCATTTAAAGATGCAGGCTCCTACAAACCCCTAGGCAGGAAGCTGAGAGCGTGCTGATAGCAGGGAGCCAACAGTGCCGAGCTGTGCACTTCCTGAAGTGATGCCCCAGGGAAGCAATCGTGCTTCCCAGACCCATGGCCAGCACCCTGGACCCTCACTTCCCCCGGGTGCCCCACAGAGACACTGGGGAAACCACTCAGGAGACCAGCCAGGCCCCCAAAAAGAAGGCCCTTCCTGGATGGAGGCTGAACTCTGGGACCTCCTCGTCTTCTGGTAGGATGAGGAGGTCCTGCACCAGGGAGCTGAAGTCAGTTTGGGGAGTGGGGCTTGCTTGGTACAATACACAGCTATCATGTGTGTGACAGATCATTCATGAAGCTATGTTTTAAAGCATCCCTTATTGCTGCTGCCTGTGCATTGTTATTGGTGAATGGACGTGTAGGCAGCTGCGAGTAAGCCCTGCTGATGGCCTCAGCCTCAGAATTCCTGATGTATGGGAAATTCTCCTGCCTGGATTCACAAATGTTGTGCAAAATAATGCATGCTGTAATCACTGTTGGGATGCTAGTTTCAGAAAGGTCCAAAAGGATCAATGAGCACCTGAACCTTGCTTTTAAATGGCCAAAGGTGCATCCCACCACTGTTCTGCACCAGCTGAGTCCCTGGTTGAAGTTTTCCTTGCTCGGGTCCAGGGCTCCTGTGTAGGGCATCACAAGGCAGGGGAGCAGAGGGTAAGCAGGGTCACCCAATATTACAATAGACATCTCCATGTCATCAATCTGGGTTTCCAGTCTGGGAAAAACATCTCATCCAGGACCTTTCTGTACAGTCCAGAATTTCTGAAGATGCACATGTCATGAATTTTCCAACATTGAGATCAGTGAAATGACCTTTGTGATCTACCAACGCTTGCAGTACCATGGAGAAGTACTCCTTTTGGTTCATATACTCAGACACCAGGTATTCCAGGGCCATGATGGCAATGTGTGTGCCATCTATTGCCCCACCACAGTTAGGAAACCCCATGGAAGCAAAGCCATCCACTATGGCCTCTACAGCTCCCAGCATCACAGTCGTCCTGAGGAGACACCGACAGATTGCATGGGCCGCCTGCATCACCGCAGACTCCTCTGTAGATCTGTCCACCCCAAATTGATTAGCCACTGACTAATAACTGTCAGGCATTGCAAACTTCCACAGAGCGATTGCCACTCTGAACTGTTGAAGCCAGCCTCATCCTTGTCTTGTTGTGTTTCAGTGTAGGGGCCAGCGCATCACAAAGCTCCATAAAAGTGGACTTGCACACACAAAAGATCTGCACCCATTTCTGCTCCTCCCTGGACTCCAAAACGATGTGGTCCCACCAGTGTGTGCTGGTCTCACAAGTTCAAAACTGCCACCCTACTGTCAGCAATACATTCAAGGCAGCCAGCATTTGTGAGTTCTTGGACCACAGTTGAAAGATTTGCTCTTCAGAACCATCATCATCATCATCACCATCATCATACTTAACCATCACTGTGTTTTGTAATAAAAAGCAAAATTACGCAACATTCCGGAAGGTTGCCGCAACAGTGTGTGCAACTTGAAACAATTGACAATCCATGCTTGTGCTAGTGCTGTGCCAGAGAAAATGCTGGTCAAAATGGCACAATCTCCAGTTTGTTTTTGTGTGGCTACTGGGTGATCTGAATTCTGGGACAATGCTTTGCATTCTGGGCTTCTAACATGAAATACCCACAAGCAACAGGGGCTAAGGCACTGTGGGATAGCTACCCACAATACACTGCCCACGCAGTCAAACTTGGATAAGGCAATGGGGTTGCGGAAACTTGACATGGAGAAATGGTGGCTCGAATTTCCAGAAGGTTTGCAGACACTTAAATCTGAATTCATAAGAACTGTTGACCCAGGTGAAAGGTAGCAGGATATATGGATTTAAGAAGGCTTTCCAATCTGACTTAAAAGTTGAAGATTATAGGTTCACACCTCCCCCGAGTTAACGGTTAAGTCTGAGGCAGAGCCTCAGGCTCAGGCTGGAAGTGAGTTTTCGGGATTCCCAGTGATTGCACAGGCAATAATTTTAGCAGCACTTATGGTTTGTTTATTTAACAGCACAATGGTATATATGTAGCACTTAACCAATATCAACTACAGGTATATAACATGGTCAGTATTTGAATTACAATTAAAAGATTTCACTTAACAATATTTCTAAAGCAGTGCCTATTGCTTTACTAATTGCACATGTGGTTTAAACCTCTGCTAAGTAACCAGGATGCAATACTCACTGACTCCTTTTGAGTTCTTTAGGAGACCAGCTCACTTCAATCTGTCAGTTATTGCAGTGGTTAGGTAAAAGGAAGAAAACAAACAGTGTTCCAGGAGAAATAGCAAGATTAAGAAATTACAGAGAGAGAGAGTTGGGGTGACAGGCACCCCCCTTGTGTGGATCCATCTGGTGCAGCTTAACACAGTGCAGCACTGAGTATTCCTTCTTTGCTACTTTCTCTGTACCCCAAGGGGTTTTTATACCCTTTCTCCCTCATACTGACTAAATTAGGGTCTGACTTAATGGAATCTTTAACACCTGCTGAGACCCCAAATTTCCGATGATCTTATCCTACCTGTCCTTCCAGTTCCAAGAAAAGTTCAAGGAGAAAATCCCATCTAGCGCCCTTCACCTGAATCTAACAGACAATCTTACACTGCTTCCTTTAGGTAGGGGCCGGGGGGAGTTTAGGTGTATGTTGGTGTCAGAGATGTGTCCTTAGATGGCACAGACTGATACATACACCATTACTAACCTGACCTTAAACCTATGTATGGAAGAAAGCCTAGCCCAAAGCTTCCTCCTCATGCCACGTTTAACTGGCAGGCCACTTGCATTACCACTGACAGGAAAGATAGGTAGGCGTAGGCATTTCTAAGCCTCAGTTAGCTATACTGTCATGGCTTCTCAATGTCTATTATAATGCAATAAGTACTGTCCTGAACCATAATCTATAACTAAGTTAAGCTGAATGCAGGGTACAGAATGAGATTAAAAATTCCAATTTAGTAAATACAAATTTATCTCATAGTGTAGACACAGCCTGAATATTTCATCATATTAGTAAAAAAGAAAACAGCCTTATTAGTAGTGTGTTTGGTTTTGTTTTTATATCAGCATCTAATCCAATATGAAAAATTCTCAGGAATAATTAAGTTTTATTTTAATTTAATAAGGGTTTCTTTTCCAAAGACACCATACTAGAGGTCCAACTTAAATGTATACCCCAGATTAAAAACACAGTAAAATAGAGCCACCGTATCTTAACAACCATGTAAAAGAAGCAGTGAGAGATCAAAAGGCATCTTTTAAAAAGTATAAGTCATATCCTAGTAGGAAGAACAGAAAGGAGGATAAACACTACCAAATTAAGTGTAAAAATGCAACAATAAAAGCCAAAAAGGAGTTTGAAGAACAGCTAGCCAAAAACTCAAAAAGTAATAGCAAAATGTTTTTAAGTACATCTGAAACAGTAAGCCTGCTAAACAACCAGTGGGCCCCCTAGATGATAGATATATAAAAGGAGCACGCAAAGACAATAGTCAGTGTGAAGAAACTAAATGAATTCTTTGCTTCAGTCTTCATGATTGAGGATGTTAGGGAAATTCCCAAACTTGAGCCATCCTTTGTAGGTGACAAATCTGAGGAATTGTCTAAGACTGAGGTGTCATTGGAGGAGGTTTGAAACTAACTGATAAACTTAACAGTAACAAATCAGTGGGACCAGAGTTTTGAAAGAACTCAGATCACAGAAATATTAACTGAGGTTTGTAACCTATCCTTCAAATAAGCTTCTGTACCCAATGACTGGAAGATATCTAATGTAACACCAATATTTAAAAATGGCTCTAGAGGCGATCCTGGCAATTACAGATCAGTAAGTCTAACATCAGTACCGTGCAAATTAGTTGAAACCATATTAAAGAATAAAATTGTCAGACATAGAAGAACATAATTCGTTAGGCAAAAGTCAATATAGTTTCTGTAAAGGGACATCATGTCTTACTAATCTTTTAGAATTCTTTGAAAGGGCCAACAAACATGAACAAGAGGGATCCAGTAGATATAGTGTACTCAGATTTCCAGAAAGCCTTTGACAAGGTTCCTCACCAAAGGCTCTTAAGTAAATTAAGGTGTCATGGAATAAGAGGGAAGATCCTTTCATGGTTAAAAGATAGGAAACAAAGGGTAGGAATATATGGTAATTTTTCAGAATGGAGAGGGCTAAGTAGTGGCATTCCCGAAGGGTCAGTCCTAGTACCAATCCTATTGAACTTATTCATAAATTATCTGGAGACAGGGGTAAACTGTGAGATGGCAAAGTTTGCAGGTGATACTGAACTGCTCAAGGTAGTTAAGACCAAAGCAGTCTGTGAAGAGCTTCAAAAAGCTCTCACAAAACTGAATGATTGGGCAACAAAATGGCAAATGAAATTTAATGTGGATAAATGTAGAGTAATGCACATTGGAAAAAATAATGCCTACTGTACATACAACATGATGGAGGCTAATTTAGCTACAACTAATCAAAAAAGAGATCTTGGAGTCATCATGGATAGTTCTCTGAAAACATCCATGCAGTGTACAGCACCAGTCAAAAAAAGCAAACAGGGTGTTAGGAATCATTAAAAAAGGGATAGAGAATAATATGGAGAGTATCTTATTACCTTTATAGAAAACCATGGTATGCCCACATCTTGAATACTGCATACAGATGTGGTCACCTCATCTCAAAAAAAGATATATATTGGCATTAGAAAAGGCTCAGAAAAGGGCAACTAAAATAATTAGGGGTTTGGAATGGGTCCCATAGGAAGAGAGATTAAAAAGACTAGGATTTTTCATTTTAGAAAAGAGGAGACTAAGGAGGGGATATGATAGAGGGATAAAAAGTTATGAGTGGTGTGGAGAAAGTGAACAAAGCAAATTATTTACTTGTATCCATAATATAAAAACTAGGGGGCACCAGATGAAATTAATGGGCAGTTGGTTTAAAACAAGTAAAAGGAAGTTCTTCACACAGTGCTCAGTCAACCTGTGGAACTCCTTGCCAGAGGAGGCTGTGAAGGCTAGAACTGTAATAGGGTTTAAAAAAGAGCTAGATAAATTCAAGGAGATTAGGTCCATTAATGGCTGTTAGTCAGGATAGGTAAGGAATGGTGTGCCTAGCTTCTGTTTGTCAGGGGCTGGGTGTGGATGGCAGGAAAGAGACTGTTACCTGTTCAGTTCACTCCTTCTGGGGCATCAGGCATTGACCACTGTCAGCAGACAGGATACTGGCTGGATGGCCCTTTGGTCTGACCCAGTATGGCCATTCTTATGTTCTCTAAAGCCCATGGCAACAGTAAGAAAAATATTATTTCCTTAAACTTCATTAGACTATTATGTATTTAGTGTCTTTGACATGTGAGTCCTCCTCTGCTGAAAATTCTCTGTATACAGCCTACCATATATTTGATTGAAATGTAGCAAGCATTAGAAATTGTTCTGTTTTATTGGATACAAATTGTTTACCTTTATATTTGTAATCGGAAAAGTGGTTCTTTCAGAAAAAAAAATATGTATATTGTTCATACACTCTTCAGTTTATCATACAGCAATGTGTTTGTTGGCTTCTGTCTGTCTGGCAAGCTGGCTATCTGCCCCTGTTACAGAAAGGCATTTGTCTGTGAATTCTTTTCTTATTGCTCAATATAATGCAACATGGCATGGAAGGGTGTGTATTGTGCTGAGACACGGCTATGTCCAGGTCTGTTAATATGTTTTTCCTACCATTCAAGTCTTATGGGGTGACATTCTGTGCAGGTCACACTCTGAGATAACTTTCTGAAAGTAGAAAAAGGGATTATATAAATATTACTATACTTCTAAACTAATACAAATAAAAAAGAAAAATTTATATAAAATATATAGTACATAGATAATACAATGAAATGATACTTAAAAATCAAATAAGTAAAATGCTTGCTTGTTCTAATAATTTTTCTTATTTTTTAGCTTATTGTTTTCCTGCAATGGCCATCCCTTCCCCCTTCCAAGGCTTAGCTGCCCCTTAAATGAGCCTTTGTCTTACATTCTTTTCTAAAAAAACAAAACAATACAAAAACAAGACAAAAATGCTGACTCCACAGTTTAGTTGTACTCCTGATTCATTGTGTCCCTGTGACATACAAGGCAAACGTGGGCAGGGTATCTGTGAAATAAAGTGTGGCTCAGACCCTCACCTCAGCTTCCCAATTTCAAACTGTATTTCTACGACAAAGCCTTGAATAACACTACAATGTGTGTTATTGGCTTCCAGCCCAGGAAAAAAGGACCCCCTCCAGAGACCATTAATATTGCTACTTAATCATCCAAAACAATCATTTCCAGGCAATGTGAGGCATTCTTTCTCCTTAAGGGCCTAACCATGCTGTCTGCATGGTGCTTCCAGTGGGGAACTAAGAGACCAGGCCATGAAATTCAATCGAGGTTTCTTTCATGGAAATGTAGAGCACTGATCAGCCTGTCACTGGTCTAGTGTTAGCATCAAAATTTGGTGGCATATACTTGGTTTTAGACAAATATTAAATGGTGGGGTACAACCTTGATTTTATTCTAAAGTATTATGAGTCATAGGTGACCTGTTCTTATTTGATAGTCCTGTTGCCTAATTTGAACAATTATTAGACCTGCACTGTTCTCAGCATGTCTAAACCAGTTATTATTACAAATCATTAAAACTGAGTTAATTAGTTGTTAATTAATTTTGTCATCCAACATTAACATTTTTTTCTGTTAATGAAATAATTTAACTGAACTAGGAAACATGGCAAATGGGGGGCATTCAACATGGTTGTCTTCTCCCACCAATGTTGACAGGAGGAGTACTGGAATCTTTATCCCACCTTGTGGGAGAAGCAGTGTCCTCAGCAATTGCATCTTTGTTGTAACACATTTAAAAAAGCCTAACTTGACTTCCTGCAGGTGTCTGTTAAAAAATAAATTAGACTTTAAGGTGGTACAGATAGAAAACAGAGATAAGATTTGGAAACACGTTTCAGTGAAAAAGAAAGTATTAGGGAGGAGGATGGTTTCAAATGAACAAGTTAGCCCTGTTGATGGTAATATAGGCAGGACAGGGGCTAATGACCAGTTTGTGCTTCTCACTGTCAGCGTGCTTGTCTTGGCTCATTGTGTGAGCTTCTTCTGAAAAGTGCTGAGCCACTCCTGAAACATCCTCAGCTCCCAATGGCTTGCTCTGTGCCTTATGTGTTCAAGGGAGAGCTGGAACCAAGCGGTGACAGCCTGGGCCTATTGACAATGGGAACCTAAAAGACAGGGAAGGGGAAGAAAAAATATTTAGTAAGAAAAGCACTGGAAAGGAGATAGAACTGGTGTCGTTATGGTTTTGTACTCTAGATCCTAGAGCTGTTTGATGTTTCTCATATTTGTTTGCATTTTAATTGCTCCATTTTCTCCATTTTCCCCTCCCCTGCCATGCCGTTGGAAAAGCAAATTATTGTCTGACTGTATTTGTAAGATATTGTCAATTAACCCATTCACTGGTGAACAGGAGGATTCATTTAGAGTAACTCACACATCATTTACAAAGTACTGTAATTATAGCCCGCTGGGTCTTTCATACATCTGCAACTCATAAAATGCTTTTGCTTTATTTTCAGAGTTTGCATATAAATTGCCAAATTGTATCATCAGGTATAAAAACACTGCTCCCCACTGGGGCTTGAATCAGGGGTGGCACATGGTTGTATGCTCTCCCAGCACATCTGTATTTTAAATGTTAACACTGTTAACTATTTAACTGCTCATCAAAGCAAATAGAAAAGAAAAGAAGTGTCACCTTATGAAGAGCTACACAATCTACTCTGATTTTGGTGCACATATGTGTGAATTCCAGCCAGAGATCATCAATATGATTATTTAATCATCCAAAAGAATAATTACGGGGCAACAGAAGACATTCTTTCTCCTTAAACATGCTGTCTGCATGCTGCTTCCAGCTTGGGACTGAGAGACCAGGCCATGAAATTGAACCCAGGTTTCCTTCATGGACTTGAGAAATACCTCTACTTATTTTTATCCCCCATCAAGGAGGAGCTAAGCAGAACCCAGCAGGGCATTTGAGCATCACTAAGGGGGAGTCATGGCAGAGTAGCCCAGCAGAGCCAGGGAGCATGCATGATCGTAATTAGAATACCATATGACTGCTGAGCATATCACTTTTGGCACCACATGAACAAATCTTATTTGGTAGATGGTTTGTGGCAAAGAGCCACTACTTCCCCAGCTACCCACATTCCCAATTTAACCTGTAACTTGCATGTAAGCATCACTAGTTATATGCCCAATGATGGAATTTGGCCCAGTTTGTTTGCTACACTATCTATAGACCAGTGATATGGGAAAAATTAAGTTAATGTATAAACAGAAACACCTGACCATGGCAGTGGCTCCCAGCCTGAGGTCCAGGGTCTGCGAGGGTATTGCCGGGGGTCTGTGAAAAAACAAAAGAGAAATAAAAATGATCAGAGATAACAAGTTTTAAATAAATTGCAAAGTTACAAACAATTATTATTTTTAATTTAATTATCTTCCAATCATTTTACTAATTGCAGCCCAAAAATTTATCATGTGGTTTCCTTTCTCATTTAATGAAGTGTGGATAGCAGGTAGAACTGGCTTTGATGAGGGATCCGTGAACAGTTTGGGTGGGGGGTGTGATTGGGCGTCTGCACAAGTGACAAGGTTGGGAATCACTGTCCTAGGGCTTGTAGGCCCTTTGCAATGGCAAGTCCACAAGGGGGTACTCAAGGACCTCTCTACTGGGATTCTGGAGCTGGCCAGTCAGCCCCTGTATCGGGCAGTGATGGCTAGAGATAGGGCACTTTGGCAGGGTACATAAATTATGTTTTATTTTAATGCATGCCACCTGCAATCTTCACTGAAGGGTCTCCTGTGGCACCTTGGGCATAAATTGAACCTGTCCTCCCCAGTAGAACCCTGAGGGGACGGTAGCATCAGATGCCCCGCATACCCTCCCTTGAGGGGTGGGTCTCCTTGGAGCACAGGTGCCCCAATGCCAGTGGAAGCCAAATAATCATCAAGTAAAGCTTGCTAGAAACTTTGTAGATCGGAAACATTCTCTAGTCATGCTTGAAATGCTTTATAATGTAGTAGGTCACCATTCACACTAATATGCAGCAGCTGATGTGCTATAACTATTAGGTGTGACAAATATGTCATGTGTTATGTTATTTGTGCATAACTCTACTTTACAGCTTGCTTAATGTGTTATAATCCATTGGTAGACAACCCTTCAAATTAAAGATGAACTAGGCCCGGGCATATTCATATACAAATGATGTGAAGATAGTAAACATAAGACAACTATATGGTGCTAAGATGTAAGCTGCAGGTACATTCAGGAACAACTTTTTGAGAGCCAAGAGATTAATGAATGAATAATTATTACTGAAGTAAAAATCCATTTTTTTCTTGGGCGATGTTTTTCATATCAGTGCCCCACACGGGGAATTCATTTTAGTGTGCAGTTCTACTTTGAAAAATGATTCAGGGCTCTTTTCTGCCTTCCTTTCTTACTGTGATTAGAAAGGTTACTGCAGAAGATATTGCCGTTGGCATCAGGTAGCTACTCATGGAATAAGGTACCAATCATCAAAAGTATATGTATCAGAATCTACCCTGAGTGGTTTTCAGACTAGAAATGCACTTTAACATAAATAACCAAGAGTAAATTGGCACAAAGGACTTCCATATGTAGTGGACCACATTGTGGCCTGGCTTAAGAAAGTACCAATGCCACAGTAAATCAATGGGGTGATACCAGGTTAACTTAGGGAAGAATTTGTTCTACCATGTTTTGGTAATGTCTACCACTGTTATTAATTTACAGATGTGTTTTCCTAATGCTAGCCCTGCAAAATCAAGCTGGAGTTGTTCTTGGCAATATACATTCTGCAGATTCTATTATGCTCTCAGTGAGTCCTGTACCATCATAGTGATCACACTAGGGCTTGCCTGAGTATAACCAATTGGCACTTAATAAACAACTGCATTAATGGTACATAAGAATGAACAGACTCCAGTTTCCTTGCTCTTAGTTACATTGGTTGCACATGACTAAGAGGAGAGGGAAATAGTCAAACATACATTTTGGCTGCATCTATACTACATTCCTCTCTCGAAAAAAGAATGCAAATGAGGGAGATCGAAAATGCAAAAGAAGTGCTGATTTACATATCTCACACTTCATTTGCATAATCTCATGTGATCGTGTTTCTGGAAGAGACTTTTCTGAAAACACAAACAGTTCTTCCTGAAAAAATTTTTTTTCTGAAGGACTCCCATCTATATGACTGGTTTTGTTTTCAGAAAAGTCTCTTCTAGAACATGATCTCCTGAAATTATGCAAATGAAGTGTGAGATTTGTAAATCAGCATTTCATTTGCATTTTTTATCTCCCTCATTTGCATTCCTCTTTTGAGAGAGGAGGGTAGTGTGGACCTAGCCTTTGTGTGCTAAAGTCAGACAGTACATCTTAGAATACATACAGGTAGCTGAGCTGTTCATTAAGATGCCATTTCCATAATTTCTTTTCAGTGTAGAACTGCACTCTAAAATGCATTGAAAATCAAAATAGATTATAGCAAGACATGATTGTCAGTTATACCGTTTCTTAGTGAGTGTCTTTCTCGCCATAAGATTGCTAGTACAGAAAATACTGAGATTCTGCCTTTCTCAAAGGATGGAAATCTTACAGTATTTCCAGCCAATTATGCTGGGATGTTAATAATATTTGAGAATTAATATGCTTTATGTACAATAGCAATTTCCATAAAATACTTAAGTTACCAAATTTAGGCCACAAACAGATTGATATTCCTGCAAGAACAGGGAATTGCAATTTGCACTGGATGAGACCAGGCCAGGAAGGACCAGCCACCCAGGAGAGGAGGTGAGTATCTCCTGGGCAGTATTTGCTGGGAAAAGACAGCTCTACAGTCTGGTCAGGACCCCATAAGTGTCCACTGGTGGAGACCACTCTGCTATGTCACCCAATTTCGAGCCTGCACTTGTTAGAACTAGGCCCACAACTGGGAGTGTGAAAAACTTGTACCCCTGCACCTTTGAAATAACCCAAACTACTGAGGGGTATGTATAGTGCTGCAAGATTGGTATTGGGAAGGGCTCTGCAATAATTGTGACACGTTTTTTGCTCCTATCAAAGCCGACTAAAAGTGGGGTTTTTTTTCAGGTGTCTAAGTGCATTTCATCTCACTGTTGTCCCTCCATTTGTTAATTTTGTAATTGTGTCAAGAACGGAGCTGTGCTCTGCTGGGAAAATGTGTTATTTATTAACACTGGTTGTTATTCATGAATGTTTAGTGATTTTTCTGTTAAAAGTTCTAATAATATATGGAATTTATAATGCCTCTCAGAGCTAAGAAAATGACATTCTTCATATTAATTAATTGTGTCTCATAATACCCATGTTAGATAGGTAAATACTAATATTCCCCTTTTGCAGGTGGGGAATCAAAGAGATAGAGATGTAAATTCACTTGTTCCAGTTTATACAGTGAGCCTGTGGCAAAGCTGAGAATATAGAACTCTGGTTTCTTGGCTTCTGGATGTGTGCCTTAATCATGGCATTTCTGTAGGGTAATCAAACTCCCATCTCTGTCAGGAGTGGCAGGGAAATTTCTCACTGTACTCTCAAGAAGGAAGCCAAGGATACAAATATTATTACGAATATTAGAAGCTAAATTCCCAGTAAATTCTCAAGTTTATTCTATTATGTTTGGAAAATCAGTAGCACATTTTCTTTTCTTCACAATTATCCAGGATTTTTCAAAACAAATTGTCAGCTAATGGATTTATTCTAATACTAATTCCTAACACTGAACAAGATGACTTGGACAATTTATTTTTCTTTTTTTCTTTTCCCAGATACTAAATAGTCTGTCACACTTCCAGTATATTGGACTGAATTCTTTGGTTTTTCAAGTTCATTCGTTCCATATTAATGAACTTAATGCATCTGGAGATTGCTCCGGAGAATTCTCCAGTGTAAAGAGAATCTCTGCCAGTGTAAAACTGATGGGAACAGCTCCCAGCCCACCTCCACTGTTTCCTACACTGGAAGCTCCCTCCCAGCAGAAAAGGGAGAGGTCAGGGAAAGGCTATGGCAGATCTCTATCAGTGACATTTTGAATGTCCCCAAGAAACACAAAACGACTTAGTTTAGATGTCCTATGCCCATGCTGAAGGAATGAATCTAAGGGAAGGTTTTCCCAAATACTTGTGATGTGTGTGTGTTTTGGTATTAGTCATTGCCAACCCCTTTCTGTTGGAATCTATCTTTCTTTCTTATTAGCGCTGGCAGTAACTGGTTGGCATTCTTGCTGTACTGTATCTTTTACTCTAGTTTCTTGGAATCTTGTACTTTTGTATTTATCTCATCGTGAATTCTCTTGTGGTTAGATGTTTGCATTAGAATTTTGTCACCTTCTTCATAGGTCTTTGGATTGATGTTCTTAATAAAAGATAGCTTTTCACCAGTTTTTAAGTCAGGTTAGCTGGATCAATTTTTGCAGTTTATTAGAATTTTAGGGGAAAGTTTCCCCATTTTTGACTAGAAAGAGAGGTAGGACTTGATGGACTGCTTTATGAAAAAAAAATTTAAAATTAGATGTGTGTAGTTTGGCTAAGTCCCAAACACTGCAAACACTTAGGCTACATCTGTAGAACATCACAATTTCAAAAGGCTCCCTTTCAAAATCCACTTTTCGAAAGAACACCTTTTGAAATTGTGCGTCCACACACAAAAAGGATCGAGGTCACAATCCGCTATTTGAAAAACTCGGCCCAGCATTTTGAAAGGGAGCGTCTACACAGCCACAGCCATTCTTTTGACATAATGGATCAGGAAACACCACGGATGGGATCACGTGACTGCCAAGCCCTTCCAGGGGCTGCAGCCAGCCACTCCTTTAAAGGGCCTCTCTCAACGTCTTCACGCTGCACGTGCTCAGGGCTGCCAGGCTACCTACAGCACAGCAGACCCCGTGCAGCGACATGACGTCTGTTAGAGACAGTATCCCTCCCCAACAGCTCCTTGAGGGGGAGTTCCTCCTGGCCTTGGCCAGCCTGCTAGCCTCACTGCTTGTGGCTGTGCTGCAGCAACACCAGCGGTCCAACTGGACAGGTCCCCTCCTGCAGGCCCTCTGCCAGGGGCAATATCTGTGCCCTTGCACCCTGTCAATCCAGATATGCTGGCGCTATGCCACCAGCAGCAAGTGATGAGATTACCTCCTGCTGGGGGACTGGGACGATGACCAATGGCTACAAAACTTCCACATGTCTAAGCAGACCTTCCAGGAGGTCTGCCACTGGCTCTCCCCAACCCTCCAGCACCAGGACACCAGGATGCAGCCTGCACTCCCTCTGCAGAAGAGGGTAATGTTAGCCATCCGGAAGCTGGCCACCCCGGACAGCCACCAGTTTGTCGGTCACCAGTTCGGGGTAGGCAAGACCACCGTTGGGGGCTGTCCTTATGGAGGTAAGCCAGGCTCAGGCCACACACCCAACATGGGGAGAGGGGAGAGGGCTCCTGGGCAAGGGGGAGCCCTGTGGGGGTCTGGGGAGGGGCTCCCAGTGAGGGGGCCCAGCAGGGATCTGTGGAGGGTGGTTCAGGGAGGCGACCCTGCAGGCCATGCACTCACAGACGTGCCCGCCTTCCACCCCATGAAGTTGTCTGGGTGATAAACACCCTCCTCCTTTGCCAAGTTGTCACCATCAAGGACCTGGACATTGCCCTTGCCAGATTCGTGGAGCTGGGCTTCCCAAACTGTTTTGGCACGTTGGATGGAACGCACATAGCCATCCGGGCCTTGGACCACAGTGCAGGAGATTTTTTAAACAGAAAGGGGTACCACTCTGTGGTCCTCCAGGCCCTTGTCAATGCAAAGGGCTGGTTCATGGACATGGGCATTGGCTGGTCAGGAAGGGCCCATGACACCCGGGTGTTCAGGAACTCATGACTGGAGTACAGGATGCAGGAGGGACCTATCTTCCCCCCACAGGAGCTCCCGGGGGAGATCACACTATGCCGCCCTGCATCATGGCTGACGCCGCATACCCCGCTGCACCCATGGCTCATACAGCCCTACATAACATGCACAGACCCATCCGGGGACCTTTTTAACACACACCTAAACAATGCAGGGAACACTGTTGAGTGGGTGCTCGGGCGCATCAAAGGGCGCTTTCACTGCCTCTTGACGAGGTTGGAGGCCAGCCTCCTGAATGTGTACTCAGTGGTTGCAGCCTGCTGCACTCTCCATAATATTGTGGAGAGAAAACAGGATCCCCTCTGCCGGGGTGGGCTGCAGAGACCAGTGCCGGGTATAAGCAGCTGCCTGCTGCCCCATGCTGTCAGGCACAAAGGGATGGAGTGTGGAACAGAGAGGCCCTGCATGAGGCCTTCACCTGGGGCCTGCAGAGACCCTCCCTGAGCCACCCCTCCACCACAAACCCTCTCCTGTACCCCACCCCTCACTGCTGCCCCACCATACAAGAGGAACACGGGGGTAGGGGTGAAAGTTGAACCATTTACTACTGAGATGGGGCTGAGACAGTGGGGAGACAGGGGACTGGGAGGGGTACATTCGGCTTGGGGTCAGCAGGGTGCACAGGAGGTGAGGGGGGTACCAGTGGGGAGGGAGGAGCTGGCTTGCCCTGGCTGCCACTGGCCACTAGCCACTGCCCCAGTGCCACCTGGGCAGTAGGTGGGAGGGCGGGCAGGAGCAGTGCCCCAAGCTTGGGAACTCCAGGGTGGGCTGCAGGGTGAATTGCAGGGGGGGGGAACTGCAAGGGGACCGCAGGGTGGGCTGGCAAGGGAGGAGGAGGCTGGATGAGGTGGGTGGCCACAACCTGGGAGAGGGTGTCCAGTCTGTTGGTCACCCGCACCCAAACCTAGCACTCCATGACCAGACAGTCCCAGATCATGGCTGTCATGTCCCTCAGGGCCGCCATGTTGGCAGCCACCTCCTCCTCCCCCTGTCGGTGATGACACCAAGCCTGGCGACAACTCCGTGTAGGCATGGAATGGAGTGGGGTCACAGCCTCCTGGTCCTCAGCCGGCTCCCAGGGAGTGGACCTGTGGAGACAGAAGGGAACAAGGGGAGGTCCCATGGGTCCTGTATCCTGACTGGGGAGGGGATCTGGGACCCCTGCCCCCATGCCCCCTCCTCCCCTGATGTCCAATGACCCAGGGGACCCATGGGATATTGTTTGTGAAGGGGTCCCTGCATGGTTGGGCTCGCCATGGGTTCAGGCACACCCCCCAGGAATGCAGTATCTGGGGCTGTGCAGGGTGCAGGTGCTGAATGCCATGCATGTGAATTGCCCCTGCTGGATGTGGCAGGGGTGGGTTCCCCCTTCCCAGGCCCCGGGGCATCCCGAATGCCCACTATCTCCCTGCAGATCCCTCCATGAATTTGGAGGAAGCCTGGTTGGATGGTTCCCAGCTGGATGACCCAGAGGGGATGGTGATGACAAGGGGCCCATCATTTGAGCCCTCATCATCACCGCCCGCCTCAGTGTTCCATTCCTTCATGGGGAGATGGTGTCTCCCAATGGTTCCGGGTCCTCCTCTGAAGCCTCTGTCTCCAGCTCAGGGTTCGGCCGGCTGCTTCAGCCCAAGGAGGCAGTCCAGTTCTTCACAGTGGGGGCACAGAGTGGCTAGTGCCCCGACCGGCTGGCTGCATCACAGGTGCAGCAGTACACCTGCCGCAGTTCCTTAACTTTTGACCACACCTTCGTGGGCATGCAGCTGGGGTGCCCTGGACGGTGAGGCCCTTGGACAGGTGGACAAAGGTGGGCACATTCCAGTGTTGGAACCCAGTTTGTAGCAGGACCTCCTCTTCCCCACACGGGCTGAGGAGGTCCTTGAGCTTGGCTGCAGTCCAGGATCAGCCCCTGGGGGTCGGGGGGCTGGCTCAGCTCCTGGGACTCCTGGCTGGACTCACTAGGGGGGCCTTGGGGGGTGCGGGACTCCTTGATGCTTGCCATCGCCACCTGGTAGCGGATCTCGTGGATCTCTCGTCGTGGGGGTGGGGGGCGTGCTGCAGGGAGCTCGTGCTCCCTCTGCTGCTAGCACACTCTCAGCTTCATGGCACGGGTTGTTGGATGGCTACACGCAGCCGGCAGTAACCATAGAGCCCCACCAGGGCCAGACAGAGAGTCTCCATGCTCCGGCAGGCTGGTGCCATGCTGGACCAGCTCTTTTGAAAGAGCAGACTGTGGAGCATCCACGCACATCCTATTTCGAAGTTATATACAATCATACGGGAATGGAAGAAGGAATTAAAAATGCAAGCCCCGTTACCTCAATCACAGTTTCGAAATAGGGCATATTGTGTGTAGATGCTTCATGGTGTTTTGTGAAAGGGGGGCCTTTTTTCTAAATTAATTTCAAAATACGTTGCTAGTGTAGACACAGCCTTGGGCTACGTCTACACTAGAGATCGTTCGAAAGACGGGACTGGGATCAAAAAATCAGGCCCCATAAGGACTGTTCTTTCAAAAGAAAGGCCCTAAGGAGCATCTACAAGCATTTTCTTTCAAAAGAAGCTTTCAAAAGCAGGCGCCCTTCCTGAAACGGGAGTGGAATAGCACTTTCAAAAGAAGCACTGCATTCTTTCGATTTATTTGCAAAAGAACGCTTTTTGTGTATGGACACTCCATATGATCTTTCAAAAGAACTTGCTAGTGTAGACATAGCCTTAGTGTATGCAACTTTATTCACAGGTATGAATCTGCCAACTTGCGTAAGTGTTTGCAGGATCAGGCCTAAGTGTTTGCAAGTACCTGAAAGGTATAGAACATCATCAAGGAATAAGGATGACTACACAAAGTTATGACAAGTAAAGAGCTGAAATTAATTAATACAGGAAAAATTTAGGTTGACTATTGGCGGGAGATGGAGGGGAATTGTGTTGTAAAGATCCATTAGGCTGTGGCACTGCGTCTCAGTGGAAATTACAGAAGCCCCATCTGTTGGAACCTTTTAAATTAGACTGGCTAAACACTAGAAAAATTCTGCTGGGAATAATCTTTGCGTTTGCAGGGGGTTGAATGGGATAATCAGAGACCTCCATCTCTAACTTCTATAAATCAATTTAATACAGAACAGTGTGAAATAATAAAGTGAAGGATGGAAAAGTGACAGAAGATATTCTTTAAATGGTCACAACTGTGGGCATTGATAGGACAAAAAGATATGGAAGTTAGAATAAACTGCATTCTGTAACCATCACTTCAATATTCAGCAATGTCTGGGAAAGCAAACAGAATATAGGGATATGTCAACATTGAAGGGGAGCTAAAATCAGAAGTGATTACTATCCAAAGAGCTGATGAGATCAATCCTAAAGTACTGTGCAAAATATTGTGCACTATATTCTAGGAAGGATAGTACAGAAATTAAACTGGTAAAAATGAGTGTCTTGAGGGCTGTACTTGTGAAGAAATATTAGTGAGAGTTAAATTTCTGTTCATTGGAAAAAATTAAAATGGCTGTTTTATAAGATTCTGACAATAATACTGATGTCTACACAGTTCTGAGATACAAAAGCTGGTTGTTAAAGCCCTTAATTTTGCAAGCCTGGACCCCATTCAGGACCTTCCTCCATGAGCCTCATCTTGACAGATGTGTGTTCATCCACACCGCCTGGCATTCAGAGATCACCCCACCAACCTTCAATAACAATACAATTGTGCCTTTGATATGATGATTTCTAGGATACTGTACTACCTGCTGCTAAGCAGCCTTCCAATTTTATCTTTTCTCACTCCTAAAAGTACGTTGAAATGTCTTCCCCCCTGCGCTTTTAATATGACCATGACTAGCTGAGATATTACTTTTATTACTTTTTTCTCCATGCTCCTTTTTTGTTCCTTTGTTCATATATACTTAATCATATTCTAGCAAGTTTTTAATAATATCTAGAAACTCAATACATTTCACTAAATTATTTCTGTCATAAAGGCTATGTCTACACTAGCCCAAATCTTCGAAATGGCTATGCAAATGCATATTCAGCGCCTCATTAGCATGCCGCTGGCCACGGCTCTTCAAAATAGCTGCTTTTCGCTACCACGTGGCTTGTCCAGACAAAGATCCTTTTCGAAAGGACCCTATTCTGCTGATAGGAATAAGGGAATTTTGAGGTTGGTGGGGTCCTTTCGAAAATGGCCCCTGTTTGGATGAGCCACGCGGCAGCGAAAAGCAGCCATTTCGAAGAGCCGTGGCCAGCGGCATGCTAATGAGGCGCTGAATATGCATTTCAGTGCCTCATTAGTAATCTTCAAAATGCCTATTTGCATGGCCATTTCGAAGATCTGGGCTAGTGCAGACACGGACAAAGTGAATGTCAGCAAACCGTTTGGGAGGGAATACTATGTTCAAATGTAACAAGACAAACACTGAAAGCAAAGAATGGTTTTTTGTTCCTAGAGGCACATCAAGGTGGTATTCTGTGTCCCTGATTTATTTCTAACACAAAGAAGCAACAATATTGCAACAATATTTTCTACAGCTATACATGAAAACTTCCTGAGAGATTTAGGCCTTCCAAGAGTTTAGAAGCCTGAATTAGAAGGACAGTTCCAAATAACTTTGAGCACTTATTTACGTAGACTTCTCAGTAGTACTTTATATGTATCCTGTTTGGAATTGTTCACAATCATAAGTCCCAATTCAGCATACACTTGCACATATGACTAGTCCCGCTAATTTCAGCAGGTTATGCACGAATGTAAGTGTCTTGCAACATGGGGATGTGCATGTGCATTTGATTCTTCTGTAACTTATTTTTTTAAATCTGTGATTTACTTTCCTTAATCCATGTTCATTAATATTTTACCTGTCCTGAAACTGAAACTACAAACACTTTGAATAATGGATTGGATGATTGCCTAGTTTCTGTAAGTGCCTGTGTATCCTTCACTAACTGAAAGAATCAAAACACTGGTGAATTAGCAGAAATATTATGTTTTTGGCTGTTTGATTACAGCTTGGGTCTCTGCATATATGCTAATTTGAAAAAAGGCCCTGTATTTTAATCGGTTATCTGGAATATAATCACTTCACAGGTAACTAAGAATAATTGCTGAAAATGTTATGAGACTAAAATTTTAAAAAACTCTTTAAAACAAATCAGGCTTGGTAAGGAAGGTGGGAATGTGCATAGTAAGCAAAAACAAGAGAAATAAACAACAGAAAGAAGACATTTGGTAATAATTAAGGAACTGGTTTTGTATATCAGATGGAGAAAATAAGTTGTATAATAAAATGTATTCATCCAATTATCCAAAATATGAATCAATTATAGAAACTTTGCAAGCAAGAATTTTAAAGTACTCAGGATCTCTTAATTGCAGCTAATCAGACCCAATGATTTGTATAATGCGGAGTAAGGAAATTGTACTAGTTTGTTACTTATTCATGAGAACAAATAGAACTCACTGAGCAACCAAAACAGTTTTCTGGGTTTTCTTTACAGGCCTTCATTCCAAATGCAGAGGCCTGATACTATTTAGTAGCATAGGAGATCAGACAAGATCGCCTTCCAAGATGATAATGTTACAAGCTGTAAAAGTACAGTTCTAGCAGACTGAGGTCTTCGATCACTGATAAAATACAAAGCAGGTCATTGAAGATTGTGAGTCTGCGTAGATGAGATTGAATTTGTTTGGATTTTCAAGACATTTTAAAGATATGTCAGCAAAGTAAAAATCTAAAAATAGTTTCTGGCTGTTATCAGGTCCACCAACAGAGGGGCACAAAGGGGTCAATTGCATAGGAGTCTGGTGGACTTAAGGGGACCCAGGACTGCCACTTCCATCAATGCTCCTGTAGCCCTGCCCAGGTCCCAGGTCTTTTTAGATAGTACTACTATAGAAGTGTGGCAGGGCAGCAGGGAGCCCCGGTGGTCAGATCCACAGATCTGCAGCACAGGAGGTGGGCCTAGAGGTTGTAACCTTATGAGTGTGTGGGGAAAGGAGACCTGGGCTGGGACTGGAGGTGGAGCAATCTGGGAAGAGAAAGAGGGACCAAGCTCTGTGGTAGCTCCAGGCAGGGGTCTGCCAGGAGTCGGTGGCAGATTGCAAGGAACTAGGCTGGGAAGGATAAAGAGTGGAGAGGTGGGGGCCAGAGGTAGGCAGGGACAGCTGAGAGAAAGGAGCTGAGCTGGGGAGGGCCACAGGACTGCTAGGAGGCACAGGTGGGCTGGGGCAGAGAGGGGAAGGGGCCGAGCTGGGCAAAGGGTGGCTGGTGGGGACAGAGAGGGGAAGGAGCTGAGCTGGACACAGAAGAGCTTGGGGGAAGAGCTGGGCTGGAAGGCAGCGGAGTAGGGAGAGACAAGCACCTCCAGGCAGGTGAGGGATAGGGTTACAAATGACCAGGGGGTTCTCTTATTGATGGGTGGAGCTTCAGGGGCTGGTGAGGGAGATGATGGGAGCCCCCGATGGTGCTATCCCGGGGGCCCAGAATTCCTGTCAGCAGGCCTGGCTATTAAATACTAACCAAAAAGGATTATAGAAAAGTGTAATTGTTTCTATTTTTTCCTAACTTTGTTTACTATGTGCACTTGACAGTACTGAGCACAGTCACTGTCACTGCTTTTCATATGTGTTATTTACAGTGTGGTTTTTTTGTACAGTGCTTGCTGGTGCTGAGTACCAGCACCTCGTCAGCTCTAGTCACGAGATTGACTGGAGGAGGGGGTGGGGAACTGGCAACACCAGATCTTTTTTTACAAAAAATGCACTGGTTATTTATATTGCTCTAGATGCCCAAGACCCATCGTGCTGGGCCCTGAACACACATGGTGTAAAGATGGTGCCTGCCCTTAGAAGCTTGCAGTAAAATTAACCAGTGCAGTCATTCAGCAATCCCTGGTTTAAGTATGGGTCTTTTTCACTGACCAAGGGGAGATAGAACTGCTATTTTAAAAATGGGAAAACACCATTCTAAAGCTCAAGGTTTGCTTAGGGACCTCAAAGATACCTTCCATACCTGAAGCTACTTCTAATTCATTTCTTCAAACTGCCTGGATTTCAAGTTGACAGTGTCCCTTGAATATTTCCACTAAAAGGCTATAAAATTTAAAAGAATAAAACAAAAAATACCACAATAATCAAGGGGCAATTAGAAATCAGATAACATATGAGTAAAATCTTGGCTTACTGAAATCAAGGACAAAATTTCTCTTAACTTCAACAAGGCCAGGGTTTCATTCATGGGTTTCAAACTCACGATGTGCAGCCAGTGGGAAAATAAAAGGTACATGCCCTTTTCAATGTCTTCTTGATTTCCCCCTTTGATGTCGATTTTGCCCTTAGTTTCTTCTGCCCTTTTCTCTCTCATACACAGACAGTGAAGTTTTTTATTCCCAGGTAGCTGCGGTGCTAAAAACGAAGAGTACTTGGATTGAGATGGGCCAAATTCAATATTGGTGTAACTTGGTACAACTCAATTGTCTTCAATAAACCAACAGCTCTTTACACTAACAATGTCTTTGGCCTGTCAGTGTTAAAGTTGGATAAATGGCTAACCAGTGCTTCTTCAGTCAATGAACCTCTGTGCAATCTAATCTATTTCTTTTGTGTATCAACTGTTCCATCAGGCTTGGAAAACGACTGTTTTTTTTTCCTACAGTATTCAAGTACCTAAAGCTTTTATTTTCTTTACCAGACTTCTTGATGGTGACAGCCTTTGGCAAAGCACATATAAAGCTGTATCTACCTCTCTTCAGTCTTCTGCTCAGTACTCAAAGACAGTGTCTCATCTGAACTCTTTCCAAGAAATCACCTGTAAATGTTTTCTCTCTCCCTCTGGTTTGACCCCACCTGGTAGGGAAAGTATTTTTCTCAGTTAACCACTAGAGGGAGATTTGGTGACTTCTCTAGCATAGCCACACAACCACAACTTTATGGGGCTCTGGCTCCCATACTCAACTCCTTGTCCTGGTGCACCCACCAATCTCCGTTGGATTGAGGAGGTTCTGTTTCAGTGGGTACTTTGCTTCTTGGCAACATTTTGCCAAACATCTGCTGTGTTCCTGACCTTCATTCTCTATACCTGACAGCCAGCATAAGATGGGTCATTCAGAAATGGAATGTGCATAGTCACATTTCAATGCACCCCACCTCTCACACCCCTAACAACGCTTCTACTGTTGGGTTCCTACTGCCTCCAATGCTCCTGCTCTTTCCTTTCCTCACTCCCCTGATGTCCATTGCCCAATTTGTCTCTTTCCCCTCAAGTCTTCCTGAGGATGTCTCTTCTCAGAGTCACTCCCGCACTGGTCTCAAACCTCTGTCATCCAAAATGACAATATCTCTTGTCAGAGGTGGGTTTGAAATATCTTTAGAACTCCAGGACTCTTCTAAATGTCCTTGTGAGACCTAGCAATCTCTTCAGCCATTTCTATGCAAAGTAAATGTCTCTGATTGCAAGTCCTCTCTTACCTTCTTCAATAAGTCATCCTCATAGAATCATAAAACAGGAAGGAACCTTGAGCAGTCATCAAGTACAGTCCCCTGCACTAATGGCAGGGACAAGACCATCTATACCATCCCTGATTGGTGATTGTCCAACCTGGTCTTAAAAATCTCCAGTGATGGAGATTCCACAACATCCCAAAGCAATTTATGCTAGTGCTTAACCACCCTGTTCCTTATGGCCAACCTAAACCTCCCTTGCTGCTCATCAAAACCATGCAGATTTTACGAACCAAGAGGAAAAAGATAATAAGCCAGAAAATATCATGATGCAACTTCATAAATCTATAGCACATCCCACATCTGTGTGCAGTTCTGGTTGCCCCATCTCAAAAAAATGTATTAGAACTGGGAAAAGTACAGAGAATGGCAACAAAAATGAGTAAGGATATAGAATACCTTATATATGAAGAAAGATTAAAACACTGGAACTTTTCAGCTTGGAAGTGAGACAACAAAGGAGGGACATAATAGACATCTATAAAATGATGAATGGCATGGAAAAAGCAAATAAGGGAGTGTTATTTATTCCATCACGTTAAACAAGACCCAATGAAATCAATAGACAATGGCTGTGGCTACACTGGCCCCCACCTTTTGAAAGGGGTATGCTAATGAGCCACTTTGGCAGATGCTAATGGGGCACCACCATAAATATGCAGTACCTCATTAGCATACTGGCAGCCACACATGTTTCAAAAGTGCTGCTTTCGAAACATATGCTGCTCATGTAGACAGGAGCCTTTCGAAAGTACCCCCCAAACTTCGAAAGCCCCTTCTTCCCAAAAGCAAATGGGAAGCAGCACTTCTGAAATGTGCGTGGCCTCCATTATGCAAATGAGGTACTGCATATTTATTGGCAGCACCTCATTAGCATCTGCCAAAGTGGCATATTAGCATACCCCATTCGAAAGGCGGGGGCTAGTGTAGCCACAGACAATATATTTAAAACAAAAGGAAGTACTTCACATAAGAAACACCACATTTGAATGAAATTATGCTTAGGCAACCTTAGATATGCTTAGCAGGTTTCAGGCCATTTTTCCATAACAACTTATAGCAAATGGTATATTTGATATTCTCTTCTGTCTACAACCAAATAGCACAAGTTGAACAATATCTGAGGTCAGTGCTTTTGCCTTTTTCATTCCACTGTGGTCAAGAACTTTTTCACCAACAAAAGTCCTTACTGAAAGGTCCTTCATGTAAGAAGCTGCTTAGTACTTATTAAGTTTAAATAATTTCACTGTCCATTTGGTGATCATATCTGCAAGCATATCCAGTGACCATTAGTTATCCAACTCTGATAAATCAAGTGACTTCTACTGTGAATAATAAAATTATCCCAAACAGAGCAGTAAAATTTGTTTCCTTAGCTACAATTTTATTGCCCTGGAATAGTAATCTAACACTACACCAGGATCTATCCTGCGTTGGTTGCTTTTTGCAGCTCTTTGTTCAGTTGCACAGTCTTGATCAATGTCTTTCTCATCAGAGCATTTTTGATTGTAGATAGAAGAGAATATCAAATATACCCTGTTTGTGACACATTTTTCATCTAGACACTTTTCTCTCCTGATATTTCAAGGCTGTGTCTTCACCAGAAAGTTCTTTCGAAACATTTTTTAAAAGAAGGGGGCTATTATGAACTTCTCAGCTGAGTGTTTACACACAAAAAGCATTCTTTTGAAATTAAATTGAAAGAACACAGTAGTCCTTTTGAAAATGCCCTTCCACTTCTGTTTCAGGAAGATCGTATTTTTTCAAAAATTTCTTTCAAAAGAAAATGTGTATAGATGCTCCACAGGCCCTTTTTTTTTCAAAAGAGCAGTCCTCATGGCACCTGATTTTTCAATCCCTGGCCCATTCTTTCAAAAGAGAGAGGGCTGTGTGGATGCTCTCTTTCGAAAGAGCAGATCACTCTTTTCATCCACTTTTTTGTGTGCGGATGCACTCTTGAAAGAATTTCTTTTGGAAGACATCGTCTGGAAAGGCTTCTCTTGAAAAATCTCTGTAGTGTAGATGTAACCCAAGAGTTTATCTGATTTTGTCATGTTTTAGGTTGCAACACTTATACACCTGTATGACTTTAAGCACACACAGGCCATTTCTAACACAGGCCACTTGCTTCGAAAGTGGCATGCTAATACATGGAGCAAAAGATGCTAATGAGGCGTGGATGCAAATTCCCAACACCTCATTAGCATAACATCACATGATTTGGAGTCCAGAAGACCGTTCTTCCGGACTCCAAAATGCCATGTAGAAGTGTAGCCCCGGAGGGGTTCCGGAAGGAAGTGCTCCGTCTGGAGGCCCCTTCTTCCCAAAAAATGTCAGGAAGAAGGGGCCTCCAGAAGAAGGACTTCCTTCCGGAAGCTCCCCCGCACCCCCAGGGCCGCACTTCTACACAGCATTTTGGAGTCTGGAAGAACGGTCTTCCGGACTCCAAATCACATGACATTATGCTAATGAGGCATGGGGAATTTGCACCCATGCCTCATTAGCATCTTTTGCTCTGTGTATTAGCATGCCACTTCCAAAGGAAGTGGCCTGTGTAGAAATGGCCACAGAGTGTAATACCACTGAAATCAGTAATACAACCCATGATTAAAGTTAAATTTGTTCATCAGTGTTTGCAGAGTCAGGGCCTTGTTTTTGTGTGTTTGGCAATATGGCCTGCAGCACAACAATGTCACTAGAGGATACTTGCTATAAGAACATAGTGAGGGATACTGGGAAAAATTCAAAAGAATCCTGTCATTCTGTTTCTGGTGTGCAACCCAGAAAATTTTCCAAGCCTGACAGAGTACTGCACACCTATTTAGTGGAAAGAAAACAAGAAAATATGAATTTTATTTTTACCACTCTGTTTTTATTAGGTTTCTGTGCTGAAAGAAATTAGAGACTAGAAATACAGTAGAAACTCAGAGTTACAAACACCAGAGTTATTTGTTATGAACTGACCACCTCATTTGGAACCAGACATAGCGTATGTCTACACAGTAGCCTTATTTCGAAATAAGCTATACTGGAAGGCTGTGTCTACATTTGAATTCCTCTATTGAAAGAGGAATGCAAATGAGGCTAATCAAAACGCAAATGAGACACTGATTTACATACATCATGCTTCATTTGTATAATCTCTTTTTGGAAGAGATTCTTTCGAAAGAAAAAAGCAGTGCAGACAGGCCTCTTTCAAAAATAAAATAGGAAGAAGGGTTCTTTCAAACATGGGATTTATTTTCAAAAGAGCCCCATCTACATTGCTTTTTTTCTTTCAAAAGAATCTCTTCCAAAAAAAGACTATGCAAATTAAGCACTAGATATGTCAGTCAGTGCCTCACTTGCATTTTGATTTCCCTCATTTGCATACCTCTTTTGAAAGAGGAATGCAAGTGTAGACACAGCCGAAGAGCTATTCCGAAGTAGCTTATTTCTAAATAACACAGCTACACACAAGATGCATTTTGAAATAACAATTAGCTATTTCACAATAGTGTCTACACACATACAGAGTATTTTGAAACAGTGCCATTGGACACACTATGGCTTATTTCAAAATAGGCTCTATTCTCTGCCTTAACAGCACCAATTTCGAAACAGCTAAGTGACTAATAGCTATTTCAACACAGGCGCTATGCCTCATATGCTGCATCTACACTAGCACTTCCTTTTGAAATACATTTGGAAAGGAGGGGCTATTTCAAAAGCTCTGCGGAGCTTCTGCACGCAAATGTGTAATTTTGAAAGTAATTTCAAAATAATGCAGCACTCATTTTGAAAAACTGACCCCTTCCCATTTCAGGAAGAATGCCTCATTTTGAACAGCTATTTCCAAAGACAACGTGTGTAGCCATTCCACGGGTTGCTCTTTCGAAAGAGTGGGTCCTTCATGGTGCCGGCCAGCCAGCATGTGGTGAAGCCCCTGACAGCACATGTGAGGCTCTATGCTCTGCGCTACCAACCATGTTTAGAGACACATGGAACCAGAAACCCCGAGGCAGGAAGCCGAGAGTGTGCTGCCAGCAGATAGAGCACAGGTTCCCACCAGCCCGGCCTCCACACCAGCCAACAGGTCCCTGAACCACTGCAGAGTATTAATGGCTAATGGCCAGGAGCCCCATGCCCCTCAGAGATCCCCACCACCACCCCATTCAAGGGGTTCCAGCCCGGAGCTGAAAAAAAAGGCCCCCCTTCTGAAGTGAGGTTGAGATTAAAGACCTCTTGGCACTTGGGGGATGACGGGCTGCTGCTTCACATGACTGGGCAGCACCGCAATGCAGCAGCCTTCGACTGTCTGTCCACCGGGATGACCTCCTGAGGCCACCCTGCCCACACCAGAGAACAAGTGTGGAGCAAGGTTAAGGAGCTGCAACAGGCCTATTGCTGGGCTTGTGATGTGGCCAGCCGCTCGGGGGCAGAGGCCACCACCTGCCCAAACTACCAGGAGCTCCACCACCTCCTGGTGCCCAAGGAGGCAGCCCCATCCACCAACCTGCTGGACACTGCTGGTCCAGAGCTGGAGCCTGAGAGCAAGCCCCAGGAGGTGCTGGGAATTGCCACAGGCAACAGCCCCCTCCCTCCCCAATGGGTGCGGAAACAGAGGCCTTGAGTGATGACAGGTTCTCAAGTGATGGGGCTGTCATCATCGTGCTCTTCTCTGAGCCATCCAGCTGGGCCCCCTTCACTCTGGCCTCCCCGAGGTCCTGGAGGGCCATGCAGGTAGGTCCCATGTGTTTCAGGTGCCCGGGTATGTGGGGAGGGGGTGCCCCCCATGCCACAGCTGGTAGAAGGCCATTCCCACAGATGGCAGCTTTAGTCAGGATGCTCCCTCAATGGCTGAACTTCCTGTGCCCTGGCAGAGGCCGCACATGGCACTCAGCACCCACCCCTGTGGATAACACTGCAGCCACGCACCCTGGTGGGAGGCAGAGGGACTACCACCTGCATGTGCCTCACCCTTGCGGGGACCCCTAGCACCCCAGATCCCACAGGGCCCGCATGGCAATGGACAGGTGAGGTTGGGAGGGGATGAGGGGGCAGAGCCCCTGAGGCCAGGTCATGGTACTGATGGCCTGTCCCTCTGTCCCCTTCTGTCTCCACAGCTCCACTGTTCATGGGCAGGCTGAGCCCCGTACATGGGCCGTGGAGCCCTGCACTGGGGGCAAAGAGGGCTGGGACCACAACCCAACCAGTGGCCATGTGGGGCCAGTGCCAGGCTGTGCAACAGTGTCACCATGGGGAGGAGGAAGATACCACTGACACTGCCTACACCGCCACCCCGCAGGACATGACCACCATCATACAGGAGTGACTGGTGATGAGCAGGTGATCTGGGACCGGGTGTTAGTCAGCCTGGACACCCTCACCCAGGCTATAACCACCCACCTGACTCAGGCTCCCAGTCCCTCACTAGCCATTTCCATAGTTCCCCCCACATCAGCCCCCCAGCAGCTTCTCCAACAGCTCTCCTGCAGCACCCCCCTCTCCGAACTTTCCCCGTGGTCCAAGGCCTTGCTGCCCTGCTCCTGCCTGATCTCACCCCAGCCTCCCAACTGATGTTGACCCATTAGCTCACAGCCAGTGGCGCCCAGGATAAGTTAGCCCCACTTCTCTCCCCACCCTTCCTTCCCTCCCTGTGCCTCCACCTGAGCCTGAGCCTACAGAACCCATCCCCCGCTCCTACTTCCCTGTACTCCCAGTCCCATCCCAGCGCCAACAGGGACACAGACTCGTGGCAGTAAGGGCTCCCATGGCCATCACAGGTCCCAGCCTTCAACCCCAGTGGACTAGTAAGGC
This sequence comes from Carettochelys insculpta, assembly GCF_033958435.1. NCBI lineage: Eukaryota > Metazoa > Chordata > Testudines > Carettochelyidae > Carettochelys > Carettochelys insculpta. The sequence goes on from NC_134137.1 coordinate 289,637,215, forward strand.
CCCCCAACCCCCCTGGACCACCTCCAAGTTCTTTTGCTCCCACCCACTGCCTCAGGACCCCATTGTATATAGTTCCCCCCAATCCCTCTTGTAAATAGTTAAAAAGCTTTCCTTTCCTGGTTTGTAATTGTTTGACAACATTTCAGTAAATAATTTATTTGTCACCACTCCCATATCCCTGGTGTATGGTGAGGGGGCAGTGAGATACACAGGTGCGGGAGGGGGATCATGGTGTGGGAGTGATGGGGGGTGCAGGAGGAAGATTATCATTGTGGGTGCGTGGGGAGGCGTGTCACAGGGGCCCCTGGGCAAAGGCCTCCTGCCGGGCCTTTCTGACCTGCATCCTGTCCCATGGCACCTGGCAGCATGAGGCAGTGGCTGGCTACTTGAAGCCCTGGCCAGCCTCAGAAGCCCACCCCTGCATGAAGACAACCCAGCGAAGTAGGACATGGTTGATTGCCCAGACAACCTGCATGGGGTGGAGGGATAACATGCCCGTTCATGCATGGCTGCGTGATCCACGAGTCCCCGTCCTCTCCCCCCACCTGGCCCCCTCTCTTACCCTGCCCCCCTGTCCCTGGACCCCCTCTGTGGACCCGCTCCACTGTCCCCATGTCCTCTCCCGCACCCTGCCCCTGTCCTCAGGCTCCCTCCCCAAGGCCCCCCACCCCTGGTCTCCAGGGGTCCCCCTTGCCCAGGAGCACCACCCCTCGGTGGGTGTGTGACCCAAGTATGGCTTACCTCCATGGGGATGGCCCCAATGGTGGCCTTGCCCATCCCAGACTGGTGGCTGCCTGACTGGTGGCTGTCCAGAGTGGCCAGCTTCCAAATCGCGATGCTGATCCTCATCTCCAGGGTCAGCATGAGCCGCATCCGCATGTCATGGTACTGGATGGTGGGGTGTGGCAGTGGCACAGCTCCAGAAAAGTCCCCTTGCTCATTCAGAAGTTCCAGAACCACTGGTCATCATCCTAGTCCTCCATCACCAGCTGGTCCCACCATTTGCTGCAGACAACCTGGGGAGGTGGCGCTGACATCACCCCATGAGGGCCACCCGTACTGGGGCAGCCATCAGGGTGGCTCCCTGGAACCACTGGAGGATGGCAACTAGCACTGGGGCCAGCAGGCTGGTCATGGCCTCAAGGAGTATGGCATCAGGGAGCTGCTCGGAGTCCATCGTGTGCCCCAGAGTGGCGCCTCTGTTTTCGCAGTGTCTGCAGTGCTCTGGGTGGCAAGCCAGTCCTCAATGTGCATAGGCCAACAGGGGTAGGAAGGGGCCTTTTAAAGGAGCGGTGGGCTGCAGCCCCAGGAAGGGCTTGTTTGCCCTGTGACCCCATCTGCAGCATTTCTGGGCCCTTTCACCCTGGGCTGTGGGGATGCTCCTTTTCAAAAGATGGGGACTGGTCTTTCGAATGCACAGATCGAGATTGCGATCTGCTTTTTGTGTGTGGATGTGCACTTTCAAAATGCGGTCTTTCGAAAGGTGAGTTTAGAAAGTTAGCATTTCGAAATTGTGCTGTAGTGTCGATGCAGCCAATGAGGTTTACTGACTTCAAAATAACAGTTGCATTGTGTAGATGCTGGGAAAGTTATTTCGAAATAAGGGTTGTCATTTTCCAATAACTTTGCTGTGCCGACCCATCCATATGCAACCAGGTGGTAGCAGAGAGAAAAAAAAGACCAACAAAGCAAATACAGTTCAGTACTTTGTTAAACATAAATTATTAAAAAGAGGAAAAGCAGCATTTTTTCTTATGTATAGAAAAGTTGCAAAGTTGTATTAAGTCAGTGTTCAGTTGTAAACTTTTGAAAGACTAACCATAATATTTTATTCAGAATTACATTTCAGAGGTAGGAACAGCCTTCATTTCCAAGGTGTTCATAATTCTGAGGTTCTACCATATTTTAGTTCCAAAACCAATTATTATACCTAATCTAAAGATGGTAGAAGTAGAATGTGATCAAAATTACAAGCCTTTTAAAATGGTATGATACTCCAGTCCATATATACATATACAAACTACAGTACTCATACAGGAAAAGAAAATATAGAGATGATGGTTTGGCTGCTGTTGATTCCTATTGTGTAGACTGAAATAAGAAATCCAAGTTGCGCAGCAAGTTGTATTATCAAATCTTTTATAAAAATAGTCTAACCTAATTACATTTCTTTATGACCAAAAATGAGCAGCGGAAAAAATATGCGCATTGTTTGAGTTTTCTTGTTTGGTTTGGTTTGGTTTTTGGGTTTTTTTTTTAGTACAGTTTTCCTCCTCTTAACTGTCTGATGCAAATGATTTGAGTATATTTACAAAACATTAGCAGAGGGTCTTGTTACTGTTATCTATTTATTTGGTCAGATGTAGCCTGTGATTTCAGTCCTGTCCTTTGCTTTGACTAACTTCACAGTGGTGCTTATTGAAGTAGGAGCTCAAGAGATGTGCTTTGCATCATACCTTACAGGTCATCATCATGTTCTCATTATGCCTCTGGCATTCAGGGCAGTGACTAAGCTCCTCCATTGTTACCTATTACTGGCAAGTCATTCAGTGATTCCTCAGATGTGCCCCAGGTTTCTCAGCTCAGCTTCCACAGTTCTTCTCCATGTTATTTCCAGACTGCCTTGTTTTCACTTGCCTTCACATGTCCATCATATTGCTACTCTGGAGGTGGAATCAGTTTCTATCTGAAGCACATGGACAATCCATTTCCAAGGCTTCATGGCAAGGATGGTGCTCATATCTTCTTGACTTTACTATGTGAATAGATCTTGGTTTGATATTGCTGTAGGCCAAAAGATACAGAGGATTATTCTGAGGCAGGTTGTGTGGAATAAAGACTGGTTGCATAGATCATACTTTCTCATTTCCCAGCATTCTGACTGAGATATTTGAAGAGGCTCAACCTAACTCTGAACCCCAACTCCACAAGTCTTTACTTTAACTACATTCCTTACTGATAGAATGTTTTGTGTGTGTGTGTGATTCCATTTCATTGCAGTAGTTCAGACCTGCAAGGAGGTATATATAGTAAAAGAATGGGAGTCTAGACAGCAAATGAAAGATAAAATTAATTGAGGTTTTAAAAGTAGTACGTTGTATTATATCAAAAATCTTAATTCCAATTTTGTTTCTACCCAGTGCATTTAATTGTTAATCTTTTGGTTTTTGTTCTCCCTGAAGTAAAATTATCAACATTCCTTTTGTTGCATTATCCTGAGAATTTTGACCTCTAAAGTTACAATTTAATTGATAAGACCCTTCAACTTTAAATGGGGTCTATTCCTTGCAATGAGAAATTATACAATTTATACTGTATTCATCAGCAACAAAAATGCCTGTGTCAGTGATGGACAGAATCAGGTTGATTTCACACTGCAGTCTAGGCAAGCATCTTCAAAATGCTGATTATCCTGAAGCTACTTTTTCTGATACCCTAAAAACAGCTATTGCATAATTATCAACTGTCAATGTCACTGCACATTCTCAGGCAATGGTGCAACTACATGACAGAGCTATATATCTACCAAAGATAGAAATTACTTCAGAGAGGGGGACCATGAGGGAGCTGGTTATAGCTTGCTGGGTGTCTACCTCATCCCACCCGTAGCACTGCAAAAGGTGTAGAGTGGGGTAGAGAATGTCTCTTTAGTTCAATTTATGGCCCTGAACAAGTATGTACAGCAATAAAAAAGCCTGAGCATGAAAGAACAACATGAGACTCCTGTTAGAGGGACAGTTGAGGAACATACATTTGACAAAGGTTTCAAATTTGGTTAGATATTTCCCAGTTTTAACTGACCAGAACTACGTACAGCCAAATACTTAAAACTTATTTCAACACATATTAAAGTAATATCTCAGCAACTATAAAGGATTATTTTTATTTGTTACTTTATTATTTTAGCCAGTATTTTCCCATGGGTTTGCAGAAGCAACATCTGAATATTTTTCTGCTTTATCATCACTATATAAAGAAACACGCTATTAAAATGTTGTGAACTAGGTTCAGAAAACTTGGTACAGAGAGGTGCATGTTGTGCCTTCCCTGAGACAACCAGCTAAGCTCTCTTGTCTGGAGGGTAGGAATCACCAGGCAGATGGATTCTGATAGCAAGTGAAAACTCTCTCTCTCTAGAAAGCCACAGAACTCTATCACCAGGAGCAGTGGAGAAGAGATGAAAGAGAGAATACCCCCTCACTGCCCGAGCTGTGCCCCCGCCAGCTAGGAAAAACAAGTTATCTGAAACCAGCTTTTTGGCGGTTGAGCCTGCTTGAAGGAGGCAGCTGGACTAGATGACCTCCAGAGGTCCCTTCCAGCCCTATGATTCTGTGATTCAGTGCTTCTGTGAAATGTGCTGCCTCTTCTTGTGCCCAAAACAAGCAAAAGTGTAGCTCAGGGTGCTCAAACTCAATTTATCTCAGAGCCAGGGACACAGCCTCAGGAATTACCAGGCCAGGTGGAGGGCTCCACTGCTATTGCCCACACAGGCTCTGTGCTTCCCACTATCACAGTGAAGTGGAGTGAGCAGGCTGGCCTGGGAGATGGTGGCAGAGTGGAGCAGAGCAGAGCAGAGGCTGCTGCATCACTCTACTTCCCCATGGCTCCCACCACAGCAGTGAATATGGGGAATCCAACCCCTACTGCTGCCCCGTTGCCAGGCCCCTCTTCCCCCCATAATCCCAGAGGTTGTGTCCCTAAGGGGATGGGATATGGGGGCAGGGGCTCAATGTGAGGGAGAGGGTGGGGCCAGTGGAGGAAGTTTTGGGGTGAGATCAGATCAGGGGCTGGGCTTGGGGGACCACTATGAACACAGGGAGTCACATGGCAGCAGCCACACACAAGCTGGATTGTGGAACTGCTCCAGTTAAAGATGGCCCATAGGCCATGAATTTGAGACTCTAATGATCCTGGAACACATTCCAGCATGACTAAAGCCTTGTGTGAAACAGTATAATTAGCAAATCCTCCCCAAGACAGATCAAATTAGGCTCTCATTTTAGCTACTATTATTATAAGGATAATGGTGGCAAATATGAGAATTTATTTTTTTCACTTTTTTAAGAAACTAGGAAATTACATGCAAAAAGATATGTTAAAAGAATGTTATTTAGATTGCAAAGTCATTCATTCCAAAAGCTGGGAAATCCTAGAACTGATCACCTATGCAACCTTTATTTGGCATCCTTGCAGCCTATGCTATGAGCGATACTGAGCGAGAGACTCTGTGGAAGACCACCAAGGACTTCACTATTAATTTTATGCAGAAGGCACACAGATATGATGGGTGACCATATAAAATCCTAAAGTAGAGAGATGTATGGTACATCTTCACAGGTGAATACATGAGCAGCTAGCTTGAATCATCACTACTACCAGTTATGCTTCTATTTTTCAGCTTGCTAACTTAGGCTACGTCTACACGTGCACCCAACTTCGAAATAGTTTATTTCGATGTTGCGACTATTTCGATGAATAACGTCTACACGTCCTCCAGGGCTGGCAACATCGATGTTCAACTTCGACGTTGCTCAGCCCAACATCGAAATAGGCACAGCGAGGGAACGTCTACACGCCAAAGTAGCACACATCGAAATAAGGGAGCCAGGCACAGCTGCAGACAGGGTCACGGGGCGGACTCAACAGCAAGTCGCTCCCTTAAAGGGCCCCTCCCAGACACACTTTCATTAAACAGTGCAAGATACACAGAGCCAACAACTAGTTGCAGACCCTGTATATGCAGCACGGACCCCCAGCTGCAGCAGCAGCAGCCAGAAGCCCTGGGCTAAGGGCTGCTGCCCACAGTGACCACAGAGCCCCGCAAGGGCTGGAGAGAGAGTATCTCTCAACCCCCCAGCTGATGGCCGCCATGGAGGACCCCGCTATTTCGATGTTGCGGGACGCGGATAGTCTACACGTCCCTACTTCGATGTTGAACGTCGAAGTAGGGCGCTATTCCCATCCCCTCATGGGGTTAGCGACTTCGACGTCTCGCCGCCTAACGTCGATTTCAACTTCGAAATAGCGCCCAACACGTGTAGACGTGACGGGCGCTATTTCGAAGTTACTGCCGCTACTTCGAAGTAGCGTGCACGTGTAGACGCAGCTTTAGAGAGCTAGAATGTCTGTCCTAGCTGCAGTGTAGACATACCTACCATCTTCATTTACATCATAACATACCATTTGTTTTCCCTGCAGTGTCCCTGCCTCATTCGGTGTACATTTTGAATAATGAATAAATCAGGGTTGTGCAGTGGATGAGCCTCTTGTCTATAAGCCTCCTTCCTCATTCATTGCAGTAATTGGTAGGTGTGGAGAGAATGAGAAAAGACTAAGGACAGTCTTTTGGATAAGACAATTGAAAGCCATTCTAAAAGATGTAACAAACAGCTGGAGGAAAGGTGGCAGGACAAGGAAAGCACCAATAAATAAATAAATGCCTTTATATAAGCCAGTGAGGGCATAACTAGACCATTCTCAGAAAATTTTAAAGTGTAAATGAAGGTATAAACAAATAAATAAGTTAAATATCATAAACAGAAGTCTCTGTTGGCCAACTACCCAATCATTGCCACTTAGCAATTTGCCTTATTCATGGTGCTACCAGTCTGAAATAAATCTGCAAAATAAAATAAAGATGGTAACACTAAGAAGGAAATTAAGGCTCTGCAAAGGTGACTGTTTCACATACCAGCTTAGGTATCAGCTTAGGTATCTGAACAAATTTCATTTTATAGATCAGTATTTCAGCTTTAGACTGACGTTCATTCAAATAAGTGCCTAAAAATTCTCCAGCCCTCCATTCCTTAGCAATTTTCATGGAAATGAGAAACTTAGGAGCCAACCATGGTAACTTGCAAGGGACTAATACTCAGAATTCCCACTTTGTGTTCTAGTTGAATAACTACAGTTGGAGGGATTAGATATGTATTGATAAATGTCAGTAAAAGTCATGCACGAATGGACAAAAATATTTCTGTGGATGACTAATTGAAGTGTACAGACAAATACAGTAAGAAGAATGCTGCTTTGAGGTCTTTAGAGTCAAACTCTAGTGATTTCAATTTTTGAATTAGGCTTGTTACAAACTTCCTAACAAATACATAATAAAACCAGGTCTGATTTATGGACTGAGGATATTTATTTTGTATATTTGATATGTGGTATTAACTATTTGTGTTTTAAAAATTTGTAAAGCATGAACATTTTTAATCTCAACATCTCCATCTATAATTAAATAATTATTGGCTTCCCCTCCCTCCCTAATTTCCTGCAACAGAGAAAAGGTAATCAGTAAAAATCTAACAAAAAGTGTCAAATAAATACTGGTATGATCAGTGAAAGTTTATTTTAAAACAAAAATCAAATGCTTCCACGCCTATCAATAACTTTTGCTCTGGGTTATGTCACGGCAAGAAGAGACTAGGATGACAGATAGATGACCGAATCAATACTCCGCTGTCGAGGAGGGTCGAAGCCCTCCTTGGGTCCCAGGACCTGGACCAAACACTGCTGCGACCCCCAGGTGTCAGGAGAGTGCCACCCCGGGAGAGTACATGAGGACCCACCCAGGCCACCCAGAGAGAAGGAGCTAGCGGAGAGAGGGAGACCGGGACAAGAGAGTGCTGAACAACAAGGTTAATGTCTTTATTAGGTTTATAAGTACTTATTAGGAACGACTATACAACTATTTATTCTAAACTAGCTATCTATGCTGTGCTGTATTATACTACACTATACCATACTATACTATGTACATATATACAAATATACATTGATTAAGAACAATAGGAAGATGGGAATAGGTGTTCAGATTCTCAGGCTACCTTAAAAGGACGGGCGGGGGCGCTACTCCCCGCCACGATCCTCGGGCCGGGGTGCTAACCAGGCCCGTCTGGTGTCAGGGAGACCGTGCTATAACACCAGCCTATATTTAAGCCTTACTGGCTGCCTCCGTAGAGGTGCGGGCAGGAGGTGCTAATCCCTGCCCGTAAATATAAGTGATAGCATGAGAATCTGAGCAATAGAGCTAGGATGAGGTAATTAATTGTCTTTATATATTACTATCTATGTAATAATTAACTATACTAGTTAACTATCTTAATACTAGTAATACTGTCTAATAATTGATACTAACAATACTGTCTAATAACTAAACATACTTAATATGAACATTGGTATTTACATATATATACTACAAAAAGAACCTGGCCTGGGCCTTTAGGCCTGGCCCTGTGTAAAGTTAGATAAGAGGTGACGTGTTCAGTAGTCTTTATTCAGGATAAACGATCAAGTCTGGTAGTCACTATCTAGGTAGATGGTCGAATTCGGTGTTTGTCATGTCTGGTAGAATGTAGTAGTTAGTAATGAAGTAGCCAGTGTGAACAGTCGGTTAGTATGGCGGAGATGATGTTACCGCAGATGAAATAGTAGAGCTGCCGGTATGGTGGCGATGATGTTGCAAGATGGCAGCAGTGATGTTAGCGCAGGCCAGATGGTGGTGCTGCTGGTGCGATGGCAACCTCAGGGTTCAGTGGCCGGGTACGCAGTACCCGCTGCCTGACAGCGATGGGCCAGTTCGCCACCCAGCCACGTCCTCACTGAGGCTGCTTGCCGCTTGGGAGCGCTGATGTCTCTCAGGTGCGCTGGTGGCGGGCGCCGCAATGACAGAGCAGCGCCGGTGGTTCTTCACAAAGGCTTTGCCTTGTGGCTTACCTGAGGGATCGGTGGACGCTGCCAGGCAGCCAACACCCCTCTATGCAGGGTAACAGAGTTCTCATCCGTGTCCCCAAGGGCTGCAGAGTGCTCTGCAGCACCTCCTTATAGTCCTTATGAATAATTCATAACATGATTATAATATTAGAGTTCTGTACAGGTGTTTTCAACAAGGTCCTCTGGGGCTTAGAAGATGCCAGAAGGTCTCACCTCCGCCCAATCAGAGGCCTGGAATTTGAAAGCTTGATCATGAATAATTCATGAGTTCAGGTTACCGGGGAAACCAACTGACACAGAGTGACTGTTGCAGGGGGCCTGCTAAATGGCAGCCTATGAGACTTTGGATTTTTCATGTGCCTGCATTGATGTTGAATGGCCAAAGGCTTGTTTCCCCTGGCCCACAGGGACGATAATGCCCAAGGGATAAAAATCCCTGACAGGTTACATCTCCGATCCCCCATGAATAAGGTCCAGGGCCTATTCAGGAATTCAATAAAACCATTAATGTTCTAGTCAGTTGTAAGGAAATTAATTTAAATTATATCCAAAACAACTTTTAACTAAAAATTGGGTTTTATAAAACTTCTGAATATTGATCACATTATATCAAAATCTATAAACCTGTTTCTTTCTTTTATTTACTGCTGTGAATGGTTTAATAGGCATTACAGTATTGGAATTTCTGGAACTAAGTGATCAGTGTCATCTGTGGATTGGTACTGATTTTTTTACATTTTAAAATTATTCCAGACAATATATATATTCTGTCTCCAAAAGCAGGTATCCATTTGATATCAGGCTGTGTAGCCTGTTTTTCATTGGATCAGGTCCATACCCATTATTTTCCAGTTATATCATAAATGCATTAAAGTTCTTACTGTAACAATTTTTGAAGCAAAACATTTACCAGAATTAATGACTAACTTGCTTATGTAATGGTAAAGAATACAACACCTCCTTTTTTCAAGTACAATACTAATTTATTATTGTAGCTATTATAAAAAGGTAAATTTGTCTGACATTTGCTGCCTTTGAACAAAAGCTTCAGATTAATATAGCTGTAGAATCAGTTTGATGAGAGGTGACTTCTCTGGGGTCATTTAATACATCCTCTTGTAACACGCAGGATTGATTCAGTTATTTATAAACCATCCCCAAGAATAACAAATGGACTTCTTATACATTATTTCAGTCTAAACTGACAATGTCACAGCCTTGCTGGGTTGTACCATCACCTCACTGTATAGTTATACAATCTTTCCTACTGTTTAATCTACATTTTTCCATCTAATTGTTAAACTAATTGTCCATTCTTCTGAGATTAATCAGAAAAAATGACTCACTTTATAATATCCATTTAATTTTTTGTAAATAGTTGCTCTTATGTCTCTTTTGGATAGAATGACCCTATTTAACTCTTTAACAGTCTCTCATAGGTCTTATTTTGCCAAACCTTTTCATTTGTGTTGCTCACTGCCAAGCTTTCTACAGCTTGAATACACCTTTTCAAAAGTGTGGTCCCCACATTGCTTAGTATTACTGACATATTTTTCAGAATCCCATTGGAAGTGGTATCTGAGGTTTAGGAACCCAGCGAGCATGGGGAAGTGGTCAATGTGCAAGTCACAGGAAGTGGAATAAAGTGTGAGGTAGCAGTTGGAAGAATTGTCTGGGAATTCCTTGCTTTTTCCATTAAGTGAGATGTAGTCCTTCAGAGAACCTGGACCATGGCACACAAATATTCCCATACAGTAATGAGCTCATAAGGAAATGCAATTTAATGGTTTGTTGGACTGATTTTGGGGATGTATGAGGTGTCTAGGGAGGAGTTGCATCTCTGGTGTGGGGGACTTGTCATGTCTTTTTGGGAGCAGTTTGTGCACCTTTGGTCCCCATCTGGCACTCAGCTCTCACCTGTGGCTCCAAGAAGCTGTAGCATGCCTTTTGGCTACACCCCTGATAAACCGCTTCGACAGGCAGGCTAAACCAGGTGAGGGTAGCTGACAGGTCTGAAATCTTCAGTGTGATAGGAACTTGCCTATCCCAGTATGCGAAGTTGGCTCTGATGGATTGGACGGATGAAATCAACAGTGAGATCCAACAACCAGGAAGGCAGCTCTGCAATGCTTTGTGGAGAGCAAAGGGCATGACAAGGCACCAAAGATGGCATGGCCATCCACTGCAGCCTGGGAAGTCTCCAGCCATTACAACTTTTCATACCACTGGAACTAGGCTTCTGAGGCAGAGAGAGTGGAACTGCCCCTGGGCATCAACTTTTCCATTTTAAACATTCTTCTGCACAGGTTCTTTGCACATTCTCATCTCTCAAATCAGCCTACTTTAGTAGTCTACTTTGTCCTTCTACATCTTCTGTTTGCTTCAAAGTCCTGTGGAGATGAGGGAGGAGTGAAGTGATGGATAGAGGTGACCACTGGGAGTCATAGTTCCAAACCTGCACGTAGGTGGCCTGTGGACTTTGGTTGCTCGACTCTGATCCTGGGACAACAGAGGAGTTCAGCAACATCCCAGGCGACTGAGCAGGCCTTTATAGGAGCAGCACTGCTCACCCTCAAATGAGGTAGAGGACTGGAAAAGGTATCCCAAAAAGTGCTTGTCCCAACCAAACTGGCCAGCACGCTGCAGCTGGCAGTTTTGCCCTTACAGCAGTTGAAAAACAGTGAAAAGAAAGAAGATATTTGGAGCATGGAACGTTTGCTCCGTCTTGGACAGGGAGAATACTATGAGGCCTGAGAGAAAAACAACCCTCACAGCAAGAGAACTGGCACACTGTAACATTGACATAGCCACCCTGAGCAAGACCAGACTTGCAGAGGAAGCATCCATCTGCGAACAAAAAGGAGATTACATGTTCTTCTGGAAAGGCAGGCCAGAAAACGAAGACAGAATCCATGGACTGGGACTTGCCATCAAGACATCACTTCTTCACCAGCCTTCTGACCTACCAACTTCCATCAGTGAGCATTTGATCAAACTCTGCTTCCCCTTCAACCCCTCTCACCACATCACAGTCATCAGTGCTTACACCCACACTCTGACCAGCAGCAATGAAGCAAAAGAGAGTTTCTATGAGGACCTTGACCATCTTGCAAAAGCAACTCCTCCTAGTGACAAGCTTCTCCTGTTGGGTGACTTCAACGTCAGAGTCAGCAAGGACTGTAGGAACTGGAAGAGGTGTTGGGGCATCATGGCATTGGTAACATGAATGCCAGTGGCCTTCTTCTGATGAGCTTGTGTGCAGAAAATGACCTGACGATTACCAACACTCTCTTCAGGCAGGCCAATAAATACAAGAGTACATGGATGCACCCGAGATCAAAACAGTGGCACCTGATTGACTATGTCATCAGTCACCAGTGGGACATTTGTGATGTTAAGATCACCAGGGCCATGCGGGGAGCTGAGTGCTGAACTGATCGTAGATTCGTCAGATCTGTCCTTATGCTTCACATCACACCACTGCACCACAAGAAGTTCAGGGTTGTCAGACCCTTCTTCAGTATCAGGAAGCTGCAATATATTGGTCATCATGAGCAATTTGCAGTCACCTCTGATTGGAGATCCAACACAAAAGTGTCAAGTATCGGAGGGGTCGCCGTGTTAGTCTGGATCTGTAACAGCAATGAAGGGTCCTGTGGCTCCTTATAGACTAACAGAAAAGTTTTGAGCACGAGCTTTCGTGAGCACAGACTCACTTCATCAGATGCTGGTCTTGGAAATCTGCAGGGCCAGGTATAAATAAGCCAGAGCAAGGGTGGGGATAACAAGGTTAGCTCAGTCAGCAAGGGTGAGGCTTACTACCAGCAGTTGATCTGGAGGTGTGAACACCAAGGGAGGGGAAGCTGCTTTTGTATTTAGTCAGCCATTCGCAGTCTTTGTTTAAGCCAGAGCTGAGGGCATCGAATTTGCAGATGAATTGTAGCTCAGAAATTTCTCTTTGGAGTCTGGTCCTGAAATTTCTTTGCTGTAGGATAGCTACTTTTAAGTCTGCTACTGTGTGGCCTGGGAGATTGAAGTGCTCTCCTATGGGTTTTTGTATATTGCCATTTCTGATGTCTGATTTGTGTGCATTTATTCTTTTACGTAGAGACTGTCCAGTTTGTCCGATGTATATAGCAGAGGGGCATTGCTGGCACATGATGGCATAAATTATATTGGTAGATGTGCAGCTGAATGAACCCACGATGGTGTGGCTGATCTGGTTAGGTCCTGTAATGGTGTTGCTGGTGTGGATATGTGGGCAGAGCTGGCAACGAGGTTTGTTGCATGGATGGGTCCCTGAGTTAGAGTGACTGTGGTCCGGTGTATAGTTCCTGGTTAGGATTTGCTTCAGGTTGGCAGGTTGTCTGTGGGCAAGGACTGGTCTGCCTCCCAAGGCCTGTGAAAGTGGGGGGTCATTGTCCAGGATGGGTTGTAGATCCCTGATGATGCGCTGTAGAGGTTTTAGCTGAGGACTGTAGGTGATGGCTAGTGGTGTTCTGTTGGTTTCTGTCTTGGGCTTGTCCTGTAGTAAGAGGCTTCGTGGCACACCTCTGGCTCTGTTGATCTGTTTTTTCACTTCCTCAGGTGGGTATTGCAGTTTCAAGAATGCTTGGTAGAGATCCTGTAGGTGTCTGTCTCTGTTGGAGGGGTTGGAGCAAATGAGGTTATATCTTAGTGCTTGGCTGTAGACAATGGATCGTGTGGTGTGTCTGGGATGGAAGCTGGAGGCATGAAGGTAGGCATAGCGGTCAGTAGGTTTACGGCACAGGGGCTGCGTCTACACGTGCACGCTACTTCGAAGTAGCGGCAGTAACTTCGAAATAGCGCCCGTCACGTCTACACGTGTTGGGCGCTATTTCGAAGTTGAAATCGACGTTAGGCGGCGAGACGTCGAAGTCGCTAACCCCATGAGTGGATGGGAATAGCGCCCTACTTCGACGTTCAACATCGAAGTAGGGACGTGTAGACGATCCGCGTCCCGCAACATCGAAATAGCGGGGTCCTCCATGGCGGCCATCAGCTGGGGGGTTGAGAGATACTCTCTCTCCAGCCCTTGCGGGGCTCTGTGGTCACCGTGGGCAGCAGCCCTTAGCCCAGGGCTTCTGGCTGCTGCTGCTGCAGCTGGGGGTCCGTGCTGCATATACAGGGTCTGCAACTAGTTGTTGGCTCTGTGTATCTTGCACTGTTTAATGAAAGTGTGTCTGGGAGGGGCCCTTTAAGGGAGCGACTTGCTGTTGAGTCCGCCCCGTGACCCTGTCTGCAGCTGTGCCTGGCTCCCTTATTTCGATGTGTGCTACTTTGGCGTGTAGACGTTCCCTCGCTGTGCCTATTTCGATGTTGGGCTGAGCAACGTCGAAGTTGAACATCGACGTTGCCAGCCCTGGAGGACGTGTAGACGTTATTCATCGAAATAGCCTATTTCGATGTCGCAACATCGAAATAAGCTATTTCGAAGTTGGGTGCACGTGTAGACGTAGCCAGGGTGGTATTGGTGTGGCCATCATGTATTAGCACTGTGGTATCCAGGAAGTGGATCTCCTGTGTGGACTGTTCCAGGCTGAGGTTGATATTGGGGTGAAAGTTGTTGAAGTCCCAGTGGAATTCCTCTAGAGTCTCCTTCCCATGGGTCCAGACGATGAAGATATCATCAATGTAGCATAAGTAGAGATGGGGTGTTAGTGGACGAGAGCTAAGGAAGCGCTGTTCCAGGTCAGCCATGAAAATATTGGCATATTGAGGGGCCATGCAGGTACCCATAGCTGTGCCGCTGATTTGAAGGTATATGTCGTCGCCAAAGCTGAAATAGTTGTGTGTGAGGGTAAAGTTACAGAGCTCAGCCATCAGATGTGCTGTAGCATCATCAGGGATACTGTTCCGGACAGCATTTATTCCATCTTTGTGTGGGATGTTGGTATAGAGAGCCTCTACATCCATGGTGGCTAGGATAGTGTTTTCTGGTAGATCATCAATGTCTTGCAGTTTTCTCAGGAAGTCAGTGGTGTCTCGGAGATAGCTGGGAGTGCTGGTGGCATAGGGTCTGAGGACAGAGTCCACATAACCAGACTGTCCTTCAGTGAGAGTGCCAATGCCTGAGATGATGGGGCGTCCAGGATTTCCAGGTTTGTGGATCTTGGGTAGTAGGTAGAATAGCCCTGGATGGGGCTCTAGAGCAGCATGCAGAAGACCAAACAGACTGGTGTACTCTCATACGACATGCATATGACAACTTCGAAGAGCAATGACACATATGCCTGATTGACACTCGTGAGAGGAGGAAAGCAACAGCAGCAGCCACACCGACAGAGCCAGGACAATTACCTTGCGCCTACTGTGAATGCCCATGCCATTCAAGGCTTGGACTCCTCAGCCACATGCGAGTCCACAACAAATGAGCCTGTGCAAGCTCAAGACGTCATCATCAGAAATGACGGACTACCAAGGAAAGGGACTGATTTTAAATAAAACACTTTAAATAAGTTTAAAAAAATCTTGATTTCAGTCACTTAGACTTACTTACTTAGGTCCGCCTGTGCGTCTGGGCACATTGGGCAACAAGTGCTCTCCAGAGATTTCGGTCTGATGCCACTGTTTCTGCTTCTTCCCACGTTATACCAATGTTCTTAAAGTCTTCTTTAACCGTGTTTCACCACATTTTCAGTGGTCTTCCCCTCTTTCTCCTCCCTTTAGCTGGTGTGCATCGCATTGCTACCTTTGGATGAAGATTATCTGAAAGACGCAAGATGTGTCCAGCAAGATGCAATCTATGCTCTGCCACAACATCCTGCAGTCTCCGCAGACCACATCTTCATAGAATCTCTTTGTTAGTCATGCGATCGATGTAGGTAACACCAAGGATCTTACGCAGACATCGTTGATGGAACACATTCAGCTTATGTGATATTCTTGCAATGTTTTTCCATGTTTCACTGGCGTAAATTGCAGTGGACATGACAATCGTGCTATAGAGTCGAAGCTTTGTAGCAAGGCCAATTGTTGACACAGACCAAATTGGGCATAGTCCGTGGAACACTGCCGAGGCTTTCCCGATTCTGCAGTTGACATCTGCCTTGACATCCCCATCATTGGACAGAGTGCTGCCAAGATAGGTGAACCATTGGACATCTTCTAAGGACTGACTTTCAACCACTATTGGTGTGTTCGCCTGAGCTTTTCCGATCTGCATCACCTTTGTTTTATTGCTGTTTATCCTCAACCCAACTTTACCTGCTTCTTTTTCTAAACTTGTTGTCATGTCCTGCAAGCATTCGCCTGTTTCTGCAAGCAGCGCGATATCGTCAGCGAAGTCCAGATCCGTGAGCCAGCACCGGTTTTCCCAAGAGATACCAAAATTTGTCCTGCACATTGCTTTCCTCATAATGAAGTCCACAGCCAAAAGGAACAAGAATGGCAATAGAACACACACTTGCCGCACACCAGAGTCAATATTGAAGAAATTGGTCATACCACTATCGGTCCTCACACAGCAACTGGAGTTTAGGTAGAGATTTTGGCAGGTGTTGATGTAGTTTTGTGGGATACCACAACTATGTACTGTGTTCCACAATGACTCTCTATGTACGCTGTCAAACGCCTTTTTGATATCGATAAAGTTTATTGACAGCGGCCGTTGAAATTCAATACTCTGTTCAATGATGTTGCGCAACGTGAAAATTTGCTCGCTGCATGAGTGTCCGTGCCGAAATCCAGCCTGCTCCTCCCGCAGTGTATTATCCACTGCGGCCAGAAGCCTCCTGAGCAGGACAATACAAAACACTTTGCCTGGGACTGATAGGAGCGTAATGCCTCTCCAATTACTACAATCGGTGATGTTCCCCTTTTTTGGTAACTTAACAATCACTCCCTTCCTCCAATCACTTGGGACACACTTTGCTCGCCAGCATGCATTCAACAACCACGTTAGTTCTTGCATGACACTGTTGCCCCCGTGCCTTAGTAATTTGGCCATGATTTGGTCAAGACCAGCAGCCTTGTTATTCTTCAGCGATCTAATGGCTTTATCAGTTTCTTCAAATTTGATCACGTCTAGGTCTACTTCTAGTTTGTCAGAGGGATTGGAATTACTAAAATTGTAGGTTGTGGCTGGACCTGGCTGGTTTAATATCTGTTTGAAGTGCTCTATCCAGCGTGCTTCTTGCTCTTCTTTACTAAGTAAGATCTTCCCGTTCTCACCCTTGATAGGAGCATTGGAATTGCATCTTGCACCCATTAATTCTCGGACAATACAATACAGCATCTTTGTGTCACATTTCTTAGCTGCTTCTTCTGCTTCAGCACCCTTACATTCCAACCATTCTTTTTTGTCAACCAGCAGCTTTTCTTAACTTGACGATCCAGTGATTGATACTTTGCAATAGCTTCTGCTGTCTTGTTTGGCGATTTTGCCTGGTCTCTATGCTGTTTTGCAATTTTACGCTCATCTATCAGTTTCCAGGTTCTGTCTTGTATCCAGCTTTCTCTTTCCATGCCTCTTCTCCATCCAGTCATCTCTTCCACGCTCTTAGTCACTGCTTGTTTGAACCACGTCCAGTGGTCTTCGAGTTCATTTTCATGACGCATTTGTTGGAACTGATTCTTGAGTCCGAGCTTGTACTGTTCAGCCATGGCCTGATCGCTCAGCTTTTCAACTGCGAAGGACCAGAGTGGTTGCCTTTCTCTTTTTCTTTTTAAGCGAAGGCGAAGCGATGCCATCAGAAGATGATGGTCCAATCCAATATCCGCTCCACAATACACTCGTGCATCTAACAGCACTGATCGCCAGCGTTTGCTGATACAGAGATAGTCGATTTCGTTGTTAGTGATGCCATCAGGAGACCGCCATGTTTTCTTATGAATATTTTTGTGTGTGAAATAGGTGTTTCCAATACACAAGTTGTTCATACTACAGAACAGCAGTAGGCGCTCTCCGTTATCGCTCGTTTGTGTCGCTGATCCGTATGGGCCAATCACGTGTTCCCATCCTTATCTGTTGCTATCTATTCATGCATTCATATCGCCCATAAGTAGTCTCATGTCATGATTGGGGACACCATTGATAGTGTCTTGCAGCAGTTCGTAAAATGCTCTTTTTCGGTTTCGTCAGCATCCTTAGTTGGTGCATATACTTGAATCACGGTAGTCTTTGCATGCCTCGACTGGAACCTTGCTGTGATAATGCACTCACTCATGGGCTTCCATCCAATTAATGCCTGTGTTGCATCCTTGCTGAGTACCAGACCTACACTGTACACGTGTCGGTCATCATTTCCAGAGTATAGAATGGTCTTTCCATCACTGAGTATCCTGTCGCTTCCTAACCACCTCATCTGGCTAATGCCTAGAATGTCCATTCGGTAGCTGTCAAATTTGCAAAGTAACTGTGCTAGCTTTCCACACTGGTATAATGTTCGTACGTTCCAGGTTCCGACTTTCATCGTGGTTTTGGCACTTAGGATCGAGCTCTGCATCAGGCACTGAATTTCCTTTCAGCTTTCATTTAGTGCCATCATAGAGAAAGAGCTGATACCTTCATGCTGAATTAGGTTTTGTTTATTTTATTGGGTTGCACTTGTTGTTTCTGTAGCGATTGATAGGTTTTATGGGATCGGGTTGCTAGCCCAATGCCCAACCTTCCTCCTTTTTCATCCAGGCTTAGGACCGGCAATGGCAGAGTTGATTTCAGTCAAGCCAACATAATAAAAACGAAATAGTTTCATTAAAATTTTCCATGGAAAACTGAATTGTTTGGCAAAATCTAAATTTTTCCATGGAAAATGTTGATTTTTTTAAATTGTATTCATGATCAAAAAAGTAAAATTATTTCCTGCTCAAGCTCATTCATCTATTGTCTACAGTAAAAAGCCCTCCCCAGCAATACCACCACTATTAAGCAGCAGAGAAAAAAACTTCTCAGGTTAGCAAACAGGGCTTTCATTGCCTTTCTATTCTGTTTTCTTACTTAGAGAAAATATAAAGAAAAATATAATCCAATAGTAACCAACACACATATATCCCAAGGCCAATACTCCAACCTCTGATTATCCACTCAGTCCTGGATCAGATGCCGAACCCGTTCAGTGCCTAACTCCCTCTCTGAGCAAACTCCAGTTCAGTAGGATTCATGCTGCTTGTTTTTTTTTTTCTATTCTGGTGGCTTTTCACTTAAATTAATACAAAATTCAGGTATAATATGCAGTACTTTATGCCACTGGGATTTTCCATTCACATAATTGTTCTATTGTTTTTTTTCCACTTCTACTACACAGTAATATTGCTCACAAGTCTTTTACCCAACTCTCTGAAGATGGTGATGATCATGACTACTTATAAAATCTATAATTGTGTACCCAGCTGTGTAGATGAAATTCAGGTGAAAATCCTTTTGAGGTCAATGGGATATGTGTCAGAGCAAAGACCACAGAACCAGGCTCTTTAAATCATATTTTATATTGTTTTATCTTCCTCTGTTTTCCAAATGTACTGAAATGATACACTATGTACACTATGATATAAATTTTTGTTTTATTAAATTCAATTTTATAACACTGAGTTTTATAAATTTAATTTTGACTATCCTCACCTCCCCACAAAGTCGAATTAGTGGTGCCACACTGAACTGCCAAACACTGATAGTTGCAGCTGTGCATTCTGGGAACTTATCCCACAGTTCCATCAGCCCCGTAGCATTCTGGGTTTTTTTGCTGGTGCAGTATGGGGAAAAAATGCCTCACAAGTGGTTGTGGGTATGTGATCTTTCCACATTGCATTGCCCTCATTGCCCTCCCATGGAAAGCAAATGGACAATGATTAATTTTAGCTTGCACTGAACTCCACTTCTCTGGCCACAATGGTGATAAGAGATGGTATTTATGTCAGCAGTCCAGTCCAAACTTGCAGTGCTAATTTTTAACACTGAGTCAGATGACTCAGAATTGAAAAGGAAAATCATTTAACACTGGAACTTGTAGAAACTTGTTTGAGCATTCAGGACATTATGATAATAAGAAGGCTTGCTGAAAAAATTGCTTCAACTTACCTTTAACAGATAATAAATTATCATCATAAAAGATTATCCAGAAAAAAGATTATCCAGAAAAATTCCAAGATACAGACTGACTAAATATTTATAAACAATGCATCTTGGAAAGAAAACAAGCTTTCCCCTCCCCTCAACAGACCTCAGTTTGCTTAAAAATAAATCTGCAGCCACCTGTATTTAAACAAGACTGCAAAAGCTCTAAATCTGGTTTCTCAGTGGAAACTGCATGATCAGTTAATCTGCAGAAGTCATTTCATTAATATCAGAGCAAAGTCTGCTATGCATTGCAAAAAGAGCAGAATGCATCTTTACCCATACTTTCCACCTGGGAAATGTGACACAATGAGCTCTTTGGCCATCTTCATTAGGTTGGGGTTGTGGGGGTTAATCTGAAAAAAAAAAAAAAGCCTTGCTGTTGCGGTGTGGGTGGAGAATGTTTCTCTTTACAGAAGAAGACAATGTATGGAATGCTTTTCCCCAACACATAGAATCATCATAGAATCATAGAATCATAGAACAATACAGCTGGAAGAGACCTAAAAAAACCATCGAGTCCAGCCCCCTGCTCTAAGCAGGACCAAACCAATCAGATCAGCCCCGCCAGGGCTTTGTCAAGGCGAGACTTAAACACCTCCAGGGATGGAGACTCCACTGCTTCCCTGGGTAGACCATTCCAATGCTT
The DNA here is from genome assembly GCF_033958435.1 of Carettochelys insculpta. Classification (NCBI taxonomy): domain Eukaryota; kingdom Metazoa; phylum Chordata; order Testudines; family Carettochelyidae; genus Carettochelys; species Carettochelys insculpta. Next base: position 289,657,647 of record NC_134137.1, read on the forward strand.
CACCACCCTCCTAGTGAAAAAGTTTTTCTTAATATTCAATCTGGACCTTTTCAACCACAACTTGAGACCGTTGTTCTGTGTTCTAGCATCCGTGACCACTTTGAACAGCCTCTCCCCAGCCTCTTTGCAGCCTCCCCTCAGTAAGTTGAAGGCTGTTATCAAGTCCCTGCTCAGTCTTCTCTTCTGCAGACTAAACAGTCCCAATTCCCTCAACCTTTCTTCATAAGTCATATGCTCCAGCCCCCTAAGTATTTTGGTCACCCTCTGCTGGACCCTCTCCAGTGTATCCACGTCCTTCCTATAAATGGGGGCCCAGAACTGGACACAGTACTCCAGATGCGGCCTCACCAAAGCCGAATAAAGAGGAATAATCACTTCTCTGGATCTACTGGCAATGCTCCTCTTGATGCAACTCCACTAGAAACCGACCGCCATCCCGACATTGAGCCATTGATCACTACCCTCTGGGCCCGACCTTCTAGCCAGCTTTCTATCCATCTTACAATCCATTTATCCAATTGACATTCCTTTAACTTGCCGACAAGAATATTGAGGAGGACCGTATCAAAAGCTTTGCTAAAGTCAAGATAAATCACATCCATTGATTTTCCCCTATCCACAGAGCCAGTTATTTCATCGTAGAAACTAATCAGATTGGTCAGGCATGACTTGCCCTTCATGAATCCATGCTGACTATTCCTGATCACTCTCCCCTCCTCCGAGTGCCCCAAAATGACTTCCTTGAGGAGCCCCTCCATGATTTTTCCAGGGACTGATGTAAGACTGACTGGCCTATAGTTCCCTGGATCATCCTTCTTCCCTTTTTTAAAGATGGGCACTACATTTGCCTTTTTCCAATCATGCGGGATCTCTCCTGATCTCCACGACCTCTCAGAGGTAACGGCCCAGGGCTCGTCAACAACATACTCCAACTCCCTCAGAACCTGAGGATGAATTAGGTCCAGACCCATCGATTTATGTACATTTAGCTTTTTTAGATAGCTCCTAACCTGTTCTTTCCCCACCAAAGGCTGTCCACCTTCATCCCACAATGCATCACTTATCACATTAGTCCAGGAACTGTCTTTGTCCGTGAAGACTGGCAAAGAAAGCATTAAGTACTTCAGCTTTCCCTACATCATCTGTCACTGGGTTACCTCCCTCATCCAGTAGGGGCCCCATGCCCTTTCTGATCACCTTCTTCTTGGTAACATGCCTGTAGAAACTTTTCTTGTTATCCTTATACTAGTTTCCATTATACTATTGTTATACTAGATGCAGCTCCGCTTGAACTCAATGCAAGTCTTTACGTTGGCTTCACTGGAAGTTGGATCAGCTCTGTTGTCAATTATTGCTGAAATAATTATGGTATGCAGAAGTCTATGAGGTTTTGTAGCCCACGCATTAAAAAAACAAAAAGAGGATTTTCTTTGGCCATCTCTGGACCCACACAGAGAGATACGATGAATCAGATCTTCAGGCTAAGAATGGGCAAGGTGCCAACGAGTTAGCACATCAGTATAATCACTTGATGTCTATTAGTCCCACCCCCACCCCTGCCCCAACCAAGAACATTGCCATGGTTCACAGATGTACCACAATAGATGAAGTGCACATATAAATAGCTATAATGTCAATGGCACACAAGCATTCTGAACCCATCCTTCATCAGCAACAACAATTCTACAGGATTACACCGCTGCAAGAATAACAGACAGCAGAGCTACCCCACAAACTGAACTCAGACTGCATAGTCCAGATGTTGGACTGAGCTTTGACTACTGTGAGTCGCTGCCAGTGTACTTTGCTGTTAAGATCCCCTGAACACATATGAAATTAAGCAAGAAAATTCCTTTCCTGATAAACATTTTCCATCCCATCACCTCAGCTGAATTTGACTCCATCACACATGCCAAAGGTCAGGAAGCCCTGAAACATATTTATTTACAACTTCTGAAATGGATCTCTGCGTCTCCTAACTGGTGGAAACAAAGATCAACTAACCTCACGAGTAATGGAAATTGCTACTGACTCCCTCAGAGAAGCATATTTGCCAAACTCACTGAAAAATACAACAGTCTCACCCAGTCATCAAGAAGCCAAAAGTAGACCCTGACGACTTATTTAACTACCATCCCATGTCCAGCTACCCATTCCAGGGCAAAACAATTGAGAAAATAGTAACATAAAGACTGAATAACGTGTGACATCAGTCAACATCTTGGATGCACGACTATCAGGGTTCTGAGCACAGCACAGAGCTAGCCCTAGGAGCACTGAAAGACTGTCTCCTTATGGCCGTGGAAGCAGGCAGAACCTCCATACTTGGAGTATTGATGGATTTCTCTGACTGACACCACTGACCTGCCTACATGATCTACCAGCTGTAACTTGCCCAGCATTACAATGATTTCTTTCATTCCTCTCTTCCTCACCAGCAATATTCCACCGGGATTCCCCCTTATCTTCAATATATAAATGAGACCACAGGGACAGTGTGAGACAATACCAGCTCAGCTGCCAGCAAGATATAGACAACATTCAGTCATTTCTCATTCACCATTGTCACAACCTCCATCATTACTAAGTGACCCAAATACCTAGAAGAAATCAGATTATGGATGGAAAGTCACTGGCTCAAGCTGAATCCAGGCACAAGTGTGGTACTGGTTGAAAAGGGGGAAGTTTGTGAAGAATTTAGTACAATACTGAAGAATTAGCTACTACATTGAATGAGTACAGCTACCATTTTTCAAGTTGGTTCAAAGCCTTGAAGTCCCTTTTGACATGTCACTATGTCTGGAGGGCAGGATAGTGTCAGTTTTTAAAAATGGCTTCTTTCACATCCAGGTTGCAGTGACTCTTCACATCTTTCTGGGATCTGGCCATTTGTCATCTCCAGTCTGAATTATTGTAAATCACCATATTTGAACCTGAACATGAAGAGTGTGCCCATCTTGGTTCTAGCTGGCATAAAACATGATTGCTAACCTACTCCATGGTCTAGGTCAGGGATTGGCAACACCACCCCCCAAGAGTGGCATGCAAACTGATTTTCAGTGGCATGCAGAAGGAGCTGAGCCCCACTCCTCATCCCTTGATGCAACAAGGCCACAGAGATTGGAATGGGTGAGTCCCTACTGTGAACTGGATGGCCGAGGGGCCCGCACCTGGACTGTCTTAATGCAATCAAGATCTTTTTGTCAGAAAAAAGGTCAAAACTACCCTGAACTAGACAATTACAAATGGGCCACACAACTTATGTTTCTAACAGACATCATTATGACTATAAATGAACTCAACCTCTGTCTTCAGGGTTCAGGCCAAACTGTTCTGGTCTTTTTGAAACATGGAAGGCATCTGCTGAGAAACTTGCTGTTTTTTCTAGGGACATTGACACCTTGACTTTCTGCTATTTCCAGCATCTTAAAGAACTATTGAAACATCGCACCATCAGTGTTGCTGTGACTAAAATGTACTTGCAAGAACTCACATCAGAATTTTCTGTCAGAAATTTCAAGTTTTCTGACATTTTGGTTCAATGTTTTCCTTTCTAATCAAGCCAGACAACTTTGCTGCCAATGACCTGTATTCAACAGTGTTTCAGTGGATAGGTATTGAGGATTTCAAGATGCAGCTTAATGAATTACAATGTTCTGACTTATGGGCCTCAAAGTTTAGGGGTCTGAGTCATGCTCTTGAGGCTCTCAAGACAGAACATGAGGTCTCTGTCATGGCCTGTTGGAATTCCCTGCCTGTGAAATTTTGACTGTTTGAAGAAAGTGGCATTTTCGCTGCTCTGAGCCTTTGGATCTACATACCTCTGTGAACAAATATTTTCACATGTGAAGACAGTTCTTTGCCCCTCTTGGAGTCAGTTAACAACTGAACGCTTGGGGGCTTGTATGCTGCTTAAAGTATCAAAATACAAACCCGAGGTCAGAGAACCCACAAGGCAAAGCAAGGCCAAGGATCTCACTAAACAGTAAAGTTCTGATATCTTAATTTACTTATTAGTGAAGCTGTTTTAAGTAGGAGTATTAGTGATTTCTTGAAGTATCACCAGCACCCAGACCATACACAGAGGTAAAAAGGTCAAATTTTGACACTCTGCCTTGAAAACGTTGCTAACTCATGCTCTAGGTCATACCAGTCACATCAGGTCCATGCTCATGTACCTTGATTGGCTCCCAGTCAATTTCGGATGTCTGTTTAAAGCCCTGATCCTAATCTTCGAAGTGCTTATTAGTTCAAGTCCCAGCTCCACTAAACACTGAATTTCAATCTATTAACTACTGAGGCAATACAGATCCTAAAACTCAAGAGAAGCACATGAAAGCTCAGGACAAGCATACTCAGTTAAAAGGATTCACCTATGGAAACAATTAGAGGAGATGAGGCAGATTTAGAGACCATCTTTAGAAAGTGCGGCAAAACATTCCTCTTCAAAAAACTCTTTCCAGCACAGCAAGAATCAAACTCACTACATAGATAATCCATATATTTCATATTTTATATTTTAAATAATTAAAATGAAGCATTTCAATACATCTGTTTTCATGTTTCTGAAATTTAAAAATTCAAATTTTTATTCCACAAAAAAATTAATTTTTTTGTTCTAATTCAGGAAAAAAACAAATTTTGAAGTGTTGGAATTTCCCATCAGATGGAAATTGTTTTACAATCAGATCTGCTCAGTATAGACTTGTTGCCAAACACAGGTGCCACCATGCAATCTGATCTGCACAGGTACAAGAGTCTGCCCATGTGGATGCAGTTACAGGATTGTGGCCTTAGGAAGCAGCATAAGCTATTCAAACGAACATGACATTCGAAAACCTCTTCCAGGATTTTTTTTTTTATTGAAGTAAGCCTAAAACTGTCAGCTGTTTACTTGGTAAATTTACTTACATAAACTCAATCAATATATATATATATATAAGATTCTTTTAAAACATTATTGTGGGACTGTCTGTCTGCACATCCATTTTAGCATTTCAAACCACACACACATGAATCAGCAATTATGATAAAGAGCATTAAAATAAGTTACTTTGTTCACTTTAGCCAAACCTGTACTACCCGTTCCAAAGTCAGTATTATTATGCTTTACAATTTTTTCCAAAAAGTGGGCAAATTACTGTAACCAGAAAGTTTCACATAACTTTTCTCTTTATGCAGTACTAGCGTGGGGTGGGGGGGCGTGGGGAAGAGAGGAAGGAATGGTATGCACCGTAAACACATTTTATTGTTGTTAATACCCTAATGAAGTAATCTTTTATGAACAGTAAACATTTACTGTTTGAGTTATGGTGCTTTCCAAAATGTTTCCACTCAGCATTGGTTAAGACATAATTAAGTCTTTGAGGAATAACATTTCAAAAGGGCCTCAAACAGACTGTAGTCCTGTGCACAAAATAACTAATGCCTGGAATTCTGCGCCCATACACATACAAAATGAGACTGTCACTGCATTTTTCTTTTACTTTAATTTGTAAGTTAATTGCCTGTGCAAATGATAAACTCACAGGCTACGTCTACATGAGGGGAGGTTTCTGGCAAAAAAGGGCTTTTGTCGGAAAAATCCGCAGTGTCTACACTCAAAATGTGCTTTGTTGACAGTTTGTCAGCAAAACCCGGCACATCCACCAGCAGCATTATACCTCTCCCCATTCAGGTATAATGCTTCTCTTGACAGTCTTCTGTGGAAAAAAACAGCCATGCAGACAATTCAGGGCCCTTTTGTCGACAGACAGGGCTTGTTCACCAGGCAGCCCTGTTTTCAGAGCTTTCGGTCAGCCATTCTGTTGAGAGAGGGCCAGGCACTCTGACTGTTCTCTGTCAACAGAGTGGCTTGCTCTGTTGATCTGCTTTGATGTGTAGACACAATCTGCTGACAGACGTTTTGCCGGGAAATCCCTTCCAACAGGCACTTCTGTCAACAGGCATTTCTCGTGAAGGCATAGCCAAGAGTACTGCCTTAGCATGTGTGCATGCTGTGAAAGATGGCTTCAGCAGCTGCCACTGCATGTCAGCTCTGATCTGCTACGTACCTCCCTCCTTTTACACAACTGGTCTACTCTGTAAAGTTAGGTTGGCGTAAGCGACCTCTGTAAGCATCAGTATTACAAATTTGCTCCCACCAGTGTAAGTTGCTCATTACACTGATCTAATAACTCTACCCCTGCTAAGTGCTTAGGTCCCTGTCAGTAAGGTGGCACAGTGCCCATGTAGACACTGCATTACTTACATTGACTCTTGGCTGCCAGCACCACATGGGACTCACAGCTGGTGCCCTCTTGCCCCACTAAGTTGGTGCAAACTCTACTACTGAGGCCTCACACCATCAACCAATTGAATTATTGTGGTGGCTGCACATTGATCTAATCCACTCTGATAGACTTGTGTTGATAAGGCCTTAGTCCTTCTTTTGCAGAGACAGCAAATCGTATTAAATTTTAATGTAGTGACTTTCGATGTTTAGAAATAGAGAACATAGGGCAAAAACATTAAATTCACCCTTTTGTTTTGTTTAAAACCAAAAACATCTAAAAATTTAGGCCCTGCTCTTATAGTCCACATTGATGCGCCTGTGACACTTTGTGGATCCAATTGCACAATAAAACTATGTCTACGCAGGGGGAGCTATTTTAGGATATTGCGGTATCCTGAAATAGCTGCCCCATGTCTATGCAACGTGCCTGTCATTTTGAAATATTTTTTGAAATTATGGGCATGGTATTTCAACATCTCTGTACGCCTCATGACGGGAGGAGTGAGTATCAGAGAGGTAGCCGTATTAGTCTGTATCTTCGAGAACAAGAAGTCCTGTGGCACACTATAGACTAACAGATATTTTGGAACATAAGCTTTCGTGGGCAAAGACCTGCTTCGTCAGATGTATGAGTGGGGGGAAGGCTTGAAATAGCACTTTATTTAGACATGTGCTACAGTTTAGACAGTGCCACATGCCAAAATAGCCTATTTCAAATTTAGACGTAGCCTAAAGGCCTACATCCTTTAATCGATTAGTTTTTAGAGTAAACCTTGCAGTCTATCGGAACTGTAGCAAAGTAGCATAATCACATACAACCCATCTTCGCGCTTAGCTCATTATAGTAAAATAATTTGACTTGGAAAAATTCTGATCTTAGACCCACTGGGTAGAACTCAGCCTTTGTGGCTACGATCAACTGTAGATGGGCTACTTATTAGCTGAAATGTAATCTTCCGATCACGTGTATCTGGAGCAAGGCAGGTTCTGATGTACAATTCTGAACCATGTTCAGTGCTTGTTACTGCTGTGACCCGCCTCTGTGCCGCAGATGACATGTGTTTTAGTTCTTATCCTATGGAGTTTGGCTATTAATTGGTTGTAAACATTCATGCAATAAAACTGGTTAATCTGCTTGTCTTATTACATAAAAGTTCCCTGGGGGAGGGAAGTAACACTTGACAGCCACCAGGGCAATGGGAAAGTGCGACTTCGTCCTGGGACGATTGTAAAGTTAAATATTAAGGACATTATCTTTGGTTTTCTATTTCCATTATTAGCAGCTCTCGTTGGGAGGTGGGGGCACTTTTTGTGGAGAAAACAGTGGGGTGGGGGGCTGGTAATTAGGTCCCATTAACTCGGGGACTGGTCCCTTGCTAAGGTGCATCTAACCCGTGCTGTAAAAGCAGGGGGCTGAGCTGGGGGGCGAGACGGGGAAGCTGCCTGGGAGGCGGGCGGAAGCAAGGCGGGTTTTTTCCTCCCCTCCCCAAGTTGCAGCCGCCGCAGCCCGGAGTCTCCCGCTTCACTTGTGGGGTCCTGCCGTGGTGTCCCCCACTTCCCGCGCGAAGGGGATGACCGGGCTCCGGCCCACGGCGGCGGGGGCGGGGCCGGGGCCCACCTCTGACAAGCCCTGTCTCCCCCGTGACACCCCCGCGCCCTGTGCCCCGCAGCCCGCCTGGCTCCGGCTCGCCAGCCGCGGGGGCGGGGGCTGGGGCCCCAGGTGCAGCAGCGGCAGCAGCCGGCTTCCCAGGGCGGCATGTGGGCGCTGCACAACGGCCGCCGCCCCCTCCCGGCGCGGGGGAGACACGGCGCATAACCATAGTAACGGGATGCGAGCGGGGGCCGGCGGACGCGGGGGGGCACAACCGCCAGCGCGGCACCGGGACCCAGCCAGCCCCGCGGGGGAGGAGGGGGCCGGGAAGGAGCGCGAGAGCGCGCGCGCTCTCCCGCCCCAGCCCCTCCCCCGCGCAGCCCAGCGCGAAAGCGAGCGGGCGCTGAGCGAGCCGCTGCCACTGCCGCTGCCGCTGCCCGGCGCGCGCGCGCGGAGGGAGGGGGCGTCGCGGGGGCGCGCGCGGCGCTGCCGGCTGGCTGGGGAAGGGAGCGAAGCGGAGCGGCTCTCCCTGCCTCACTCAGCGGGGCAAGGCAAGATGCACAAAGGCGAAGGCTGAACGCCGCAGCGAGCGCGTCCCTCGCCCCGAGAGCAGCGGTCCCCCGCCCAGCCCGGCCGGGATCGCCCCCCACCTGCCGCCGCCGACGCTCCTAGGTGACACCGGGGGCCGGTGAGTAGCCACGGCGCTAGAATGGCCATTGCATGGATCGCTGCTCCCCCGCAGCACCGGCTTTGCGGGGAAGGGCCATTCGTGCCAGTGGGGCAGGCAGCTGAGCCCGAGCCTCGAGGGGCGCGCCCCCTTCCCCCCTTGCTGTAGTTTGGGTTGCGGCTGGGGGGTTATTGCACGTTAAGCTGTGCTGCTGTCTGTCTATTTGTTTGCCTCCCTCGCTCCAGCTTGGGGCGGGGGGACGGTGCTGCAAAGTGCAGGTGATCCCAAAGGATCGGTCCCCCCCGGCCCCCCCCATGTTCCGTCTTCAGGAATGTCGCGCGTCCCTCGCTTCAAAAATAAAGGGTAAAGCGAAATGTTAATCGCGTGCGTTGTAGTTCCAGCTGCCTGATGGAGATGGTCCTGTCGTCTGGTGAGTTCTCATCACCTCGGAGGGGAAAGAGACACCGAAGCGCTTTATCCACCTTGCGCTCTCTCCGTGTATTTTTAAGCAATGATTAATCTTTTGGGGTGGGGGAGAGTGGGCATGTACTTGCAAGTGATACACCCGGCGAGCTCTAATATAGCATGCGGCGCCTGCAATTGCTGCTTTCATGAAGGTTGTGTCAGCGTTTACATTGCTAACCTGTATTTTCAGAGACTTTATAACTCCGGACTAAAACTTGTCAAAGAAGGTCTCAGCTTTACAGCCATACTATTCTGCCCTTTTGGTTTGGACAGTGTCAAAAAAAATCAGCTGTTCAGGCTAGGAAGGTGAAGAAGAAACAGCAATGTGTACAGGTTGAAATTACGATTCATGCTTTCATAATACAGAAAGGCTTAGATTTAAAAAAATAAAGTCTAAGAAGCTATTCTTTTGTATTCTGGAATGCAGATTGGTAGTATTGACATTAGCATATTATTTAAAATGCTACTAACTGCACATGTGCCGTAATGTTTTTCTTAGAGGGTGTTAAACATGTGGACTAAAACCTATTTTCATGTATCTTGCAGAATTCCTTTTCATTTTTGTACAGGTGTATGTAGTGGTTGATTGTTGACAATGCATGCCCACATCCCCAAAATCAAGATTAGTCCATAGTGGCCTGGATAGCTGCAACATTAATAAAATAAACCATAATGTCTGTTTTTGGGAGCATTAATGACAAAAAAAAATCTTAGTGGCTCTTTTGGAAACCTTTTCATCTATTATGTCGATGAGCTACCAACTAGTCTGAAAGTAGCCTTAGCTGTGAGACAGTAATGTCTCTTTTGGATCCATGTGAAAAATCTGCATAATTATGTGCCATACTGTATAAGAGAAAAAATAAGATATAATACTTTTCTGAAGAATAAGATCAGCAGAATAGAATGTTGTCACAGTGTAATGATTTTTTGTTTCTAAACGAATGCCAGTACAAAGCCAAGGCATTTATGTAAAATGAGTAGATGTTTATTATCAAACGCCTTGATCCTGCAACGTGTTATTACCATGATGTTGTAAAACTCCATTCTGATGGAATCACAAAAATGTTTAGTGGTACTATAAAAGGAATGGATTTTTTTTGTAGCTGATTAATTTTGGTATAATAATTTGACACTTGTTCATGGGAGTGGGTGCGGGGGTCTCTTTGATGTGGCTTTGTAACTCACATAGGCCCTGATCTTTCAGTTTCTTACAGGTGTGCTTAACGTTAGGTATGTGGGTGATCCCAGTGATTTCCCCTGTTAAGCGTGTGTGCAAATGGTTGCAGGGTTGGCACCAGCAAAATGCCTATATGTCATTGAAGGGATAGGGGAGATCTTGTAATACTACTGATCTGTTTAACTTTGATTGGTTTAAAGGAAGGCAATGTGGTGATCAGCCTGTGGCAGACAAGCTTATCCATAAAAACACCATTACAAAAATGCATTATGCTTATGTGTATTAATTCAAAGCTTTTGTAAGTCACCCATTATGATATAGCTATGTGGTAAGAAACAAAGTTGGACTGTTAAGGACTCAGTTTTCCTTCTGGTGATGCCTTCTTAAAAAAAAATCAAAACACAAAACACTTCACTTTCACGTGGATCAATTTCCAATTTATTTAGAGGATTGTGGGAGGGGTAGCACATGCAGAAAAAAAACCAAGGGACTCCAGCTGTGATTTACAGCTTTCCTTGAAGGCAACCAGTGAGGGAATAAAGCAAATGTCTGGTTGGTAGTTCTGTAACAGAGGACTTTCAAGAAGGACCCTTTCCTTAACTGGGTCATAGTTTAACTTAAGTTCTAAGAACAGAGCACAATTAATTGTGCTTCAGTGATGGACTTTTTAATATTTATTTGTTTTCTTTTAATTTTTCTCAGTAATCTGGGTGTCACTAATTTCAATTTTATCTAATCTGTCCAAAGTACACATTTTTAAAAAAAAAATCCTCCTATGTATTTATCTGTTAAGCAGTAATGATAAGCATAATGAGCTGTAGTGTTCACATATATATCGAACTTCCACAGTATTTTGAAGTTTACTGAGGTATTGTCAAGCTTTGTAATTAAGTCCCCTAGACAGTTAGTCCTGGGAGCTTTCATTTTGCATGTAGGATAAGGGTTGAGTTGGTGGGGGGAATGAAAGGTACTTTTCTAAACTCCATAAATAGTCCAGACTTCAACCACTTAAAACATACTGAAAAACAAGACATCACTCTCTTAGACTGTACAGAGGTTCATATTGTGACCCTCCCCCATGATTTGCTCAGCCTTGATTAGCAATATTAAAAATTTAGATTAAAATTAGGCTCGAGAGTTAGCACACCTTTGAGATGAAGTGACCAGTTCATACCTCTATCAGAATTATTGTTTCAGGTGTCTTTTATAAAATTAGGTAGATATCAGTTTAAATTTGGTTCACATTTTGAAAGTTTTTCTTCACAGCTGTAAGAACTAGTGAATGCGTTTTTCATTTAAAAATGAGTTAAATTCTGGAGAATGAATGAAACTGCCAGGGAATTGCAACAGCCTTCTGAACCACCACAAATCAGCATCCTTTGTCATAGGCAGTAGCAGCAAGGTGATAACAAAAGTCTTCGTCATCCTCCTCCTCATGCCAACTCACGTCAAGAAAAGATAATGTTTGGTCCCAGATTTCAAGATGGTCTAGACTTTATCACCACCAAGAAAACAGAACTCTGGAAACAATTGCTGCCATGGTTTGATCACTGCTTTTATCAAAATTTTTCTCTTGGTCCTATTAATTTTCAGATATCCTGTGCTGGTGGTCTGTTATATCTCTGCAGCAGTTCAGATCTGTACAAGTACCAGCATGTTCCTTTCTTCTCATCCATCTTCAGTAGGTCCCTGTGATTTGCTGATTACCTCTAAGAAAAGAAAAAGTGAGAACAGCAGGGAGTTACCATGAGAGGTCTGGTAATTCATCTGTCTCCAACATAAAGGCTGCGTTTACACTACAGAGATCTTTTGAAAGAAGCCCTTTAGGAAGATCGCTTCCGAAAGAACTTCTTTTGAAAGACTGCATGCACGCACAAAAAAAGTGGATCAAAAGAGCGATCTGCTCTTATGAAAGAAGGCACCTACACAGCCCCCACTCTTTTGAAAGAACAGGCCAAAGATTCAAAAATCAGGTGCCATGAGTACTGCTCTTTTGAAAGAAGGGTTCTGAGGAACATCTACACACGTTTTCTTTCAAAAGAAAGCATTCTTCCTGAAGTGGAAGAGCGCTTTTGAAAGGAGTGCTACATTCTTTTGATTTACTTTTGAAAGAACATTTTTTGTGTGCGCAGATGCACTGCTGGATCTTTTGAAAGAGTCCCTTCTTTCAAAAATATCTTTCGAAAGACCTTGCTAGTGTACATGCAACCAAAGAGCGTGGTCAGAGTGAGGAAGGAAGACTAACCTTTCTTCTTCTGCCTTTGTATTTGTATAATCTGCACTAAATTGCTCGGAGATAGGTGATCTAGGTGAAAGTGAAAGAGGGCAGCCATCATGTAAACCTGTGTCCTAAGTGGAGAAACATCCAGCTCTGCAAGTAGTACGCCTGAATTGGTGTTAATTATATCTGTGCCCTTTCTGGCTGAAAGGGATATCAGCCAGTGTGGAAAGAAAAAAAGACTACTTTTTCCAGGGCTTTTCTAAAGAAATAATGTATGTGCACCAGTGTCCCAAATAACTACCCTCCTCTTTCTAGGTAAGATCACTGAAAAAGTGATAGCCAACCAACTCCAAACCATCTCAGATCTAACACATTCAAAATTGGGCCACAAAATGGAAATATTGCTATGGTTGATCTTCCAGGGATGCTAGGAAAAGGTCAGTCATTGTTACTGCCATTCATACATCTTCAACAGCCTTTGACCCTATCAGTCATAAGAGACTTCTTGCTCAAATTGCCTGCCACACGAATACTTTAGAGTGATCCTGATTATTTCTTTCTAGGCTTTCCCAGGAGGCAATGATGGATCACTGCTCTTCTTACCAGGACCCCCGTATGTAGGGTTCCACAGGTGTCCCATTCCTGTCACTGTTTTTATTAAACATCTGCTTGGAACTGTTGAGGGATTCATGAGAGGACATGGACTGTAATGTCATGAGTATGTTGCTGATATCTGACCCAGCCACCACCATCACAAGGCTTATAGAAGTAGGGACCTCAGTTGAAATTTTTTGCCTTTCATCTGGACAAGAAAAAGATGAGACTAACTCTTAATGATAATAGTTTTCAGGATCTGGTAGCATCTATAACTTCTCTGTCAACAGAGATGGTGTACCACTATCACAGTGGTCTAGAACATAAGGATACTGCTTAGAATCATCACTGCTCCTAGGCACCCAGTGTACAAGTGGCAAAGAGGTTTTGCTCTTGTTGTGTTTTCCCATATATAGATTTTTTCTCAATTACTCACATTTTCATGACTTCTTGGCCAGATTGCTGAAATGGACTCTTATAGGATATTTTTTTGTGAACTCTATCTGGAAATTCCGGCTGGTTCACAATGTAGTCACCCGCTTTGAGTAGGGTGGTCAAATGAAAGCACATCATGGCTGGACTTGTGATTCTGCCCTGTCTGCTATTCAGCTGCCTAGTAAAACCCCAGGTGGCTTGTGTATATACATTTATCTGAACTGAGAAGATTGTAATGACCATCAGATTATCCCCCAGTCCACCAGTTGATGTAGATGCATCTGCAGAGTTCGCACTCAGTGTCTCATGGGTCGGATTTAATGGTGTTCGCAGGCAGAGCATTCTCTCAAGCATGCCTCTGCCTCTTGGCATTTGTTCTCCTATCCCATTCCCTGAAATACATTTAAGCACATACCTGAACATATGTAGAAATTGCTTTAAAATACATCTCTTTTTTTCAGATGTTTCCATCTGTTTCGCTTAGGAGATCTTAATTTCCTCATGTGACTGGACAGATTCTTCTCTATTCTCTTAGAGAAACTGTAGGCAGCAGGGAATCAAGTGGTTCTACTCTTATTTGGAATGCTAAAGACCAGATAACCACAGTGCTGACACTCTGTACTAATAATAGCAAATTAAGTCAATGGAGAGTCTTGTGTGTTGACTGTAGGCTTTTAACCCATTGATTAAATTCCAAAATGCTTTTCTCAAGCGGTATTTTTTTCTTCTTCTTTTTTTTTGGGGGGGGGGATAAAATAGTTTAAAAAACTAAGAAAAATAAGATGAGAAATATTGCAATTATGTAAAAGAAGGTGAATCATTTTTCCAAGCGTTAGCTTGGAAGTTGATCATGTAATCCCTTATTAGGTGAGTGGTCCCACTGACTGCACTGTAAGAGCCGACTTGATGGAGTATGAATTAGGACTCAGTCTTGCTTTGATTGATCTCAGTGGGAGTTTTCTCACAGAAATCAGTGGGACTTGTGGTCCCATTAGTGTATATGAGCTCCACAGAGCATTGTCTTCCTTCCAATTCTAGATAGCGGTGGTGAACATCATATTATACCTAATTTGTTTTAATTTCTAAGAGCTATGAATGATTTCAAACTCATGGATAGAATAATGAGTCAAGGCAATAAGTGAGTGTGATTATCTCTGTATATGAAAATACAAAGTGGTTAACAGTGTTATTTATCAGAGGGGTAGCTGGGTTAGTCTGTATCCACAGAAACAGTGAGAAGTCCTGTAGCACCTTATAGACTAGCAGATTTATTGGAGCAAAACTTTCCTGGGCAAAGACCCACTTTGTCTAAAACTTCGACAGTGTTGTTGGGATTTACTGCTGTATATTTTGAGAGGTATCTGTGTTAGTCTATATCTTCGTAAAACAAAAAAGGGGTCCTGTAGCTCTTTAAAGATAGACAATGTAACTTAGGTGATGAGCTTTCATGGGACAGACCCACTTCTTCAGATCTGGAAGATCCTGATCAATGAGGTATATTTATACATTACCAAAACATGTGGATAAAGAGAAGCTATATATTAAGATGATTTTATAATGGTTGGCCATCTATTTGATTATGGGTCTCATCCTGCTGTCATGGAGCCATAAGATTGCTGTTGTGCCCCCAACTTTTGTATAGTCCCTAGGAGAAACCCCTTACATGTGCCAACCCCTCGCTCCAACCTTCCCATGGGTCTCTCTTCCATCTGGCTTCACTGCCCCCTTAGACTGGACCTCTGGGCTATCAGCATTTCTGCTTCACACAACGAGCTTTGTTCAATGATTCCAACTGCAGTGGACTCCTGATGGAGACTTGTACGCTCATCGTGGGTTAGTGCACCTCACCAAGCATCTGCAGCAACACTCACACAGGGCTGTTCAAAAGATGTATTTGTGAAATAGAATGCAGCACAGGAAGTCTTTACAGTACCATAAAGAAGTGAAGATTGAATGCATAGTCCATATTGGTTAGCCCCGTAACCTAACCAATATGCAGTGAACTCTTGCTTCAAGCTCTCTGTCTCTTCATTGGATCTCCTTGGTCAGACTCCACTTGTGAGCCCTGACTCCTTGCAGAAGTCTGCTTGCCAGTTCATGCTTTCCAAGTGAGCTGAGGAATGCTCCTCACGTACCTCCTGTGAGGTCAGAAGATCCAAATTCCTTGGAGCTCAATGTCTGGACAATTGGCTATGCCACTGTCTTCTTAAATGTTCCATTGGTATGGGACTCAGTTCACAGGCAACTATATAATGCCCACACCCTTGTATCTCAGCCTGTCCTCAGAGCAAACAGTCCCCCTGCTCCTACCATCCCCAGGTATCAATGAATCAAATGGGGAACTGAGGCACGCATAATCATGTAAACAGTACTGGTTTGTAAAAACAGTACAAAAAATCCCATTTCATCACACCTGCTTTCACTGACTTCAGTATCAAAATGCTTGTCAACTTTAAAAGTTTCCAGAACATTTTGCAGAAATAATTTAATACACTGATCTTTTTATTTAGTATTATAAAGCCTTACATGATTTCAACTGCAGTTTGAATTCTTGAGTAAGCAATAATTTACAAATAATTAGAAATTAGAATTTAAAATAACAAAAGGTGCCCAAACAGAAAAGTCAAGCCTATATAAAAACAATAAAACATTTGTGCCGTTCATTGTTTTGATATTTACTTTTCGAGATCTGACTTCGTAGATCATACCAAAATGTAATAAAAGTACGTTATCAATAATGCAGTCACCTAGAAAGCTATTTTTGATTAAAACCTGATTCACTTGCCAAACATCTGAACTATAATTTATATGAGAAATGCAAGTAAATCTATAATACTTTCCATTAATTATTATTAAATTACCATTGAAATCAGGGGGTTCAAAATGCATAGGTAACTTTTTTAGTGAAAAGTTTTCTGTTGGTGTTTAGCGAAAAGAGCACAGTATGTGTGTGCTATGGAATTGTAATTAAACCACATACTATATGCACATAATTATTTTCCTTAAAAATACGAAAGGGAATTGGTGTTCGTAAAGGGCGGGAGAGTCTTAGCACTAGCTTTAGCCAAAAAAAACAGAAGGAAGGTTTTTCACAGGATTGTGCTAAGGCACATCAGGTTTGATCGGCAGTGTCCTGTGTTACTCAGATGAAACTGCCAAACTCATTTTCATTCGTAATCGAACATGAGAACTGGAGTCTTTAGGAATATACTTGCCCATTACAGCACTTGATTCACTATAGTGATTGCACACCATTGATTAACTTCTTAAACTGAGCCTTGATGATGATTTTCATGTCCATACATATTACATGATGGCTTGAGCTCATGTAATTTTTGTACAGTTTGATTTATTTAAGGAAAAAGAACATGACAGCAGCTCAGGAGTAATATGCCTTATATAATTTTCTACTTTTATTTAATCTCTAGTTTTGTTACCATTTGAATAGGGATTTTTGTGGCCCTGTTACATACCAGGATAACAGGTGGAGTCTCTGCCTAGACAAAATTTTGAGAATTAGGGTTAGTACATAAGGCCAATTAGGGTTGGTACATTAGGCCAATTTCAGAAGTTCTGTCCAAATCCTATCCATATCAGAAGCTATCTGAATTGCTCCACTCTATCCACTCAAATGTGTTTCTACATTAAGTTGATCTCTGCACAATAATAACAAATAGTTATATAATATTTTCAACGTGGAGGGCACTTCCAAAACATTTTCTGATGCCACCAAGCATCATGCGATGTTCAGTAAAACTGGAATGGATGGAGCCCATCAACTATTTATCTGTCAGGGATGATCTAGATGGTGCTTGGTCCTGCCATGATTGCAGGGGCCTGAACTCAATGACCTCTCCAGATTTAGTTCTAGTATTCTATGATTTTCTGTAACTGTTCAGTTTTTGCAAAACTTAGGGCTTAATTATGCCTCTAAAATGAGGAGCTGCACAGCAAGGTTCCAGAGAAGGTCACTAGTTATTTTTATGTCCAGAGTAAATAATGTCTTTCCCAGGAGAGGCACATAAGAGGCAGCAGAGGACTGAGGCATCATCTTCTGCCCCAGCACACCCATGGTTGAGGCAGCCATAATGTAGCCAGCTGCCAACACCTGCTGCCCCAGAAAGGATTCCTGTGGATAGGATGCCTAGTGGAATTGGGCCAGATCCTCAACTGTTGCAAATTGTCATAGCTCCATTCATTTCAACTGAGCAACAATTTGTGTAAATTGAGGATCTGGCCCATTACGCCTGTGTCAAGCCTGGTATGATGGAACATTGGTGGAATGCAATGTTGAGTAACATCTGTTTCAGTGTGTGCTTTTTTATAAGGTTGAATCAGCACATCCCTTGGCAGAACAGGTACTGGTGTTAGGCATCCTATCCAGATGAATCCTTTCTAGGGCAGCAGGTGTTGGCAGCTGGCTACATTATGGCTGCATCATCTGTGGGTGTGCTGCGGCAGAAGATGATGCCTGAGTTCTCTGCTGCCTCTTACGTGTCTCTCCTATGAGACATTATTTACTCTAGGGATAAAAATAAACAATCTGCTAGAACGTCTGAGAAAATCTTCATCAAGAAATGGACCAAAATTTCTAACACTGTTGTCTAAGGTTGGGCTCCAAATTTTGTATTTCATTACCTAAATAGAAGTGGCATGATTTTTCAAAGGTGCTGAGTTCCTGAAGCTCTGGTATGAATTTCAGACGAAGTCCCATATTTGAAATTTTTGGCTCAAGCTTTCTAACTCAGGTGCTTTTCCCCTTGGCTACCCACCTTTAAGTATATTATGGTCTTTGACTGTATGTATAATCAACAACTGATCTGGTTGAACTTTACTGAAATCCTTTTGTGCTTCCATTTGGAAAATTAGAGAATAACATTACAGATCAAGTTTTCACAATAATAAAATAAGACTAATGTAAAAAACTAATTTCAATAAAATCTGAGAATGTTTTGAAATAAAGTCTGGACGAATACATGTTGCCTAATAATGAGTTCTCAGTGGCAGATATTCCTCTTTGAATATTTTGATTCCTTAATTATTTTTAGTGTAAATATGTATTTTATCCTCATTTTGTCTTACTCCACTATGTCCTTGATTTTTGTATCCTTGACATTAATGGAAAACCTTGTATTTTGTCTAATTCTTGGCCCAAAGAATCATTTGAGTCAATCGAGGATTGGAAAGATTTCCCGTTTCTAATTAAACTAGTGTCACAATTATTTTCACAATGAGAAGGAAATCTGGACCACAGTTTAGCCACCAGCTGGTGTGGATGGTGTTGGACACAAAGGCACCTTGGGGTTGACAGTGCCCAGTAGCTGGCAGTCAACATCTGGTGGCCTCCCAATGCTTTGTCAAGGTGGTAACTGGTTTCCCAGCCTACCAGCCTCTATAGTGCTGCATTGGTATAATTCCTTATTGTTTTCCTTATTCCCCTTCATCTGCACAGCAGAGTTCGGTGCTTGTTCCCAAATAATGCTTGTTTCACTTTGGTATAAAAACATTTCCTTTGCAAAAAATGCTTAGAATAAAAACTGTCTCTAAAGAAACAAGTGCATTAGAGATAGTGAACAGATGCAAAGCTAAAGGCTTTTTTCATTTTTTTAAAACTGTGGTCATTGATGTGTATGTTACATATTTTGAGTTGTGCAATATTTATGTAGAAGTCATGTTATTTGAAAGTATATTTATTTCTGGAGGTATAAATATGAATTTAAACTTTGACTTAACTAGTCTTTCTTTGAAGATTGTTGCCCTTCTCTGTACAGGTCAAACCTCTCTAATCCTGCTCTCTCTCACCTAGCGACATCTGTAGGCTGGCATGGTTTTAGTTAGCCAGATATCCTCTTGTCATGGGTGTGACCAAATTTCCCATAATCCCATAAAGTTTGTTTCCAGGCATCAGTCCTGGCTCTCAGTGTTCTGTACTGTTGTTTAGCTCTAATTTATCCCTAAGTGGCCGTGTCTACACTAGCCAAAAACTTTGAAATGGCCATGCAAATGGCCATTTCGAAGTTTACTAATGAAGCACGGAAATACATATTCAGCACCTCATTAGCATGCGGGCAGCTGCGGCACTTCAAAATTGGCATGGCTCGTGCGGACGGGGCTCCTTTTCGAAAGGACCCCGGATACTTCGAAGTCCCCTTATTCCTATGAGCAGATAGGAATAAGGAGACTTCGAAGTTGCCAGGGTCCTTTTGAAAAGGAGCCCCATCTGGATGAGCCAAGCGGTGGCGAGCCGCGTCAATTTCGAAGTGCTGCAGCCGCCTGCGTGCTAATGAGGCACTGAATATGTATTTCAGCGCTTCATTAGTAAACTTCAAAATGGCCATTTGCATGGCCATTTCGAAGTTTTTGGCTAGGGTAGACACGGCCATTGAGGTAAGGATACTGAGCATAGAGCATTTTTGTTCACACCATAGAGACATTCAAAAAAGCTGTCTGCTGCATTCAGAAGGATATTCACAGTCTCAACCACCTCTTTCTTCTTTTTCCTGTGCACCCTTAAGAACACATGCGCCAAGCAGAAATTTCTGTAACCTAAAAAGGGGAGAAGAGTACGATATGGATATTAAACAGCTAACCAGTAAGCATGAGGTTTATTAGCGCACTTATCAGTTAACTGGCTATTGCCTGTTAACTCTGCTAGCAGCCCCATGAGCTGGAGCAGGTCCAGCCATGAAGGGGCTTGCGAGCCAAGTGATTGGGCAGCAGCACCTAGATTTAAACAGTTAACTGATTAAGCACTGTTGTTTAACTGGTTAACCATTTTAATCTTCCTAAAGACTCTCAAAATTCCTGATGGAATTTGCTATTACCAATCTATTTAATGTTGAAGGTGTTAAACCTGTGGGATTAGTGTTTGTAGCCTACAGTCTGAATTTTCTTGATTTTTGCAAGTTTAAGTTGGTTCTTTCATGTAAAATGGTGATATTTAGTTTTGATTTACAGTTTGCTAAAATGCATCATTCATGCCACTTAGCAGGAAAGTCAGAGAATCCTAAGCATGTGACTTTTGAGCACTGCCTGTGTGGATCCCAGTGCTTGTATTAGGAGGTTGCTTATGAGCTGAATTCAAGCTGGAGACCCCAAGTCTGCTAAGGATACCACATCTTGGTTCCAGGAATTAATACTGTCCTCTTCAGAGCCCAGGAAGTAGAAATTTAACTACGTTGCAGGTGAACACTACCACAGCACATACCATCAGTAGGTTAAAATGGCCACTTTGAAATCTCTGCATTTGTTTTCTGTTAATATAAGAAGTCTAAGTATTCTTTCAAGACATAAAATTGGATGTCTTAGTGGCTTCAAAGCATCACAACAATAATCTAAAGGGTAAAAAGAAATCTAATAATCTGTATAGCTATAATTGAAATGTAATAGTTCTGGTTACCTTTTTAGCCAACATCATGATCTTCATCATTCTGAGCTCAGAGTACAGGGATTACTGCAGCCATCGTGGCTTTGGCGTGTTATGCAGTTTTGTGGGAAGAGTGGTCTGACTACAGATATAGTTGGTTGTTACAGCACCTCCTGGCAGAGGCACAATAACATCATGTAGAAATTCAGATGCCATTGAGCTCTAGAATACAGGAAGTAATTCATCAGCCACATTTTCCCTCCTTGTTGCAATGGTGGTCCGATATCTGGTTTATCAGTGTGCAAAAATATCCAAATCTTTGCCAAGATTTTCTTTTGACATGTTCTTCCAGACTATCTTCACATGGTGAGAGTTTGGCCAATGACTTGCCTTTATTCATGGTGCAATCAGTTGTGGTTTCAGTCTCCTTTTTCACTTGTCATACAGCACTGCTACCCAGTTCCTTGCTGTAGAAATTGTGGTTTGTCAGTCTGTTTTTTCAGTGTGGCAAGATCTCTGAAGAGGTACACTTCTTTTGTTTTGATGCCATTAAATACAGCTTTCCCTCCCCCGCCCCCCGTCAATATGAAATATGGAGCTACATCCTATTTAATGCACGTCCAATAGGAAATATGTTGCAGAAGTCAAGAGTGAGTCTGTCATGCATTAAATACACAAGTATGAAGTGACATTTGTCACTTAGGCACTGTTGCCAGCATGTGTCAAATCTGTTTGTTCCATTTTGGAAAGCAATAAACAGCACAAAACGTGTATCAGATGACTTAATTACTGTTCTTTGACACCAAAGGACCCCAAAGCCATCCATGTTGCCATATTCAGAATGCAGAAGCATCTTTGTGTTCACTTCTTTGTGACTACTTATGCAGAGGGTAGCGCCACCACCTGCCAGCTGATCGCCGTCATGGACAACTCCCTCTTTCGAAATAGCCGTCTGCAGAGCATCTACACTTGCTCTGTTTTGAAATAATCTTTCAAAAGGGGGCACTCTTCCCACCGTGGGAATGGAGGACCAACTTTGATGGAACGGCCCTGTTCTTTTGAAGTTACTTTCGAAAGTTTGCAGAGTGTGTGTAGATGCTCCATGGGTTATTTTGAAAGAAGGCTGTCTTTCGACCACACTTTCAAATGTACCTGCTAGTGTAGCTGCACCCCTATAGAATTAGATTTGTCAAATCCTTTTAGGATCTGTGGCAAGTACTCATCAGCCAGTTTGCTGAATGTGTGGAATTTGTCTCCAGCCATCATTTGTGTGACTGCTGTGGCATTTTTGATATATGCTGCGGTTTCTTTGTGGCATGCTCTTAGTTCATGGCTTCTTTCAGCTTGAGCTTCCATGTGATGCCTTAATTCAGCTTTGTCTGTTCTTCACATCATTCCTTCAGAATGGAAGACAGGGCATATCCACAGGTCCTACTGGAGGGCTAAGAGTAGTTTCCATTAAGATGTCTTCTCTGCAACTTGCTGAAGACACTGCTCTGCAGAAAGCAGGGCCTGGAATGAAAGCTTCTGTGATTATTCCTCCATTGCCGGATCACTATTCGGCCTTCTCAGTCATGTCAGCATACGTTTTTATGCCAAATTTCTTGACCAGGCTAAAGGAGCTACAGGTCCCATCAAAATCAAGTGTACACATAGGCAGCAGGTAATGGAGGAAAGGGAAGGCGTTGTCTTCCCAAAAAGATGGGGTGGTGGCTCCACCCATGTTCTGGCCAGCTGGCAGGACTGGAGCTGGGGCACAGCTGACAGGTGATGAGGCTGGCCAGTAAGGCTGGGACCACAGTGCAGCTGCTGGCTGCTCTGGGAACCAGAGGGGAGCTAGGGGTGCATAGCTCCCTGGTTGCTTCAGGGTCTGAAGCGGAGCTGGAGCTGTTTTGGTTGCCCAGCTGCTGTGGAGGGAGCTGGGGCTGGACAGCCACCCAGCCAGTACTGGGAGATGGGAAGGAACTAGTTTTGGGGAGGGGTCATGGGGAGGGACTGAGACCGCAGGGCCACAGTGGGATGGGGGCTAGGCTCCAGTGGCCATAAAAGAGGTGGGACCCTGGGGAGAGGGGGCAGGTCTGGGGCTTGTTTCCCCAAACCAGCCATTCACTCACCGCTCATGAGTGCACTTCTCATGAATCTCTTCATTTGTTCTTCACTACCACCTTCTGTTTTCAGCAGAGAGTTTTGTACGTCTGATGTTGTGTGCAGTCTGGTTGATATGCCAAGTACCTCTGGATACAGTTCAGGGTCAAATAGATTTGTCATTTTGTGGAAGGTAAGGGTGGTAAGAACTGTTCTCTTCACCCTCTTCAGTGTAGAGACAAGGGTGTATTTGTGGACTCTCTTTATCACTACTTTTTAGGTCACTTTTTCTCCAAGCTTTTGCGTATTCATAATATGAGGCTGTGTATTGCCACTAACACTGACTTGTGCATAACTGTCATTGAATTAAAAAGCTAGTTTCTAAAATATTTTCTAGACTAGTACTGCATACGTAGGTAGTTAGAAATTAAAATCTCCTGTCAGGCGGACTAGGGAGCTGAACTGGTTCAAGCCACTATTTTGAAGTGAGCTGGAACCAAACCTGAACCATAATGTGCTACCCGCTGAACTTGAACTAGAATCAAATCGGAAAAAAGAATTGAGTTATTGGTTAAATGTTGATATTCACCATTTTGCCACATGCTAAACAGGTTCATCATTTCTTAAAAGCCTAGTCCACGTAAAACAAATGCAATTTTTTCAATACACTGCCATTTTGTAGCTTTGACTAGTAAGCACCATATTAAGGGGTTGAAATTAGCTTAGACATTATAAAGCCGTAGTCACATTGCTGTTTCTGGAACTATGCAAACAATGAAACATTCTCGTTTTGGGGAACGATTTCACTTTTGCTATGAGCCTGATTCTGTGGCTGGCCAGGAAGGTTGGGGCCACAGCACAGTTGCCTGGCTTCTCTGGGGGCCAGAGTGAAGCCAGGGCTGCATGCCTCCCTGGTTGCTCGACAGCTACACCTCACACCCCATCTAAAGATACATAAGATAAGCTTTTAAGTCAATTTTGGTTTGTGTGTGTGTGTGTGTGTGTGTGTGTGTGGATGGAGGGTACACTCAACTCCAAAATATGTCCCTTTTTAGAGAATTGCTGCATGCCTATATCATGATTGAGGTCTTCTGGATTTCTCTTTGGCGGGCTAACAGGAATATCCAATTTCTGTTTTAGAAGTCTTGACTTCCTCTGACAGAAGATGAAGAAATGACTTTCAAAGTCTGCTTTTGAGATCTTCAGATTTCTACACTCTGTATGCTAAGAAATATTCTATCATCTTTTGTATCTAGAGTTTGGGCTTGTTTAGGCTGTATAGAGGTGCATGGTCTTCTCAAATATAGCTGGGTTTTGCTAAACAGAAAAGTAGATGTCTGAATCTGCCTTTACTGGTTTGGCACTTACCATGTGTGGGGACAAAAACAACAGGTTTGGCAGTTCTGTCAAGAGGCTTCAAGGAAGTTTCACAAGAAGGAACTGAGGAACAAAATCATCTCCCTTCTCCAATTAGGAGCATTAGAAAAGAGCTGTTAGCTGTACAAAAATAAGGGCTTCTACTCAATTACTGAAAAAAGAGTTTGTTGCAAACTGGATGCAAGGTACTCAAAAGTTTATAACAAGCAGAAATTCTATATGGTGACATTGGTATCCATATGATCCCAGGGCTGATTTGTAACTGTCAGCTAGAGAGACATTTCCACATCATGAGTAGCTTTGCTCACTGGAAGCACCTACAGTTTTATGTGAATGATTTGCTATAGTCTGCCCCTTCCAGGGTTCATATCCTGTTCAACACAAGTGTTTGTTGGTCTCTGTTTCAGCCTTTGATTTTTCTGATCTTTCTGGCTGCTTTTCTTAATTTATTTTGAGGGCCCTGCAGAGCCTTTCAGAACCCACCAATTTGCTACCTTTGACTTCTGGGTTTGAAAAGGCAGTAAACAGTCAATGTAATCAGAGTAAACATAGCACAAACAAAACAACAATCAGTAAATCTTCTACTTCTTGCTCCCAGAGGGAAAGCCAATCTTAGAGTTTGGCAGTGCTTCTCTTCCTGTTCTCAGTCTAGCGTCTAGACTCCTAAGCTGTTTCTACAGATGCACAAAAAATCAAAATAAGCGGCCCTTTTTCGAAAGAGCAGGAAGAGCATCCACATGTGTAAACCCGTCTTTCAAAAGAAAATCGAAAGAACGGGGCTTAGACTTCGAAATCCGAACCCCAATCCCATACCAGGAAGATGGCTCCCTTTCGAAATACTAATTGAAAGAGTACATGTGTAGATGCTCCACAGTCCGCTTTTTGGAAATAAGGGTCCGCCATGGCGCCGGTCAGCTGGAGCATGGGGCTGCTGTAGCCAGCAGCAGCGGGGCTCTATGGTCCCTGCGTTTGGCTGCCTTAAAGCCGCATGCACACAGGAAACCCGTGGCAGGAAGCTGAGAGCGTGCTAGGAGCAGCCTGCACACACGCTCCAGCCTGATGCTCCAGCACTGCAGCATGGCTAGCAGCCAGCCCCCCTACCCCCCCGTGAGCCCCGTGGTCCCCCCTCCGAGCCCCTGCAGGGCTCCCAGGGGGAGAAAAAATTGGGCCCCCTCCTGGACAGAGCGGGAGCTGCAGGACCTCCTCGTCCTGCCTCCTCGTCCTGCACCTCATGGGGGTTAAGCGGCGCAATGCTTCTGCCTTTGCCCGCCAGGCGCAGGGCCTCCAGACCAGTGGCCACCCGGAGCGTACCACAGAGCAGGTACACTCCAAGGGCAAGGAGCTGTGGCAGGGCTATGCCCAGGCCAGGGGCCTTACTGGCTGCTCCAGGGCAGCTCCAGCAACATGTCTCTTTTTCTGGGAGCTCCAGGGCATCCTGGGGCCCCAGGAGAGGTCCCCACCCCAGGCATTCCTGGACACATCCGGTGAGGAGCTGCAGCCAGAGGAGGAGGAGGAGGAGCAGCCCAGACCAGGGACCCAGGAGTGCGAGGGGACCACCGAGTGGTTGAGTGAGGAGAGGGACCTCACCATTGTCATCCCCTCCCACTCCTTCAGCCGGGCAACTGGGAGCTGGACATCCCCGGAAGTCGCCAAGGGACCCTCCAGTACGTACGGGGAGGGGTGCACACCAGCTCCACAGGGTGGGGGCAATGCAACAGCTAGTCACCCGCACACAGGACCGGTGGTCCCGAGCCACACACGGGCTACCCCCAACATGGGATGTGACACCCTGCGGTGGCGCACCAGTAATGCCCAGCACCCGCCCTCAGTGTACAGCGCTGCAAGCCACATGGGGTGGCAGCTGGTCAGTGCCAGACAGCACCTGAGGCCTGCACACCGCAGTCCAGGAAGGGCCACCTGCATAAGAGACCCCTGGATGCACCCCCAAGCTGGGAGGCCCAGCCCGTGAGGGGCGGGTCAGTGTCCTTTGGGGGGGTGAGGGCCCCATGGGGTGGGCTTGGGCAGGTGGGCCACAGCCAGGTCCCCGCCATCTGGGGCACATTAGTGATATGAGCTGTGTCTACACGTGCACGCTACTTCGAAGTAGCGGCACTAACTTCGAAATAGCGCCCGTCGCGGCTACACGCGTCGGGTGCTATTTCGAAGTTAACTTCGACGTTAGGTGGCGAGACATCGAAGTCGCTAACCTCATGAGGGGATCGGAATAGCGCCCTACTTCGACGTTCAACGTCGAAGTAGGGACCGTGTAGACGATCCGCGTCCCGCAACGTCGAAATTGCCGGGTCCTCCATGGCGGCCATCAGCTGGGGGGTTGAGAGATGCTCTCTCTCCAGCCCCTGCGGGGCTCTATGGTCACCATGGGCAGCAGCCCTTAGCCCAGGGCTTCTGGCTGGGGATCCATGCTGCAGGCACAGGGTCTGCAACCAGTTGTCGGCTCTGTGGATCTTGTGTTGTTTAGTGCAACTGTGTCTGGGAGGGGCCCTTTAAGGGAGCGGCTTGCTGTTGAGTCCGCCCTGTGACCCTGTCTGCAGCTGTGCCTGGCACCCTTATTTCGATGTGTGCTACTTTGGCGTGTAGACGTACCCTCGCAACGCCTATTTCAATGTGGTGCCACGCAACGTCGAAGTTGAACATCGACGTTGCCAGCCCTGGAGGACGTGTAGACGTTATTCATCGAAATAAGCTATTTCGATGTTGGCTTCACATGTAGACGTAGCCATGCTCTCCTCCTCTCCACACAGCCACACCATCCATGAGCTGAGAGAGCTCCGCACCGTCCCTCGTCCCCAAGAGCCCCCCCCGCAGCCCTCAGAGGTGCCTGCACACCACCCCAGGCAATGCGCCATCGGGGCCGTGGCCAGAGGGTCTCCCGCCGGGCCGAGGAGGACCCAACCAGCCAGCATCAGGCTGAGGTGGCCAAGCAAAACCTGAGGCTCACCCAGCCTGATGTGAAGTGGAGGAGGGCAGCCTGGGAGAGGCTGCTGAGCACCCTGGTGGACATTGGCCACATTCTCCAGGACCATACAGCCACTGTTGCCTGCCTCCTGGCCCCCCGGCAGCTCCCCCCGCTGAGTCTGCCCTCCCCCACCGCCACCAAGCCTGTGCCCCTGCCCCCACCGAACCTGCCCCTCCCACCCTCACCAGGCCCACTCGCCAGCAATATCTGCTGGTGTACCTGCACCCTCTCCTCCCTGCCGGGGATCCTGCACCTGTGGAGGCAGGGGCTCCAGGGTCCGACGGGGCTCATGGACCACCACCCCTGCCCCAGAATGAGTGCCTTGCCCCCGTCTCCAAGTTAGGTTTCTTTTATTGTTCGCCATTCCGTGTTGTGCTCCTCGGGGGGCAGTGGATGGTGGATGTGTGGGTGCAGTGCTGGTGGGGGTGGCGGGGACATTGGGGGGGCAGATGTGCGTGGGATGTGGGTATGCACGCAGGTCAGAAGTGGCCGTCGGCAAAGGCCTGCCTGAGGGCCTCCCGGATGCGGTGGCCATCCCGGTGGGCCTGGCGGATGGGGGCAGTGCCCACCTGCTCATAGCTGGTGTCCCCCTTTTCCTCCCTGACATTGTGGAGGACGCAACAGGCGCCCACCACCTGGGGCACATTGAGGACATCAACCACTAGCTACATGAGGAGGCACCTCCACTGCCCCTTTAGGCGCCTGAAGGCCCGCTCCATCACGTTGCGGATGTGGTTGAGGTGCTGATTAAATGCCTCCCGGGTGTCGAGGTGCTGATTAAATCCTCCCAGGTGTTGAGGTGTCCCATGTACAGCCTCATGAGCCACAGCTGCAGGGGGTATGCCGCATCTGCCACCAAGCAGAGTGGCATGGTGACGTCCTCTGCCACTGGGATCTCCCGCTGGGGGACGAAGGCGCCGGCCCCCATGCACTGGCAGAGGCCGGAGTTCCGGAAGATGTGGGCATTGTGGGTGTGGCTGGCCCAGCCCACATAGATGTCAGTGAACCGGCCCCTCGCGTCCACCAGGGCCTGGAGCAGCGCCCAATGGTAGCTCTTCCCATTGATGTGTGGTGGGGCACAGATGGGGATGTGCGTGCCATCCAAAGTGCCGATGCAGTTCAGAAAGCCCAGGTCCTGGAAGCTGGCAAGGGTGTTGTCCAGATCCCCCAGGCGGACAACCCTATAGAGGAGCATCGCATTGATGGCTCTGACGGCCTTCCTTGGGGGGAATCAGGGACACGTGCTGTAGTGCGGGTGTGGTGGCTGTCTCCTCCCGCCTTGGGCCCATTCTGCTCCCCTCCCATCCAGCCCCCGCCCCCATCCAGCCCCTGCCTCTTCTTGCCCCTTGCAGCGGAGGGTTCCCCTTGCCCCAGCCCGCACCCACCCACCTGGCACCACCTTACCTTCATAAGTACAGCCCCAACAGTAGCCTTGCCCACCCCAAACTGCTGCCCACAGAGCAATAGGAGTCTGGGGTGGCCAGCTTCCAGATGGCAATTGCGACCCCTTTCTCCAGGGCGAGGGCTGGCCACATGCAGGTGTCCTGGTGCCGGAGTGCGGGGGAAGACGGTGGCAGATCTCCTTGAAGGTCTGCCTCGACATGCGGAAGTTCCACAGCCACCTCTCCTTGCCCCACTCCCCTAGCACCATGCACTCCCACTAGTGGATGCTGCTAGGATGGGTCCAGAGGCGTTGGGGCACCTGGGGGGGACTCCCGGCAGTGCCCCGGGTGGGGGAGCCCCACGGCCCTAGGGGAACCACCCAGCCACCCGATGAGATCGGGTGCATCTGTGGTGATGGTGCACAGCACTGCCAGCAGGGCATCCATGATGAGGGCGTCCTCCTGCAGGAGCTGTTGCTGGGCCTCCATGGTGGGCACGAGTGGGCTCTGCCAGGCTGGGAAAGGCTGGGCAGCACTCAGCTCATGCGGAGGGGAGGGTGGAGGGAGGGCCCCTTTAAAGGAGGTGTCTGGCTGTGGCCCTGGAAGGGCTTGTTGGCCATGGGACCCTGTCCATGGCATTTTGTCTCCCTTCTTTTGAAAAAGGGCTTGGAGCTGTGTGAAAGAGCAGATTGAAATGCCGATCCGAAAAATGGTGGTGGGTGCTCCCTTTCGACGGCCGCTATTTCGACCGCTGAACTTTGATTTTTGCCCTTTCAAAAGGGTGCTCATGTGTAGACCCAGCTTTAAAGTTCCGAATCCAAAGTTTGAATTAATCTTCTATCCAGGAGTCCAGACCACTCCTTTTCTGTGCACCCAGCGGCATATGGTCTTTTTGTTGTTCGTCCAACAACACACCCCATCGTACAGGCTTGCTTAATAATGTTTACCTATACCAACTTCTCAGATCATGCAATTTTAGGTAATTAATATAGTCTCTCTCCCTGGTGAGAAACCACCAATTTCACGTTCCGATCATTTGGTGACTCCACAGCTGCAAGAATTTTCATCAGGTTCCTGATATTAGGGGTTCCCACTTTAGTTAACAAGTCATTAATAACTAACCCTGTTTTGATATCACACTGACTCATACAGATTATTCTGAGAGATTACCTTTATGATTATTACGGTTCCTAATCCTCAGGATAAAAATCGAAAGTTCCATATGGATCCCTAAAAAAGATAATGGAGCTTCCAAGAGTGATTGTGGTGCAGGATAGATTCCAGAGAATGGTCAAGGTACTTTTGCTATTTAACAGCAAATAAAGATCTCAAATGTATTAAATTCATAATTCATATGTACCTGTTCATATCTTCCTGTACATATGTGAGTCTCCAAACCAGATCCCAATTTAATCTGTTGTCAGGTTGACTGAGAACAATATTTTGACTGCATCCAAGTGAGATGAATTGACTGGTTACTGTGCCTCTTGCAGTTTTGAGTTACCTTCTGTGGTGGATAGAATCAGACCATATCTGCAAGGAAGTTCTATTCAGATCTACTCTATCTTCTGCAATCATAATAACAGACACTTCAGATCTGGGCTATGGCCAAGCCAAGGACTGTGGGATGTTTGCAAATGGTAAATGTGGCTTGGAAGTGAGACTTGGTTACTTGGCATACAAGAGTTTTTTTTACCATGTACAAAGTGCATATCAATGAAAAGTCTGACAAATAGAACCACTGGCATTTATTATGGCAACCTGCAGGGCAAAACTCCATCTCTGTCGTTTAGTTGAGAAGCCATGAAATTCTTGATTCTGTGTGTCCAACACTGCATCAAGCCCACAGCTCTGCATATTTCAGACAATGAGAGTAGTCTGTCAGATAACCTCATCTGGAAATACTATGCCCAACTAGCTCAAGCTTGAAGTAGTCAATAACCTATTTCCAAAACTGGGAACCCATCAGTTAGACCCATTTGTCATAGAGGACAGTGCAAAGCAGTGTTGATTTGCTTTGGGATAGGGAAAGGTAGGGGGTCTCTGACAAATATATTGATCTTTGTCTTAAATGGAGATTACTTTATAGGTTTAATCCAATTCTTTTTACCCATAGGATGCTCAGAAATATAAGGGAGGACAGTGCCCGAGTGCTGTTCAGAACACCAGTGTCAGCTTACTAGCTTTGGGTTTCTGTTTTGGTAGTGGAGACTAAAATCCTTCTGCTCACTGTGCTGAATCTTGTGTTTTGGGGGCAAGGCCAAATTTTACAACCTTTCAACAATTCTACAACATTTCAATTATGATTGTTCCTTGGAGGTGTAGCAAATTTTACTGGAAGGCAAGAAGCCTTCCACCAATAATAGTAACTCTTCAAAATGGATTTTTTTCCATGGGGTGAGACGAAGGTCTGGGTGCCCACTAGTCCTCCATCCCTTTAATTATGGGCTATTTGCTTTCTTTAAAGTAATATGGACCCATCATTTTAAGACGAATGCTTCTGGTTTTAGTGTTGGTCTTTTTGCCTCTCTGTTTAGAACTATATGTTTTGTTTATCTTACAGAGAAATTCTTGAAAGATTTACTCCATGAATTTGCTCTTGTGCATGAACCTTTCCTACAATTGTGGCATTTCCCAAGTTATAGAGCCTCCATTTTGAATCACTATCAGTGTGCTTTGCACCACCTCTCACTAAAGAATGAATTCTAAAGAGGGAAACTTCATTGTGGCGAGTCTAAGGTATAAGCAGAGACCCTGACCCACCCTGAATAGTGGTCTGTAAGTATAAGGTGGTCCTTTCCCCACATCTCAAGTTCTTACCAACTGTGGCCTCTGATTTTTATTGCAGCCAATCCCACAATGCATCTCTGTCTTCCCCTAAGTCCAATTCACCTCTGGAGGAAGCCAGACTACACTAGATAGTGAAAGTTGTAAATTACTTTCTAAACAGGAATAAGCCAATCTGGATTGTTTGTAGCATGAAGCTAATACTAGGGGCAACTTGGGTTTCAGCCAGAAACTGTTCAAATGGTTTTATATTCTGCACACTCTTGCTGTGAACTAGCAAGACCTAGAGTGTATATATATTCCTGTCATGATTGACCTAGACAGTATAACAATACTGACAGAGGCTGGGGCACTTTTACCCATTTCCAAGGCAACTTTTACTGCATGTCTCAGGAATGATTCCGTTACAAAAGCTGCTATCTCGGGCTGTGCTTATTACTTTCCATGGAACTCTTTTTGGTTTAGTCTCTAGATCTACAGCTCGCTTTGGGAGAGTAGTCCTGCAGTCAGTCTTTAATTATGTCTTTAGAGCCACTTCCCCTTGGGCTTCAGGGCTGGTTGTTTAATCACCTGCACCGGTGATCACAGCAGGCAATGCTTTAATAAAAATAATGTTTTCTTACTCCAGTAACTGAAGCCCTTCAGGGTGATCATTTTTATCCATCTACCCTACCATTATTTCAGAATTTTCCTGTGGATTCTTGTTATTATATAAGTGAAGGAACCTGAACAGCAGTAGGGGCCATGCAACTTTCTATACACTGGCTAGTAAGGGTGCATGTGTGGGTAACTAAAAGGTACCAAGTTCACCCTGCAGAAGTCACATCTTGCCCAAGACTATGGCTCCAAACCAAAAATCATCTTGAAGAATAATTGTTCTTTTCATGATTAGTGAGGAAATTGCACAGCATAAAGCCCCCACCATAATCTGTGAAAACGGGGATGAAATATAATGCAATCAGGTGTGTCTTTTTTTTTTCCTTTTGCAACACTGGACATAATTTTGTGCACCTGAAGGTATGCATAAAAGAGCTAAAGATTCTGTAAAGAATAGTATTGTGCAGTTGTGTGTTTGAAATAAAAACGAAAATAATGGCACTTACTGTTAATAAAGCTGACATTTTAAAGTTCCTATTGAAGCATCACTAAAAAAAAACCTCAGACTTGGCAACATTAATAGTATGTGCGCTCTCTCTCTCTCTCGCTTCCTCTCCTCCTCTCCATCCCCTCCCCCTCCACACGTTCATGTGTCCATAAAATATTTCAAGAAGCACCTCAGCAGGAACATAAAGATATGGTCAGGATTGTGTTGTGCATGTTTTATCTGCACCCAGCCTTTGAAGATACCTATATCATGATGAGGATCAAGCATATTTTATTTACATTTTGAATTCCTGGGCATTGGAATGGATTATTTTGTGTTCTTTCTGAATGTTCTGTCGACATTCAGATTTGATTTTTTGGATTTTTTTTTTCAGTGTAGCAGTGACTTTGCTCAGTTGCTAGGTAACAAGGTATTGCATTATTTGCAGGAGCAATAGATGTGTTGCTATTAGCGGCAATGAGTTATACAAAATGTATTAGTATATATCATAGAAATAATAATAATTGAGGTTACAGATTTTATTTATGCCTGTTAGTAGAAAAAATATAATTAACCCATTAGAATAGTTTCCCTACTGTAGGAAAGAAAAGAGATTTCAGCAAACTAGCTGAACACGCACATACCTGCCCCCCCTCCCCACACACTCTCTCTCTCTCTGTCTCACTATGTATTTGGCAGTCTTTCAGATGGATAAGCTTAAGGTAAAATTATATAAAATGTGGAGAATACAAGGACTTTTATTAGGATAAGTTTTCAAAAATGATTATATTAGTTTTATCTTTTATAGCTGGTCTTGGTTTTCCAGCAACATCCTACCCTCCAAGGATGAAGACCAGACCTACCAGTTATTGGATTAGAACATGGTTCATCCCCTCTGGCAGCCTGCCCTCTCAGTTCTGCCTCCAAACAGACTAGCTGGTGGTCTACAGACCTGTCAGTGTTCTTCCTTCCTTCCCAGAAAAAAAAAATTGAGAACTCAGAATGCACCTGTTTGCCTCCAAGATAGACCCTATGTGTTTACTCCAGACAAAAGAACTGAAGAGTGAGCCTTGGATGTTGACTCAGACATATCCAAAAACTCTCTGCTGTTTATTTTCTGATGCCACCATTATCTGTGCTTAGGGTGACATCTGTTAATGGAGTGATTTTTTTTTCCCCATGATCCTAATGTTACTCTTACTCAGAGCTCATCTCCCATGCTCCAAAGTCTTAGCCTGTCAGGCAGAATCTATTAACTCAGGACCCATTGCAATTCTTGGACCCTGAAAGACTCCACTGAACTTCATGGCTTTTTTGAAGAGTCAGTTAAGGAGGAAACTCTTCTCTGTCTAAGTGGTGGAAGCTCTGTCTTAGAAATAGTTGCATGTGGCGTATGCCAAAATATGGAAGAAATTCAGTGTGTGGCACAAATCTAAACAATATTAAGCTAAATCATCCAGAATTGCCCAAATCCTTGATTTCCTAAAAGATGGATTTTTTTTCCTAAGATTGAAGCTGAAAATGCATTACGTGTATATTTATGCTCTTCACAGTGTTCTGAGATGGACGAGCCAGGACTGATCTCATTATCCCCTAATTGATAATTTTTGAAGAGCTGCAGCCACAATTAACCTATTAGATACATGCAAGCCCCTGTGGAGAGTGAAGCTGGTTTTAGACGTTCTTACAAAGCAATCCTTTGCAGTGCTACACTCCATCTCTCTTTACTATCTTGCTATTTAAGTTGCGCTTGTGACTGTTCTCACCTCTGCCTGGTGGCTCTGTATTCCAGGAATGTTATCTGTGAGACTGATACTTTATGTGTGAATAAGTGTGTAATTTAATGTACCTACAGAAGACGAAAATGATGTTTATTGGTTGGGGGTGGACAATAAGATTAATCCAACCATCCCAGAACATTAGATCATTCTGTGCAACAGGAGTATCAGGCCACAAACTCTCTTGCTTCCTCAATTCTCAGCCTGCTCTGGATCCTGTTCCTGAACAGTCTTTCCTAAGTGCTGTTCCAGTCTTGTTGTTGCCCTGCTCTGACCTCACTCCAGCCCTGTTACTGACCTTCCCAGACCCTTGGACTTTGACCACTGAGCTTCAACCCCTAGGTTTCACATGGACTCCAGCTGTAGTACTGATTCTGGCT
Organism: Carettochelys insculpta; assembly: GCF_033958435.1. Lineage (NCBI taxonomy): Eukaryota > Metazoa > Chordata > Testudines > Carettochelyidae > Carettochelys > Carettochelys insculpta. The sequence goes on from NC_134137.1 coordinate 289,692,287, forward strand.
CTTCTATGTATTCTGACCTTGCTTCTGGCCTTAATCTTGCTCCTGGATCTATATTCCAGTGCCACCCTTGGCCCAATCCCAACCTAACAACCAGCAACAACTTCCATTCCAGGCTCTAAGCCTGACTCCCAGGCTCCGCTGCTGTCACCAGAAGCCCACAAAAACTCAGGTTCCAGATTGAGGTCCTCCTCCAGTCTCCTCCAAGTCTTCATTGCCCGATTGGCACTGGGAGCCATTCTCACAGCTATATTTGTGCTGAAACTGATGAGGCCTCAGTGCCATCAGCTGCCTCCTTGGCTCTCCCTCTCTATCAGTGGCCCTGCTGCCACTTGGTCATATTTGCACATGCATTTATGACCCATTATGCCATTGTAGCAGCATTCAGACCATGCAAACTCAGGAAGGCAGTTCTGCAATCCTTGTGTAAATGGAGTCTGAGCCCCAGCTCCTGCTAGTCCTTCTTGTGGGTCATCTAGGTGAGTATGTGGCTCCACTTACTCAAAGAAGAAAAGTCTCAGAGGGGTAGCCGTGTCAGTCTGTAACTTCACAGGTAACAAGCAGTCCTGTGGTACTTCCAAGACTAATAAGCTTACTAAGTGTGTTAGTCTGTAAAGTGCCACAGGGTTGCTTGCTATCAAAGAAGAAAAAACAATTCCTTTTCTGTATTGCAGCTTGAGATTTTGTTCATGGAGATGTAATGCAGTTGTATATTCCACCACCCACCCTGTTGCCCCTCAGCATCTGAGTCTCTACTCCTAACAGTCAGTGTGAAGGAGCTGAGTGGGGTCAGAGTGGCTCAGCCTCATATACCCATAAAGGAGCTGCAGCCGTGAGATGTGAGTGCCATCCCCTACAGGTACTGCCGGGCAGTTTTCTGGTTCCAGAGCACTGGACATGCGCACACCTATGTGGAATACATGTCTGCGTCACATCTCCAGGAAGAACAGTTCCAGTGCAGGTACAGAAGTGTGTTTTAGATGGCCCTCTGCATTATTAATTTTTAAATAATTTTCTCCTCTCCTATCTCTGTCCTGGTAAATATAATCAGTTATTTTAGGTAATAAACTTAGGAATTAAAACATGTCAGTTTTTTGTATTCAGTCTAAATGCTCTATTCCTGTCTCTGGAAAAAGTGTACATCTATATATGGTCATTCTGCTAGTTTGGCATTTGTGATCAAAAAAGATGGTAGTCTGAGATGTCAGTCAGGAGAACATCAACATTTTCTTTTTTACACAGAGTTGTCTCATGAGAGAGACTGTACTGAATTTTTTTTCCACAAGGATTATGTTTAGTTTATGAAAACAAAGAGCAGCATAAGGAAACTGCACAAAGCATCTGGTTTTATACATGTATTATTTAAGGACAACAGTGAATGCAGAAGGGCAGACCCAGGAGTGTCTGGTCACACAGCATACAGTGCAGGCTGGCGTGGGAGTGCAAAGTTTCATAAAGCTCTGCTTTGCAATTTTTGATGTTGGGTCTCCTGTGTGTAGTGCCAGCACGGTCTTTGATTTAGAGCACTGGATTAGAACCCAGGAAATCTGGATTCAGTTCCTTGCTATGGCAAAGACTTTCTGAGTGACCTTAGGCAAATCACATAATCTAGCTGTGCTTCAGTTCCCCTTCTGAACGTTTTTAAAAGTTTAAAACTTCTTTTCTCCCATCCTCTGCCCAGGGGTGATCACACTGCATCTAGATAGTTTGTCCAGAGCCAAATTCTTCCAGTATTGTACCACAAAGTAGGCATACTTCATGAGAGTGTCTGGTCCTGGGTAGAATTCAAGTATGTGCTTTTAAACAAAAATAAATGAATGGGTGATCTGCTTTAAAATCTCATGGGGAGATGGGAGATAATTGCTGCAAGAAAATCAGGGTACAAAACTAGATTTCCATGTAAAATAATGGAGAAAGAAAGTTCATAATCACTACTAATAAGTCATCCTTCTGGCTGCAGGGAGTCAGAAGGCTGAAATGCAGCTGGCCTACCACAATTTCCTAATTCCAGTCTCCTTGGCAGTTGTTTCTATGGAAGCATCTTAGAGGTTGTGGAAGAACCAAAGGAGTAGTCACAGTATTGTTATCAGATTTGTGAATTGCAAAGATCCATGGAAACTGGGTATGCAATCGAAGAGTCTGTGTTTCTGTATGTCATTCCACTGTTGATATTCTTTCAGTCCAGAGAAATTTAGTTTTTCACTGTTTTCCTCCTCCTCTGTTGATTTCATTTATGGGCTCTTTTCACATGAATATGTTCTCTTTTTTTAAGGCCTTTGCACAATGTCCGTAAATATTGCAATTATATTGAGTTGTGGAGAGGAGAATAGAGCCCCTAAACTTGGATTGTTCTCACTGACCTAAATTCTCATTTTATCTTTCATAAGCTCTCCATATACAAAGGTTCTGTGCTGCTGCAGTAAGATTAAACGTGTAGGTTTGTATTCCATTTGTCGAAGAAGCTAGATAATGGGCAAAGAATGGATGCAGGCAGCAGACCATCAGTGTGAGTCTATGTTGTATTAAATGGCTATAAAAGTAAAGTGAAAAGAACATGCCGTCATTTGCTCTTCACTTTTCTTTAATCATTTTTTAGCCTGCTGTGAAATAAAACATTCTTATAATTTTCTTATTCTTAAATCACTTTCCTCAGCCCCATTTTCATTTATCTAGTAAATCGGGAAGCCTTGTCTGAGAGCATGAGTAATATTTGGAAGTAGTTTCAAACACAATGTTAGCACTGACTAAGAGAAAATGTAGTTGAGCATATATAGTGACTGCTAAGAAGAAGAGGTTACATTACTCCCTCACGCAGAAAAGCTCTGAAAAGTTTACTTCAGCATTTTCTGTATGTGATCCCATTTGCCTCCCTTCTCCCCACAGAATGGAAAGGGGGTTTGCTCTCTAATCTGTGGCTATCCTGGACTCTATGGTGGGGGGAATCTTAAAGATCTTGGGTCATCTAAGAATGGATTGGGGTTTCTGTCTGAAAATCCTGGTTCCCCTCTTCCCACATGGCAGCAAATTTCTTCTCAAGATCTATCCAAACATAGTCTACTGGCTTGCCTCTGTCCCAGCAACACACTAGCATTCACAGTTCAGACAGGGAAGGGATGAATGCTCACAGTCTACGTGGAAAGCAGCTAGAGATAAAATTAACAGTGTCCTCTTTATTTTATGCCACTATATTTTTGCATGTGTGAGAGGTAATGAAAAATGCTGCTTTATGTAATGGCTGTCACCCAGCATTGTCTCCAACAGGTTAGATTCCAGAGAAGGGGAAACTTGCTTCCCAGGTGCATATCCCCCTATCACCTGGGTCCATCTGTGGTATGCTCATCTCACCAGTGTTAAGGGAGAGGAGCATTGGAGCCAATAATGAAGATAATGCTGGAGGGTATTTGTGGGTGCTTACGAGCTTGTCTTTGATCTAAGGGCAATCACAGACCAGACCGAAGCTTGTGAGCCTGGCTAGTCATGCTTCACTCAGGCTTTGTTTAGTAACCTGGTTCAACTCTCTGATCTTATCTATCCCCACTCTTCCTATCATCTCTCATGCACTACTGCTGCATTGCCTCTCTCCACCCGCTTGCTAAATTTTCAAAGTGCCTTTGTGTCTTCTCCCATGCTTTCCCTCAAGTTTGGAGGAGTTTCCTATGAACAGTAATTGGCATCCTTTGGTCTCAAGACAGTATAGGTATGTGCCCTGAAGAGGGACAAAATTTACTCTGTTTTATGGTGGTTGTGGCTGAAGAAGCCCATTCAAGAGAGAGAATCTCCGCTCATGTTTAAAGGTGAAGTTTTGATGTTTTAAGCTCTACCTTCTGTGAGTTTCTTCTCCTCAGCTAAGCTAAGCTGCTTCCTCTCATAACTTCAAGACCTTTTATAGAATCATAGAACTGGAAGGTACCTCAAAGATATCAAGTCTAGTCCCCTGCACTCAAGGCAGGATAAAGCACCATCTAGATCATCCTCTACAGCTGTTTGTCTCACCTGCTCTTAAAAAATCTCCAATGACGGGGAGTCTGCAAACTCCCTTGGCAGTGTATTCCAGTGCTTAACTACTTGACAAGAAGTTTTTACTAATGGCCAACATAATCCTCCCTTTCTGCAATTTAAGCCCATTGGTTTTTGTCTTATTATTAGAGGTTAAGAAGAATAATTTTTCTTCCTCCTCCTAGTAACCACTTTTTAGGTACTTTGTCTCTTATTTCAAGAGGTTATGGTCTTGAGTGTGAACTTCCCATTTATGCACATCCACATCCACATCCATTTTGTTGAGGTCTTGCTTGCACCCATCCTTGAAATGCAGTTTTGGGTGCCCCTTTGGGTCTTTTTCCACCTATTAATTTGCCACAGAAGAGGACCTGTGGGGTGTGCCCATCACTCATTCAGCACACATGCCAAAGCCAGTGGAGGCATCTCTATTTGAAAAGTGTTTTCATGGTGGGTATGTTGGCCTACTTGAGCACCTCAGTGTTGGTAATTCTGTCCTTCCAGGTGATGCCAAAGATTCAAGGAAGGCAGTGCATGTAAAAGCTGTTGATCTCCTTTTCCTGATGAGAGTATAAGGTCCATGTCTTGCTCCCTTACAAACGTTACCTCATTAATCTCCTTCAGACCATTCCTTAAAATTCTCCTTGGCCATGAGGCCTACAAGAAGTTTGACAGTGGTTAGGCTACTGGTTTACTGAGATGAGTGCCAATCAATACTGGATGACATTCATAAAATCATAGAAATGTAGGGCTCGTTGCAAGGGGAAGTTGGGCCCCTTTGCTGAAATGGGACCAAGTAAACCTAGACTATGCATGACAGGCCTTTGTTCAGCCTGTTCTTAAAATTCTCCAGTGATGGAGAACCCACAACCTCCCTTGGAAGCCAACCAGAATTTATTACCATAGATATTAGGAAAACTGTCTAAACCTCCCTTGTTGCAAATTAAGACCATTACTTTGCCCTTCCTTCAGTGGATAGGGAGAACTGATTACTCTCATCTTTATAAGAACCCTCAACAAATGTGTAGACTGCTTAGGCTATTTTGCTCAAGGCTTAATATGCCCAGTTTTTTGGGGTTTTTTTAAACCTTTCTTCATAGTCAGGTTTTCTAAACTTTTCATCATTTTTGTGGCTGTCTCTGGACGCTCTCTCCAATTTGCATATTTCCTAAATTCCCATAATTACATTGTGTTGCAATTGCAAAAAAGACCATTGTTAATGCCCATTCAATTTGTGATACATTGTAATATGCCACATCCTTTTCAGCAATGCTACCAGCTAGACAGCATTTCCTCACTTTGGAGTTGTAGATTTGATTTTTCCTTTCTAAGTATTTGTCATTATTTAATTTAATTTTGTTGATTTCAGACCAAATCCCCAATTTGCCAAGGTTGTTTTGCATTCTCATCCCACCCTCCAAATTATTTTAGCCCCTCCCCATTTGGTGTCATCTGCATATGTTATAAACAAACTCAGAAATCCATTAGCCATGTCATTAATGCTGTCTGATTGTTTCCTTATACTCTTTTGTCTTTGTATTCATCAGTTGTTTCTTGTGTTATACTTCAATTCTAAGCTCTTTGAAGCAGGAGCCATCTTTTTTTCCAGTATATGTACAGCCCCTAGCAAAATTGAGTCCTGGTACACAGATAGTGCTCCTAGGCACTATACTAATACAAATAGTAAATAATAATAATAATAATAATAATAATAAAAGTACTGGAAAGGCAGACTTAGAAACTGAGAGTGAAGAAACTGCTTTCTCTTGTTTGCTCCTACTGTGTTCAGGGAAACAGGCCTCTGTGTAGATATTTTTTTAAACAAACAGCATTATACCATAGAACTACCTAATCCATGTAATGAATTTCTACTCCTAACAGAGATTAACCTGCCAATGTACCTGGGCCAAGGGGCACAATAATTTTCACGGTTAGTGTCCCTATCAAAATCTACCTTGTATATTCAAAGAGGAATATAAAAATTATCAGCATTACATACAAACAGGACAGTGTTTCCAACAGGCATTCAAAAGCTTGAGCTGGAGGGCCACTTTTTAAATAAACATTGAATTTTCTTTATTGGCATTCTTGTTTTGGAATCTTTATATTAGACTTGCATCCTATTTTCAGGCTTTGCATGGACTCAGAGAATACTGAAACTGGAAGGGACCTCAAGAGGTTATCAGTCTTGTTCCGTGCCCTCACATAATCCTGAATCTCCATGAGCTTTTAGTGAAAATACAAATATTGCAAGACAGAAAATAAAATTGAGAGTTGAGTACATACTGAAATGTGAGTGTATTCTGAAATGTGATTATGTATAAAGGACAGTACTGTACTTTTGCTTCTCAGTGACTTTCTGGTCAAGTTTGCTAAAATTTACCAGTAAAAAGGTGTTTCTAATAATCAGCCTGAAAACACACCACTAGATCTGAAAAGTAAATTATATTCTTTGTAGATCTTATGTCACTGGCCATAATAAAGATTCTGCAGACCAAAGGTACAACTGGATCGCTAAAGTCTGTCTAAATACACAATTTGACCTCTGGGTGTTCCATAAGTAACAGTTCTGTTGAGGCGAAAGCCTGCATACAGTATTACTGTCCCCAAGCATTCAACAATTAAGTAATTTTTCTATAATAAATGAAAAATTATTTTTATTTGCCTTCTAGTCTGAGCCTTGAGAATTAAGTTGTTTCACATTTTTAAGCTTTTCCCTGTAACACTAGGGGGTTAGAGACTTCCTTTCTTTTTTCGCATCAGTACTGAAATTCTCATGCAATCTCCAGATTCCAAAATTTGGGGTTTTGAGAAAAGAATTACAAAAAAGAATCAGAATGACATAGACCTGGCAACACTGAATAGGTTCAGCCTCGCTCTCATGTAGCTTTGTTGGCTCTGACATAATGCGATAAAAAATCCAGACTTCTGTAGTCACTAAGACAAACAGATCTGAGTTTGAATACAGTAATCCCCCAAGATAAGTGCATTCGAAATGCACATATCTCATGTTTACGTGAGACAGGACTGGGGGTGGGGAGCAGTCATGTGGGGAGAGGGGCAGGGAGACCCCACAGCCCAGCAGATGGCAACTGGGGCAGCACCCAGGCAGCAGAACCAGCCACAGAGTCTCCAGCCGGAGGGCGGGGGTCCCCTGCCACCCCCTGGCTGGGAAACAGCTAGGCTCCTGGCTCAGCCTCCGGCGGCAGCCCCAGATAAGGCTGCTGCTTGGTTCCTCTCTCCTCGCTACTTGTGGAACCCGGGAAACTGACCAGCCATGAACTTGCGCAAAAATTTGAGTTACAGGAGGGTTGCAGTACCGCAACACCCACATAACTCAAGGGTTTACTGTGTACACATGGAGAAGTTCTGCAGAGTAATAAGGTGCCATAGTCAGTCTTCATAGTAGAAACTCATTCTGAATGTGTCCCTTTCTGGGATCCATTGCAATTTCCATTTCTTTTGGAACACAAACTCTTAAATGAAATCCTGGCCCCACTTCAGGGAAGAAGTGTTTTGATGTTAATATCACTGTGACCAGTATTTTATCCTTGGTGACAGGAGGTATGACTTGTCAGAGGGTCCTTCAAAGAAATGTTATATAACATCAGAATTCCCTGTATACATATAGTCTTCGAAGGATTAGATTTTTATCCATAACATAGATTTCACTATATACACAGAAACCACAAAAAAATTTTGTTGTTAATGTCGAAAGTTTACAGACAGACAAACTAAGAATAGCTTATTAGAAAAAGCTTATTAGAGTTTGTTTAAGAACATTTACTTTGACTATTTTGACATGGGATGTTGACAATTTGAGTATTAACAGTTATAAAGCCTTAACTTTTTGAATCTGCTTTCACTAAAAATTGTCTGGCCCCCTCCATAATTTCCCAAAACTGTGAAAATTTAAATTGATTAAAAATAAGAGGCTTAAATCCCATAATCTTCACAACTAAATATTTTCAACCAGATAAAAATTTAAAAGATTAAATAGAAGCATCAATGTTATCCGTGGAAATTCTTATTAAATATTATTATTATTATTATTATTATTATTATTATTTCATCTCAAATATTATTCTTATTAAATATTAATTCTGCCATCTCGATATAAAACATTTTTTTGAAAAATCACATGGTGCTAAGGTAGATGTGCTTCAGATAATGTTAGTCTCTCTTAAGACAATAGTCTTGGTACATGCATACAACAGAATAGATCATTTACAAGCAGAGCCTATATTTTCCAGAAGAAACAAGGAATCTTGGACCTAGAACATATGCATAAACTTAGCCCCAGAAGGGTTACTAACTGTGAGTTGAATGCTCACAATTTAAATCAGGCTTGCAGATCCCGTACATCCCTTCTACATGAGATATATAATACTCATCTACAATGGGGAGGCAAACAAGTGGCTTTTTAGTAAGATCCATTGCCTTGCTCATGCACAGATTTCCACAGGAAATGGGAAGAAAACAAATTCCTTTTGCTTGCAGGATTTTTGTCCTTAATGTTTGAGTTAATGAAATGTCTGACCTATTGAATTACTTTTCTAACCGTTACCCCCTTTAAAATGTATGAAAAATTTAATACTACTGACATAGCAAACATGATTTGTCTCGAGTGTTCATTCAGTGTATAATCAACTGGGAGTAGTTGGATATTTTTTCAGTTTGGTGCACAGAGATTTAGCCATTCACTTTTGATCAAAGTTTAAAAAATAATAAAAATGTTTCCCATTTAGTTCTAGACTATATTTCTTCTTCAAATAGTGTCCCCATGGGTGCTCCGCTCTGGGTGTTGAGGCATCCTTGTGCCGGCACTTGGAGATTCTTTTTTAGCCATGGTTTCCCATGCCACACACGTGCAGTAGCACGTCCTCGTGCTATCTGGCACACACGGCACAGGCTCCTCACTTCCTTCTCTGCCATTCTCGGCTTGGTAGACAGAGCTTCGTCCTCTCTGCAAAACAGAAGTTAGACATTTAGTTAGTGTGTTTCTATAGTTTCCCTTTCTCCAAGTTATTCTTCCAGTTCACTTCACTATTTAAAAAAAAATTGTAGTGTTAATTAGCTTTTGTTGCTGCATCACCACCATATCAGGCTCCCCAGGCTCCAAGCAGTGTGAGACTTGCAGGGAAGCTATGCTAGTTTCCAATGGCCATGCTTCCTGCATTAAGTGCCTAGGCAAGGGTCATCAGGCTCAGTCCTAGGTGCACTGCTTCAGATTGACCGTGTGGGCTCGAAAGGATCGAGCCAACAGACTTAAAACCTACCTATATGACAAGTCTCTCCAGCCATCAGCCCTGAGCAGCCACCTGCTAAGAACTCAGTGCCAAAGCCCAAAGTGAACTCTAAGTGCCCCTCTCCCTTGGCTAGCACCTCTCCCATGCCACATCCATCTCCGGCAAATTCCTGGCCTCCAGCACCATCGTTATGGTCTGTGCCCGTGGAAAAGTCCGCAACAGTTTCACCAGTACCATCTGCAATGGCACTGCCTAAAAGGGCACTTTCCAGCTGTGCCACAACCATTCGGCTGCCCTGACGCTGTCAGTACCATCATCTCCTTCAGTTTTGAGCACACCGATATTTGGGCAGAAACGGTCATCAGTCACCGCAACACCACCCTCAACACTGGGCTCTGAGTGCAGTCAGCACTATTAAAAGTTGCCACACTGCCCACATGAGATACAAACTTTGACACCATGGAGAACCCAGGCCACGACTCCACCTCACTCCCGTGCAGAGTCCTCAACGGCACCAAAATAGCGCCACACTGATGCACCAAAGGAATCACCCACACTGGGGCACTCTGCTTTGTCCAAGAAAAGGGACACTAGCTTGCCAAACAAAGCAACTTTGGTGCTGTACCCAGCACCACCAAACACTCTGCACCACCTGGAGGCCCACAGCACTGGAGCAAGGGGTCAGGTGTTCGATACTCATGATGAACCTGATCACTGAGGCAGGTGTGGCGAGGCAAGTGGCACTACTTACCTATGGCATTGCTTGCCTCACCGCACCTATCTTAGGACTCCAGTTCATCAGGATGATCAAACACCCAACCCCTTACTCTGGGAAGAGGTGGCTCCAACTGCCCTAGTGTCGTCTCCTCCCAGCATTCAAACCTGATGCATTCTGCATGGCAGAACATCCTGCCTATTATGGTGTATCCTCCTCCTCCTCCATGGTTTGCATACCACTACTCTCGCCACCACCAGGCACTGGAGTAGTCCTCATGGCCAGCATGGTCTTCCTGTTCTGACACCAAGTTGGTACTGTCCAAGGTGTTGGGGGACTGTTCTCCATCTCAGCGCCCATCCACCTTGGCATTGTATCATCCATCTCAGAGCTTTGGTACTGGGGACTCCCTCTCTGAAGGAGACAGGAAGGAGACAGGACTGCCAATTCCACCTCTCCTCTTCCTCACCCGATGACATGGTGCTTTCAATGTCACCTCCTCTCACAGATGACACCAGGGCTTTCAGGACCTCTTTTGTAGGATGGTACGGGCCCAAGACAAAGACTTACAGGAGGTGACAGTTAAACAGTAATGGCTCCTGCACACACTGCAACCTCCTTCTTCATCCAAGCTGGTGCTCCCCATGGATGAAGCCACAATGCACCTGACCAATTTCATTTGGCAAACACCAGTCCATCCCTCCCACAAACAGAAGGGTGGACAAAAAGTACTTTGTTGCCTCTAAGGATGTGGAGTATTTATTTGCACACCTGCGCCCAACTTTCTGGTGATGGTGATGGATGCTGTTCACAATAAAATGAAGTCATTCCACTCTACCCTCCAGCAAAGGCTGCAAAAAGTGAGACATAATGGAGAGTAATGTATATTTGTCTGGTATGCTCCTCCTATACACGGCCAACTATACAGCTGTGCTGATGGATGATTACTATTAGACTACTCCAAACTCCAAGAGCTGGTTCCGGTGCTGCCAGAATACCAATGCCAGGCTCTTGTGGGTATTGTTCGTGAGGCGCATACCGTTACTAGTACACCGGTGCAGTCCATGATGGACATTGCAGATACAGCAGCTTGGGGCACAGCATCCTCTGTGGTAATGCATCGCACATCCTTGCTCCATTCCTCGGGGTCCCCAAAGAGACGCAACAAAAGGTGGAGGACCTGCCTTTGGATAGACAACATCTATTTGCTGAGAGAACCAACAATGTCCTTCACTCTATGAAGGACTTCAGAACCACACTGTGTACACTTAGCACGTATAATCCTCGAGCAGCACCAAAGGCACAGACTTCAGCAACGACACTCTGGAAGGCAGCAACACCAACGCTTTTCAGCATCACACCCGCAGCCACTGAAGCAGCAATTTTGAAGGCATGGTTCAGAATCTGGGAGATGGTTTAGTTCAGGCCAATGCACCTGCAGACGATCCTTTCCTTCATAGTCTTTTTACGTCACATTAACAGCACCTTTTTACATCTCTGGCAGGCCATCACCATGGACAAAGTGGGTCCTGGAACTGGTGGCTCGGGGGTATTCCATCCCTGTCAGCTCCACATCCCCCACCCACCCCCTTACCCTGTCCCTCTTCAGAGACTCTTCTCATGAGCATTTGCTCAAGCAGGTGGTTCAGTACCTCCTCTGCTCGGGGCTGTCGAACCAGTTCCTATGGAGTTTCGGGGCAAAGGGTTCTACTCCACCTGCTTTCTCATTCAGAAGAAAAACTGGGGATGGAGACCAATCCTGGATCTAAGGTGGCTCAACAAATACGTCCTTTACTGCCACTTCAGGATGGTGATTCTCGCTACCATTATCCCGGTCTTGGACAAAAACAGCTGGCTCACAGCGCTCACCCTACAAGATGTCTATTTTCATATCACTATCTTCCAGCACACAAATGCCTCCTCTGCTTCATGGTGTGACCCCACCATTACCAGTACTGAGTCCTACCATTTGGCCTCTCCACCACACCGAGTGCTCTTCAAGACTCTGGTGGTAGTAGCCGCACACTTGCATTGACAAGGGGTCATCATCTTCCCCTACCTGGATGGCCACCTCCTCAAGGGCCCATTGTTCACGGAAGCACAACACATAGTGCATTGCATCATGGAACTTTTGCTCTATTTTAGCTTCCACATAAACTATGACAAGTCCACACTCCAAGCCATGCAGTCTGTGAAGTTCATAGGAGCGCACATAAACACCATCACTTCCAAGGCCACACTATGCAACCAACAGTTCGGGACCTTCTGCCACTTGATTCAGGTGGCACTTTTGTCATCCACGTCATGGCTCCTGCCAGCCTCATGCTGCTGGGACATGTATCTGCTACTACCCATGTGATCAAGCTGGCTAGAGTCCGCATGCACTGACTCCAGGCATGGCTGGCCTCTTGCGACATCCTGGACAGGGACCCTCTCTCCAAGTCTGTGGCTGTTCTGCCATATGTCCTTGCATTGCTCCAGTGGTGGACTTGCGTGGGCAACACCCTCACTGGCATGTCGTTTCACCAACCACCGCCATTCATTTCCCTTACTACGGATGCTTCTTTCTCTGGGCTGGGTGGCCCATCTGGACTTCTGTACAGTGCAAGGCAAATGGCCGTTCAATGAACAGACACTCCATATCAACTTTCTGGAGCTCCTGGCTGTTGTTACACATGCAGGCATTTCACATGGTTCCTGGAGTACAGGTCACTCAGTATTCTTACGGAGAACACCACCTGCATGTATTACATCAGTCGCCAAGTAGGAGTCCAGCATATTCAGTCCATCATTCAGCAACCATCACAAGTGGGAAATCAACACGGAGATCCTCAACCAATTGTTTTGCCTCTGGAGCCAGCCCTACATGGACCTGTTTGCGATGTCACCACTACTGTTCCAGAGCTGACCTTGGCAAGCACTCTCTAGGGGACACCTTTGTCATCTTTACAAGTTCCCTTCCCTTCCCCTAATTCACAAACTATTAATATCAAGCAAGATTGTGCTGGCCTCATCCTGGTAGCCCCAGCATGACCTAGATAAACTTGGTAAATTTACCTCTTTCAGATGTCAGTAGTGGCTCTTTATCCCTTTCCTCTTTGCTGCAACCTTCTGCCTTGGGACTTTGGGTGCACACTCCTTCCTGGCCCTCTCAAGCGATGCCTTCGCACACGGCTCCTTCATGGCTCCAAAATACCGAAACCCTGTGCTCTGAGGAGGTAAAGAAAGTTCTTGTCAACAGCAGAGGGAGTCAGTATGCAAATCCTACCCCCACAAGTGGTGGTGGTTTTCTCATTGGATAGACACTCATCATTCTGTGCCCCTTCATCCTGCATCCCCTCCTGTACTCCTGGACTATCTATTCCACCTATGTGAGTCGGGCCTAACCTTTAGCATGGTCCATATGCATGCTGCAGTGCTGGCAGCATTCCACCAAACAGAGGATGGATACCCATTCCTCACCCATCCCATTGCCAAACTTTTTCCAAAACACCTTTCCATCAGTTTGCTCCCTGGTCTCTGTTAGGAACCTTAACCATGTACTCCATTGCCTGATGAGACCATCTTTCGAACCCCTGGCAACATGCTCCTGGCCGCACCTGTCCATGATGGTCTTGTTTCTAGTGGTCATCACATTGGCCAGGAGGGTTGAGGAGCTTGCTGTCCTAATGGCTGAGCCCCGCTACACTGTCTTTATCAAAGGTAGTCACCCTTCGACCTCATTCCAGGTTTCTCCCAAAGGTCCCTTCTCCATTCCACATCAATGAACCTATCCGCTTACTGACATTTTTCCCAAAGCCACACTCTGACCCTATCCATGCAGCATGGCACACCCTGGATGTCTGCCAGGCTTTGCCCTTACATACAGTAAACCCTCGATTTAACAGATTAGTGTGGCAAAGGGGTGTCCGTTAATGCCAAAAGTCAGTTATATCTAAATGCTTATACTGTATGATGATGCACTGACCTTCCCAGCCCATCACTCACTCCTGTCCTCTTTCCTTTGCCCTCCCCCACCCCATTCTTCCTCTCAAACCTCCATCTCCCTTTTCCAATTACCAGGAGAGGAGGTGAATGCCAGCCTGGCTCCTTCCACCTCCTGCAGCTCTCAGTGCTGCACCTGCTCCAGACCCCAGCTCTGAGTTGCCTGTGTGCAGGTAGAAAATGGCTGCCCCCAGCCTACCAGCAGGCAACAGCCTCTGACGCCGTGGCTGCTGTTCAGCATATTGCAGCCAGTGGCGGCCGGGTGCCGATATGCTCCACACATACAGGGCTGGAGGAGGAGAGCTGCTGCACTCTGCTGCAGGCCCCTGACTCCTTTGGCCCTGGTGGCCCCAGCCACTGCAGTGGTCACTCCAGTCCTGGTGGCCCCAGCCACTCCGGAAGCTCCTCCAGACCTGGCGGTGGCTCTGGTGAGTCTCCAGCATTTTGATGGGGTGTGTGGGTGGGCTGGGAGACAGCATCCATCACTTCTGAAGTCTGTGTTATTGGGGTCTGTTAAATGAGGTTTTACTGTATTGACCATATGAAGCCTTGGCACAAGTCTCTGAGACTCCTTCTGTCCTTTGTGGAGGGTTCTAAGGGGTTTGCCTTGTTCCTCTCAATGACTCTCCAAGTGGATGTTCTCCTGTATTTATACTTTGCTTCAAGATTCGCTGCAGGGAGCTCCCAGGAGCTGTCACTGCCCACTTAACCTGAGCGATGTCATCTACTACAGCCTTTCTCAAAAAGGTGCCCCTTATGTACATTTACAAGATGGCCACAGGGTCTTCCAGTAATAGGTGTACTAGATATTGTGCTCTTTCAGCTACCATCGCTTCCTCCATCCAAGTGGGACCAACGGTGTTGTCTACTGTACTAGTTACTGAGCTCCAGACCCACCTCCATTCTATGACTACTGCTTTATAGTCACTCAGTGTGGCGCACCCACAGAGACACTACTCGAAGAAGAGGAAGTTACTCAACTTGTGCAGTAAATATGGTTCTTTGAGATGTGTCCCCCCTTGGCTGCTCCATTTCCCTTCCTCCTCCCCCTGCTTTGGAGCATCCTGTTCTAATTGTCAGGTAGAGAAGGAACGGAGGAGCTCTTACCATGCACATGCACCAGATAGCACAAGGAGGCACTACTGTTCATCACAGTATGGGAAACCACAGCTATAGAAGAATCTTCAAGTGCTGGCACAAGGATGCACCGAATCCCAGAGTGGAGTACTCACGGGGACATGCATCTCGAAGAACCATTGTTACTGCACAAGGTGATAAAACTTCCTCTTCTCAGAAAACAAATACATGGACCAGATTGTTGGTCCTGTTTTTGCCATCCTAGTGATGCAAGGCAGGTTCAGAACTATGCTACCACCTTCCTTATGTTTATTCTTTTAAAAAAGACTAGCTTACATATAAGATTTTAACTCTGCAGTTACCCAGATGCTGGGGTTTTAAAGTAATTGTTATATTGAAATCTGTAGTTTGTGGCTTTCCTAATAGTCTTCTCCTGATGCATCCCTGGAATATTTTATTCTTCTTGAATTATCAAACTGAAGGTATCTTACAAAGAAAAGAAAAATGCCTCTCTGCTCATTATATTGACAGAGGGTTTGTAATTTTAATGTTTCCTGTCATCTACCAATCCACACTCCCCACTGCATTGAGGAGACATCCCACCAAATATGCTTTCTACGTGTTGCTTGAAAAATTAAATTGATTTTAAACTTGGAGTAGGCTATATGAATAACTCTATGTAATTCTTAATTAGGCATTTCTCAATTACGATGATGTTGCACATCAAAGAAATACCTGAGATGGTCCCCCCTTTGCTCCTCTCTGCCCCTTTTGGGTTGGTGGCTAGTCCTGATGCTAACTAAATAAAGGCATAGGTTTCCAGGGGGTTAAAGAAGAGGAGAAGAGTCCTTCCACATTTTTCCCAGCCCCATTTTTGTACACACGTGTGCATTCCCTCAGAAGCTGGTGCAGAATCAGCTCCAAGGAGTAATATGGCCTCAAGCCACAATACAACATGCAGGGGTTCCTGCTTGCCACGGAACTTCCTTTTAGGGACAGAGGAGAAGGAGTTAGGAGAAATTTCTCTTGTAGCAGGTGGACTGACAAGGCAGTGTAAAATTGTGGAAATCATTGTGATGGATCCAGGAAAATTATCCTTTCTCCTGCCATAATATAAACTGATCTGTGGGGAAAAGGAAATTGGCTCATCTTTTAGTGTGTTGGTTTTGGGAGTTCGTTTTGGAAAAATAATTCCTTGGAAATTTTAAAGTGCAGCTTGTGTAATAAGGCACCCTTCATTCCCCTTAAGAACTGTTTTTTGCTGTCAATTGTTTCATGCTTTTACACATATTTTAAAAGAGATTGCTGGACTCTGCCTCTTTAGCATTTAAATGAGGCCAAATTAGTATTCTACCAGCAAGCAGAAGGAAGGGGTGTGTATAGTGCAAAGTTGCAAGAGGCAATGGATAATCTTGCTGATACATACACATGCCATGTTCTCTTAAAAAATAAAATTCCCAACTATTGCTGCAGCTATACCAAAGCTGCCTTGGATGGCTTTGACATGCATGCCAATTCTTGGCCTTAATTTTCACTTGGTACTAAAATAATGTCGTGTTAAATTAGACTGTTTATTAGTATTTTCGGCATTATGCCATAATACAGTTCAGTTTGGACACTGACAAAATGCAAAAATCTCTTCATTGGTTAATACATTTTGACAGTTTTTCATATCTACAGATTTAAGGTTCACTACGTTTAAAAATGCATGGCAGAAAATGGTGTTACAAGTTGAGCCTCTCTCATCTGGCACCCTTGGGAACTGACGGGTGCTGAATGTTAGAATTTGCCAGATCATGGGAGGTCAGTATTGTCTAGCAGTATTGCCAACACTTCCATAGCTTGCTGGGCTCTTAGAAGACATATAAGGATAATTAACCACTAAATAACAGCACAGAACACTGACGGCCAGGACTGGTTGCTGTAAACAAACTATGGGACCACAGGAAACTTGGTCACATTCACTATAAGTGGTTGTTCAGCTAACTAAAATCATGCTGGATTATGGGTGTTGCCGGACGAGAGTCCAAATTAGAACTGTTCAACCTGTAAAAAGTACACTCATACTCAAAATAGCCATTCTGCAGAATGTCTTATGTTTGGTAAAATGTTGAATGTGCAGTACAAGCTTTGTTATTAAGTGCGCATGAGGAGTGGGCATTAGCAGTTAATCACGTACGTGGGTTACGCAAGCTTTTTCACCATACGCAAAAATGTTTAAGAAATGAAATAACCTGACTTACCAATACACCGTTTGACACTATTACTGTATGTAAGTGTTGTAATTTACTGCTCCGTTACTTCCTTAGGGCTATCAAACAAACATGACTTCCGCAAGCGCTGGAAAATGATTCTGGATAGTTATCAGAACTTTTCTGGTTAAGTGAAGGGGGAATTGTCATCTGTGTCAGTTAATCGACTTTTCCGGACAATAAAGTGCTGAATAACAAGGCTTATACTGTGTACCAGTTGAACCTGTGCAATCTGGGATTACCTTGTCCAGCAACATCCTTGGTCTGGCATTGTTGGCAACCCTGGGGGTGCTCTGGAACTGGAGCACTTACGGGGAAAAACCGACAGCAAGCTCCCTTGTTGCCCTGTGCTTAGCAACTCCTCCCCGTCCTCCCGGAGCTTCTGGAGTGCCATAAACGACTCAGAGGCTGGGAGCAGAAGCTGGGGTTGGGACCCAAAGTGGTCATAGCCAGCCAGCATTGACATCTCCTGATCCAGCAAACCACTTGGTTTGCCACCAGTCAGGTCCCAAGAGTGCTGTACCACGGAGGTTCAACCTGAAACTAAACTTTATATGCAGTAGTAACAATAAAAGAGTAACATTTTAATAGTAAATTAAGGCATCCAAGGCCCCAGTTTATAAGAAGGATTTGCTGAAATATTCGTAGCAGCAGCATCTTGAGTGTTATAGGAGGCTGATTATAAACAAGTATCAGAGAGGTAGCCGAGTTAGTCTCTATCTTCAAAAACAACAAGAAGTTCTGTGACACCTTATAGAGTAACAGATATGTTAGTCTATAAGGGCTTCTTATAGAAGTCATGTTAACCACAGAACTTCTTGTTGTTTTTTGATTATACACAGATTGAAAAAAGAAAGTTGGCATGTTTACCATTCTTTTTCACTTTTTAACTGTATCTTTGGGGTCCAAATAAGAACTACTGTTTACCATGCAAGCCAAATCCATAACAAGGTTGACACCACAGTAGGTGATTCATGCAAAGGGAATTAAGTATTAGGAAAATACCAGTGCTTTTTTTTGTGATGGTATGTGCAGGTATAGCATAGTGTCACCTTTTTTCGGAGCAAGGCCAGGAGCTGGCGCTCCCACCACTGCTCTGGCAGCCCCAACCACAGGAATGGGAGGGAGGGAGGTGAGAAGCCATAGAGTCCCCTCTTTTTTGTTTTTTTTTGTTTTTTTTTTTTGTAAAAAAAAAATACCACTGGGTAATGCATTCCAAATATTTATCTATTCTGCCATTTTAAGTAAAAGCCTCAGGTAATTCAAATCATATTTTATTATTATTCCAGCAGCTTGACTTTCTTTTTTTTTAATTTGTCTGTCTGTGGTGTTGCTTTTTTTCCTTATTCTCCCTCAGTTTTGCCATTTCTACCCTACTTTTCTATATTGATCAGCAAGCTGGAATGGCAAAATGAGATGTGAACTCAGATTAGATAGCTGAGCCAGGTGAAAGTGTGCAAAGAAAGAGAATGGACCAAGAACAAAGCTGCTGGGTGAAGAGGAACTCATATGGGATGCTGAGCTGAATAGGAAAGAGAAAGTTTTAAAAAAAGAAAAGGTTGACTGACGAGAGAGAAGGAGCTGTGAACTGCCAAGAGGGAAAGATATAAAGCAGTCTGAGTAGCTAGACAAAAACATTATTTACTGTGATTTACTGCATACATCTTATAGCCGTCACGTCTACTATCTTTCAAATCTTATCTTTACATTTAGTTGTACGAATGCCACGTTAGTTGTTATCTGATTACTTTAATGATCTCCTTGCAGATCTTTTTGTTTGTTCTATGTTAATTATGCAGTCTCTTCCGATTTCTGCTACTCATCTATCATTGATCCCACAATTCCCATTTTAGCTTCTTGTATCAGGGACTTACATTGGTTGCCTCTGAAATTAGGGAATTCATATAACATTTTATTTTTAGCATTTAAAGCTCTTCATACATATACTTATTTGTATATTCAGAATTTTTCATGTTCATGGTTTATAGTCCACGTTGCATTTCTTTTTCTTTTGTTGTCTGCATGCCTTTGCCTTCGTTCATTTGACCCTGGTCTGGGGGAAATTTCTGTCCTATGTGAAATCTCTTTATTTGAACCTCAGTTTATAAAGTCCATAAAATAAGGGTTTTTTTCTCTCTCTTTGTAATGCACCTTATTCACTGTAAGGTGTTGCGTATTGTTGGCTGCGTTCCATATAAATTGATAATGAAGCATATTCAGTACACCCACAACCATACCAAGACCTTTCAGTATGTTCCTACAGGTTAGATTGCAGCCCTTCTGTGAAACAGCTCTGAGTTAGAAGGGCATTCTGGAGTGGTGATGAGGAAATTAGAACTCTAACCATTCCACTCTGCTTCAGAATCCCCCTGTGCAGCAGTATCACAACAAGCAGGTTTTGTACTGGAGCCTCTGTTTCAATGTCAAGAGAATTATTCCACCTGAAAGCTGTGTCCTAGCTGCTGTGGAACAAATGAAAAGAGTTGGGTGTGGTTGTGAACGTACCATGTTCTCTTCTCTGTCTTCTAAGTTAATCAGGGAGATTGTTGCCCGGATTGAGACTAAAGACCTTCATTTTGCATCCTGAATGACGTCTTTAAAATATTCTATTAATATTACATCACAGACTAAATCTTCAAGCATGATACATTTGCCAAATGATTTTTAACAGTAATCACAGAATGTCAGCTTGCCCCTCCAAAACTGATCACGTACCTTTGTTTCCCAGCAAGAGAGGATACCTGAAACTAGAAATCTCCTTGAGAATCCTGGGACTTAGTAAAATACAAGAGATACAGACTAAAGTCAGAGAAAATTAACTATACATACATTCATTTAAGAAATGTATTAAATACTGAATCCTTAAAATCAGAAAATTAAACCTACAGTATGTTATAAGGGCGCTTAATATGATATGTTAAAAAGACATCTTAACCTTCTCCTTAAATATTTTCAGTACTTGTATTTAAACAACAAAGACACTTTCACTGCAGTGCAGAAATTCTGTTCTCTTGCACTATTGAATATCCATGACATATCTGTAACAAAGAAAATACAAATGTAAATCAGGAGTAGAAATATTTTGAGCTCTGCAGTTCTAGAAAGTGTGTGCTACACAGGAGCAGCAAGAGCTTCAGTGTCAGTTTTCTTGGAGCGGATTTATCCTCTTTTCTTGAACTAGATTTTGCTGCATCCTGAATGTAAGAAATATTTGGAGAATTTAAAGAAGAATTATGTAAACTGATGTGCACATGAATAATTGAGTATTGGAGACTATATTTAAATTAATAAGGCCCAGATTTAAACACATTTATTTCACAGAAACAGTTATTTAATATTGTAGTTCATGTCAGATGTAAAGTTTAAACCTAAATGCACATGTAAATATGTCCTGTAAAGTTACATATTAGAACGCTGAATGACTACCTAAATTGCATTATTATTTCATCATTTTAACTTAATAAAGTCTTTTTTTTTTCCTCTTTCCTTGGTATTCATCCTGTCTCTGCACATCTGATTCATTATTAATCATAGCTCATGTGGTGACTTGCTATAAAATGTTCATGACAGGTTGTTGGGTTTGTTTGGTTTTTTTTCCCTGTAGTGTGTTAATTTGATATGTACTGTAGCTTGCATTTGTGAAGCAATGATGTGAAAACCTGTTTGGCTTCACAGAATATTGTTGATTAATATTCCCAGCGCTGTATGTTCAACATAAAAATTATACTTTTTACTTCCAGATTTTTAGTTTCAAGCTCTAGCAAAGATTCATGTTCTACTGTCTTGTCACAATAAATGCAGATCTGTAGGGGCATTATTTCCCATCTAAAGACTGATTCTTTTGTGCTGTAGTAGGATTTGTACAATAAGATTTTTTAGAGAAATAGGCTGAATCAATTACATGGTATTTAATAAGAAAAATGTGAAGTGATTTATGTAGAAAGCAACATACAGGAAGGACTGAAGGGTCATAAACAGGAATACCAGAAGGCAGATATTGAACTGAACATGAGTCAACAATGTGATTTAAAAAAAAAAAAAAGCTGATTCTGTAATTTTATATGTTGATGGGCATAATACCTAACATGTAAGGCTAATTATTCTACTCTTAGGCTATGTCTAGTTTGCCAAGAGTTGTCAGCAAAAGATATGCAAGTTATGCAATCCATTTGCATATTTCTAGTTGGCTGTTCTGTCAGGAGAGGCATTCCTGACATTTGGCCCATCCACACAGGGCCAAATATCAGGAAAACCCTGTGTGAAGACATCCCTGTCTTCCTCATTCCACAAGGAAGAAAGGATGTTAGCAGAATGCTTCCAACAGAAGCCTGCAGTTTAGACATAGTCTTATAGTATAGATTAGATCTCTGTTGGCCCCTTTAAAAACAAAAAACAAAAAACAAAACTATCACAATTACAGAAAATTCAGGGGAGATAAACCTAAAAGATAATTCTTTGAAAAGTAAGAAATGTGGTATCAGGAAAAGGTGCAGGTGACCTACAAAGCTAAAAAAAATGGCCTCTGTTTGCTTTTTGTTCTGCTTTGTCACGTATAAATGTAGAAGGCTAAAAAAAGAGAGTTTTTTGTGGGGAGTAGTGGGTTTCTTTTTTTAATCTCTTTGTTTGGTACATTAGAAATTCAGTCCTGTCTCACCTGGAAGTCTCTGATAACTGAAGAATTAGTGCAATAAGCATGCTCCATCTAGTGAGAACAAGACTGAAGGCAATTGCAATTCTCTGCCAATATGTATAGGGAAGTTTATAAAAAAAATAATAATTATTTTTGCAACTCAACAAGAAGCTACAATAGAGAAAGTTTAGGTTAAAAATTAGAAGAAATGTTATAATTCCACAATAATACTGGCAAGGCATTGGCTCAAACAAGTTTTGTAAATTACAATATAGCAGATGTTCAAATATAGAACTAGTTACTGAGAAAGGAATGGTTTGGTAATAATCCTGGGCATAATTGTCACCTACTCCGTGCCCTCCATGCATGGATCTCAGTCCTGCAATGAGAATAGTGCCCACAAGAGTTGCAAGCTTTCTAATCCCAGAAAACCAAACGCCCTTGGCCCAACTCCAGTTGCTCTATCCTCCTTCCCTCTGTGGCTCACTCCCTCCCACCTTTACTCATTTGCTCATTTTCACTGCGCTAGGACATAGGGTTAAGGTTCAGGAGGGGATGAAGGCTCTGGCTGATGGTATGGGCTTCAGGGCAAGGCTGGAAATGAGGGGTTGAGGGCACAGGAGGAGGCTTCTGGCTGGGAATGGATATAAAGGTACTTGGGGTGCAGAAAGGGTTTCTAGGATGGGGGTGAAGCTGAGGGGTTTGGAGTGTGAAAGGGATTCTGGACTGATGCAGGGAGTTGGGTTGCGGGGGGTGTAGGCTCTGGGCTAAGGGTGCAGGCTCCAGGGTGGGGCCAGAAATGAGGTGTTCAAGGAGTGCAGAGAGGCATTGAGCTGGGAAAGGGTTATAAGGTGTGGGAGGGAGGAACGCTGCAGCTGGGAGTGCAGGTCCTGGGGTAGGGCCTGGGATGATGGGTTTGGGGTGCTGGAGATGAGTCTGGGCTGGGCCAAGGGGTATGGAGTACAAGAGCAGGCTCAGAGATGGGGAAGGGGCTGGGGCACAAGAGGGGATTCAGGGTGATGGATCCAGGTGGGAATTTAGGTGGAGAAGGGCTCAGGGTTGGGCTGTGGTTGGAAGGTGCAGGACGGGATTGAGAGTGCAAGATCTGGGTGGCGCTTACTTCAGGTGGCTGCTGGGAGTAGCAGCAGCAGCATGTCCTTCCGGCTCTTGGGAGGCTCTGTGCGCTGTTCCTGCCCAAGGCACCACACCACAGCTCCTGTCTGCCACAGCTTCTGGTCAATGGGAGCTGCAGAGCTGGTTCTTGAGGTGGAGCCAGTGTCTGTGGCTGCTGCTATGCCTAGGAGCCAAAGGGCATGTGCAGCTCTTGGGAACTGTGCAAGTGGTGAGCCTGCTAGCCTTGCGCCAATCCAACTTTTAACTGACTCATCAGATGTGCTGACCAGAGCCACCAGGGTCTCTTTTTGACTGAGTGTTCCAGTGGAAAAGTTAGGCTTACTACAGCCCATGGGGTGCTGTGTGGATACAGGGATCTGACCATATGGAGGTAAGTGCAGCACTGAGATGATGGATTTGATTCTTCTGTATGGAATGTGTGAATGTATGTATGGCTCCCTGCCATTGTCCTGTCTTCCTGGGGTTTCATTCCCAGGATCTGTACAGGCTGAGGAATAGGAGGTGGGTGGGACTGAGGTGAGGAACAAGACAGGCACACCATTCCCACACCAGCCTCATGAAAAGTCCTTTTAGAATCCCAGAGACCTCTGGAGAAGATCACGAAAATGAGAAATCAGGGGGCAGGGCCAGGGGTGGGGGGAATGCTACATCATTCCGCAGTGACAGCCCACTGTGGTAACTTCTTATAAGAGACACTGGGGCTGAAAATTACTGAAAGAGGCTTTCCTGTGAAAACCCATGAGTTTGTGGATTTGGCCCACATGGAAGTACTCTCAGGATAGCCTTTCTCGCTGTGTGCCAGAACTTGGAAGCACAAGAACATGCAAAAAGCATATATGTAAAATTTTTAAAAATTAAATGAAAGTTTTGTGGATATAGCCAAAGACTTGGGGACTGGTGGGTCATTTTTCTGTTTTGACTTTTGCTTTTAATTACCTGCGAGGGGTTATCCTGTCCTTACGTGGAAGTCACAATCAGCCTCCACTTTTGAAAATATCTTAGAAAGTTCTGCCCAGCTTGCTTCCAGACCAAAACTGGGTTTGATTATTCTGTGCTAATATTGAATATTTAATGAAGAAATCTGCATAACGTGTGTGATTTTAATGGCCTCATGATTTCAGTTTATCTCAAGCAGGGTGGCTATGAATCTATGTCCGTATTCGTCATGTTGTTCAGAGCCGCAAGCGAGACCTCTCTTCAGCTATTGAGGGATGAATATTTTTTGCCATTTTGTTTGTATCCTTTCGTAATCCCCTCTTCTCTGATGATGTTGCTCCCCAGGCTCCCCACAAGGCGTGAAAGGAAATGGTATTTGGAGAAATGCTTTCACTGTCCCCTCACTGCCCCTGGTGGAGTTAATCCAACTGTCCTGCTGTGCTCACAGAGTCTGTTTTCTCCCACCCACAGTGTTTCTTCCTCACAAAGTCAGCATTGAAATACAGCATGATGCCAGCCTGCGATGTGTGAGATTCACTGGCAATGATGATCATTGTCTTTCAAGCTAGTAACTTCATGTATTTTAGTTGATCCTTTGTGAACACTTTTGTGATACTTTGGAGTATAGGTGAAGATGATGCTTGTCCTCTTCTTCTTGCCATGACTTCCCTCTGTTTTTGTCTTTCAAAAATATACAAACAAGTTTCACATTTTTTAACTTTAAAACTCTTCCTTTGTAAAGTGACTACATTTATACTGTTGTAGTAGTGCAGTGTTTGATCAAATATTGAATTCAGAGGCTTGGCAGGTAAGGATGAGTAACGATGGCAAGATTTTGGACAAACATGTCATTTGTTTTCTATTCTGTGCACATCGCTGTTCAATATAAAACAGCCTGAATACACGTGAAAATGATCTTCATTAACAGTTTTGCCTGCGGAAGGCATGCAAGATTTAAGCCTGTAGTGTTCAGTTTAGTTTGGTACACAGATCCAATCATTTACTGCATAGATTTTTGTTCTCTGTATATCAAGTGTCTATTTTTATTATAATTGTATCAGGTGGCATTATTTGTTCCCTTTGGTTTTCTCTGGAATAATCGTCATTACCATCAGAGTATTTTGGCACATATATAATTCCATGTAGCAATTCAGTGATCATTTAATAAAAGAATGCACTCTTTCCTTTTACCTGGAATGTATAACCTTGATAGAACTGTGTCATAGTTAGCAAATGCATCCATTTTACCCTAGTGAGTATCAGAGTGTTATAGATATTCACGTTTCATTTCTGAGATTTCATCACCATAAATGCTGTTCATCCTTGGATATAGATTTCATATGCTCTCCTAGCAGCAAACTGCCCACTGTATATTTTTGAGAGTTTGTCTGTTTGATCAATACCTCCTCATAAACAATAAGAACTAGGATTGTTGATTCAGTGTACAGCTCCCGTTTATCATAATTTAAAGCAATATAAGGCTTTGATTGTGCCAGAAAAATGGGATGTGCCTGGAACTGGATTGCTTCTTTTAAAACCAAACGGAAAAGAGGTAGGATCACCAGATCAATTAATCACCAGATCAATTACAGTCATCAAAACTGACATAACTGAGCAAGTGTTGAAAGAGACCAAACCAAGAAGAAGACATAAGACTGTTGACCCATCAGAACCCTCAGAATGCAGTTCTAAGGCTGAGTTATACTTGTGTCTTATTTTTTCCAGGTAGATTATTTATCTCACTTCTTCATGACTGACTTATAGAAACAGAATTTATTAGACAAACATCTGTCTGTGTAAAATGTTGTTGTTACCAAGACAACTTGACATCTGCTTCCAAATGGTTAATGTATACAGTAGGATAATGATACATATCCTGTATCGTTTATAAGCTGTCTCGATGTGAATGAAAGTGATGACTTCTGTTGAAACAAGGGCAACCAGAAATGTGTTGCTGTGTCCAGCTATGTTGCAACAGCTCTTTTACCTCAAGATAACATCAGACTAGAGTGCTCCTTTCTTGAATACACACACACAGCATGCACAGCATGGAGCCTTTTGTTGCATTAAGCATGCAAAGGATCCCCTGATGCTTTGGGTTGTGTTTGGGATGGGGAAGAATAAAGTGCTAGCCTGCAGGGGATAGTATTGTGGAGTGGCTGACTGTGTATTCCTGGGTAAAAAGGTGGCTGGAAGTTAGCACAGCATGGAGCTGGAAGAATTTGTGGCAATACAGGAGCACTCTGCAGATGTCATCGTGCCACCTGCATGGCCAGATTGCTTCTCTCTGGTACCATATTTCTAAGAGGAAGAGAGGAACAGTGAATAGTTTAGAGTGGCAGGCATCCACTGCAGGCCACTCTGCGTACAGGGATTTAGCAGGTCCTTTCTTTGCCAGTTCCTAGAATTCATGGGGTTGAAGTGACTCACTTCATGCAGACCCTAAGGGCTTCAGACCACATGCCTTGGGGAAGGAATGTTCAGCAAGAAAGCTTGCAAAATGAACAACTTTTTTCCCTGTGTCTCTAATACCCTGCAGCAAGTTCCTGAGCATGATGGAATAGTGAGGCCTGGTGTGCTTTTAACACTATTGCAGGTTACATATGTGTGTGTGGACAGTAACCATTGTTCAAAGTTTAACGGTTCAGCCATATTTACTTGTCTGTAAAAGGAAAGCGATTTGCCCCATGTAGCAGATACCAACTGTCAGCCTACAGCATAGTTTTCTGATTAAATTATAGATTAGGAAAGATGGACTTAGGCACTGGCAGGACTGCAATACTTCAGTTTCTTACAATTTTTCCTTAGGAAACATTCTTCTGTGTTATTACAACTGCCTTATCAGACCTTGTTATGACATGAATCCTGTACACCAGCTTTTTAAAATGTATTCTAAAAAACACACTAGAGGACTAGAAATGCTTTACGTTTTAAAAGTGTAAAATATATTTTAATACCTTAAGTGCATAAAGTTCCACTGTGTATCAGGGGTTATCACACATCTTCTGAAACTGCTGTGTCTCAAATCTCTAAAAGCTTACTAAGATGGCTGAAGTTTGCCACAAGCAATTATAACCAAACCTGGTTTTTAACTATATTTGAAAATAGATCCAAATACAAATTACTGTACAAGTCCCAGTGTGGACGAGGCCCAAATTTTAGGGTTTGGCAGATCGTTGTCTCTACAACCCCAGAACTGTGACAGGATGTTGTAACATATGGGCTACGTCTACATTAGCACACTATGTTGAAGTAGCCTATTTTAAAGTAAGAACATCGAAATAGGCTACTTCGATGCGTATCGTCTACACATCCTCCAGGGTTGGTGCCGTCGACATTCAGTGTCGAAGTAGCGATGGGGAATGTCAAAAGGAGCCGCCCCGGAAGGAAATGCGGAGCGTCCACACACACAAAAACTCTCCGTCGAAATAAGGGGCCAGCAAAGCCTGCAGATGGGGTCACTGGCTGGACTAGCCTTTCTGGGGCAAGAGCAAGCCTCTCCTTAAAGGGCCCCTCCCAGACACACTCGATCTGCACAGCACGAGGTCCATAGAGCCGACAACCAGTTGCAGACCCCATGCACACAGCATGGACCCCCAGCTGCAGCAGCAGCAGCAGCCAGAAGCCCTGGGCTAAGGGCTGCTGCACGTGGCGACCATAGAGCCCTGCAGGGGCTGAACAGAGAGTCTCTCAACCCCTCAGCTGATGGCTGCCATGGAGGACCTCACTATTTTGATGTAGCGGGACGCGGATCATCTACACATGCCCTACTTTGATGTTGAACATCGAAGTAGGGTGCTGTTCCCATCTTTGGATAGGAATAGCGATTTCGACATCTCACCACCTAATGTTGATTTCAACGTCGAAATAGCACACAGTGTGTGTAGACACGACGCATGCTATTTCGACATAGTACCTGACTAGTGTAGACACACCCATGTAGTCATACATTATGTGATTTCATATTCTAGAGCCGTGTCTACACGTGCACGCTACTTCGAAGTAGCGGCACTAACTTCGAAATAGCGCCCGTCACGGCTACACGTGTTGGGTGCTATTTCGATGTTAACAATGACGTTAGGCGGCGAGACGTCGAAGCCGCTAACCCCATGAGGGGATGGGAATAGCGCCCAACTTCGACGTTGAACATCGAAGTAGGGCACATGTAGCCGATCCGTGTCCCGCAACATCGAAATAGCAGGGTCCACCATGGCGGCCATCAGCTGAGGGGTTGAGAGACGCTCTCTCTCCAGCCCCTGCAGGGCTCCATGGTCACCGTGTGCAGCAGCCCTTAGCCCAGGGCTTCTGGCTGCTGCTGCTGCAGCTGGGGATCCATGCTGCATGCACAGGGTCTGCAACCAGTTGTCGGCTCTGTGGATCTTATGTTGTTTAGTGCAACTGTGTCTGGGAGGGGCCCTTTAAGGGAGCGGCTTGCTGTTGAGTCCGCCCTGTAACCCTGTCTGCAGCTGTGCCTGGCACCCTTATTTCGATGTGTGCTACTTTGGTGTGTAGACGTTCCCTCGCAGTGCCTATTTCGATGTGGTGCTGCGCAACGTCGATGTTGAATGTCGACATTGCCAGCCCTGGTGGACATGTAGACGTTATTCATCGAATGTTGCTACATCGAAATAAGCTACTTCGATGTAGGCTTCACGTGTAGATGTAGCCTAGGATGGTCATATCTGGAAATGATCTAGATGTTTGCCTGGGGGCTTCATTTATGACAGGAGTTCTGCTATTCAGGCTGTGCAGTTTGTAGGTGTCTAAATGTTCCAGATCCTTATTTTACCAAGCACTGTACCCATCACCCTTTTCAGTAAGAGCATCTCCAGAGATGTAGGGGAGGAGTCATTTCTACAGGCTTTCAACTACGAAACTGATTCTGTGGGTATGGACTTAAATCCAATTCATTTACATTTCCAGGACTCCCCACATGACTGCATATTGGCTGCTTTTCGTTCCCTGAATTCTTTGCACAAGAACTGTAGATTGATGCATACATTTTGAAGGTGCCCATTGCTGTAGTGTATGGGGAGGTCTGGACACTTAATTCTGGTGATGTTTGATAATATTCAACCAGTGGACACAAAGTAGGGGGAGAGTGGTAATAGTAGTTAGACTTCCCTCATCCAGCACCCTCAGGACCTGACCAGTCCTGAACAAGAGAATTTGCCAAACCAGGGGAGGTCTCCTGCCACCAGTGTCCTAGCCTGCTGCCCCTCTCCGCTTCTGGCTCAGCTTGGCCTTGAATCCCCCCACTGATTGCCCACTGCTGCTGCCAGATGATAGCCCACCTTCCACTGGGCTCTCTGAACTCTCCATGGATGTTACTAAACCAGCGAGTCCAGGTTTAGGGAGGGACATGTACTCAATTTATTTTCTGCACACAATCCAAGAAAGTTTATGGTTTTTCTTAAGTGATCAGTAATAGTTAAGTGTTGAATTTCGAGTGAAGTTTCAGACGTTTACCTGCAAGCTCACAAAGACGGCGCCTAATTGGTTCATATTTACAAGGTTCCTTCACAACCCTCAGGCCTTAGAAACAATTTTTAATTAAATAAAGTTAAAGTTAAATTCTGGAGAAACTGATGGTGCATGAAAATACTAATACTATTCTGAGCTCTGTTTACTTTGTTGTACTGCTTCCAGCTCAATGGCACTGGAGTGCCTTTGACTCCTAACGGAGACAGCATCCAGCCTTTTCACCCAGCCATGGCTGTTAGTACTGCTGCCCTGGGAGTAGGTGCCTGTTTCGTACCACTCCAAAACAGTCAACACACTATCTAAACTAAAAAAAGCTCTTTGTCTATCTACCAGGTGGATTTATTAATAAAGAAATTAGAAGCAACTGTGTATTCTCCTCGAGCCTTCTACCAAGGGTTAGGTGTTCTTAGGGTTTCTAATTCAGGACTGCCCAGACCTCATGAGCAGGCAAGATGCTGCTCACGGCCTGAATCCAGCCTGCCAAGCCTTTTAATTCAATATGCAACTGGCCCTCTGGCTGCACGGGGGGGGGAGCCTCAGGTGCTGCCTCACCTGCACCAAAATCTCTCAGCTCTCAGTGGCTAGTTTCACATGCTGCCCTTTCCCTTAGCAAAATTTATCCACTCATATGGGCCGGAAACCAGCCAATGGGAGCTGAGAGGTTTTGCTGGAGGGAAGAGTCAGTGCAATGCAATTTCTCAACTTCCATTGGCCGGTTTCTGGCTAGTAGGAACTGAGAGATTTTGCTGGGGGTGGGGGTAATGCAGGAACCTGTGTGGGAAGTCCTCCTCCGGCCTTGCAGAGAACCACATGAAACAGCTAGTGGGCTGGGGCTGCTGGCCGGCAGGGAACCTGCCTGTGAGTGCTGCTGGCCAGGAGCTGCTTGGGTAAATGCCTCCTGGCAGCCCAACTCCCTCCCAAACCCTGCACCTACTCCTATGCCTCTCCCTAGACCAGAATCCTCTTCTGCACCCTTACCTCTTACCAGGCCCTGCACCCCAATCCGTGCCCCAGCTCACCACCCACATCCTGTCCACCCTTCTACCCCCCATCCCAGATCACGACTTCCTCTCAGACCCCAGGCCCCTCCCCTGAGCTGCCTCTTGCACCCAGCCTCCCTCCCAGACCGTCCCCTCCTCACATAGAAAAGTGCATCCCCTGACCACTTATCAAAATCTTGGCGTGCCCGCCCCCATCAGAAGTTCTTGCCCACCCTTGCCTGAACTCAGCTGTCTGTAAAGAAATGGTCTCACCTGTCTGAGATGTGCATGGGGTACGGTGAGTCCAGCGAAAGCCATTTATCCTTTGTGCCACAGGATCAATACCTACTGACAAGGTGGGATGCTTCCGGCATACTGACCTGGGGTCGGACCTCTGCATGGTTGGAGCACTGGTGCAAGCTCCTTGAACCTTGGGGGTTGGATCCCAGCAAGCCATAGGCCAGTTCCAGCCCCGCAGGCTCTGCCTAGCAGAGGGGAGAAGGAAGTGGCTCTGTGTGTTGCTACTCCCACTTCCCCCTGGCTGGGGGAAAGGCAGTGCAGCGAAACACTTGGCTGGAGGCTTTTTTCCCCTGCCCCATGTCATGGCTAATGGGAGTGGTGCGGGGTAGTGCCTGGCAGCAGCTGGGAAGGCGCAGAGCCAAGTTGGCCCACAGAATCAGGGCACCAGGTAAACACCCCACCCCATCCACCTCAAGCCAGACCCTGCAACCCCATCGCCCTCCCTTGTTAGTCCTTCCCAGACCCACCCCTCCACCCAATCCTGCCCCTGCATCCTTACTGCCTCCCAGGCCTCGCACCCCCACCCATAAGGCGCATGAGGTGCATTAAGTCTTTATCTTATGGCATGTTGTTCAGGTACTGCACTATATAATGGTTCGTACGTACAAAAGCTTTAGTAATAGACTTTGTTCACCCTTCAGCAAACACCCATGGTCTGGAAAATTCGATAATCCAGCAAAGCCTTTTCCCCAAAGTTGCTGGATTAGAAAAATTCAGGTGTATTCACCAGATTTCATAATTTTTCAGGCTTCATTTTCTTGAACTCTGCTAGACTTGATAGTCCCTAAAAGAGACTATAGTCTGACCAAGAGTGGGGAGGATTATAAAAACATACCCTTAGATCACATTATTTAAGCAGAAACTGACATACTTGGAGGATAGGAGGGGGGATCATTGCATAAATTTATGCCAATTGTAGCTGACATAACTTTTGCTTTTTCAGCATCTATATGGATGTAGTCATCAGGGAGTTACCAGGATACATATGTGCATGGTTTTTTTTCCCACATCTGTCAGCTAAATCAGAAATGCAGATGCAAAGTGTTAGTCATATTTTATGAATCTGTAACCTTCTATGGTGGGATGAATGGAGAATGTGGAAGCAGCAGACCAGGGACAGGAAGCTGCAGCTGGGCTGGAGAGTGGTGGACCATGTCTGGGGAGCTGTGGCTGGTCTGGGGAGTGACAGACCATGGCCAAGGTTCTGTGGCCAGGAAGTGGCAAGCTAGGGCTGGGAAATGGTACACTCCAGCTGGGAAGTGGCAGCCAGGAAGCCAGCAGGTAGGGGCTGGGAAGTGGGAGACGAGGCAAGGGAGCTGCGAGCAGCATCCAGGAAGTGGCTTGGGCTGACAGTGGGGAAGTGGCTGATGGCCAGGGGGGAAGCCTGGAGCATTGACCTCCCCTGGTCTGGCAAAATCCCTGGTCTGGGACTGCTGAGGTCCCGAGGGCTCCAGACCAGGGCAGTGCAACCTGTATTATTTTATCTCTATGCCTGTATTTTTCTTTGAATAATAAGAAGGTAAATAAGCTTGGAGGTCTCTGCTTGGAGGAACAGCTACTCACAATGATCCTCTGGGTTAAATCTGAACAGAAGGTCCTAATTTTTGTGGTGTTTCCAGTGACATCTGTAGTGGCAGGCAACTAGAGGCTCAGCAATATGACATAGGACAGACAGGACCAGCAGACTGAATGTGAATGCAGGCCCCCTGTTTGTGGACACAAGGTCAACCACCAAAGCAACAAATAGGTGTTTCTGTACTGTTCCCTGTGCTGGCGGCAGATTGAATGGGATATGAGATATTGGTTGCCAGCCTGCTTAGAAAAGGGACATTAAAGGTCAGGCAGCAGTTTGTCAGGTCACAATTGTCAAAGGATTGTTTCTTAGTAGTGTGCAGGCCTCCTGTTTTAGCATGAAAGAGAAATCTGCTGCATCCATGTCAGCGCTGGCAGTCTCTGTGAGCAGTGGCCCCTCAGCAGAAACTGCCGTGTTCAGGAGGAAAGGGAGCAATTTGAAACCTGAAATGTCCTGTAAAGGTTTTAATTTTGCCACACTTGCGACCGTGAAGTTGTGTCCTTGCCTCCTAGCTCAGTGGCACAGATTTGTAGGAATTCTTTATATCAGACTTTATTTTCTGTCACTAATGCTTAATTTTTCTGTATTCTCCTTGTCTTCCTCCTCTCGCCTGGCCTGGCCGTATTTCCAGCAGCCATGGGTGCAATGGAGGGGTGCGAGGAGGGAGTGAGAGAGAACTGACTTAGGCTGTCGACAAAACCTGCAGAGTGTCCTGATTCCCAAGGGCATTCTGCAAGTCCACGGAATGCAGCACTTCTGTCGACACCTGTATCCCACTTGCCATGAGGAAGAACGCCTCTATCGACAGAATTTTGAGGAAGAAGGGGTTTCTGGAAGGAGGGTTTCCTTCTGGAAGATGCTCGCGGGCCACGTGTCTGCATGTGTATTTTGGGGTCGAGAAGAGCTTCTTCTGGACTCTGACTCATGTGGCCATATGCTAATGAGGTGCGGGAAATTTACATCCGCACCTCATGAGCATCTTCCAGATGGCTCGTTACCATGCCGCTTCTGGAAGAAGTGGCACATGTAGACACAGCCTCAGAAAGGTTGCTGGCCCCTGTGCTACAGCATCCATAGCAGTAGTTAGGGTGTTGTGTTTCAGTAACTTCGCTCTTTCTCAGCTATACTTTTATTTAGAAATTAATGTTTGGCGAATCCAAAAGGTTTTGGTCAGTCCCCTGAGGGCAGTTGTTTGTTGTCTTCCTTTGGAGAGGGTTTGTATTTCTTTCTGGAGGAGGATGTGGTCTGATCAGGATCGAGAGAAATCAAATTTGGGTTTGTTTGTTTTCTTCCGTGTACATACTGGCTGAAGGTATTGCTCACTGTGTTTGTGAGACTGAGATTCTTTCTGTGAAGCCTATGGTGGTGAATTATGGAAGTACCATATTTTCTATTTCCTCTTCATTTTCTCCTGCTCTTGTCTCCTCTCCCCTTTCCTCATACCATTAGGCTAGTCACTCTTTCCTTTTCTGAGAACCATTATCCCTCCATTTCAGGTGCTCGCTGTTGTCTGCATTCCTACAGCTTCTCCCCCAATCTTTGCTTGGTGGTTTTATTTTTTTTTCCTTTTTTTCCGGTACTGCTGCTCCATCTGGAATTGAATCAATAATTCTCTCTCCTCTCCTTTCATTTCCCTCTACTCCCTCCTCTGCTGCTCTTCCCATTTTTGCTTTCCATAATTGTACCTGCTTTTCCCCCCCACATTCTGTACCATTCTCTCCTCTTCTGACTCTCTGCATCCTTCTCTCTGATATGTCATGCCCTCTGCTAATCTCTGCACTCCTTCCGCTACGCTCCCTGACCCCCACTTGCCTGTTAAGAAGTTTATAGAAAATGCTTTTGTTTGTTTGTTACTGGTTCTTTGTTTGATGATTTTAATCAATTTTTTTTACCTGAGCTTTTATTATTTTTCAGGTCTTAAAAATCAGCTTGGTTGGCCACAGGAAACGCATTTTGGCTTCTCTGGGAGATAGGGTTCACGAAGATCCTCCTCAGAAACCACCAAGATCAATTACCCTCAGGGTAAGTTCTTGGCAAAATTGATACCTTGTAAAGTCATCGGTCATTTAAAAAAATCGTATTAAAACACCTGAAAGCACAAAGAATTGTCACTTAGTAGCAGAGCATATAGAATGAGTTTTATCACTTTCCTTTTCATTCTTACAAGACCAGTTATTTGCTTTGCTGCAGTGCAAGTCTATTTTTTTAGTTATGCAGAGCGAGCTGACATCAGTGAAACAAAACAGCAGTCATGTAGCACTTTGAAGACTGACCAACTGATTTGTTAGGTGATGAGCTTTCGTGGTTATTATTTGGTTAGTCTTTAAAGTGCTACATGACTGCTGTTTTGTTTTGTTAGAATACAGACTAACCCGGCTATCTCTCTGTCACTACCTGACATCAGTGACATAAACATGAATGGTACCTAGCCATTCCTGGAGTGACCATCTGACCTGTTTTCACTGGGGTAGTGCCATATTTTAGGCAGTCATCCTACCTTTTTTACACAAAAGTTAATTGTCCTATATATACACTCCCCCACTGAGCTGCCCTTCCCCCAAGTCAGCGCAGCTGCAGGTAAAAATGACTCAGAAGCTGGCAGGACAGCATATGCAGCATATACTGACCGGTCAGTACAGGCAGCATCAGCCCCATTCCCAGTGCCTGGAGGTACGGGGCAGCTAGGAGCAGCAGCTGCCCCCTGCAGGGCATCAGTCCCCCATAGGGCAGCCACCGCTGGAGCCAGGGAACATCCCTGCAGCACTTCTGGAGCCTGATGGTGTGGGGCAGTCATCTAAAGCCCCTGTTCCACAGGGCAACCACCCCTGCAACTGAGGAGCTCCCCTGTGGGGCAGCAGCCTCGTTCCAGTGCCCAGAAGGATGGGCAGCCAGGAGCCACAGCCATGCCCAGATAGGGCAGCCACTGCTCGAGCCAGGGAGCATCCCTGCAGCATTCCCAAGAGCCCGATGGTGTGGGGCAGCTGGTGAACCCTCACCCTTCCACAGGGCAACCACCTCTGCAACCGGGGAGCTCCTCTGTCAGGCAGCAGCCCTGTTCCGGTGCACCATAGCATGGGAGAGCCAAGGTGCTGCACTTGCTTGGTAGCTGCAACCGGGGAGCAACCCTACCTGCCCCCCACCCTGGGTGTCCTGCATTTGGCATATAGAAATATGGTCACCCTAGCATTGCCTTGATAGCAAAAGTTATTTATCTTATTCCATTTTCTTTAATAACGCTATTTCTGCGAGCCTGGTGGTGGTGTCTCCTAGGATTTTTCACATTCACTGATTTTTAAACCCCTCCCATTGTGATACATTCACTAGATTTCTACCCCAGAAATGTTGCTTTCTTGATATTTATCACCCGTATAACACTGTGATCTTCTTTACTGGGTTGTATTCAAGGTTATTCATTTTCATTAGCATCTTTTACTATGGCATTTTCATTCAGTTCTTCCCTATTTGAGTAGATTTGATTTCAGTATTTCCATGGTGACTGCTCCTTCAATTGGAAATTCATTCTGGAATGGATTTCCGGTTGTCAGAGGTATAATGTTCTCCCCAGTTACATTTCCTGGTGTTAAGAGGAGAAGGTAAAACTGGAGTGGGAACTGCTGGGCCTTTTATAACCTTGTTTTAATAGAAAATTGTTGATTCTGTGCCCTTCCTGTTTTTACCTTCTCTAGTCAGAAAAGCTGTATGCAAATACTTGGATTTAGACATCTGTTTGTAATGCTGTGCTAGCAAAAGTGTTATTGAGTTCATGATCTCCTGCCCTAGAGAACTGGATATTTTTAGTTACATTTTATATCTTGGTCTGTTGTGTGAATGGTTTCCTGGCACACTGCAAGTGCTAAAATGAAAAAAAAAATGGCGGGTGACTGAAAGTAGCACGTTCTGAACTCAGTGGGTTTGATACACTGGATTGGAAAAGTATTTCTATAGATGAGAATTTTTCCTCTTCTGCTGGTGCAAAAGCTTTCATAGCCTATGTTACTAGTGGCCTTGTATGTTCTCAGGGGACAGTGAAGAGTACACTACATCTCCTGCTCATGTAATCAAGGATGAGGAAAAATATTTCACTGCCCAACAGTAACTAAATATTTTTCTTCACCTTATGGTCCAGTTGTCTTCAGTGGGAGCCCTAAAGGAAAAGATATGCCTTTCTGATTAATGTCTTCTACTCCTTTGATAGCCGAGGATGCTATACCATAGAAATACTCAAACAAAATCATAAGATAGTGTTTACCTTATAAGATTCACTAAAATTTTTATTTCAAGGTGAGATGTATAGATATGAACGACGAGCAAAAAGTCAAGGTCCTGGTATTCGGCACAGTGGATGGTTTGAACAGGGGAGTCAAACCCACGGAGAATGAGTAGACAGTATAGCAGATTGGTGCAGAACTAGTTTACAGACATTAAGCCTCTCCGCATTGGGCAGGGAAAGATGGAAGGAAATAGTGAGGGAGGTATTGGACACTAACAGGTGCTGAAAACATGGTGGGTGGTGGTGGTGATGATGATGATGATGATATGTATAGTTGCTGCTGTAGGAAGATCTGTTTCTATCTAGCACATTGAAAGAAGATTATCCCTAAAAGTATGTCAGTATATGTCTTAGCTGGGCTAAAGTCACATACCACCACTTCAGTTTTTCTAATTCCTCTGGTGGCTTTAAACATTATCTTTTCATGACCAAAACCAGTAAATGTTAGAGAAAAAATGTAGAAGAGACAATATGAAATGCAGGTATTTATGCCTGTTAGCTATGAGCAGAAGCCTTCCATTGGAAGAGCAACTAAAACAGTAGACCACTTCTGGCTTCCTTTCTCTCCTCCTGGTCTCTCAAGTAGGCTGAAGTAAGGTGCCTTGGAGTTGTCCACAGTGTAGTTTGGCTCTGTGGAAAACTGTACCACAAATTCACTTTAATTATTCTAAAGCAATAAAAGGTAGCTTTTCCTCCCTGCACCAGAGCAGTCATTTGCATCTCAGCATTGTTGTCAATTGCCTTCAGGCCCACTGTTTAATATTAAATATTTATACTATAGTTATGCTGTATAACCTGGTACATTCCCTGCTCCAAAGACCTCTGGTCTAAGAAAATTACCTTCTCCTGGTACTGTTTGCTGGTGCATGTCATTCCAAACTGGGCCATCTGCTCAAAAACTGGTCAGAAACTAGACCATTCACAATAATGGGGATCACTTGTAACTGTATTTTCTTGTCACCCTGGATCTGAACAAGGACTCTTGTGAACCTCAGGCCAGCTTAAAGCATCTCTGAACAGAAACTTCTTTTGAGAGAACATTCAAAAGCAGCTTGGGAAGCTAACATTGAAATTTGGCGATTGCACAGAAGTGGGTGCTGCCAAAAAGGTGTACACCCATAGAGACTGGAGATGTACTGCCCAGCTCTTCATGTGAGGGCTTGTGGAGAACTTGACCCTACAACAATGTCCAAAAAATTCATCAGAGTCTACTTAAGAAGAGACTAGTGCATTTTGGGATAGATGTGGGAGGAAGAATTGATCCAGTGCAGTGGAGTATAGGACTCATGTAGACTGACATGGTGAGAGAGAGCACGCTGTTTGCTCTCCTCCTAGCGATCACAGCTGCACTGGTAATGTGAACACCTGTGTACTAGTATTTGCAATATGGTGTGTTGTTGAATGTACTAGAAGGTTGCAGTTCCCAAACTCCTCCAGTGCAGACAAGACCACAGTGGCCTGCATCTGTTGCACGTAAGCGGTCTGGATAGATGCTGATTATTGATGTTTAATGGAGTTGTAATTAGGGTTCTGTTTTTTCTCTCTAATATCCTTATGTAATTTGTATTCTGCAGGGGCAGTACAGATAAAGTATGGGCATGTCTATACTACCAAGTTTTGTTGACAAAAACTGCCTTCAGTAACAAAAAGCAGTAAGAGCATAGAATGTCTTTTTTTCCTGCAAAAATACCCAGTTTCAGTGCTAAAAGCTTCCACCCCTATGAGGAACTTTTTTCTTATCCCCTCCCTTTATCATCAACAAGGAGGCAGTGTAGACACTGCCATTTGTTTTGTCAACAGAAATGGCTTTCACCAGTGCCCCCATTCTGGTGCCACCAGTATGAATATGATTTGTCGACAGAGGGAGCAAGTGTGAATGCCCTCTGGCAATTTTTGTTTTGCTGACATTTGAGCAATGACCTGAGTTTTGTCAGCAAAACTTGGTACTATAGACTTAGACTTACCTTAGGTTTAGCCTTTGTATTTTATGTCTCTGCCCACTTAATTTCTATCCCAACACACGGAGACATTGCTGGAGTACAAACCACTGGACTTCTCCAAAGTAACAACGTATTGCCCCTTACACATAATTCAGGCATCAATCATGCCTGTACCCTGAGAAGGGCAGTCATGTACCTGCATCTTCACAGGAGCAACTCTGGGATAGGACTTGACCTTGGGAAATGGGGATGTAGTTTTCTACGAGCTCATACCAGCAGTAGATTACTTGCCCTTCTGCTCTGGATCAGCTTCACTTACTAAGGGGCAGAGCCAAGATTTTGCCCATTCTCCGCCTATCTCCATCAATGTCCATCCACACAGGAGGAGTAGTGTCTCCATGGTGCTTGCTCACAGACAAGTGATGTGGGGAAGCGGTGATGGAAAAAAAAGGGTTTTATGACTGTCATATAAATGTTGTGTAGGGCAAGTCACAAGCTAATACAATATAGCATTCATCATAAAGTCAAGAAATACTCCTAATTGTTGTACTGCCAGTAGTTCAAATACAGTTTTAACAGGTTGCTTGAAGACATAAAAATGGTATTATACCATGCTACATTTTCCATTTCTATCCAGGAACCCAGCGGTAACCATACTCCTCCTCAGTTGTCTCCCTCACTTAGCCAAAGCACTTATACTACTGGTGGCTCCCTAGACGTTCCTCACATTATCATGCAGGGTGATGCAAGGAGAAGAAGAAATGAGAACTATTTTGATGATATTCCCCGGTCAAAACTGGAGAGGCAGATGGCACAGGTAAGGTTGGAACGTTGTCCTCGTGCTGTTGATCAAAGAATTCAATCTAGCCGCTGTTGCATAATCAAATGTTAGGGCCATATCGAAATCAGCAAATACAGCATCTGCTTTTGTTCTTTGATTTTTTTTCAAAGCAGCCTATGCCATGTTTGAATCCTACACTAAATTGGTTTGTGCATATCTCTCTCTTATATTTTCAGACGTGTGTGTATGTACTTCATTTGAAACTCCCCCGACACCAGATTTTGAACAATATTTAGTATTTCCTAAATCAGGGGTGAGCAAAATGGGGGGCAAGCCCTCTTGGGGGGCATGAAATTTCATGAGGGGGGCGGGGTGCAGCATGAACAGCTGTTGGGTCTCAGGCTCATCCATCTCATTAAAAATGCTGAACTATGTTACTGTTTTTACATCTGCGCATTCACATTTATAGACCAATTAATAAAGTTTTTACATGTCTCTCACTTATTTTCTTATACATACCTAAAGGGCTTTTTATCATCTGAACATAACTGAAATTTCCTTTGGTTTGAATTACATTAGACAGGTTTTGGGTGGGCCCTGCTATTGCAGGGAGGAAATGGTAGACCAAGATTTCTTCAGACAACTAAGAGAAGCTTCCAAATCACAGGCCCTGGTTCTCATGGGAGACTTTAATCACTCGAACATTTGTTAGGAGACCAATACAGCAGCACACAGACAATCCAGGAAATTTTTGGAGAATGTTGAGGATAACTTCCTGGTACAAGTGCTGAAGGAACCGACCAAGGGCTGTGCACAGCTTGGCCTGCTGCTCACAAACAGAGAAGAACTAGTAAGAGAAATAGAAAAGGGCAGCAGCCTGGGCTGCAGCGATCATGAGATGGTAGATTTCAGG
This sequence comes from Carettochelys insculpta, assembly GCF_033958435.1. Taxonomy (NCBI): domain Eukaryota; kingdom Metazoa; phylum Chordata; order Testudines; family Carettochelyidae; genus Carettochelys; species Carettochelys insculpta. Next base: position 289,732,498 of record NC_134137.1, read on the forward strand.
ACTATGACAAAATGAAGAAAGTTGAGCAGTAAAATACAGACCCTTGATTACAGAAGAGCAGACTTGGACTCCCTGAGAGAATTAATGGGCAGGATCTCCTGGGACAGTAATATGAAGGGGAAAGGAGTTCAGGAGAACTGGCAGTATTTTAAAGAAGTCTTACTGAAGGCACAGGAATAAACCATCCCAATGCACAGTAAGAAAAGCAAATATGGTTGGCAGCCAGCTTGGTTTACAAGAGAAATCCTTGATGAGCTTAAACTCAGAAAGGATGCATATGAGAAGTGAAAACTTGGACAGATGACTAAGGAGGAGTATAAATATATGGCTGGAGAATGCCAAGGGGTAATCAGAAAAGCAAAAGCACAACTGGAATTGCAGCGAGCAAGGAATGTGAAGTGTAACAAGAAGGGTTTCTACAGGTGTGTTAACAATAAGAGGTTTATCAGGGAGGGTGTGGAGCCATTACTGGATGAGGGAGGTAACCTAGTGACAGATGATGCAGGAAAAGCTGAAGTACTCAATGCTTTTTTTGCCTCAGTCTTCACGAACAAGGTCAGCTCCCAGACTATGGCACTAAGCAATGCAGTATGGGAAGGAGGTGGGCAGTCCTTGGTGGGGAAAGAACAGATTAAGAGCTATTCAGGAAAGCTAGATGTACACAAATCCATGGACCCAGATTTAATCCATCCAAGAGTACTGAGGGAATTGGCAGATGTCATTGCAGAGCCCTTGGCTATTATCTCTGAAAACTTGTGGAGATTGGGAGAGGTCCTGGATGACTGGAAAAAAGGCAAACATAGTGTCCATCTTTAAAAAAGGAAAGACGGACCATCCAGAGAACTATCAAACCGGTCAGCCTTATCTCAATCCCCAGAAAAATCATGGAGGGGATCCTCAAGGAATCCATTTTGGAGCAGTTGGAAGAGGGGAAAGTAATCAAGAGTAGTCAGCATGGATTCACTAAGGGCAAGTCATGCCTGACCAATCTGATTAGCTTCTATGATGAGGTAACTGGCTCTGTGATCATGAGGATGTCAATGGATATGATCTACCTTAACTTTAGCAAAGCTTTTGACGCTGTTTCCCACAACAATCTTGCCTATAAATTAAGCAGGTATGGATTGGACACATGGACTGTAAGATGGATAGAAAGCTGGCTAGATGGTCAGGCCCAACAGGTAGTGATCAATGGCTCAATGTCTGGCTGGCAGCTAGTTTCACATGGGGTGCCCCAATGATCAGTTCTAGGGCCAGTACTCTTCAACATCTTGATTCATGGCCTGGGTGAGGGGATGGATTGCACCCTCAGCAAATATGCAGATGATACTAAGATAATGGGAGAGGTGGATACATTGGAGGGCAGGGATAGGGTCCAGAGTGGCCTAGATAAATTGGAGGATTGGGACGAAAGGAATCTGAGGAGATTCTACAAGGACAAGTGCAGAGTCCTCTACTTGCGATGGAAGAATCTGAAGCATTGTTATTGGCTGTGTGCCAAAAGGCTAGGTATCTGTGCTGCAGAAAAGGGCCTGGGGATTATGATGAATGAGAGGCTGGATATGAGTCAACAGTGTGCCCTTGTAACCAAGAAGTCTAATGGCATGTTGGGGTGCATTAGGAGAAGCATTTTCAGGAGATCTAGAGAACTTATTATTCCCCTTTTTTCAGCACTGGTGAGGCCTCATCTGCAGTATTGCATCCAGTTCTGGGCCCCCCAGTATAGGAGGAGGAGCAGGTCTAGTGGAGGGCAAAAAAAATGAATAGGGGTCTGGAACACTGGCCTATGAGGAGAGGCTGAGGGACTTAGGCTCATTTAGTTTGCAGAAGAGAAGAGTGAGGAGCAATTTGATAGCAGCCTTCAACTTCCTGAATCAGGGCTGTAAAGAGGATGGAGAGAGGCTGTTCTCAGTATTGATGGATGGCAGAACAAGGAGCAATGGTCTGAATTTACAGAAGGCACGGTGTAGGTTGGGTATTAGGAAAAACTATTTCACCAGGAGAGTGCTGAAGCACTGGAATGAGTTACCAAGAGAGGTGGGAGAATCTCCATCCCTAAAGGTTTTTAAATCCCATCTTGACATAGTCATGGCTGGGATGATTTAGTTGGGGTTGATCCTACTTTGGGCAGGGGCCTGGAGTCAATGACCTCCTAAGGTCCCTTCCAGCTGTAAGATTCTATGATTCTATAAAAAGTTTGCTGTAAATACAGGTGAATGCCTATGGGCATTTGAAAATTCCACTGAGTGCCTATTTGCATCTTTAGGGATCTAAATATTCTTAAAAATGAAGCTCACAATCCCACAAAGAGCTAATTTTATGCAGGATTAGGACCTATATTCTTAAATTTACAGTGCTGAACCCATCTTTTAAAGAAAAAAAAATGCAAAGTAGTAAGGAAAAAAATTGTGGAAAACAACTTTACTTTTAGAGAAATGAACTAGAATAGGACGTAGAAAAAGATTTGGGCCATAATCTTGCCATCTGCTTGATCTGGCCAGCTCCTGTGAAATGGATGCAGGGCGCTTCTGTCCAATGAAGGGCTCCAGGGAGACATTAGGTATATGTGGGGATTGCTTATACTTTTCCTTCCAGGACGCTTATATATTGACTAGCCTTAAACAAGTAATTGCTAGGTCATTGCTCAGGAAGTCATCACTTGATGTTAAAGGCATCACTGTCCTGTTTAAAAGTTTCTCTTCCTGGGGAAACTTAATGCAGGTTTTCTCATAGCAGCCCAGGTCTTGTTTACATGCCTGGGGGATCTGGCAGAGCCAGGAGGGCCAACGGCCGCCGCGGGCCCCAGGGCAAGGTAAGGCCCAGGTCCATGCCTGCTGGAAAAGGTGAGGCTAAGAGTGGAAGAAGTGGAGCCTTGGCACTGCTTGGTCTGTAGTGGCGGGGCTTCCCTGCCCCAGAGCTGCGCAGAGTGGCACTGCCTTGGCACTTAGAAGGGGCCCAGAGCTCTGGCTTTTGCTGCCAAAGATGCAGTAGTGGTGGATGGAGCTCTGGGCCCCTTTGAAATGCTGGGCCACCGGGCAACTGCCTCCTGTGCCCCCCATGTCGATAGATCTGGGCAGAGATGAATAGGGTTGTTCTTTGTGGACTCTATAGCATTCCATAGCAGAGTTTAGAAGTAGCTCCTCTTCCACAAGTCCTCTCATAACCCTTCCTTGTGGTAGTAGTCTCTTGCGCTGCCTGTTCTAAACAGGCAAATGTATGAGCTCCCGAGACAAAATTCTGTTTTAAGCTGTGTTTTCATCAGTATTCAGAAAACATTAGCTTCACCTCTCCTTTACATGAGAAGGTGCCGATTCCTAGCCCTGGCTGTGACAGCGACCCAGATAAAATGAGGTGGCAGACCCTCACTAAAGAGAAGACAATCATGAGAGAGGTTTGCAGGGAAACTAACGAGGGGTCTGCCTGCTTCCTGTACTGGGTGTGCCTGCCCTTTTCTAAGGAAGTTTAAAATCACAGGGTTTATCTGGACGTCTTTAAAAGGATTGTGATTGATTTATATAATGACTTATGCGCCCATCACCGTTGCAATCAACATTTAAATCAAACCGTCAACAGCATAAATGAGTCCCTTCTCTGTACTCCTTCAACCACGCATAAATAACGTACTGATGATTTTAAATCAAGCATATGTTTGACCAAAAAGATGTGTCTTCTACCACTCTAAAGGTCAATAAATTTAAGCTGCCTGCAAAAGTGCCTCTGGATGATTTCTGCTGTTCGTTATGTGCAGGGAGAAAGATACCCAGTTCTAAATCATGTAATGCTTTGCAGTGTACATCGAAAATAAAACTTGGAATTGCACCAAAAAACAGATGGGAAGCCAGTGCAGTTCATGGAGCACATTTGTAATATGAACAGTTCACTTCACTAGGCAGGCGGGCTGTTACATTCTGCTCTGTGTAAAGCTTCCAAGTAGTCTTCAAGCATAGCCCCAAGTAGTTCAACCTTAAAGTGGCAAAGACTGTTCAAATGGGTGTGTAATAGCCCTTGCTCGCTGAGCAAAGGCAGCAATCTCTTTGTTAAGTGTGTGCAGAAGAAAAAGCAATTTAAAATGCAGATGAAAAAATGAAACCCATCTGCTACCTGGGAATCCAAGAGCAGTTGATGAATTCCATTTGTTAAGGCAAACATGTCTAGGAAAGTCAAATTCGATTTTTTTTTCTTCAAATTAAAACCTGACTGTTGTATAGTTCCACCCTATGGAATTAGGGATCCCCTTCTAATCCAGAAACAGAGCTGGAGAACATTGCATGGTGTACAAGTGTGCATTCAATCATAATGCTAGGGCTTTCACAGTCAGAGGAGGTTTGATTGAAGTCCATGGGCGGGAGGGAATATATCCCTGTACTTACTTAACCGCTTTTCCTATGAAAAGTACTCCTTTGGAGGACACAAACTTAGGTGTCTGTATATGACATATCTCATTATTTGTGGGAAAACAGACTGATTTGTGCACGTTTTATCACTTTGTTCACTCTCCCCTCTTCCTCTTTTAGTCTCTAATGTATTTCTAAGTTTCTTTTTAGCATCTCAACCACCTTTCACTTTGCTCTTTCCCTGTGTTAATGTCCTCATCCTCCAGCATCTCTTCCCGAGATATATGTGGACTTTTCAGGAAAAAAAAATTGCTTTTCCTGAAAGTTCATGATATGTGTCTCATATCCAAGTGGAGAACAGGGCAATTAGAACCTCTACTGCTTCAAAGCACTTGAAAAAAGACTTGTTTTATTCCCTGGGATCTGGTAAACTGTGAATGCTCTTCTGCCCCTTCTCTCACCTTTTCAGTGAAAAATTAGTGCTAGTCATTCAACAGGATTCCGGCAGATACCACATGAAAAAGCTAGGCCCAGAATGTGAACACAACTTGGGATAGCTGCTGTGTTAGCACCTGAATGCAAATCTGTTTGGATTCTCTGCTAGCTCTGGTACTGGTGTGTGCAGAACTCCTATTGATGTCAATGAGACTATCAGTAACTCCATGATGTGACCATTCTCAGTTTGCGAGAGTCATGAGTGAACCAATCTAGTCTCAGAATAAGTATTTTAGTTCTGAGAGTGGGGCAGGGTTTGGCATCTTGACGTTTGCCCCAAATGTTTTGTTGAAATTAACTTTATTTGGAAACATAGGACTGAAAGGGACCTCTTGGCTCATTAAGTGGAGTCTCCTGGTATCATAGACAACTCCATCATGTGAGCAATTCTCATACGTTTATTAAGATCAGTTTTAAAACTGGTTAGTCTGTTGTCCCTGGGGCTCCTAGTGAAAGGCTACTGCAGATCTTTAGTCTCTCCCAAAAATTCTTCCTGACAGTACAATGTTCAGGTTGATCCTAAGCACAGGCAGGCTGGGCTCTGCTGTACTTGGCATTCTCTTCTCATCCAAAGATGCATGTTACTTTCCTTTGTGCTAGACTGACTTCTTCGCTAGCAGCGCTGAAAGTATCATACCCTCTCCCCCTGACCCCCCAACCCACTAGCTATAGTACTTCTCACAGACATCTCCTTTTAATTCTACTATGTTACTGAGATGGTTTGCATATTTCCTTATTCTGTTCACCCTTTCTCTGCCAGGTTCCATTCAAGGGGTATACGCTTCATCATAGAGGGATTTATGTGCATTCAGATAACAGCATCAAGTCCACAGTGCTGTAATTTTGGAGGGATTTTTAGATTAAGTTTTCATTGCATATTTCATGGGCACATTTTAGCTTACACCGAGGAGAAGCTACTGAATGAATGACAGCTTGCAGCTTTATAGCTTACTGAAAAGAACACGTGGCTCCATCACTGTTCACTTTAGCTCTTTTCTCAACTTTGTTTGATTTTATAGCTTTCTGGCATTCCTATTTTGAGCCTTAATCTAAAATTCAAAGAACACATTTTAGAAGAACCCATGTGCTCTAGTTGTTCTGTCATTAATATGACACATCTTTACTATATTCTATATATTAATCATCAAGCATGCTGATTATTGCATTAGATATCAATCCTCGTGCTTTTGCTAAGACAAGACCATTTTAAAGGACAAAAGGTTTGCATCACTTTCCTAAATCATAATGAGATCTTATTTCTAAATATCTGTGACTTATTTGCTTAACTGAGATAAGACTGGATTAAATTTGTTTAACACACTGTCGGCAGATGGGATACTGGGCTGGATGGACCTTTGGTCTGACCCAGTATGGCCATTCTTATGTTCTTATGTTTTTTTTTAACACAGGTGAGCCTGCCACCAAGATATGCAGGAGATCAGACTAAATAATCATCAGACATATATTCTGTGTAGTACATGGAAATAAAAAAGAGCAATGTGGAGATTTTCAAAAGAGCCTATGGGATTTGAGTGCCTAGTGCCTTTTAAAATCCCAGCCAAAATGTCAAGATCTTGGAAATCTCAGTAGTTGACTGGAAAAAACAAAATTGCCAAAATGTATCCCAGATAATTGTGAAAAGGACTTTGTGACACCTGTAAAGATAGGACTGGCTAGCTAGTGTATCATTGGTATTGAAGACAGAAGAGGATTTAATGCTGAACTTGCAAGTTACAGATGAACATGCTCAAATCAGCATATTCAGTGTAGCTCTAGTTACACTCAAGATTACTAAACCTTGAAATTGGAATGAAAATCACTGATTCATTTGTTTGGGGAATAAATGAAATGATTCTTGAAGGTCAGCAAAAGACAGCTTGTCACAGGCAACTGAGCTCTTTTCAGAGGAGCATATTAATCTCTGTGTTCAAAGGGTCCATTGAGAAGATCAGAGTAGAGATGTAACTTGAGCATCTTTACTTGCCGTAGCAGTCAAAGCGTACTTGTGGAAATGTAAGGCCCAATGGAGTTCATATTCATCCAAGTGTCAGGCCTTTGTTCTTGCCTCCTCCAGTATGACTGAGAGAATGTTCTGTAGCTCCCAAATGGGACTGCCACTGAACAGTGCTTGCCCCTGTTCTCCTTCTTTCTGGCAGCTGAAGCCGAGCACAGGTTAGTTTGCAGAACATGACAGGAGATTACACTGGTGGAAGCTGCTGCTTCTAAGGTGTGGTTGGCAGGTCTTTGGAGTCCAGTGCCTTCTACAGAACGGTCCGCACTGTGGTGCACTTAATGATCCTGATGTTCGCTACCATCAATACTAACTGATAAACTTTGTGGAAACAGATTTTTTAGGGCAATGACTAAGGGCCAGATTAAAAGGTCATTGATGGCTATGGAAAGAGCACTCTTGAACTTAGTGAGGTTGAGAAACCTCGAAGATCCATCATTTGTGGTGAAACTTGTGAGTGTGAAAAGGAAGACTGGTTAAGTTCCTTAAGAAAAGCTGCTTAAAACCTCAGCTCTTTAAAAATTCTACAGACGACAAAGAAAGTCTAACACCTAAGCTACGTCTACACTAGAGCACTCTTTCAAAAGGGTGCCTTTCGAAAGAGAGTAGTTGAAAGATGCCCTTTGGTATGGGAGTGTCCACACATGGGCTGAGGCTGGCATTGTCGATTGATGCTGTCAAAAGGGCCATCCACTCTTTTGAAAGGGGCCAACGAGCCCTTCAAAAGAGAGCATCTACACGTACCCATGTCCTCTTTCGAAAGAAGGAACCAAGAAACGCCGGGGCTGCATGGCAGACAAGCCCTTCCGGGGCCACAGCCGGCCCCCAGCTTCAAAGGGTCCCTCCCCAACACCACCCTGCACAGCATGAGGCCTGCAGAGCTGCTACCAGCTCCGCAGACACAGTGCCTGCAGGACAGAGCATGAAAGAGCAGCAGCTGGAAACCCTGTTTGCTGCTGCCAGCGGAGTGGTCGCCCTTTTGGCCACAGCAGTGGTGGCCACCCTGCAGCTCCGGTTGGGTGAGGCCCCCCAGTGGCAGCCAGGGATGACCCAGACCTTTGGCCCCTTTGGTGCCACCGCCACTCCTGGGTGCTCTGCTGGCTCTGGAGCTACCCCACCAGCTCAGACTGGTGGGAGCACCTGGTCACGGAGGAGTGGGAAGACGACCAGTGGATCTGGAATTTCAGGATGCGATGGCAGATCTTTATGGAGCTCTGCCAGTGGCTGTCCCCCGCGCAGGGACATGAGGACACTCAGGTGCAGCGTGCCGTCCCGTGGAGAAGAGGGCTGCGATTGCTGTCTGGAAGCTGGCCACTCCAGACAGCTGCCACCCCGTGGGACACCAATTTGGTGTGAGGAAGGCCACAGTTGGGGCCATAGTGATGGAGGTAAGGAGGGCCAGGCCATGCACCCACGGGGAGGCCTGGCATATCCCGCACAGCCCTCGCAGGTGTGCAGGTCTCCCCTCCTGCAGATGGTGCGCGCCCTCAATATGATGCTCCTCCAGAGGGTGGTCCAGATTGGGGATCTGGACGTAGCCATCACTTTGCTGCACTTGGGTTTCCAAATTGGGTCGGGGCCCTCGACGGGACACACATACCCAGCCACACCCTGAAGCACAGCCGAGGACAGTATATAAGTAAGAGGGACTACCGCTCCATGGTGCTGCAGGCTATGATGGACAGCTGGGGCCACTTCCAGGACATCTAAGTACGTTGGCCCAGCTGCACCCATGACACACATTTTCTGCAGTTCAGGCCTGTGCCGCTGACTGGAAGCAGGGACCTACATCCCCCAGAGGGAGATGCCGCTGCGGGACACCACAGTGCCCCTCTTCCTCGTGGCTGATGCAGCATATCGACTCCAGCCCTGGCACATGCAGCCCTATATGGGCCACCCCATCCCGAGCTAGGAGCAGTTTAACACCCAGCTCAATCATGCTCGTAATGTGGTTGAGTGAACCTTTGGCTGTCTCAAGGCCTGGTGGCACTGCCTCCTAGCACTCCAGAATGTGGGTATTTTCAATATCCCCTTGGTGGTGGGCACCTGCTGCATGCTCCATAATATTGTGGAGGGTAAGGGGGTGGCCTTTGTACACAGGTGGGTGGCTGAGGCTACCCCCAGCTGGTCGCCACCCCTAGCGGCCACGCCCACCATGACGGGGTCCATGTCTGGGAGGCACTGTGTCAATAATTTTACCAGGGGCCCTGGTGAGCACTGCCCTGGCCACCGCTAGCATATCTACCACACATGACTCTCCACCCTGTGCACCCCCATTGCCATCTCCCACACGCAGCCCCCTAACCCCTCGCACATTGCCCCCAACCTCCCACATACTCACTTCCCCAGTGGGCACACAGGGATATGGGTTAAATAAACTGTTATTATTCAACACAACAAAGGATTTTTTTTCAAATTATGCCAAACGTTATCATACACCTATATACAGGTGGGGGGGTGAACTATTTGCAGGAGAGGGGGCCATGGGTGGCCTGCGTGGGGGGCCCTTTCTGCAGGGCAGGGGTGGACAGCCTCGACCCATGCCGGCCATGGGACCCATGCTCCCCGATCCGGGGTCCCCGACGGGGCTGGGAGGGTGCAGGGAGGATGGGGAGGTAGGGCTGGGGGTCTGTCCCAGATGGGTGATTGGCTTCTCCAAGGTAGCTGGCGGGAGAGCTCAAATGAGAGGGGCCACAGGGGGGATGGCAGGAGGAGGCATCCAGCCCAGCAGCTCCCTGAAAGTGCCAGCCACATCCCTTGGGGTGCCCATCAGTTCCATCCGGTGCCAGGTGGCCTTGCCCTCCTCGACACAGAGGCGCCGCTTTGCCACTTCCACCTGCCAGCAGATGGAGGCAGTGAGGTGGAGTGAGATGGAGGTCCTCTGCCACCTGCCTTTGGCCCCTCCAGGAGTGGGGTTGCCCTGGCTCTGCCAGTGGCACTGCACGGTCCTTGTCCCTTGCCTTGGGGGGCTGTTGGGCACTTGGGAGGGTGTGAGGCTCTCCCAGCCATTGGATGGTGCAGCTGCAAAAATAGGAGGACAGAGAAGGAGAGGCCATGAGTACCTATCCATGGCCCAAGCCCCCCATCCCCTGGCGGGTGGTGGGTCCCCCTCCCCTGTCTGATGGTGGGGCAGCCCTGGCGGCCTATGGTGGTGGCAGGGTCCCCATCCCCATGGGGGCAGCTCCCTTGTGTGGTCTGGCCCTGGCCATCCCCTCCCCCGGGAGCGGAGCACAGCATTATCCATAGGAGTGGGTGCTGAAGGCCACTGGTGGCTGTGCCCCCATCCCAAGGACCACAGCCCAGCTGGGCTTTGGCTGGCCAGGGTCCCCTAGGGGGTTGGAGGGACCCTCTGGTGAGCATGCAGCCTCCACCATGTGGTCTGGGGTATGTGCCCTGTCCGGTATATACCTGATGGTCCACTGTTGAGGTCAGGAGATGTCCTGGCTGAGGCACAGCTGGAGGTGCGGGAGGGGAGCTCTATGACAAGGTCCCCCTCCTCGCTGGACCAGTCTGCCTCTGCGGCAAGCTCTGGTTCTGGCCCTGCTGGCATTGCGCTGGCCAACAGTCCTGGCTCCTCAGGTTGAGGCTCCTCCGCAGAGGCATTGAGGATGGAGGTTGGGGAGATGGTGTTCTGTGGGTCTAGAAGGCTTCGGAGCTCCCGGAAAATGGGCACAAAGCAGGGGCAGCCCCTGACCAGCTGGCCAAGTCCTGAGCCCAGGCATACCCCTGTCACAACTCCTTGACCTGGCTTCAAACCTTGTCTGGAGTGCAGGCAGGGTGGCCACAGGTAGTCAGGCCCTCAGCCAGTCGAGCAAAAGCGGATGCATTCCGTTACTTTGTGCCCGTTTCACACAGGACGTCCTCCTCTTGCCATAGGCCCAGCAGGTCCTGGAGCTCATGCGCCATCCAGCAGGGGGCACACTTCCCCCTCAACCTGGCTGGCCCCCTGGGAACCCTGGGCACACTGAGAGTGGGGGGCCTGGGGCTTCTCTCCTCACTGGCTGCAGGCCATGCTGTGCCGGTATCTGCTGTGGGTCTGGCTGAGGCGTGCAGGGTCACCGTGTCTGATGGCTACTGCCTGCACACTCTCAGCTTCCTGCAATGGGGTATCTGGGTGCATGCAGCTTTAATGGCTGCTGCATGCAGAGACCATAGAGCCCCGCAGGCACTGGACAGCACGTCTCTGCCTAACTGCTGATCACTGACGTGGTGGACCCTGCTCTTTGGAAAGAGCAGGTCGTGGAACGTCAACACATGCCTTCTTTCGAAAGGGGCGGCTTTTCCTGTTTCATGTTTGGAAGAGTGATTCGGCAGCTGGGGCACATTCCTTCAATTTCATTTTCAAAAGACCACACAGCGTGTGTACACGTGCCACTCACTCTTTCGAAAGAGGGCATGGGCTTTCAGAAATAATGACTAGTGTAGACACAGCTCTAGAGTGACAATCCATCAAACATTGCAGGACCAGCCCTAACTAATTTATTGTGCTGGCCTTTGCGCATTGAAATATTGTTCTGATTGGAAGGAGGACGTTTCATTTCTCAAAAGACTGGGGAAAAACAGAATTCACTTATTCTTGGGCTAGGAAATTCACTGAAGAGAGCATCTAGGGCTGAACCCTAGGTCAACTCTGTTTTTAAGCTTTTCTGAGATTTTTGTTTTTATTATTTGATTTGATGTTCTATTCTAGAGCTTAAGGGCTAAGTAATGTGAGAGGATAATAGCTTGGTTATGTACATGAAGTAAAATAATTCCAATAAGTGTGGTGCTATAGAGGAATGTGAAGGTTTTGTATATCTGCAATTAATTGAAGATTTAGGATAACACCTAGAAGTGGAACAATACCTACTGGCAGCAACTAAATATTATTTCAGTTGAGTAAAAACATAATAAAAACTTGAGAGGGAGATACAGGTTTCTGTGAAGAGATGAGGAAGAATATTTTCAGTTCTTTATATCTTGAACAAGTGTTTTACAAACATTAATAAATTTATTTCACAGTGTCCTTGAGAATACCATGGGTGAATATCATGCCCTCCATTTACGCCTAGGAAAGCTGACACACACAGGCTGTGTCCGTACTCCAAAGTTTTGTCGACAAAACTCGGAGCATCTACACACAAAAGGCATTTTGTCACCAGAATCTCAGCAAAACAGATAACTTTCTCTAACTGCGTTATGCCTCTCCACATTGAGGAATAACACTTCTGTCGACAGACGTCTGTCAAGAAAAGTGCAGTATAGATGCTCCATGGCCCTTTCGTTGATAGACAGGGCTTCCAGTTCCCTGAGCAGCCCTGCTTGCAGAGCTTCTGGTCAGCTGTTCTGTCAAGAGAAGGCCGGGTAATCTGGCTGCTCTGTCGACAGAGTGGATTGCTCTTTCAATCTCCTTTTATGTGTAGATGCAATCTGTCAAGAGAAGTTTTGCCAGGAAATCCTTCCGGTAAATGTTACTGAAAGAATGTTGTCTTTTTGCCTTCAATTTGATCTGACTAAATGTCACCAAACTCACTTCTCTGAATATGGACTACTAGTGTATTGAACATGGCAAAGTTAACTATAAAAAAGGAATTAAGAACTAACTCAGAAATTTCTGGTTGAAAAATCCTGGTATTCTAAAAAACATGACTCAGTTTTGCTTTTGAATCAGTGCAGTGGGATGTGGATTAGATTTGCACATTGTTTCAGCATGCAGAGTCTAAGACAATTGTGTCACTTTAATAGCTGGGGTTGATGGTATGGTTAATGCCATAAATGCTAAACTAAAATGGGGATGTTTGTGATAACTAATCACTTATATGCTTTCTCACTTATACAAGCATTATTTTTGTAAGGATCATCTGGATGATCCAGTGAGTGTGATTGTACCGCTCAACAAAGTAACTCTGATTTTAATAAAACAAAAAAATCAAGGATCCCTGGAGTCCAGACAAAGAGCTCTATGCACTGATATGCAAATCTTTTAGCTCCTGGAAAGTACTAAGGCCCTCAAATGGAGCTAGAGTACTTTTCAAAAAAAATATTTTATGTATTTTAGGTGCCTAAACATGGATAATTGGTCCTTAACAAGTTTAAATATTATGTTCTCAGCTCTTAAATGGTGGTTGTTAGTACAGAACTTTGTGGTTCATTGTCTGCCAGAAGCTCCACGTTAAATCATTGCCTGCAGTGAAAAATCGGTGTAGCTATGATCAAATTTCTTTAGTCCCAAGATTATGAACATTTTCTTTGTTAAATCTGTCCAGCAGTCAATATGATGACAGTTTGAGGGTTCCCCCCATCTTTTACACAGTATTACCACTGAGATGCATACACACAGGAAACCGAACACGACAACCTCCAAAGATGTCCAGTCTGAGGGTAACTGACAGATGCAATAAGCTGGGGAGCATTTGTAAGGAAAAACAGTAGCATGGGGAAGTGGTCAGTCAGCAAAAGATTTGGTGTGTGCTGTATATCGGCACACTATTACAGTAACTGCAAGGATATATCTGGCTCTGAGGAAACTGGCACGTTTTCTCATATTGCACAAGACACTAATAGTCTAGACAGACTGGCAGAAGGAACCTTAAGCAATCTCCCCCTTATAAAACCCAACTCCTGTAACAGGACAAAAACAAATGTGAAACCAGCTTGTAGTCTACCCAGTCTCTCTGCATGTAGTAATTCATCTCAACCACAGGCAGACTGGTTGAGTGGAGAGAAATTCCAACCTGGGTATCAGAGGTTCCAATGGCAGAGGTCTTCTGCAGGTTCACAGACCATCCAGGGAAACCTTTTCTTCTGTTTGTGTCAAAGGACAACTTCAAGATACGTACTTCTGCAACAGATGCTGGGAGCCAGTATTCACGGCTCAAGTTGCTTTCTTAGGAAGATGTCACATTTCTGGAAATCCTTCTCACATCAAGAATTACCAGGAAAGCAGGACCCCCTTCATTTTCACTAGGGAGGCCAGAGGGGCTTGTTTGTGAAAGTAACCTTTAGCTGTTCCTACTTTGGCTATCCCTCCCTCCCTGTCCTCAGAGCTTGGAGACTCTCTGGAAAACGATGGGGCTACATGAGGGCCGTCTCTGCTCTGAACATTGATTTTCATGGGATTATAAAAGCACCATGCAAGCCCAGGCATCCCAGTTCATTCCTTCCTGTGGCCAGCTGTAGCTCAAAGGACCTGCTCTCCACTCCCAAAGTGATTTTTTGGGGGGGCCGGAGGGAGGGTTAATTTCAAATTACCTTAATTTTTAGTACAAAATTGAATTATAATGCGCTAGTTAGTGTTGGGTATTTTGTGTCAATCTACGTATGGTTTTTGTTCTGAGTCCTGTAGACCTGGGTAGGAGAAATGTATTTCAGTTTTTGTGCCTGGTGCCCCTCCAGTGATGGACCTGCATATGCATTGTTTATTATGCTTGGGAGAGGAACAGTGGAAACAACAGAACATTGCTGCTGCTCATTCATGCCAACTGCTCACTGCCCCTTCTTCCTCTGAGTTCTTCCCTGTGACTTCTCTGGGACTCAACAGAAAGAACTGAGATTCCTGGATCTGCCCATCTGTTTTACAACTGATGTTCCAAAAAGAGATTCCGTGCACAGGAAACCCACTCTACTAGCAGGAACACTAGCTAGGAACATGCTGCTTTATTCAGCTGCATAGTAGCTGGAGGAAACACCTGCTAGCTAAACAGGAAGTAAAGGAGGGATGGAACATGGCACCAATCTATAACACTCTTAAGTGACTCATTTAACCCCTTGATGACCATTTTAGTGCAGGCTCCAAATATTTCATGTGGCAAGAGAGCACTCACATAACCCTCGTCGCCTCTGGAGGACTGCTTTCTGGGTGGATTTTGAGCTCTAGTCCATTAGGGGTTGCATCACACAATCATCATTATGCACAGGCAACTTGCTGAAAGATCCACAGTTACACCAGTGTAGCGGTTAGGACCATTATAAAAGATCATTATGATCATATTGGTCTGACTTTCTGCACAGCAGACTAGGGACTTTTCACCTGCGGCGCGCAAATACTCACTAGCTGGTTTGGAACATATTTTTAGATGGATATCCAGGCTTGATTTAAAATGGTCAGGTGACAGAGACTTCACCACCTCCCTAGGTAAATAGTTCCAATGGTTAATTATTCTCACTATTTAAAAACTTGCACCTTATTTCTAGTCTGACATTATTTTATTTTCAGTTCCAGTCACTGGCTTTTTTACTGCCATTGTCTGTTAAACTGAAGATCTCTCTGCTTTCGGAAAGCTTTTCCCCTATAGGACTGCGATCAAGTTCCCTGTTAACCTTTTGTTGGATAAACTAAATAGACTGAGCTTCTCTAGCTTCTCACTGGTGGGTTTTCCAGGCTACAGATCGTTCTTGTTGTTCTGTTCTGAAATACTTCAAATTTGCCAGCAATCTTTTTTTAAATTGCAGAACTGGAATCTGTGTCCCTGGGATGGCCTCGTGCATGCTGTGTCACCTCCCTATATGTACTCAGGAGTCCCTTGCTTATATGTTGAAGGAGCCCATTTGCTCTCTTGGCCACTGCATTGCATTGTGAGCATCTGTTCAGTCTCAGAGACAGCCCCCACCCCACCCCCCACACACAGGTGCTGAATATAGGAAATAAATGCAAGCTTCTTCCTCTCAGCTGTCTTCACAGTAGTGCAACCGTGGGTCTGTTCTATAGCTCTCAAGCAGTCAGCATTGTTCATTTATCCCGTGGCTCAGCAAAACATGCAGCATCTCTGATTACAGCTGGCTGGATCAGATCCTGCTCTGAAAATGTCTACAGGACGTCCACTCTCTCATGACTAGGCAAGGTTAATGTAATGTTGTGTAGCCATGTTGGTCCCACTATTTTAGTGAGAAAATGTGGGTGAGGTAATATCTTTTATTGGACCATCTTCTGTTGATGAGAAAGAGAGAGAAGCTTTTCAGCTTACACAGAGCTTTTCACCAAAGCACTTGAAGTTGGTCCAATAAAAGATATTACCTGAGCCCCCTAGTCTCTCTAATGGCCAAGATTAAAGCATTTTTAATTCCAGCATTTACTATTTTATTTGCGGGTAGGGAGGGTAATGAAGTTACAGTAGAAATTTTTTTATAAGTCGCTACCTGGCAGCCCTTCCCAAGTTCTCAAAGTGTTACAAACTCACTATCAGTATTTTAATAGATGCAGCCTCTGTTTGCTGGGGACAGAAAGCCATTATGAACTCTGTGTGTGGCATTTAAGGACATGGTGTGCGGGACCAAAAAAAGGGTGAGATGCGTACAACCTTTTCTCTTCTCTTCCTCTGCACCTATCCTCCCTTGTTACCTTGTGTTAGAAGGGTTCGTATCTTAGATGGTTATTGGTGTGCTGGCAGATAGGACACCTGAGATGTGGAGACTTGGTCCTAATCTTGACTCTGCTGTTGATTTCTCCATCCTGGTGTGCAGGCTGTGGGGTGAGCTGGGGATTAGGCGTTTGCAGGAGGTGGCTCCAAGTTGAAGGGGCTCAGGACTGAGGCAAGGAGCTGATGTTCAGGACTTGGGCCCCAGCTTACCTCCAGGAACTCCCATTCAGTGACACAGTGGTCGTGCTAACTCAGGCTTCCTGCATGATGTGACACCACATCCCGTGTTGTGCCCTGGAATTGCCCAGCAGCAGGTCCAGTTCCGACATGGGACAGCCAGACCATGGAGGTTGCCAGACAAGAGCGGTTCAACCTGTATTCCATCACATAAAATAAAGCTGTGCTGAGGTAATCCTTCAGGAGAACTAATGTTAAATGTGTAAAGTACCTTTCTTTAGTTTAATAGTCCATTTGTAACTGATACAGATCAGATTACTCATGTACTAATGCACTATAAATGTAGCTAGTTTTGCAAAAGTATAATTCCCTTCCTTCACAGAAATGTCATCTGCAGGTAGTCACAAAGTCATTCTCTGGAGTGTCTCATCAGCGGAAGAGTAGGCATGAGAAGACCTGACAATTTGGGGTAGCTAAAGAGAGGAATCAAAGGACCACGAAGAAAGGGGTGTGGACAAAACTGTGTGAAACAGTTAAAGAGGAGTATTTGATGCAGCATTAAGACCTTGGAAATATATTTCAAGATGGCTAATATCCTGAGGTGGGTCAGAAGCAAGGTTGATAGGTGTGGGAAGGGGTATATGTTTTGAAGAGGATTGCAGAATCAGGATGGACAAGGAGAATGGAAAGGCCAAAGCTATGTTTTCATTAAATATTTCTTGCCATCAGAGTGTAAGGGTATGTCTAGACAGCAGCATTATTCCAGAAGAGTTATTCCAGAACAATTTATTTTGACATAACGCTGCTACACACAAAATGCATTTCAAAATAGCACTTATCTGTGTCAAAATACAGCATTTACACACAACAGAGCATATTTCAAAATAGATCCATTGGACGTACGATGGCTTATTTCAAAATAGGCTCTATTCCCTGCCTTAACAGCACCTATTTTGAAATAGCAATTTTGAAATAAGCGCTATTTCTCAGGGAATGAGGTTTACCTATTTCAAAATAAGCCAACTGCTATTTCAAAATTATTTTGAAATAGCTGTTGTGTGGTGTAGATGCTGGCAAAGTTATTTCAAAATAAAAGCTGTTATTTTGAAATAACTTTATGTTGATCTACCCTTAGTGTCCTGTGGATCCTGGAACTCAAATTATTCAGTACACCACTGGGGCATGGTGCCTCTAGATATGACTTTTGGGGAACAAAATGGAGAGGCAAAAACTGGACAACATAGATGGGAAGGCTTAAAATGTTCTGATTTGAGATGAAGCGGGTCTTTGCCCATGAAAGCTTATGCTCCAATAAATGTGTTAGTCTCTAAGGTGCCAGAGGACTTCTTGTTATATTTTTTATAAAATTTGTGGAAATTTGAGGGAAATAAAGACAAGCAAAGGATACTGGTTTGCCAGTAGCTAGTCTGGGAGGTCTCACAGTTCACTCCAGAGGAAGCCAATCTGCTTTTGCCAGTCACCAGAATGTTAGCAGTGATTTAGCCCATCATCCAGCAAGGCATCCAGATTTCAGACAGCAAAAGGTAAGGGCAACAATTGCTTCCTTGGAGACAGTTATGTCTGTTTGAATGCTAACTTTATGGACAAAGATACTAAATTATTGTTGTCTTTAGCTGCTAGCTCTGCTGTGTATACTGTAGTTAAACTATTGATGTATTAATTGCTAACTATTCTAGATACGGCAGTTGGATTTCTCATGTGTTTAATGCCTTTTGTTGCTGCCTGCTCAGGATACTGTGGGCAGTTCCCATGTCTGGTGCTTATTTTAGTTGCTTGGCTCCCATGAAATGTTATCTTAGCATTTCTTGCAGTGTCACAGTGGCTTTCTTGATGGCATCTCACCAAGGGAAATCTGCAGAAGGGACCAACAGATACTACATCTATATGGTTCTGTTGCTTTTGCTACAGTTACTGCAGTATGATCCTTACTTTGCTGTTATTAACAAAGGCTGCTTGTGAAATACTGGAGGGGTAGTATGAGATGAATTGTGCCCATTTGCTTGACTTCAGGGAGATGCATTAGTGCAGTGGAGGGCAGTATTTGGCCCTATATATTTCTATGAAAGGTAATTACTGTTGGAGGGAGGTGGAGGATGATCATTTCACTTTACTGTCTTGCATTCTCTTACATTAATGACTACAGTGTGAATGGAATTCTAAGTTATTTTACTCTTATTTTTCCTAATTCCCCTTCCCCACAAAAAAACCTCCATGAACCTCTCTTCACCCATGCCAACATAATATACCAAAAAAAAATACAATTGAGCTTGTGACTATAAAGAAACTGAAAGGAAGCCATTTTGCCTCCTGTCTATTTATTTTATTTATTTTTTCTTTGTTTTCCATTTTCCTTTTCACAGAACTGCATTTCCCCAACGTTTCTGATGAAATTATTTTTATTGTGTGTGCAATTGAAATCTCTTCAGAAGTCTCTAAATAAACTATACTTTCTTCCAGTCAATCCTAAAAATGTTTTGTCGGCGAATAAAGGAAAGCTGACTCTAAGTACTGCCGTTTTAAAACTGGTTTTGTTTTTTATAATGTTGTTACAGTCTTTTTATTTTCATACTTATTATTTCTGCTTTTTTGATGGCTGTAGTGCACTAATATATACAAGATGAGATGTAGTTTTCTGTTTATATTAGCAGTCTTCTGTCTGTGAGATATGGACCAACCAGAATGCAGGATTTCCTTTCTCATCGATGCATCAGGTTCATAATGTAAGATTCTGTAATAAATGGCTACATTGTCACTGTATGGAAGTGTAATGTGTTGCCATGGTGTTGTTAGTACTTATATGGGTGTCATGTTGAAATTGCAAACTAATTTCTACTGTCGGCTGATGAGTGGGATTATGTGTGTGTACATTCATTTATCATGGTGTGTGATTAGTTTTATGTGGATCGTATGACTGGAGACAAAGGAATTTTTTAGTCCTAGAGTTAAGTTAAAACTTACCTAATGGTAAGTGTGCTCCAGTAATTTTTGTTTGCTCATGTTTTAAGCAAGAATGAGTAAATTGCTTAGTTTGTGCTCCCTGTCTTGTGCATCAGCCTCACTGTTAGTCAGTAGGACCCACACACATATTATCTAAATGATGAATTTTGAGGTGATGCCATTTTTACTATGGCAATAAGCCATTTCTTGTGAATTACATGTGGCCTTGGTAATGTCCCTGATCGGTGTAATTTATGTAGAAAACTGTGCTGTTCAAGTGATGGTAAAACACTTTTCTGTATTGCAACAAGCTAAGCAGAACTCCCTTTCTCCTCCTCTCTCTTTCTCTTAAAGTTCACTTTTTTCACATATATGCTGCTTTTATAAGGTCCCATGCACATGATATGACTGCCGTTTTGGATTACCTTTGTGATGGGAGGATCTCTCAGCTCCCATTCTTTGGAATGTTTGCAGTTTGTTCAAACATACACCAACAAATTTTTCAAATCATTTCAAAATCTACTTTTTTTTTAAAGACAGAAAAAAGACCAAATATATAAAACATTCCAAAGTAGCCCTAGGAAATCTCTTTCCTGACAGTAGACATTTAAAAAAGAATTGAGCTAGATTTTGGCTGGTCCCACAGAACACTTAAAATTCCTCCAGGGATAATACATTTAAAATTTCAGCTAAAAGCAATGCATTGTATGTGCTCCTCTTTATAGTTCTGGCAACTAATGTACAGTGCTGAAAGTAAGACATCTGGCTTTACTGGTGGACAATCACGACAAATAGTCCCTGTTTACAGAAACAAATTCAAAACCCTCTGAAGCAGACCTACTCTAGCTTGTCTGTGTTATGTTTTGTCCCTTCCGTATTTTAAAATGAGATTATGAATGGTTTAGAGAGTTGATTAAAAAAAATTTCTTGGGATCACTTCTGATATCTCTGTCTCTGCAGCCAGATTCCTTAGTTACCAGGAGTCAAACTGCAGAAGCAAACATTAAAACTAACTTAGGTGTAGCAATTCTAAAAGTGGCCTAACCGTTTTAATCTACATTTTCAGTGTCACTCATGAATATGACATAAATCAGTCCTTTCAGGGCTCAAAGCAAGAGGAGTAGCAGGAAGCTGGACGTCTTTCCAATCCCAATGGTATAGAGTACTGTAAAAACATGAGACATCTGATTTTAAACTCTGACATTTAGGCTCTGTCTACACTTGCATTCCTCTTTCAAAAGACGTATGCAAGTGAGGGAAATTGAAAACGCAAATGAGATGCAGATTTGCATTTGGGGCTCCTCATTTGCATATTCTTATTTCAAAATAGCTTCTTTCGAAAGAAGATATCCAGTATAACCCCTGCTCTTTAAAAAATAAGCCCCGTCTTCGAAAGAATCCTTCTACCCTTTTTTTATGGGAAGAAGGATTCTTTCAAAGAGGGAGCTTACTTTCGAAAGAGCAGAGTCTACACTGGTTTTCTTCTTTCGAAAGAAGCTATTTTGAAATAAGAATATGCAAATGAGGGGCCAGATATACAAATCTGCATCTCGATTGCATTTTTGATTCCCCTCATTTGCATACCTCTTTGGAAAGAGGAATGCAAGTCTAGACACAGCCTTATGGCTAGAAAATCCATCACTGATGAAGGATTGAATCCTGCCCTCCTGGGCTTGGCTTGGGATTTTCTTGTAAGGGGAAAGTCTATATCTGTGGAAGGGAAGAGAAGAAAACATTTCTCTCTCAGGGTAGTTTGGGGAAAACAAACAGCATAGTGGCTGTTGGGAGCTGCAGGGGGTGGATGAGCAGAATGTTAAAATAAGACCTAAGGAGAGAGCCTGGTAGGTATACAGTGCTGCCACAAGTATCTGAAAAAATTTCTTTGATATCTGAAAAAAACTAAAGATATTCAAGGAATAAATGTATCGTATGTGTCAGTTCATCACAGGGATCTCACCTCCACATTTATGGTACATTTTACTAATGAAATGTTCAGTTGTTTGGTTAGCTCTGGGTCGTGCAAATAAAAGTATAATCAGTGCTCTTTTTGTAATAGAAGAGGAGCCAGTACTCAGATAGCTCCCTGTCCCCCCTCCCGCCTCAGCTAGTCCCACAGCTGGGGCTGCTGAGGCACCAGTACTGATTACCAGCAAGTATTGGCTCAGAAAAAGCACTGAGTATGAAAAACAAAAGATTTATAAGAACATATCCACTGTTAAAAACTAATCTAAATGTAGTAGGCCCAGAATATTAGCTTATAAATGGAGAAATATAATATAATATAATATAATATAATATATGTGGCTGAAAGTGTATTAGATGCTTGTGAATAGGCCTGAATCCCAATATATGGACCGTATGTTAGTATCCAGACTCACCATTCATGTTTGGCATTATTTGTAACTTGGAAGTTTCATCATAAGCTTCCTCCTTAAGACCTACAGTTTCTCTTCTTTAGGGATCTCCTCTTGCCCAGAGAGCTGCTTCCACTCCTTTATATCTTTGGATGGACTTAACTAGATTGCCCTGGCAACATGACTTGGATATAATCATCCCAAGTTTCAGTCCAGAATTTTAGTGAATCTCCAGAAAAGTGCCTCTATTCCTGTACAGGGGCTTGGACTCCGACCTGTTATCCCAAGAATAAATAGAAAGGCACGGTCACTGTCCTGAACAGTTGACAATGTGACTTTACACGTGATGAGAGATGTGAAGATGAAAAGCAGGAGGGAAACGATGTAGTTGGGAAAGACAAAGTCTACTTCTTAGTTGATACGCACAGGCACATTTGTGCCAGTCTAAGTCTTTTCAAATGGCAATTATTATTATTGACTTAGTAGAAGTAGTGGGTATTGGCAGTAGCATCTTAAATTATAAGGAGCTTTGTGGGAGACAACCAAAAAGAAATCAGATGAAAAAATAGCTTCAGCTGAATACTAAAGACCACATGATATAGTTACTAAAGAGCATTACAGGACTCTGTGGGTAACAGGTCTCCATTTTAATCAGTGAAGAATAAAACACACTTACAATGTTTAATTTTTTGCTGCCTTTCTTAGTAGTTGCTATCTCTACAGGGAGATGCTGATTGGAATACACAAAAAGTCTTCAATTCCTATAGTCTGTCAGTGACAGCAGTTATCTGTAGCTCTCTCAGGTGTGTTGTGTTTAGATCCACCATTGTAGACCCAAACACTGGGGAGTTTTATCAGGTTTTTTTTTACTCTAAATGTAAAGGGAATAGGGTCTTTATTTGGATGATTGTACTTATAAACTGAGTGATTAGCACAAGGGAATGGTACCTTTACAGTCCCTCATTCATGATCTTTGTTGTTTCAGCTAAAGATTATTTATCACTTCCTCAAGAGTGCCACTTCCTAGTTCTTTTATACACTAGGCCTGTCTGATAGCAATATTCAGCCTCTGCTGCCACTGCTCTCTGTTTACACACCAACATATTGATTCCTGAACAGCTTTTCAAGGTTTTTGTTTAATATTTTTACTTCTTAATATCTTCTGTGCAAAAATACTGTAAGAAGTTCATTAATTCTGTTTACTCTTTCTCTACTCTGACCTGTGAGTATGAAAGCAAATCTTCATAGGGCCAGCGCAACCTGGACCTGTAGGGGGATGACCCCTTGTCATTTCTACTGTGGGAATCCAGATCCTACATTATTAAGATCCTTTCAATACCCAGGCTCCAAGAAGCAAGGATCAGTCTTTATCTTGTATGGCTTCTTTACTCCATCCATAATTGTATCAGGCCTGTTCCATAGCAGTGTCCTCTTGCTACCTGCATGGGCTATGCTCTCCTGCAGAAGTTTCCTCCCATAAATTTTCCAGCAGATCTTTATGTCATCAAAAGCCACTACTAAAGAAAGATCAAAGTCTTAAGGCAAGAGGATTTCAAGTGTTCTGATATCTAGGGGCTGTGAAAATGGAACACTGGGGACAACATGAACTCTCCCAAAGGATTCAGTCCTGCTGTCCTTGTATTTGGTAGTGTATCTCCCACTGAATTCAGAGAGAAGAGAATCAAGTTTAAAAATCCCTGCCCTTTCTTTTTCATCACATTGAACCAGCATTTTTGTAAAAGTGGGTGAATAGTCTCTGAACACATCACAGCATGCCATAAACTGGAGCAGTGGCAACACTGCTTTCCTTGCAAAATGTGAGCCTTGCAGCTACGCGGCCTACACTGCTAACTTCTGCAGAGGGACATTCCATATATCTGACTAGGTGCTTATAAAGTCCCCATTTCTGGAGTAGCTAAGCAACATTAAATAGGCAGATTGTGAATTACCGTAGTGCTGTGGAAGGGAGCAATAAATGTTGGCATTTAGTAGCTTCTGCTTGTTTTATGATGTGTGCACTTGCTTTAAGTTATCCCATTGGCAGGGTAACATTGATGTTTCCAGATTTACCTCTTGCTTTCATTGCAGTTGTGCGAGTTTCTGTCCTTTCACTACTGTGTGACACATGACAATGGATGTACAGTCCGTGTTTTGTTTATTCTGTCCTGGTTTAATTCATAAGGCAGCTGTTTGCTAGACTTAGAATATTTTCATATGTTTTATCTCAATTATTAAGTGTTGCCATAACCTCTTAAAGAAGGAATTTCATTCCAATCCCATTTTTCTATTAATAGGTTAAATTACATGTTAATTAACTGTCAATAATTTGTTGCCAATTCCAACCCAAACTGGAAAAAATGTATTGCAAAGATCCTTGTAGACACAAAGGTAGAACAAAACGAAGCAGAAAATAATTATGGGGAGAGGACAACCGTAATAGAGAGAGACCTGTTGCAGAAAAAGAGAGCATTTCTGCAAGTCAGTTGTATCCCCGGAAAATGATGCATGATGGGAAGCATCCATATCTGGATCATCAAGTCTGTGATGGCCTTTTGGATTGGACCTCTACAACCTTTTCCTCTGGGAGAAAATAGATGGAACAATTGAGAACAGTGTCAGAGGAGGGTAACAGAAAAAGACAGAAGTCAATACAAATGTTAAGTGTAAAAGTGAAAAGGAAATGATATTAAATATACAGGCAGACGTCAATAAAAGGTGATCAAAGTAATTAAGTAGGTAGAGAGCTTAAAGAGGAATGAATATATAGACTGTAATGATTTAACAAAACAGCAGTCCTGCAGCACGGTAAAGACTAACAAAATAATTTATTAGGTGATGAATGTTCATGGGACAGACCCACTTCTTCCCATGAAAGCTCATCACATAATAAATTATTTCGGTAGTCTTTAAGGTGCTAGAAGATTGCTTTTTTGGTTTGAGAAGTTAGACTATCACAGCTACTTCTCTGTGACTATAATTATTTTAAAATAAGAAAAAAGAGACCCGGCTCCCAGCTCAGGAGATTAAAATTTGGGGATAATAAGGAAAAATTTACAATGGGAGTGAACAGTAAGAATTATTCAAAGCAAGGAGCTTTCATACACACAAGATGTTTGCAATAAATGTAGACAACTGAGCTTTCAAAGATCTGCTTATAACTCTTTTTGTTAGCCTGAAAAACAATCTTACTATGAATTTCTTTCATTCCATAGTGAATTGTTGGTGACTGTTGGTGGCAACAAATTTTTCTTGATTAGCTGGCTGTGGCTCACTGCCCTGGCACAAAATTTTGCTCTTCAGAACTGTATTTTGCTTTCTAATATGTGAAAGTCTCCATAATTACAACAGCATGTTTAGCTTTGTACCCTTACATGTTTATAGACAAAAAGTATTTAAATCCTGTCAAGGTCTGAATTTTTTGGATTATTTGAAAAAATATATATACAGTATATTGTATTAATGACATAAATTGGGGTAATGGGACATGTGTTAGCTGTGCAGAAAAGTCTGCAAAACACAAAGTGGAATTATATTTCTATGAATGGGAGAGATTTTTCTGTATTTCATGACTTTCCAAGCTCTCACTTTTTTATACATGTCTTTTAGACTTCTTTTTTTTTTTTTTTGGAAGAATTCAAGTGTTTAACAATTTTATTCTAAAAGTAAACCAATTAAGTTCAAACATCACCAAACTGTACAGAAGGTGATTCTTGGATTATAAACTGAGCAGTGAAAAGTACTATATACAAGTTAGTTTCAAATTTTATATTATTTATATAACAAAGATAGTTAGTACACACTACATGTAAAGCAATTATAGCAATAGCGAGCTTACTTTATAGCTAATTTGCATCCAGCCTATATTGCTTTTAGAATAAATATGATTTTCAGACAGGAGACTGGGGAGAACCATCTATTACCTTACGGCCACCTAACGAAGCCACAGCATCAACTCCAGTACAGTACTGGCAACATCACCCAGAGAAACTCATCTTCCAGTCATGTGATTATAAAGCATTTGTAAGTATCTGTAAAATCAGAGCTTTGGTTTTCGATAGATTGCACATACATGTGTTTCTGATTGTTAAATGCTGATGATGTTGGCTATTTTTTAACGTATAATATTTTCCAGACATAAGAGGTCGTTATCTATTTTTCATGGACCAAGGTATTTCCATAGTTAACAAATAAGAAGCAAAATATTTTATATTTTGGTTCTCTGATATTGCAGTCCATGCAACCATAGCAACTGAGAAATGAAGCCATCAGAAACAGGCTCAAGGGCTGTCCAAGTGACAGTGAAAGGAAATGGCCATGCTGTCTGTGACCATGCTTTCTTCCACAGTCTTATAAACTGATGCCTTTATGCACCCAGCACACAAGTTCAGCCATAATAGAATTTTCAAATGATAACATATCTATTAAAAGGATGTTACAACCACAGGTAAACTTCTAAGGGCTCATGGCCCCATATCCTATATGTATGCAACAGCAAGAAAAGAAATCTTTTACAGCAAAACGATAGTAGAAAGTAGCCTCAAGATTATGTAGAGTGTTGTAGACAAAACTGGGGTTTTGTCAATAAAACTCATGGAGCATCTATACACAAAAGCATTTTGTGTGCAGAAACTGACAACAAAAAAGCCATGTAGATGCTCCAGGAGCCCTTTTGTCAACAGGGTAGATCAGAAGATCAATCCACTTTTATGTGTAGATACGGTCCGTCAAGAGAAGTTTTGTTGGAACATCTATTCGACAGTAACTTCTGTAGACAGATGCATCTAGTGTAGACATAGCCTATATGATTGCGGGGGTGGGGGGGGCATTGTTTGTTTTTTTACTATATACTATTGAAATACTGTACTACAGGTTTAACCACTCTAGTCCGGCACGCTCTCATCCAGCAACATCCATAGTCTGGCATGATTTTAATTAGCTGGGTGACCACTTATCCTGGGTGTGGCCAAGTTTCCCATGGTCCCATAAAGTTTGTTTACAGTCTCCAGCCCAGGATCTCAGTGTTCTGTGCTGTTATTTAGCTCTAACTTACCCCAAATGTCTTCCAAGAGCCCAGTAAGCAGTGTAAGTGTTGGTAATGCTGCTAGAAAACATTGATCTCCTGTGGTCCAGCAAATTCTTTCATTCAGCACTAGTCAGGTCTTGAAGGTGCCAGACTAGAAAGGTTCAACTTGTAGAATGTCAAATGGAGGTTGTTACTACATAGCAGCTGTGTCTATATTACCACCTTCCTTCGAAGGAAGGATGGTAATGAGGCTGTTCGGAGTTTACTAATGAAGTGCTGCCGTGCATAGGCAGCACTTCATTAAGCAAATTCCCCCCCTCCCCCCGCATCAACTCTGAAGTTTTAAACTTCGAAGTACCGGCACGCATCTAGCCACAACGCACCCGCTGGTACTTCGAAGATGCCCTGGCACTTCAAAGTACCGGCGGGTGAGCCGCGTCTAGACGTGTTCTGGTACTTCGAAGTTTAAAACTTTGGAGTTACCGCAGGGGGGAATTCACTCAATGAAGTGCTGCCTGTGCATGGCAGCACTTCATTAGTAAACTCCGAACAGCCTCATTACCATACTTCCTTCAAAGGAAGGTGGTAATGTAGACACAGCCAATGTGTATGAAACAAAAAGACCTAGCAATAAATGAATTTGGAGGGAGAACTTATAAGCAGTGACAGCAAGTAGTTTCTCAAATTAAACACAAAACACTCCCTCTTCTGTAGCAAGTGTCTACACTGAAGCAGTACAGAACAACTGTACCAGTTAAAGTGTAGACATACCCTTAGACAGTATGCTGTGCGTTAAATGTTCGGATAGCAAAGATTGTTCCAGTGTGAATGTTCTTCTATAAGGGACCAATCTTGCTTGCCCAGATGTCAGTAACAAAACTCCCATTCACTTTAGTGAAGCCAGATCAGTCCCTGACTGGGACTTGATCCAAGGTTTAGGTAGAGTTTCAGATGTTTAGCTTACATGCTTCAATTTCAATTTACTTTATAACATACTATACTTAACTGAATATAACTAGTCTACGCTATTTTTACACAGTTGTACTGGGCATGTTTGCCTTTCTATTTTAGCTGTAGTTGTCCTCAGTCCTGTAAGAGCTGCCATGCAGAGTGTGTGGTGCCCTCCCCAGGTGGCTGTTGCATGCGACTCGGGGAGCACATGGCTAGCCCCACGTAGGCTGCCACACAAGTAATTGGCCCCACCTGATTGTTGGGCTGTAGTCTACTCTTTCTGAGCATCCCCTCTCCTGCCCCAGTCCACAGGCGCAAGCCGTGAGCGGCTGCCTGCTCTGACGGCCAGAACAGATCATGGACTTCAGTGTGTTCTGATTCCCACAGAAACTCACCAGTTCATCCGATGCCGCTAACACACCTTTTGTCTGAGTAAAACATAGACACAGGTATTTAATTTCAGTTTTTCTCCCCTGCAGCAACTAGAAGATGAGTGTGGCTCAAGGTGATTTGAGTTTCATAGGTAGCTGTCCCAGGGATGCCAACCAATAGTTCCTGGCATGTTAGAAGGTGTAAGAAAAAAGAAAAAGAAAATATCCCCCAAGATATTTCATAGAAATCAGTTAGGGCTCACAGGGTGTTCTAGGTGTAAAGCCTGACTTTTCCTGCCCCCAAGAGCATACAGTCTGAAAAGACAATAATCTTATGGGACCTTGCACATCAATAAAGCTTTTATGCCAAGGATCTCTGTAAGACACTTAAAAGGTGGATATGACTATTTCTGGATTTATAAATGAGCAAACCGAGGCCCAGAGAAGTTTAATGGCCACACAGCAAGCCAGTGGCTGAATACAGCTAAATTTGTATTTTGTATTCAGAACATTTGTATTTCAAATGGAATTTCAAGCAACCAAAGGGACCAGGTCCAAACTGGGTACTGTGCTATTCTAGCTATATTCCGTTTTTCAACATGAATCCATACAACAGAATAGGTGTCGTTTTCTGCGATTCATGCTGTCATCAGTCTCCAAAGCCCTTAATAAATTTGTAACTGTTTTGTAATGTGGTTCAAAGACCAAAATCCCTTTTATCCCTGCTGATCGGGGAAACGGGTAGAAAACCTAAGAGACATACTTCCCAAAGGCAATGAAATGCTTTTCTTGAACACGCTTTTCAGGTGATGTGAGAAGCACTTCATCCTACAACCATTTTGTAAACCTATAATATAATTGCCTACACATATGGGACAGCTTGAATAGATGGGTGAAACTTCCATGTGCATACCAACCAAGGAGATGTTTGTTAACCTAGGTTGTAGCACTATGATGTTTAAACACAGTAATAACTTGGCTCAGTTCTCTAGTGTGAACAAAGCCACAATCCTGTACATGTGTGTGGAGGGTCCTGGAGGATCCTGCAAAGAGTTACATGTGACACTGATTGTAATGGAAGTCAACAAGGCTACTCACCTGCACAGAAGTTCAGCATGGCTGTATCTACACTTGCATTCCTCTTTCAAAAGAGATATGCAAATAAGGGAAATTGAAAATGCAAATGAGGTGTCAGTTTGCGTGTCTGGCACCTTATTTGCATATTCTTATTTCAAAATAGCTTCTTTTGAAAGAAGAAACCAGTGTAGACACTGCTTTTTCAAAAGTAAACCCCATCTTCGAAAGAATTCTTCTTCTCCTTTTTAATGGGAAGAAGGATTCTTTCAAAGATGGGGTTTACTTTCGAAAGAGCAGTGTCTCCACTGGTTTCTTCTTTCGAAAGAAGCTATTTCGAAATAAGAATATGCAAATGCGGTGTCATATACAAATCGGCACCTCATTTGCATTTTGATTTCCCTCATTTGCATACCTCTTTCGAAAGAGGATTGCAAGTATAGACACAGCCCATGTGTTTGACTTTTTCTAGGGTTGGGAGTCTGTTATTCGTCCTACAATACAGAATTTCATGACATCTGAAGGAGCAGTTAACAAGTTAATGAATTCATTTTAATATTTTAGTTATTTTTCAGCCTGAAATAAAAAGGCATTGAAGGGGAAGTAATAATAAATAGATGGGCCATGGGGAATCAAACTTGATTTAACTGTCTTTTTTTAAAATCACACTGTAAGGACTAAAAATAGCTATTTTTTCATTGAATAGCACAAAAGAAAAAGTTAGAGAAGTCTGAAAGTAAAATCACATTTTCTCTGACAGAGGTTTGGCAGTCATGCTTAGTACTTCCCTCAACATATCATCTGGTCCTATGTCCTTACAGAATCAGACCTTCAGTGCAACCCCCATTCAATTTCACAGATGCATTGAAAAAACTAAAATAATTTAAGTATTTTAAAAAGGCTAAAAATATATTACATGCACTTCAAAATAAAATTTAGTCTCCAAATTATTTTGGTAGGTTTTACAGGCTGAAAACTTTTGTTGTTGTTGTTGGTTTTTTTGTTTTTTTTTATATGAACATGACCAGAGTTTCCATCAGCTTGGATTATATTAAATAGGTTGGGAGTGGGGAGAGAAGGCTGCTAATTGCAGGTATGAAAAGTGGGACCCAACATAAAAAGTTTGCTCACCCCTAAGTTTTTAAAGAGGCTCTCTGAATTTAGGCCTAGAAACAATATATTTTAACTATCTATGCATATCCATTGGCTCACATCAGCTGCACATAACTTATCTTTACTGTCTTCTGCAACCCTATAATTACATACAGCGCTGTGATTTTTTGCAGATGGCTGCTTTAAAAGAAGTGGTAAATGCTTCAGTTTGCAATCAGATGCAATTTCTTAAGATGGCAGTCTGTAGAGCTTTCACTTTAATTTGAGGAACTACTTGCTGTTACCACTTACATGTTCTCTCTCTAAATTCATTTATTGATGTAATGGTAAATGTTCCTGTTTCAAACAAACTATATAGTAACAACCTCCATTTGAAATATTAGTATTTCAATAACATATAATAAAACCCCCAAATCATATAATGTTTAGACTACCTACTACTATTATGGTCTCCACAGCTTTTTAGCAGCCTTTTGTAGATTTATCTTTGTTCTGGATTTTAACTACAGAAAATTGAATGTATTTTTATTTTAGTATTTAGGTTCTATGCTGGTAAAAGAGCTTAGAGGTACAGAATCAACACAGGATGCCTGTGCAAAGATGAGGGTAAGTCAATACACGTATATTTTTATGTTGAATAATTGATATGGTAGATGCTGTTTAGAGAAGTAAAGTTGCCACTTGATAATACCACATTATCCATTTATTTCCCACCATCCTTGAAATTACATTGGTATTCAACATAAAGTCCATTCTGCCCTGGATCTTGATTTTAAGTAATGGATATTTTATGTCAATTTTAATTATCACAATGATGCTAAGAGATTTGTACATATCTATTCACATTATGTACCATGGTTGTTGCGACTTCTTTGAAAATAAGTAGTTTTCATACATTTGAGCATGCACATTAGAGAGTATAAATCTTTTTTATTTCATTAATGTTATGGTTCATGCATGGTAATATAAATATAATTCACTAAATGGAAATTTATGTATAAAAATACACTAGTAAATAATTTATTAACATATTATAAAGTCATTTCCTAATACAGAGCACAGTGCTACAATCACTTAAAAGTATGATTAACTGTACTATTTTTAACAGTCCCATTCTGTTAATGAAACTACTCATGTATTTATGTTTTTGCAAGATCAAGCCATCAGGCCTATGGAGCTATATTCGTTTCTACTCTTAGACAGAAAAAATGGCAAATATTTGGAAACTACGTAGAGACATAGTAACAGAGAGTAAGCCGTGCTAGTCTATACACTATCAAAACAAAAAGCAGTCAAGTAGCACTTTAAAGACTAGCAAAATAGTTTATTAGGTGAGCTTGCGAAAGCTCACCTGATAAACTATTTTGCTAGTCTTTAAAGTGCTACTTGACTCTTTTTTCTTTTTTTACTTAGAGACAGTTTTTGTGTTGACCTGTTGCCTCATTCTAGCTACTTAAAGAAATGATTAAGAAGCCAGCTCTGGATCCAGCAGGCATAATCCTATTAGAAACACAAAATACAGGCAGCCTAGCTGTACAGTATCTAATTGTAACATACTTTATTACATGTAGCGTACAAGCGACTGAATTCTCATATACATAGTAGTCCGAAGAGTAATCTGTGCACATGACAAACTATAAGCATCATCTGTTCATTGGTTTCTGAAACTTACAGGCATCATGCGTGATGTCTCTTGAGTGCTAGGTTTAGCATTTATATCTGCTGTGGAGCTAAAAATGTGTAAAGCTCATGCAGTCAGACAATCATTTCCTTATTGGTTCCATATCTACAGTACACAGGTTTTCACACAAGCCATTCGAGCTACGGGCTGACAGTAATTTATGCTTTAGAAATAGCCTGAAGATCTGTGTTTTTTCTGCAGATTTTATAGTAATAATTTTTACGTGCATTAGAAACTCGTCCTCTTGGTGGAAACTCACCCTTTTTTGAAGGATCCACAATCTAATTTAGGTTTTCAGCACCTCACATTCAGATTAACTTTATTTTTCAGAAATATGCATATACAGACCTGAGGACAGAATTTGGCATCCCAGTAACATATGACATCCTCAATAAATACATTATATTTCATTCAACCCAGAACAACATCAAAATCGTTATAAATATGCTATGGCAAATGTATGTATGTTTAAAATGTGCTATCACTCTGATTCAGATTTAAATGACATTCCTTGAAGATCAATCTTATGAAAATCAGTTTAATATGAATTTTAGATTTTTCCCTGACAGTAACATAATGATGTAGAAAAACAAAAAGCAGTCATGTCACACTTTAAAGACTAACAAAATAATTTATTAGGTGATGAGCTTTCGTGGGATAGACCCACTTCTTCAGATCTACAGCCTTACCAGAAAAGACTCAATATATAAAGCACAAAGGTCCAAAAATTGTTTTTGAGGCTAACAAATCAGAAAAATTGCACACACACAAAAAAAAATACACAAGTTCAAAAAAGACCCATCAAGAGGAAAAGTGTGATAGGGTAGATATACACAGAATAAAATATTCTACATAGAATATTTCGAAATAACTATCCTAGAGTCTACACAATGCAACCACTATTTTGAAATATTTTTGTAATAATGATTTGGCTGATTTCAAAATTGTAAAATTCATTCTATGAGGAATAGCATGTATTTCAAAATAGGGGCTGTTTAGTCAGAGAATAGAGCCTATTTCAAATAAGCCTTAGGGCATCTAATGGCTCTATTTCAAAATAAAAAGCAGTCAAGTAACACTTTAAAGACTAGCAAAATAGTTTATTAGGTGAGCTTTCATGGGACAGACCCACTTCTTCAGATCATAGCCAGACCAAACTCAATATTTAAGGCACAGTGAACCAAAAACAGTAAGCAAGGAGGACAAATCAGAAAAAGATAATCAAGGTGAGCAAATCAGAGAGTGGAGGGGTGGGGGGAAGGTCAAGAATTAGATTGAGCCAAGTATGCAGACGAGCCCCTATAGTGACTCAGAAAGTTCCCATCACGATTTAAACCATGTGTTAATGTGCCGAATTTAAATATAAAAGCCAGCTTGGCTGTTTCCCTTTCCAGAACGGTGCGATAATTCTTCTTCAGTAACACACATACCTTTAGGTCATTGACAGAATGCCCCATTCCATTATGTTGACTAACTGGTTTGTGGATCTGGAGTGTTTTGATGTCTGTTTTGTGCCCATTGACCCTTTGTCTAAGGGAGTTAGAAGTCTGTTGGACAGACTTCTAACCAGTTAGTCTACATTTTAATGGAATGGGGCATTCTGTCAATGACCTAAAGGTATGTGTGTTACTGAAGAAGAATTATCGCACCGTTCTGGAAAGAGAAACATCTGAGCTGGCTTTTATATTCAAATTCAGCACATTAACACATGGTTTAAATCGTGATGGGAACTTTCTGAGTCACTATAGGGGCTCGTCTGCATACTTGGCTCAATCTAATTCTTGACTTTCCCCCCACCTCTCCACTCTCTGATTTGCTCACCTTGATTATCTTTTTCTGATTTGTCCTCCTTGCTTACTGTTTTTGGTTCTCTGTGCCTTAAAATATTGAGTCTGTTCTGGTCTGGCTATGATCTGAAGAAGTGGGTCTGTCCCACAAAAGCTCACCTAATAAATTATTTTGC
Organism: Carettochelys insculpta; assembly: GCF_033958435.1. Taxonomy (NCBI): domain Eukaryota; kingdom Metazoa; phylum Chordata; order Testudines; family Carettochelyidae; genus Carettochelys; species Carettochelys insculpta. The sequence continues at coordinate 289,766,338 of NC_134137.1, forward strand.
TAGTCTTTAAAGTGCTACTTGACTGCTTTTTGTTTTGATAGTGTATAGACTAGCATGGCTTCCTCTCTGTTACTATTTCAAAATAGGCGCTGTGTGTGTAGCTAAGGACTATTTCAAAATACACTTTTTGTGTAGCTCAAAAGGGGAAGGGGTAGCTCAGTGGTTTGAGCACTGGCCTGATAAACCTAGGGCTGTGAGCTCAATCCTTGAGGCAGGCATTGAGGTAACTGGGGTAAATTAATTAATTTTTAAAAAAAAATCTTTCAGGGATAGTGATCGGTCCTCCTATGGGTGGAAGGGACTGGATTCAATGACCTCTGAAGGTCTCTTCCAGCTCTATGAGATAGGTATAGGTAGCAGTGTTATTTCAAAATAAGCTATTTCAGAATAGCTCTTCTAGAATAGCGTAGGCTGAAATAAGGCTGCTGTGTAGACCTTAGTCTTTCTTAATCCTTAATAGAATCAAGAAAATTAGGAATGGACATAAGCTGCTTAATATGTGAGCTGTTTTAGTCCTTGCCCAAGATGGATTATCCCTTCCAGTAAATTTTTTAGTTGTTTGTGTTTCTAGATTTCAACCTGAGGATCACAGCCATCAGGTCTATGGGAATTGCAATCACTCTCTTGGAGATACACATGTCTCCTAGAACTGGAAGGGACCTCAGGAGGTCATCTAGTCCAGCCCCCTGCCCTTTTGGCAGGACCAAGCACTATCCCTGATATATATTTGCCCCGATCCTTAAATGGCCTCCTCAAACACTGAGCTCACAACCCCAGGTTTAGCCAGCTAATGCTCAAACCACTAAGCTATCAGTTATGTAGTGAATTGGAATTGCAGTATTGAAAAGAACCGTTGTTTTAATAAGGTCCCGTTTTCTGATTGTCCATTTTGCTTTTTTGAGTTTTACATCCTAGTATGTCATGTGATCATTTTGTTTGGAAATGAAAACTATTTAGAGTTGCTTGGAAGTGATTTCAACATGGGATTCCCACTGAAATTTTGGATTCCTTGCTTCTAAGAGCTTATCACTGCTCTTGATTCATCCAGAATTGTGGATATTTGGCAAAAACTACATCCAGGAGAAAGGTTACTTTTTTTCTCCCAGACACATAATTTGATTGGATTAGGATTTATTTTTTATGCCTGCCTGTTCAGTTTCAGATGACTTCTCTTATAACAGCTCTCCCTCCTTCTGCAAACCACAGAGCACTCTCCATATCTATTGCCTTTCTGCACCTGCTGTAAGGTGACCTTTGGTATTCCAAGATTAATTTTTTCTGGCCTGACACAACATGCTTTTATTAATTATATTGAGAAATACTTCCAAGAATTTAAGGACCTGCATCCCTCTCAGCATGAACTGGGAGATAGTAAAAGCTGTACTTTCAGATCAGATTATTGCCTTTGCTTCAAATCTCTGTAGGAACACGAAGGCAGAATGGAATGTCTTCACCTTTGGAAAAAAAAATCTCCCATCTGGAGCTAGGCAGATTCCTGTTTCTACTCTAAGCTCACAGTCGTGTCCACACAACTGCTTTCCTTGAATATTGACTATGCCTAGAGACCACTATGTTATACCTTCTACTAGTCCTATGAGCACATACATAAGGGGACTGTTTCACTGCAATTAATTAAAAAACCTTAAAGTTGCACCACCAAATCATTCAGATTCTAAACAATCACATCTCCAGTGGTATTTGAGAATTTGTATGCAAGGATAGATTCCTTAGATACCAATGCCTCTGTAGACAATAGGAAGACTTTTCTAGGTACGGAGCTATAAGGAGTCAAGGTTCTAAGGTCCTGATTCAGCAAAGAATGTGCTTAACTGCTGAGTTGCAATTTAAATACGAGAGCTGGCAGTATTACACAGTTCAGTCCTTCCATCTTCAATGAACACGATAAGCAGAATGGTAGCTGCCTTTCTCAGACAATGTGCCTTATAAGAAATGCAGAAATGGAATAAACAGGGGCAGCTTGTCAAGGCCCAAATCTTTTCCTCCTCCCCATATAAAGAGGAGAAGTCAGATGGAGATTGTGGCCTCTTTGGTTCAGTCATTCCTTCCCCCAAACAAAAGTGAGATAAGAAGATTGTTCACTCTCCCTTCCATGTGCCATGCAGTGGAGCTGACAGTGCTTGCAGAGGGAGAGAGGAGAATGGTGCATGCTGATAACTACTCTGTAAGCACCCCTGCCGCTCACCTCCCCATAAAAACCCATGGAATTTCAACAATGTCATTGTCTAAAATGTGGGGTCTGTAATTTCATGTCCTTCAATGTATGAGAGCTCGGTTTGCATTTCAGAGGGCTTAGATAAACAAAATTGATAAAAAATTATACGTAACAATTTGAGGCAAAAGGACAGAATTTGCCAGATTCCTGTAAAAGGTATCTATCTCATGTTGATTAAATTGGCTTGTGAAAAATACGATCTCATTCTGAGACTAAATGTGTTTTGTTCAGGCTGAAACAAAAACTATGAGTATGAAGAATGAGCAGGAAAATTGCTAGCAGCACATCAAGCACAATGAATAATACCTGTCATCATCACATCAAATGGTATATTTCTGCGTAGTTTGTCAGGCATGAGCTAGAGAGTTTTTTCATTCTTGATTTTTTTAAAAACTTTATGAATCAGAAATAAATGGTGACTGTTGCTCACATTTTGAGATGGGCTTGATACAGCTTTTATTGCTGAAGATGAGAAAGCTAGAAAAGCTTAAAAGGTAGGCGGAGACATTGGCAGTTGCACACATGCTGAGTCCTGGGAAGATTCTGGGTGAGGCTATTCAGAATTTTACGAATGCTACAATGGTTAGCCAAACCCAGTCTTGTTATGAATGTTTAAGAAAGTTAACCATAATAGATTTTTCTTGATATAATTTGATTAAAATAGTAAAGATATTCATACCAAGATGAGGTAGAAACTTACAGAGACATGCAAGCTGTTGTCTAGTATAATTCATTAGTGTTGTGTTGGGGTATGCAAGAGTGCTTATGGGCTCAAAAGAGGATCTGGCACCAAAATTAAGACATAATTTCTCAAGTGGTTTATAAAAGAATGAATTCTGAATGCCAGCATAGGTGGTCACTTTTAGTTAATATGTCACATGAAAGATTCACATTGCATTGTCATCATGATTCTGAATGTGAAGGCATTTGACAGGGTGGAGAGGTATTAGTTTGCTAATTCCAAAAGACATAGTTTCTTTCAATAAAGTGCATATATTTTAGATAAATCCAACAGATTTGACTTTATGTACTAATGTTGATCCTGAAACTGGATCCACATGGGCTCAAGGAATCTGCCTGTGAAAGGCTTGTTGCAAGATTGAGGGATGGTTTCGCACCATTTGAGATGTCAATAGATCCAAGGCATGGATGCTTCCAAGTGTCATCTTTTTTTATTATGACTTTGGGCCTTTTTGCCAGGACAGTTAGAGGAAATATCTTATTCAAAGAGATTACATTATTATAGCCAATAAGTATGTAGGTGATTTTGTAAAAACCCATGGAATCACAAAAAAGTTGGAAAATTTGCTTGACCATAGTAAGTACTGTCGAAAGTGCCTTGCTACAACACCAATTGGAGGAAAATAAATGACTGTTACTATTTTTCTCTCACACACAAACAGCATTGTCCAGTTAGATTACTCAAAATGTCAGTAAGGATATGTAATCTGCCCAAAAATTGTAAATAAGGCACTTGTGGGTAAAATGCAGGATTCCTGTTCTGAAACACTAAGCTTTGGGAGAGGTGGAAGTTGGAACAAATTTCTGCTAACAGTGTAGAGTCATGTTCAGATTTTTTTTAGAAAATGGTACTGACTCTGCAGTTTAATTATATATTTGGTAATCTCCACCTATAATCTTCAGATAGCTATCAAAAGCAAACACAGCCCATAATTAGCAGATTCATTTGGGAAAATAGAAAGACTGGATTAAACTTTAAGATTTTACAAACTCCTAAACTTGTACTCCCAATTTATATATTTATTATGTTGCTAATGGTTAGGAATAATTGAGTAATCTCTTTAAATAGTATAAGCAACATCTAATTTAGTTAGTTATAGAGGAAAAATATAGAAATTAATACGATTTTATATTGGCCACTATAACTTGATAACCAATCATAAACAAAATAAAATGAATAAATTGTATATTTCTATTACATTTGCACTCAAAGGTCCCCTCAGGATTGAGACTCTCGTCTCCTACTTGCTGCACAAACAAATTCAGAAACCTGCTTACTCCCTTGAAGAGTTTACATTGTAAGAACAGTGAACTGAAGGGAGGTGCTACCAAATACACATTTTAATTACAAATAAAATAACATACAGCAAACCCCATCTGCCTCTCAAGCAATCATTAATAAGAAGATTTTTAGGGATATAAAGGCAGGGTGGGTGCCAAATGAAATAGATGTGAACTGAGTTCATTTTCTAAGATTACACTTACTGGGAATGTCGATGGCTGCTACACAAGTTTAGGTATGCCAATTGCGTACCTAAAATCAATTTTGCAGGCGTCAACATTGGTTCCTGTGTTCACAGCAGAATGTCGATGGGAGCGCTCCTCCTGCTGACATTCCTTAATCCTTGTGGCTTGCAGGGTGTTCCAGGTTCAACGTTGATCCCGGAAAGCACGGTTTCGTTAAGCGTCTGATCTTCCACAGCTAGTGTAGACCTAGCCTCAGGCTACAGCTACACTTATTGTAGCAGATCAACTTCTCTGGGCTGACCTTCCACGGCAGTGTTTTGCACATGCATCTCAGAACTCCTCATGAGCCACCAGGATTAAGGAAAGTTGCCAGGAGGAGCCCTACCATCAACCTTCTGTTGTGAAGATAGGCACAAAAGTTGACAGCTGCAAAGTCGATCTTTGGTACGCAATTGGCATACCAAAAATTACATAGCAGATGTCAACCTTCAAAGTAAGTGTAGACATAGCCTAAGTAAGAAAACTGCTGACACAGCAGGCATTTACCTACGTCATTGTCTAAATCACTTCTTCCTGTCTTGATTTATTGGTTGGGAACGGGATTTATAGAAAAGTAGAAATCTGGTTTCTGATTCCTAGAAGATTTTGAGGCCTCAGTACCACATTACACAGTACACAGGAAGCATCAGATCCACTGACATGGCCCTTTTTCCAGGATTTGTGCCTTAGACATAACAAAGCAGAAATTACATCTAGAGAATTTATAAGTTGTTAACAGCTTGAATGCTGTATCAAACCCTTTATAGGCTGTTTACCATGTGACTTTCCTTACATGTCCTCTCAAAAATATGTTCTACCTTAATGGAGTTTAGTTATCCAATTAAATCACTTCAATCTTTAAAGGTAACATGGAAGAAAGAACTGGGAATTCAACTCCACAGTGGCCACTGGGAAATATTTCAAATGCGTCAAGACAATCACAAATTAAAATAATGTTTAAAATTATTCAGAGTATATTAGATACCAACACACATTAAACTATGCAAGTTAAATAACTAACAGATGCTGGTAATATGATAGCAAAGGGGATTTTCTGATGCATTTTCTCTCATGATATCTAGAGTTAGTGAATATTAAGTAGCAAGCATGTAACATTGAAAACATACGGGATTCTAAAATACCACACAAGTGTGAAAAATATGGTAGATTATTGTGGTATTTCAGCAGATGTCTCTAGATCTTTTCAAAGGTTATGGAAACTATTATTATAACAACTGCTAAATAATTAATGTGATTTAACAGTAAATAATTTTATCGTTATGCATAATTTGTTTCCATTTGTGCACACACTATTGTATGTCCTATAGACGTATAAAAGAAGCAGAGTCACTGCTCGAAAAAGATGAACAGATGAATGTTGATGAACATTCAAGGGGTCATGGTACTAAATGACCATGTTGTGGTGGTACAATTATTGATGATGCAACATTGTTTGAGCATATCTCAGTGTAGATCCCAGCATAGGTGCATCAGTGCTGCCTGTGCATAACACTGGATTCTTTTAAAGAACAACAGTGATTTGGGCCACACTTGTGTCATTCCTCATGCACAAAGGGTGAAACAGCCATTGCCATCCATGAGTCCCTGCTTACCACTCATGGGAGTAAGATAAAACCCAGTGAGTGCCTGATCCACTATTACTCAAAATAAATTGGTGAAAAAAAATTATCTTCCCTCTTCGTCTTTTCATGTCCTTGAATTGGGCATTCTTAGGGATGTGGGTGGGTGGGTGTGTAAGTACAATGAGAAAGAAGAGATGCACGCTCCCTGTACAGCAGGACAAGATTGCCAGTCACTGAGTGGTTGCTAAGCTGTCAAGGTTCAAATCTTGCCCATCCTGAATTCCCTCATCAATGGGCACAGCCTTTGCTCGGGGAGAGTTCAATATGCAGGTTGTGCTTAACTCGTTGACATCTATTCAAGCAATCTATGAGTCACATAAGTTTCAGAGGAAATGAAAACTTGAATTGGCATTGAAAGAGCCAATATCCATCAATGCTTCCCCGGCAGAAACGATATCCTAGAATCAGTCAGCAGAAGGGTGGCATCACAGGGGACACTATCAAATCTGCATGGAGAACCTCGTCACTGGCAATCTCAACACATAAGCTGACGTCAGTGCCCCGACACAGAAGGGTGATGCCAAGAGAAGAAGCCACATAGTGCATTAATATAGCTTCAGACGCCCATCCCACGAGGACGATATAAAACCTCATTCTGTGGACTAAGCCTCTAGGTCCTCCACATAGATGGCAACAGCACAGGGAAGAGGTTTCCCAGTACAAATGTTAACATCCATACCAGTGTTGACAAGATTTTTTGGTATTTTGAGCTTGAGAAAACCACTTAGGATTGAGCTGGGTAAGGAACTCTGGCAAAACCCAGCCACTCTTTGTCCTACTTCTAAAACAGTATGAACAGTTTTACAACAACCCAAATCCAGGGTCCTTGGTAGTGTCCACTGTCCAAGAGAAATCCAGGTCTTCAGAGGACATAGACCTTAGGACATAGACCAAAGAGAATTAGACCACTGGGGAGTGCTGAGCATACTTCTGTACCTCGCTAAAGATAAGCGTGACAAAATACCAGGCCCTGGTCACAAAACACAACTCTCTCCTCTGGGAGAGGCTCGCTTCCTTCTTAATGGAGATCTGCAGGAGAACAGGCAGGAACTGAACAGATCATAAAAGAGGTCTACTGGTAGCTAAAATAGTACTGACAGTGGCTTTGGAATGTATCTGGGACAGCTACAATGTCCAAGGCCACAGCAATCAAGATGACAGTCCTCTTGGTTATTAACGTTTAGAGTGCCGAGCAAGGTAGTAGCTGCTGCTGTGGCCCTGCCCTTTAAATGCTGGTGGTAACAGAATTTTTGAGGGGATAGAGCATCTACTTCTGTCTTTACATGGATGACTGTACGGCAAGTCCTAGTAGGAAGAAGCAATGAGCTTAGATATGTTACCGCTCTAGGTCTCCAACTGAAATATGAAAAATCATCTCTTATCTCACTGCAGATGATAGAGCTGATAGGAGCAATGATCGACTCCAGAGTGCAGAGTGTATACCGGCCAAAAACAGGTTTCTGTCACTGCACTCACTGCTGCTTGAGATAAAACCAAACCCCACTATATGGCGCACACTTGCTGTGAAGATTAGACCATATGTTGGATTGTACATGTGGGACACTGCTCACCAGACTTCACTTGCCATCTCTACAATTCTGACTCAGATCCATTTAGTCTTGAATGAAAATTTATACCTGGCTCATTCCCAGGGTGATGTCTGAATTCCATCTGAACCAACCAATCAATCAGTCTCTCTTCTTCCTGAAACCTCACTCCTTCATCAAGAGAGACATTAAATGTGCTGGACTTGTAAAGAGCTTTACATTACTGTATTCACAAACCCAAACCATTCAGGCTGTTTCTGGTTATTTCTGGCCATACATGACCATTCCAATGGCCAGTCCCATCACATAAAGAATATCTAAGTGGTATCTCTCTAGGTTGGCAGTTGCCTGGGCACTTCCCTCACAGCTTGCATCCCTTGACCTAACATGATGTCCTACTCTTGCTTTGGAAATGTGTCAGTTTCCAATGTCTGCAAGCATAACCCACTAACATTTATCTCACACTGTGCTTCAGACTGGGTGGCCAAAGCAAATGACAGGTTCGGGAGAGCAGTACTGCAATCTCTGTTTGACAAATGCAACTGATATTACTCTTCCCACTAGTCAGAAGGAGCACTGCTTGCCAGTCGCCAATCATGGGATTTACACTGATATCCTGAAAGAAGAAAGACTAATTCTTTACCCAATTCTAACTGATTCTGTGAGATGTTGTCAGTTTGGATCCTACAATCTGCCCTTCATCCTCACTTTCAGAATCCTCAGTGAATACAAGCTTCAAACTGCAAGAGAACTGAAGCCACTCCACTCTTTATGCCTTCCTGATGGCGCATGAGGATGCACAGGGCACTGTGTGGTTTCTCCTCTCAGCATAACCCTGACAAACACTGGTATGCAAAAGAATCCAGTCGTGCACACACGAGGCACTCGGGCACGTGCAGTGGCCTCCAAACTGGCACCATCATCTCAAAGAACATTCATTTTACTTTGTTTTACATCACTTGTCTTCAGAAATAATCTATCTCCGGTTTTCTCTCAACCTTGACATGCAGGGCAGCTAGTTGATGTACATAGAATTGGCTCTTCAGAGAGGATTTAAACACCAGCAGTGGCCTTGCAGATCATAGCTGAGTAGGGGTGTTCCATCTGTAAGGGGCAGTACAGGAGAAGGCCAAAGAAGTAACGAAGTGGGCTAATCGTATGTACACGTGGCATCATTGGCAGAGCAAAGGAGTGATTTGAAACAGACAGAATGGAAAAGTGTTGGGGGAGCAGAACTATGCAGAGCTTTGAGGGCAAAGACGTAAAGCTTGAACTTGCTATATTTGAGAAAGGGAGTCCAGTGGAGAGACTAACAGAGATGGTGATGTGATTGGACCAATGGACAGACAGAGTTAATATGGTGGGTTTGTTTTTATAAGGACTAGGAAGAAGTGGATAGTGTTACTAGGAAGGCCAGAAAGGAGGCAGTTAAATTAATTAAGATAAGAAACATTGTCTGAACAAGAGATTTATCTGTAGGGACAGAAAGAAAAGGACGGATGTTGGAGGCTGAGGTGCTAGATGATTAATCTGTGTTGTCATGTTTGTGAATATTTTGTCTGGAACTAAGTGTAAGTTGGGTGTACAGCTTGCTGTTCTGATGAATGGATATACTTGACCTTTTATGAATTCACCATCACATATTCTGTGAACTATCACTGACGTTTCTGAAGGAGCTCCTATTTAACATTTTTTTCACATACTCCTTTCTTCCCTCGCCCCATGTTCAGGAGAAATGTGGATGTAATTATTAACGTCAGTCAGATTTTGCTGCATTCTCTGAAATTGCCATTTAAGTTTTCATTTTTGAAGGGTTTTTTATTTGTTTGTTTGTTTTTTTGTTTTTAAGTTCTTCTGGTTACAAAAAGCTTTATTCAGTACAGATTGTCTTGTTCAGTTTCTCACCATTAATAAGAGAGAGACAACCAACTGCATGCATGTGTACACACACACGCACGCACACACGCACACACAAAGAATATATAGGGATTAACTATGAACCATGATTAGCAAAGACAGTTATTTTCATTGTTCATGGAAACAGACATTATTGCAGAATCTGGTTTTCAATTTCATGTTGTCATAAATGCATAATTCTATCTGAGTCCCGAGAGAACAAGACTTGATTAGAAGATCTGATCATTGACCCTCTCCTCCAAGCTCATGATTATTTTGCTGTCTACTGTTAATTCTATTTTTTGCTCAGACATGTTGTTTCCAGATACAGCAGCTAGTCCTTACTTTAGATCTGTGCTGTTTATTTTTTATATATCTAGCACACTATAAATATTGTAGTTCATCTAAGGCTGCGTCTATACTTACCTGGAAAGTCAACAGCTGCTACATGATTTTAGCTACACCAACTACATAACTGAAATCAACTTTGCAGGCGTTGTCTTCTGCAGCTATCTTCACAGCAGAAGGTCGATGTGTCCATTGACCTTTCTTAAACCTCGTGGCTCACGAGGAGTTACGAGGTTGACATTGACCTGGAAAAACACCATTTCATGAATGGGCAAAACAGTGCCCTGAAAGATAGACCCTGAGCGGTCAATCTTGCACAGCAATGTAGATGTAACCTTACTTAAAAGTTCTACTGATCTCTGTAGGTTAATTAGCAGTTTCGGTTTCTTTCCCTGTTTGCTCACTCTGACTTTAGTGTTATCCCTATATTTGATTGCAGCTGAGTTTGTTTTCCTGTCCAAAATATATATCACTGATCCCATCTCATATTTTTTTTCCATTTGTGGAGCTCACAGTGAATGAGTACTCTCTGAACACTGCTTACCAGCCAAGTACTAATCTATACTACAATAGTTTCATATGGTAGAGTTTTGTTCCTACTGGTATTTCACCTTTCTACAGTGCAAATGTAACCATTGCATTCCTTTTCTCTAGTAAATCAACATCTGTTGTGGGCTGTGGTGTTAGCTGTTTCACAAACCCAAAAAAGCATAGTCCAGAGAAGGAGATATATATTCAAATTAATTGTTTTTCTTTCACTTAAATTCACATATATTTTTTCCAATGGGAGAAAAAGTTAAACATGCTAGAACAGGCTACATTTGACAGTGCAGAACAAACTGTTCTAACAGCTGTCATGTTTTTATTTCAGAAGTCTACAGAGCAAATGAAGAAAGTCCCTACTATTGTTCTGTCTGTCTCTTACAAGGGAGTCAAATTTATTGATGCAACAAATAAGGTAGGTGTAATTGCTGGACATCAGATTTTATTCCTCATTGTGCTGGACAGGTTATCTGGTAAAAGCCACACGGGGACAAAGACTTAGATTCCAAGTTCTCCCACCCCTCCCTTTTCTTCCCTTTCCTGACCTGAACACACAGAGCACCACTCTTGATCTCCAAAACTCCACTCTTGCGGACAAGTGTAGCCTCACTGCTGGCAGGTCTGAATGGAAATGTCTCCATCTTTCTGCTTCAAAGGGAAGCTCACCCCAAGAAGGGTTTAACAGGGTGTCCCTCCTCACCTGAACAAACTCTCCCAATCTATTTTCCCTTTACACACATTATGCAGAAAAAGTATATGTTCCTTGCTTTTCAGAACAGCCCATATGGTGTCTTTTCCCAACCCCCATAAGTGTAGGAAAATTGTGATATTTGTACAAGACCCAATGTATCAAAGGTCAAGAGGCATGACGCTGGCATGATTGCTTCCAACCATTTTAAGTGAGTGTCGTAGGTTGTGCCTGCCTTTTGGTGCCCCCTTCTGACCAAGTATGGCTCTTCAGACTCATGCCTCAGTTTCACCTGAACTGAGGCTCCCTTAAAAAGTCCACACTTGTCAAGTATACAGAATTTGCCCCTTCAGGGGTATAATTTATTACTTCCAGCCTGAAGTCTTTCAAAGACAAAACTCATCTGGACTCAGCCTCACCTCCCTGATTGTCTGTGTTACCGCTGTCCCAGCATCTCTTACCAGAAGGCCAGGGATATTCCTCCTATTGACTCAGGAGATTCTTTACACCCTGCAGGCATCTGTTAGCTACTTTCGTCTGTCTCCCCTTTCCTAAGACCCAAGCAGCTTCCCTGTAGGCCCAATCGGATAATCAGTGTAGATGCACTGGACACTGCTCCTTTTCTTGCTGAGGCCAGTCACCCTGTGACAGGAAGTTTTACAAATATTTGCATGCCGTCTTCCTGAACTGCAGCAGCCTCTTCATAATCTCTAGGAGTCTCTTCATTCTATTGTGTACCAGGGCATGTGGTGTGTATTTTAAGGTTTTTTTTATTTAATTAGATTTGCAGCATTATAAACCACATCACAGATTGAAAGATAGAACATAGTGCTGGAAAGTATGATGATTTTTTGCTCAGTGAAAATAAAATTTGCAGGCTCCCTGAGGGGTCTGTAATGTGCTAACCTCTAAGATGTCAAGAAAATACTAATATCAATTCACGTGAATAACACCATTTGTGTTATTGCATGGTTTCATATGTGTGACTGGCCTATCTGGCCAGGTTACCAGTGTTTATGACTGTCTTGCATTGCTACGCTGGTGCATTTAACAGTTGAGCAAACTTTTTACATCAGGTCCCAGCTTTCATCCCCACAATTAGCAGAGCCTCATCGCCCCCCAACCTGCCTAATGTCATCCAAACCAACAGAAATTTTAGTTATGTTTGTATGAAAAAAAGAAAAAAACATTACAGCATGTAAGAAAATATGTGTATAAAATGTAAAATCTTTTTCAATTGGTATATAAACGTAAATACTCACATGTGAAAACAGAACTATTTCAACATTTTTAATGAGGTGGATGAGCCTGAGACCCTGCAGCCGATTGTGCTGCTCCCTCCTTAGGATATTTCATGCCCCCCACTTTGTGCACCCCTGCCCTATGCTATCCCATTATCCCTCAGCCTTCCAACTGCCAGTCACTTTATGCAGGCATTGAATTAGAAGTGGGTGTTCAGAGAGGCTTTGAATCTGGACAGGATAGTGGTCTTGTGGACCAGTTCAAGAAGGCTGTTTCATGGATTTATAAAGCCAGAACAGATATCTTTGTGATCTAGCCTGCCCTCCTGCATAACAAAGGACAGAGAACTTCCCCTAAATAGTTCCTAGAGCAGATCTTCTCATTTAGAAAAACAGCAAATTGTGATCTAAAAATAGCATGCATAGAGGAGTAGGGGAAATGACCTGAACTGACTATGGAAGATGTAAATTAAAAGCGTGTCGACTTTGGCACCATTGGCCAAGCAGACAGCCCAACAATTTCACTCAATTTACTGTGTTTCATTGAGATCAAAAATTGCTTTTTATTTACCTTTTCCTCCTTTCTTTTGGAGGAACTTGACAAATTTTATGTTTGTAAATATTCTGCACTGAAAACTTGCATTCCAGGATGCAAGAATTTTTCTATTTTGGCTAGAAAGATAAGTAAAGCCTCAGTCCTATCCAATTTCTCAAACAGCAGAATACTGTCTCACACTGCTATTAAATGTTTTCACAGATCATATGCGCAGGCTTAGCCATTTCAGGCTAAAGACTATACAAATGAATAAAACTTTTCACTCTTAAGTTGTTATGACAAGATAGGGGGTTTAAATAGCAGAAGGACTCATAACTCATTCCACCAGAGCTGTATCACTGGATATTTGCATTTGACTCATACTTTGATTCAGCACATTGTTGAGAGCAGATACAAGTTTAGAAAGAGCAGACTCTAGCTTCTTTATTCTTGATTACATCTCATTTCCTGCTTTCTGGAAGATTTGTAATGCTAAGTCGTCTTCTGAGATTTTTGGTGGGGAAGTCAGCTGAGACAAGTTAGAGAGGTGATAGGAACATTACTTTACAGTAATTAGAGCTCATCAAAGGTGTGCCTTAGCAAAGTCATACTCAACTTCCTTTCTTTATTTCCTTTCAGAGCTACTGAGAATCTTTTTTAGCCCAGTAACTGAGTGGCATTTTGTAGATGGGACCTTTCATACCCTTAGAATTTTTGGCCAGTGGTAGAGGGGTGTTTGTAATGGTTTCAGTGCTTACACAGCAACATTATGAAAACAAAAAGCAGTCAAGTAGCACTTTAAAGACTAGCAAAATGGTTTATTAGGTGAGCTTTCGTGGGACAGATCCACTTCTTCAGACCATAGCCAGACCAGAACACAGAGAACCAAAAACAGTAAGCAAGGAGGACAAATCAGAAAAAGATAATCAGGGTGAGCAAATCAGAGAGTGGAGGGGTGGGGGGGAAGGTCAAGAATTAGATTGAGCCAAGTATGCAGACAAGCCCCTATAGTGACTCAGAAAGTTCCCATCACGATTTAAACCATGTGTTAATGTGCCGAATTTGAATATAAAAGCCAGCTCAGATGTTTCTCTTCCCATAACGGAGTGATAATTTTTACTTCTCCTGGTGGGTAATTCAGATTTATGAATATTTGGTAAAGTTCTTGTAGTTTTAAGTAAAAAAACAAATCGACAGGGCCAGACGAATACCCAGAGACCAGCTACTCCAAGATCGGCCCAAAAAAGCCAAGAACGGAACACCACTGGTCATCACCTACAGCCCTCAACTCAGACCACTGCAACGAGTTATTAAAGACCTACAACCTATCCTTAATCAGGATGTTACACTCCAGAAGGCCCTGGGTGACATGCCTGTTCTCTCCTACAGACAACCTCCCAGCCTCATGAGGATCCTCACTAAGAGCCACAGTCTATACCCCAGGAATACCAGTCCTGGAACCTTTCACTGCAACAAAGCCCGCTGCCAGCTTTGTCCACATATCTTCTCTGGAAATACCATCACTGGACCTAACCAGGTTACTCACAGAATCACGGGCACTTTCTCATGCTCCTCTACTAACATCATATATGCCATCATGTGCCAACAATGCCCAGGTGCTTTGTATATTGGACAGACTTCTAACTCCCTTAGACAAAGGGTCAATGGGCACAAAACAGACATCAAAACACTCCAGATCCACAAACCAGTTAGTCAACATTTTAATGGAATGGGACATTCTGTCAATGACCTTAAGGTATGTGTGTTACAGAAAAGGAATTATCGCTCCATTTTGGAAAGAGAAACATCTGAGCTGGCTTTTATATTCAAATTCGGCACATTAACACATGGTTTAAATCGTGATGGGAACTTTCTGAGTCACTATAGGGGCTTGTCTGCATACTTGGTTCAATCTAATTCTTGACCTTCCCCCCACCCCTCCACTCTCTGATTTGCTCACCTTGATTATCTTTTTTCTGATTTGTCCTCCTTGCTTACTGTTTTTGGTTCTCTGTGCCTTAAATATTGAGTCTGTTCTGGTCTGGCTATGGTCTGAAGAAGTGGGTCTGTCCCACGAAAGCTCACCTAATAAACCATTTTGCTAGTCTTCAAAGTGCTACTTGACTGCTTTTTGTTTTGATAGTGTATAGACTAGCACAGCTTCCTCTTTGTTACTAAGCAACATTATGGTTCATCAGCTATGACAATGTCCCAGAAGAACACTAGCTCATTTCAGGCAACCACTTACAGAGTGAGAGGGTTTTGTATAAAAACTGGGTGAAGAGAAACTCAACCAGTTGTGTCAGACCATAGAAATTCATGATCTTTCTTTCAAGCAAAAATCTGTGTATGGATAAATGACAAAAACCTCGAGATGTCAATTTTTAATGCTACAAAAGACTGTTGTGAGTTCCAACTCATTTTAAAACACAAAGCTCTAAACCAGACTCTTTATGCTGAGTCCAGGGTCACTTGATAGGCTTCCCAAAGGTTAGCAATGGACTAAAGCTTTTTCAAGTTTATAGCACATTTGAAACCAAGTGAGTTTTATGTGGCTTCTGGTTTGGGTTAACATTTCATACAGTTCTAATATCTTTTGAACATTAATTCTCTTTTCATCTTTAATGAAACATTGATAACACACCATGTAATGTATTACAGCTTTATTTATAAGAAGTTAAAGGCTTGCTTTTTAGTGTGATATTAATTCTGGCAAAAAAAAATTTTTGCATAGGCCAACATTCTTGAAACAAAAGACCAAAAGAACTATAAAGAACAAAAGAAATATAGAGAAAACCACATTATTGTGTTTTGCCTAAAGCAACATAAAATCAAATGAACACTAAATATAATTGAGTATAAAGATCTCCACAAAGGGGTGTCCATCAAGGCCTAATAATTGTTTGTTTTCATTTGGTATGAGTAGTGCATTATACGGAAATAGAAATCAAATAATATGCTACAACAGTTTAAGAGGATTATGCCGCGTCTTCAGTTACAATTTTTTTGGAGTGTTGCATAATTTGAATATAAAATGTTTGCAATGCTGCTCTTTTATCCAGAGTTTACTTGCTCATTATTTCCTCAATTAGATATTAATAGCCATTTCAGAAAACATGCTAATTATGCAAGTGAGTCTTGGCAGGTTATAACAATACAGGGAGTGTAGTTCAAATGACCAAGTCTGAATTAATATCCCCTCCAAAAACAAGAGACGTGGTCAAAGAATGCTTTTAATTTGCATAAATGTTACTGACACAATGAGCAGACAGAGATCTCACCGACTGTGACACTTTCATCATATAGGTTATGGTAATACTCTTTGTTTAGTGTCAGAAACAGTGTATAGCAGCACTACAGTATTTTAATCAAGTAACGATATCATAGGGCAGAGAGGTGTATTCTGTGTGTGGAAATGCAGGAGCTACATTGAATAAGGCTGTGATTTAAGAAAGCACTTACCCATGTGGTGAAGACCATATGTATTTATTAACTCTTTTTGAGTGTGTGTCTTTGCTGAAATATATAACCATAAGTCAGTCTCCCCTTTGGCTTTCTGGGCCCTCTGGGCTAAACAAGGTGAATATACAACAGACATCTCAAGCAGGTGAACATTCATTATTTTCTCCTAGGCTTTATACAAAGTCAACTTTTCACCCCATCAGGCAGACATACAGCATTCTGTAGTTTAATGTGGCCATTACTTAAGTGTCCCTGTCTGCATGAATAGTCTGATTTCTCCATATCCCTCTTGTAGGGTGCTCTTTGGAGTAAATTGAGATATATTGCCACGTTTTTCCAAAGTAACCCGTTTCCTAAGTAGAAACCCCTTTAACAGCTCTGTACTATACTTTGATGAGTATTATTATTTCTGTCTAATGTGGAAGAATCAGACTGAATTTCTTCAAACTTCAAATATAAGGATCAAGAGTGCACACCTGCAGTGTCCTATCTTGTCCTATTTATACGTGGACTGCATTGCTATCATATGCTGATTGTTAGAACAGAAACAGCAGCATCAGTGGGCATACAAGTAGAAAATGAATTATCTGTTATAGTTATTCTCTCACCTGTGTCCCATGAAAGATACCACTTTTATCACAGGATGCCATGTAAATTGTACAGTGCTCTCATTTGAAAAGCAGCAGAGAATTGGAGGAAAGTTCCAGATTTTTGCAGGTTCCTGTCAGATTCGCAGTTGGTGGTAAATAATATTTTGGATATCGTTGAAGGGGCCAGAATTCAATGGTCTTTGTAAGAAACTGAAAGTGTGCTATTTTAATCACAGTTTAATTAAAACCTTGTATCTCTGAAATATTTTAGTACAGAAGATGACTATAGCCTTAACGTGTTAAAAACTGGTTAAGTTATTACCTGAGGGGCATTTACCCTTAACCCCCATGTTCACTGAAAAATAGTGATGTTTCCATTCTTTTTTTAACAGAATATTATTGCTGAACATGAAATCCGCAACATTTCCTGTGCCGCACAAGATCCTGAAGACCTCTCAACATTTGCATACATCACTAAAGACTTAAAGACTAATCACCACTACTGCCATGTATTCACTGCATTTGACGTGGTCAGTTTACAGAAACCGTTTCATTTGACAATTTCTTTTATATATCATTTCATTAAAAATTAACAGGATAAAATTAGTAATATTAAATGTTACATATATTGAAAAGGTTTAGAGATACTTGTTGATAAGATGACACCTCTGCAGGATTGCAAAGCATTTCTCTGCAATGTTAGCTCATTTCCCTTCACTCCTCTGTAGAATAATTTTCCACTGTAAGAAATTTACTCAGGTTTCTCAGCTGTTGATTCTAATTAGCAGGTTTGGTAAAGAGCTTTCTCCAAAGCAATTTAATACATACAATTCCTTTACCTGGCTGCTATGGGAGTGGCTCAGAAAGTTCTTTATTAAAAGTTTGGTCACCCTTTGTGAAATCTTAAGACATTATAAAGAAAAAAAATCTTAAGTACCCTCAAACTCTGATCTGTTTCCATGAAACAGCAACATATTGCACATTTGGACTGACGTACTTTATGCTTTTGGGACTTAATCCAACAAGCAGTTGAGTACTTTGGCTCAATCCAGGAAAGCAGGTAACTTTAACTTGAAGCATGTGAGTAGTCCCATTGAAATCAATAGCAATGTGAATCCTAGAAATGAATGCATGATTGAGCAAATGGTGTTGGCAGTAGCACGTTGGCTGCCTCAACCATGAAATGCTGTTCTATGAAAGAAAACTTCTGGGGGAACATGGGGTTCCCCAATCACTGTTTGAGGATACTCTTCCCCATCTTGACTCACCAGCCTAGTAAGGCAGGCTTTGAACTAGGAAAGAGAGGAAGTGATAAATGCCTACACATGTATTTTTTAACAAAGAGATGACCTTAATAGAGCACTAAATATCAGACAGGAAATGGAAAATTATAGTAGAGACATAAGAGCACACATAGGGGTAACAGTCAGGGAGTCTGCTCAACTTAGATGTCTTACCACAAATACAAGTAAAATGGAGAACAAACAGGAAGAAATGAAAGTTTTAGTCCATAAGATATATTGGCTGTGTTTATGGTAGCTCCCAACTTCAAAGGGAGCATGGTAAGTAGGTTGTCGGGAGATTATCAATGAAGTGCTGCAGTACATATGCAGCGCTTCATTGAGCTAATTCTGCCCTGCGGCATCTTCAAAGTGGCAAACTTCAAAGTGCCGGCTTGCGTGTAGCTGTGGCTAACGCACGGGTACTTAGAAGTTTGAGGAGTAAAGGGACTTCAAAGTAGCCCGGGCACTTAGATGTACCTGCGGGTTAGCCGCGGCAACACACAAGCTGTCACTTCGAAGTTTGCCTCTTCGAAGTTGCCAAGCGGGAGAATTAGCTTAATGAAGTGCTGCATATGCACCGCAGCACTTCCTTAGTAATCTCCCAACACCCTACTTACCATCCTCCCTTCGAAGTTGGGAGCTAGTGTAGACCCAGCCATTATGACTTAATGGCATCACAAACATTTGGTGGGATAAATCGCATGACTGGAATATTGGTATAGAGAAGCTTGGCGTGTTAGTCAAAGAGAGACAGGAAAAGTGGGGGGAAATGTTGAATTATATGTTAAAAATGTGCACACTTGTTCTGACATTCAGAAGGCAGTGAGAGGCAGACCAGGTGAAAATCTCTGGGTTGAAGATTAGAGAGGAAAACCAGGGTGACATCATGGTAGAGGTCTGCGTCAGACAACCAAATGAGGACTAGGCATATAAGGCCTTTCTTGAACAAATAACAGATCCAATACACAAAATGTGGTAGTAAGGTAAGTGGGGGGGCGGGACTTTGACTACACAGAATTGCTTGCAAAAGTAATTTGACAAAACACAGGATGTCTAGGAAGTTCTTGGATTGTATTGAGGACAACCTTTCGGTTCCAGAAGCTGGAGGGCAAAATCAGCAGGACAGCCATTTTATATTTGATTCTAACCAACAGGAAGGAGTGGGTTGCAAATCTGAAGGTATAAGGCAGTTTGGGTAAAAGCAATCATGAAATAATAGATTTAATTATTCCGTGGAAATGGACTGACAGCAGCAGAATACGGACAATGGTCTTCAAAAAAGCAGACTTAGAAAACTGGTAGATAAGGTGCCATCGGAAGGAAATCTAAGGGAGAAAAGAATTCAGGAGACCTGGCAGTTTCTTAAAGAGACAACATTAAGGGCACAACACTAAACTATCCCAAGGTGAAGGAAAGATAGGAAGCCTAGTAAGAGACCAATATGGCTCCATCAGAAATACTTTAATGAGTTTGAAATCAAAAAAGGAGTCCTATAAAATGTGTAAACAGGACATATCACTGAGGATGAAGACAAAAGAATAGCATGAACATAGTGGGACAAAATCAGAAATGCTAAGGCACAAAATGAGTTTCACATAGTAAGGAATATAAAAGCCTAGACTTTGTTCTATAACTAGTAGCAAGAGAAAGATGAAAGTGTCATTCTCTGTTTAGCAGAGAAAGGCTGTGTCTACACGTGCCCCAAACTTCGAAATGGCCATGCAAATGGCCATTTCGAAGTTTACTAATGAAGCGCTGAAATGCATATTCAGCGCTTCATTAGCATGCGGGCGGCAGCGGTGCTTCGAAATTGACGAGCCTTGCCGCCGCGCGGCGCGTCCAGACGGGGCTCCTTTTCGAAAGGGCCCCGCCTACTTCGAAGTCCCCTTATTCCCATGAGCTCAGGGGAATAAGGGGACTTCGAAGAAGGTGGCGTCCTTTCGAAAAGGAGCCCCGTCTGGATGCGCCACGCGGCAGCAAGGCTCGTCAATTTCGAAGCGCCGCTGCCGCCCGCATGCTAATGAAGCGCTGAATATGCATTTCAGCGCTTCATTAGTAAACTTCGAAATGGCCATTTGCATGGCCATTTCGAAGTTTGGGGCACGTGTAGACGTAGCCAAAGAGAAGTAATAGTAGATGACATCGAGACAGCTAAGGTATTTAATGCCTATTTTACTTCAGTCTTTACTAAAAAGCGTAAGGATGACCAGATACTTAACACTATTAATCTTAAAAACAATTGGGAAATAAAAAAAGCCAAAAGTAGGAATAGACGCGATTAAAGAATGTTGAGATAAATTAGCTGTATTGATGGCAGCAGGACCTTGTTTTGTTGGAGTACAGACTAACCCAGCTACGTCTCTGTTACTGTTCAGCTTTGACTGTGGAGTGAAGAGCATGATTAAGGTCATGGAAGTCACAGATTCCATGATTTCCAGGACTTCTGTGACTTCTGAAGTGGCTGACGTTGCCCCCAGGGAGCACCTGAGCAGCTCAGGCAGTCCCTGAGCCAGCTGTATCAGCCACTGTTGGGGCAATCTCAGGCCAACGCACACACTGCAGCAGCAGGAGTTTGAGTGCTGGATGGGATTGGGTACCGGAGTGTTTGGGGGATCTAGGTAGTTCTTACTTTGGGGGTCTCCCCAGTAGTGTCTCTGTTACGAGCTCTGCACACTGCCTCTACCTGCAGGCCCTGCCCCTGTAGCTCCAACCTGTCACAGTTCACAACCAGTAGAGCTAGGTAGGGGACCTGCCAGTCTCACATGCAGTCCCCTGTTCCTCCCTCCCCCAAGCACTATCAGGGATCCCAGGCTGGCACCCACATGCCCCACTGGCCTTCTCCCATGAGCACCTGCAATGACCCCTGGACCCCCTCCCCTCAAACACCTGCCATGCCCTCAGACTGCTCCTCCCAAGATTTAGTCAGAGGAATGTAGTACAAATCACAGAGCAGTGACAGACTGTGGATTTTTGTACTACCCAGTGACCTGTCCGTGCCTTGTACTAAAAATACCCGTGCCTAGAATGTAGCCTTAGTTATGATACCTGAAGATGACACAAGCTGAGAGACGGTTCTAGTGCTTGGGAGTACAAGATTAGAGTTAAAAAAAAAATTGACGAGTTGGAGTTGGAGAATTGGTCTGAAATCAACAACATGAAACTCAACAAAGCGAGTGCAAAGTACTAAACATAGGGGTGCAAAATCAAAGTTACAGCTATAAATTGGGAAAAGAGTGACTAGATAGTAGTAGTGCTGAAAAGGATATGGCTTTTTGCAGGCAATCACAAATTGAAGAGGTGTCAACCGTGTGGTGCAGCTGCTAAAAAGGCTAAAAGAATGCCAGGTATATTATTAGAAATGTATGTAAAATAAGAGAGGTAACTGTCCCACTCTACTGGGCAAAGGTGAGGCCTCAACTGGAGAATTGTCTTCTATTTTGGGGACCACACTTGAAAGTAGGTTAAAAAAATTGGGCATGTTTAACCTTGGGAAAAAATAAAGAAAACCCAGGGAGACCAGATAAAGTCTTCAAATATGTGAAGGGCTTTTTTAAAGAGGGTAGTGATTGATTGTTTTCCATGTCCATTGAACGGATGACAAGAAGTAATGTCTGCAAGCTTCATCAAGAATGATTTAGGTTAGTTTAAATATTAGGAAAAAATTTCCAACTATAAGCATACGTAAGCACTGGCTGCTAAGGGAGGTTGTAGAATTCCTGTCACTGTATATTTTAAAAAACAGGTTAGACCAAGGACGGAAATCTCCAGCGCCCGGATCACGTGTGGTTTGTTGAGGTTTTTGTTAACCAGAGTATCTACAGGCACAGAGCTCTGCAGTTCCCAGTGGCCACAGTTCATCATCCTGGCTGATGGGAGCTTCAAGAAGTGGTGACCCAGCTTATGCCGCTTCCTGCACTCCCATTGGCTGGAAATGGTGATCTGTGGCCACTGGGAGCTGTGAGGCTCCATGACTACAAACACTTAATTAAACTGTCTGGCAGTCTGGCAGTGGCTAACCCTGATGAACTGCATGTGGCCATCATGATGGAGATTCCTCACCTCTGGCTTAGTCAACCCAGCCACAGTGCTCAAAAATAAGGGGCTTGATCTTATAATAGTTAAAAAATTATATGGTTAGATTTTTACAGCAAGTTCAATTAATTACACAATAGAAAAGCTGAGGGTATAAAACTTTCCTTGCTAATATATACAATTACTTTAAAACATTTATATCAAATATTTATATTTACTTGGATGAAATACTATGGCCCCTTTTCATCTGCAGCTTCTTTCATGGCTTATCCGTCCAATATTGGATTTGTATGGTCAATTATGATAACCACATGTCAGTCTATTTCCGAATGTTTGAGTCTGAGAGTTTTTCCTTCTAAGACGAAATTATTTTGTGTGACTTGCATATATACTATCAAAGGATGACGTGCCCTGTCGTAGCAATCATTGCCAGGTATTTTGATCTGATGATGTAGATTCCCAGGATTTTGGATTGATGTTGAATTTTTTCATGGCGTTTTTGCCTGTATCCTTGAATCTTAGCTTTGGTCTTCTTCTGGTTCTCAACCCACATGACAGTTCACCAAAGCGGATTTCTTTGGGAAGACGTTCATCACCCATTCTTCTCACATGACCAAGCCATCCTAACCTTCTGCTGTTGAGGATCGCTATGAGGCTGGGTATGCCAGTTCTTGACAGGACATCTGCATTTGAAATTTATCTTGCCAGTTGATATTCATAATTCTGTGGAGGCAGTGAAGACGGAAGCTGTTCAGTTTTTTCTCCTGGTTCGAGTAGGTGGTCCATGCCTCAGGATCCTATAACAGGATACTCAATCCACATGCCTAATAGATTAGTATCTTTGTTGTCACTGTCAGCTTAGGATCATTCCATGCTCACTTTGTAAATCTGCCGAAAATCGTAGCTGTCTTCTTGATTCAGATGTCCAGTTCTTTATCCATGGATGGGTTTGTGGTGACAGGAGATCCAAGGTAACAGAATTGTTGAACCACATGTAATGGGCTGTTATCCAAAATAACATTGGGTCGCTGAGGTATACCTTGAGTGAATACAATAGTTTTCTTCATGCTTATGTCAAGGGAAAACAACTTGCAAGCTGTGGATAGCAAATCCATCAGTGACTGTAGCATGTCTTCATTATGAGCGATGAGAGCTGCATCATCTGCGAAGAGGAGTTCCCTAATGAAGATGTTTTTGACCTTAGTTTTGGCCTTGAGTCTTGCCAGGTTGTCGACAAAGCCATCAAATCTTGTGTGAAGAAATACAGCGCTGTGTGAGTTTTGAAATGTACAGTTTAGTAGAACTGAGAAGAATATGCCAAAGAGGGTAGGGGCAAGAACACACCCTTGTTTGACTCCACTTTTCATTGCAAACGGTTCCAATATATATCCATCATATTGCATTGTTGCTTTCATGTTTTTGTGAAAGGATGTTATGAGTTTGAGTAGGGTTGGTGGGCAGCTGATCTTCATTAATAATCTCTATAGTTCTGATCTACTAACTGTGTCAAACACCTTTGTTAAGTCCACAAATGCTATGAATAATGGCTTTCCTTGTACTCTGCATTTTTCCTGTAGTTGTCAAAGTGAGAAAATCATGTCCATTGTTGACTAGCCAGCCCTGAAGCCACATTGTGTTTCTGGGTAGACTCAGTCTGTGAATTTTTCAAGGCATTAGAGAATGACATGGGCAAATGCTTTGCCTGTGATGCTTAATAACAAGATGCCTTTGTAGTTGTTGCAGTCACCCTTGTCGCCTTTGTTTTTATAGAGAGTGATGATGTTTGCATCCTTCATGTCATGTGGGACATCACCTGCTCTCCAACATTTTAGGAGTAAGTCACAGAGGAAGGGGATGAGCACAGCCTTGTTTGCCTTCAGGACTTCAGCTGGAATTCTGTCATTTCCTGGTGCTTTTCCGTTGGAGAGAGCATCAACAGCTTGAGAAAGTTCCTCTACCGTAGGCTCTGCATCTAGTTCGGACATTTCTGGAAGAGTTGGGGTGAGGTTGTCAAGTTCAGGCTGTATTGTACACTCGTGGAAATAAAGACTTGAGTAGCGTTCCACCCATCTGGACATCTGCAGCTTTTTGTCTGTGGTCACCTGTCCATTTAAATGCTTCAGTGGGGCGACTTTGGTAGTGTTTGGTCTGAGTGCTTTCTTCAATCCATCATACATGGTTTTCAGGTCACCCAAATCAGATGCCTTTTAAATATTAGAATATAGGTCAGCCCAATACTTGTTCACACACCGACTGGATTCTCTCTGAAGAACAGATCTTGCGTTTGAAGTTGATCTCTTGTGCTTTGAGATGGGTTCTTTATGTTATTTGGATGTGCCTTGTAATTTTCTTCAAGAAGAGGCCTAAGAATGTCAGCACTTTCATCGATCCACATCGATTTACTTGGATGAAATATATTCTATATTTAAAGAGGAAAGTACCTAGATAACTGAACTGCCTCTCAAGAGATCCTCGGGACACCATGGTAACTAGCTACCACAAGTGGCCTCTCAAGTTGTTTTCAAACTCATAAGAGAAAATGGATACTAAACTTTTTGTATCTGTTGTTCTTTGAGATATGTTACACGTGTCCATTCAGAGTAAGTATGTGTGTGACCTGAGCACAGTCACCAGAAATTTGTCACTCAGTGGTAAGCATTGGAGTGGCTATGGCATCCTCTGGAACCTAATATTTAGCATGCTGAAGTAAGGGGCCCAAACTTTCAGTTCCTTCAAATCTTCAGTTCCTTCTTTCCAGCCAGCTCCAATAAATACATGGAGGAGGGATGGAAGGGACATGTGCAATACACCTTAAAGAACAGCAGTTACAGAAAGATTAACTGCTTTTTCTTTGAGTGATTGCACATGTCCATTCCAATGTAGGTGACTACCTATGCTGTCAGCAGACAGGATACTGAGCTAGATGGATCTTTGGTCTGACCCATATGGCCATTCTTATGCATATCTATATGGGTGAACAAGGAATTCAAGACTGGGCCCAGTTGCAAATTCTGCTTTAGCATGGATTTTTTTTCCAGCTTAACTGTATAAAGCTTTGAAAATGGCCTTATGGATATTAGCTCTCAAGAGAGAAGCCAAAATATCAGATAAAAGCACTTCATTCTCATTTTCAGGGGTAAACCCATATGCCTTGATGTCTCAAAAATCTTGTTTCTAGGAATAATTTCTACAGCTACTACTTACTATGGAAACAAACAACTGAATAAGTGCACATTACATTATTACTTTACATCTTTCTGTGGTGTCATTTAGCTATTTGTAAAAATTGCACACACATGTAAAAGCATCAGAATATATTGTGCGTATATTCTTGAAACACATTTCCCATGAATATAAATCAGTTAGATATATCAGAAACAATTCAGCCAAGTCTGAACATGCCACTTTGGCTGTTGCTGTTCAGGCAGTATTGGTAGGTGGTAAATAGAAAGGTTTAATAATTTTAAATAACTGTTCCAGACATTTAGAAGACATTTTAGTTTTCATTAAATATTTGTATTGATTATTTTTCTTTCTGATGAGATTTTGATGTGAATAGGGAATAGAAAGAAAATTAAATTTAGATTTAAAAATATTAGTCCTTGGTCAACATGATGTGTTATTAATTAAAGAGATTGGAATTAATGAAAAGTGAACCAGCTGGAACTGCCTTGATTGAGTGAATTTCATTTACTAATTTCCCAATCTTTTAAAAAGCTCATAATATCTACAGTGTACTGTCTCTTGCCAATAAGGTTTAATCACAAACACATATAGTTCCGGGCATAGTGGATATAATACAATTTTTCTCTGCCTTCTAACTGGACACTAGAGATTGAGGATAATTCCCGTATCTTTTTTACCTTCCTTACGCTGGGTGCATTGCTAAATAGTGTAAGCACTTATCATGGCTATTTTAACATATACAGATAGACTTTCATTTCTGGCTGTTTTAACATAGTATTCTCCTGGTACCGTAATTCTCACCAGGGAGCTGCCTGTTCAAATATTCTCTCTGTTTTATTTTTATTTTTGTTGCTCGGGATGTAACATTTTTGGTGCAACCACAAGCTCCATCAGAAATAGCTAAATGAGTACAACATAAACATACAGTAGATTGAGATCACATTTTCTATTTAAAGTACGGTGCTTGTTCCTATGGTAGCTTGATATGGCAAGCAGATTTTTGTTCATAGAAACAATAGAGTCCTGGGCTATATACCACATTTATAAATAACTGCAAGAGTTGGTCTTATATTCAACACATTACAATAGTTCTTTCCAGCAAATCCAATTGTATCAGTAGAAAAACGTGCATTTGCATTTATTTTGTTCCTAGCAATATATTTGGGCAACTTAAAATAATAAAATTAGCTCCTTTTTTAACTTGTAAAAAATACTTCCTCTCATTTCACATTTTTCTGGGGAGAAGAAATCAAATTTAATGTAAGGAGAGGTAAACTATGGGATTTGTTCATATTTAGTAATATGGGATGATTATGTGCTATTTAGCATGCTCACAGATTAATGTTTTTTTATGAAAATATCCAAAATATCAGGCCTTGAGAATATTGTACCAAGCTAGGACCTGATTGACCAATACAATACAAGGTATGTCTACACTGCAGCCTTATTCCAAAATAAGCTATTCCAGAATAGCTTATTTCGAAATAAGGCTGCTACACACAAAACTGCATTCTGAAGTAGCATTTAGCCATTTTGAAATGCAGCATCTACACAGACAGTCCACATCTACACTACAGTGATGCTTCAAAAGATCTGTTCCAGAAGATCTTCTTTTGACAGTTTGTCCACGCATGCACAAAAAAGCAAACCGAAAGATCGATCTGATCTTTCTATAGACAGCATCCACACAGCCCCCGCTCTTTCAAAAGAATGGCCCGTGGATTGTAAAATCTGGTGCCAGGAGAACTGCTCCTTTGAAGAAAAAAAAAGGGGGGGGGGGTGCTACACGTGCTTTTTTTGAAAGGAGGTGTTCTTCCTGATCTGTGAGTGGAAGAGGGCTTTCAGAAGAAGAGCCGCATTCTTTGGATTTCAGATCAAAACAGCACATTTTGGCTGTGGCCACACTAGCAGCTCATTTAGAAAATTATTTTGAAATGAGGGGCAATTTTGAAATGAGCAGGAGAGCGGCTACACAGCAATTGCTCATTTTGAAATTCATTTTGAAATTAAAAGGCGTTCACTAACACGGCTACCCCTCCGATACCATTTTGAAATGGTTGTTCCACTCCCGTTTTGGGAACAACGCCTCCTTTCAATGTTAATTTCAAAATTAAACGTGTGTAGCTACTCCCTGCTTGCCGTTTCAAAATGAAAAGTCCTCCACAGAGCCGGCCCCTCCCACCAGCAGCCAGAGCTCTTTGGCTGTCAGCTGCAGGTGCCTTAAAGCAGCAGGGACACAGAAACCCCATGCAGGAAGCTGGAGTGTGCTGGCAGAGGTAGGAGCACGAGATGGCCAGACGACACTCCCTAGCACCCCTAGAAAGTGACACCCCACCATGGCTGGACCGATGGCCAGCAGCCAAGACCCCCAGGATACCCATGGAGACAAGGGGTCTGGGCGGCGGGGCTTCCAGGGCTCTGGGCAGCCCCCAAAGAGGAGGGGCCCCTCTGGCTGGAAGCTGAAGTCCAGGACCTGCTGGCTGTCTGGAGGGAGGAGGACATCCTGCTCAGGAAGGAGGGGCAGAAAAGGAATGCAGACGCCTTCGCCTGCCTCGCCAGCAACCTCACCGCAAGGGGCCACCCACTCCAGATCCCCGACCAGATCTGCTCCAAAGTGGAGGAGCTGCGGAAGAGCTATGCCTGACCAAGGGACTCAGCCAGGCAGTCAGGGGCAGCATTGGCCACCTGCCCCTACTTCAGGGAGCTCCACCAGCTGCTGGGACCCAGGGAGGCTGCACCACTTGAGGAGACCCTGGACACGGCAGAACCAGAGAGGTGGGATGAGGAGCCCCAGCCAGGACCCTCAATGTCTCCCCCCTACAGCAGGCCCCAAAGTACCTGCTGGCACCGGCAACAGCGACAGTGGAAGCGAGGGATGGCTGTGCATGGCCGAGCCCTCTGAGGGCCCTAGCCAGGCTACCTCCACCCAGGCCTCCCCTGAACCACCCGAGGAACCTTCAGGTAGGACCATGCTTGGGGTGCCCTGGTCATGCAGGGGAGGGGGCGGCCCCCGACACAGCTGATATGGGCCTGGGCACACGGCCACGGGCCAGGGACCTGAGGATGGCCATCATCGTTGCCGGGACGGGGGCCCGCATGGGGCCATGGGCTGCTATGAGGGTCAGAAGCCCAGGAGGGCTGGGGCAGCCACTCCAACAGGCCCTCATTGATGGACTCCACAGAAGATGGGCCGCCCCAGAGCCCCTCACCACAAGCAGGGTGGGATGGCAGTGGGGACAAGGCCACTGGCCCACAGTGCCCAGGCTCATGACTGACAGGAGATCACCCTCTTGCCTTATGTCTTCACAGCCTTAGCATCTGCCAGCCACCCCAGCCCCCTGGACGTGCCCAGGAGCCCTGCAGCAGCAGAGGAGAGCAAGGGGGCAAAGCCTCCTCGAACCAGGCGCCATGGTGGGAGGGGCCGCCGCCGCAGCCAGTCAGATGATCTGCCGGCAGCCCACATGGCTGCATGGCGAGAGCAGAACCACTTGCTGCGGGAATGGCTCTCCATGGAGTGGGCAGCCTGTGACCGGGTGGCCGGGTATCTTGACACCCTGACCCAGGCCATCGCCAACTGCCTGGCCCAGCCGCCCGCCCCATGGATGGTCTTTCCTGCAGCACCCCCCTCTGCCCCAGCCTCCCCTTCCTACCTGGTACACTCCTCTTCCCTGCCACCCGCCTCTGCTCCAGCCTCCCCCTCTTCCCCGCCACCCTGCTCTTCCTCACCTCCTCCCTGTTCCTCAGCCCCTTCCTGCGCCCCTTCCACCTCCCCGGCCCTTGCAGCTCTGCTCCCAGCCGACATGACCCTGACCGAGCAGCAGGAGCTGGCGCGCTGGCTGTGGCCAGGTGAGCCCTGCGTGTCCGTGGCTCCTCCGTCTCCTCCCCATGAGTCCGAGCCCCTAGACACCCCAGTCCAGCCCTACCTTCCTGTTCCACCTTCCCCATCGCGGCCCCACTGTGGTCTCCGGACCCAGGGCAGTCACGGCTCCAGGGGCCATCGTGGCTCCCAACTAGCCACTCCAACGGAGGATTGAGGCCCCCCCCAACCTCCCCATGTATATAGTTCACCCCTGCCCCCCATGTAAATAGTTCTCCTTGCCACCCCCCGCCATAAATAGTCACACGTTCTTTATGTTCCAAACATAGCAGTTGAATTTATTTAACAGTGTATGTGTCCTGCCTTGGGTGGGGATGGCAAGGGTGGTGCTGGTGGGGCATTGCATGGAGTGAGCTGGGTCAAGTCATGGGGGCCCCCGGGCAAAGGTCTCCTGGAGGGCCTCCTGCATGAGCACCCTGTCCCAGTGCACCTGGCGACACGGGACCGCACCTGGCTGCTCATAGTGTGGCACGGCCTCAGCTGCCCAGTGTGCCACAAAGTGCTCCTGCTTGCCCTCCACGAGGTTGTGCAGTGCACAGCAGGTGCCCACGACCACGGGCACTCTGGGCAGGTCTACCTCCAGGCGCATCAGGAGGCACCTGAAACACGCCTTCAGATGGCCTAATGCCCGCTCCACGTTGTTCCTGGTGTGGTTGAGGAGGGCATTGAAGAGGTCCTGGCTCTCATTGGTGTGTCCCATGTAGGAGTGCATTAGCCAGGCCTGGAGTGGGTAGGCAGCATCGGTGACGATGCAGAGGGGCACGGTCATGTCCCCCACCAGCAGCTCCCGGCGGGGATGTAGGTGCCCTCTGCCATCCTGCGGCCAAGCCACGAGTTCCGCAGAACGCAGGCATCATGGGCCCTGCCCAGCCAGCCCACACAGATGTCCATGAAACATCCTCAGGCATCCACGAGGGCCTGGAGGATGACGGAGTGGTAGCCCTTGCAGTTGATGTACAGTCCCCAGCTGTGTGGTGGGGCCTGGATGGCAATGTGGGTGCTGTCCAATGCACCGATGCAGCTGGGGAATCCCAGGTGTTAGAAGACAGCCATAGCACAGTGTCCACATCCCCAAGGTGGATCAGGTGGCACAGAAGGATCCTGTTGATGGTGGTGACAACCTGTAGGGTAGAGGGCACAGGCGCCTGTGAGTGTGTGGTAGCATATGGGGCACCCCCTCCCTGGGACCCCCCTCCCAGGGACCTCACTCCCCAGGGCCCCACACTTTGGGACCCCCCTCCCCAGGACCCAACCATGTGTGCGTGGCCCCAGGTGCCTTACCTCAAGGAGGACAACCCCGATGGTGGCCTTCCCTCTCCCAAATCGGTGGCTGACCAAGCGGTTGCTGTCCAGGGTGGCCAGCTTCCACTGAGCGATGGCCACTCCTTTCTCCAGGGGGAGCGTGGGCCACATGCGGGTGTCCTGGTGGCAAAGTGCTGGTGCCAGCCAATGGCACAGCTCCATGAAAGTGGCCTGAGTCATCCGGAAGTTGCGGACCCACTGGTCGTCATCCCACTCTCCGAGGATGATGTTGTCCCACCATTCCCCACTGGTGGGGTACTGCCAGAGGCGACAGCGGGGCTGGAACAGGGGGTGCTCTGGATGCACCGTAGGGGGAAGCCTGCACAGGGTTGGCCATGTGTCAGGCAGCACGTAGCCTCATATGGCATGCTGTCAGGATGGCCGTCAAGCTGGCCGTGATGTCCAAGGTGTCCCCATCAGTGAAGTACTGTGGGTCCATGGCAGGCAGTGGTGTGGTGGCTAACCAAGGTTCTCCCGAGTGCTGTGCTGGAGGTCGCATGCTGCAAGCAGCCAGGGTCCTCAGCATGTGCACAGGGAATGTGTTTGGGAGGAGCTCTTTAAGGGGTTGACTCGCCCATGCTCCAGGAAGGGCTTGTCGGCCATTTGACCCTGCCCTTCCCATTTCCTGCGCTGTTATTTCGAAATTAAGCTGTGGCTGTGTAGCCGCTCCATTTCAAAATGACTGCGAGTCTTTTCAATGTTGCGGCTCGCAACATCGTTATGTATTTCGTGTGCAGTCGCTTCCCTGCCACTTATTTCGAAATAACGGATAGGGATAAGCCATTTCAATGTCAGTTGCTCGTGTAGCCACAGCCTTTGTGTGTAGACACTCCACATGTTCTTCCAAAAAGGGACAGATTTTCTGAAAAACTTGCTAGTGCAGGCACAGCCATAAAGCCTATTTCGAAAGAGAGCCATTGGATGCACTACGGCTTATTTCGAAATTGACTCTGTTCCCTGTGGCTGTGTCTAAACTGCCCCTCCCTTTCAGAAAGGACATGCAAACACGGCCTATTGAATCTGGAAATGAGGCATCGATCTGCATATTCAGCACCTCCTTTGCATAGTGACGGCCACTTGCCATTCCAGAAGTGCTGTTTTCAAAATGCAAAACAGCCATGTAACGGGGTACCTTCAAAAGGAAGTCCTGCTTTCAAAATCACCCTTCTTCCTGAAAAAAAGGAAGGAACCCCATCTACATGGCTGTTTTACATTTTGAAAACAGCACTTCTGGAATGGTGAGTGGCCGACATTATGCAAATTGGGCACTGAATATGCCAGTCGACACCTCATTCACATTTTCAATCAGCCACGTTTGCCCCGAAAGGAAGAAGCCGTGTAGATGCAGCCCTATCTTAACAGAACCTATTTCAAAATAAGTGCTATTCCTCGTAAAATGAGGTTTTCCAATTCTGACATAAGGTGGCTGCTATTTCAAATTTATTTTGAGATAGTGGTTGCATCATGTAGACACTAGCATAGTTCTTTCAAAATAACTTTGCTGTGTAGACCTACCCTATGGCTGCTTTGCACTCTCCTGTAGCACAAAGCAGCCATAAACATGGTTTCACTTGCCATGGAAACATTTCCTCCCATAGAAAGGAGTTCTCCAATGGTAAAAATCTGCCATGGCAGATCGTATGCCAAACTTCAGTTCACTCCAGGGCGCAGGCCCTTTGATCAGCTGGTCCATAGCACCTAGAAATAGAAAGCAGCAAGCAGAACAGAACAGCCTTTGGGCTGCTCTGATTCATGCCAGACCAAACCAGAGCCCCCACAACATAAAACCACATTTTCCTTCTTTTGCATGTCTCAAGACTTGCACTGAACACTCTTAGGCTGGGTTAGAGAATTGGGACCTATATATACATATATATCTCCACATCACATGGAAAAGCATTAAAAATGTTATAGGTGACCTTCAAAAGGAAAAAAAAACTAGGCTTGTTCCATTTTATTGTTTTATTATGATGAATAAAGGCAGCCTGAAAAAAAATTTTATAAATTCCCTGATTGCCTTTACATTACAAATTCTCAGCTTGTCTGTCCTTGAATACTCTATTGTGACTGAACTAGGGAAATTATGAAGTCGCAAGAGACAAGAATCTGAAACTTAGCAATTGAGCAGGGAAGGGATTTTTAGTAGGTTGTGTTAAACTCCACTGTACTTTTGTTGGGCTTTGCTAACACTTATTTTAAGTCCTGTATTTGAGACGTTCGACGGCTTTATTAACCTGCTCCCACCTTTCTAAGACGCATTAGCTCACAATAAGCTTATAGAGAGACATATCCTACCCCAGAAAAGTTTATCTAGTAAAACCAGGCAGCATTTCACCACACCAACGAAGACCAGATTTGACAATCCTGAGCTTTAAGGAAAAACAAAAAAAAGCAGGGGGTGGGAAATACTTACGAAGCAGCAGAAAATGTTCAGGTCCTCCTTTGAAGGAAAAAAAGGGGGAGAGGGCAAAATCCTTTATTTTTAATAAATTCATTGCAAGTCACTATTAATGAAAAAAATCTATAAAAACTAAATGGCATATGTATGATTGGCTTAAATATCTTAGTAGCTTTAATATACCCTCCTAAAAGCACAGTGAAGCTACAGCAGTAATGTATGCAGTGCCATATGCAAACCTCTGAAATGTTCACACATTATAAAGCACATAATGTAATGAACCAAATATAAGATAGTAATAGAACATTTAGGCTGCATGTGACAGGAGATTCTTGGGCCAGGCTGGCATGCTGAGGCATGTATGTGTTACAACTTGAATTTAAAAAAAAACAAAACGAGAGAATCCACCTCTTCCAGGACATACCGTGGCAGCATTAACTTACTTTCCTTCTCACCCATCCTCAGACAAAGATTGGGCCACCAGCTGTTGCAGGAGTTCCAAGCAGCCCATGGGTCCAACAGCTCTGCATTCCTTTCAGGGAGCCTGAAGGGGTCTGTGGGAGCAGAAGTCCTCCACAGATATCAGGGGATCCACTGATTTTTCAGTCCTGAGCCTCCTGGTTATTCCACTGTGAACAAAGTTGTGTCTCCTGCAAACACCCCCAAAGAAGGTCCAATGGAAACTCCGCAATGAACCCTTGTGGCATTTCCATGCTCCTACTCAGGTGTAGCACATGTAAGGCACCCAGATTGGTCAACTTCAGTACAGCATTGCGTTCCAGTATTGAATATGCAAATGAGAACTCCCCAAAACTAGTATATAGTATTTTTCTGCAGTTGGCTCTCCCTGTTTTAAAAATAACCAGACACCTGCAGACTCTCAATTCCATTGCATCCTTGCCTTATTTCAAGGTGCTTACTTAATAGACAATGTAGCATTCCTTTCCCATTTACAGCCATGATATTCTTTAACAAAATATGGTCCTTCCCCTCTACTAGGTTATATCTGGACATATTATCAGGCACAACTATGTTTACATGTGACTACTGTGAGCATTTCTGCACTATCAAGGTTTGTCACCTTTTGGCGACAAACAAGCTCATACGCATTGCAGTGCAACTTTTGTCCAGGAAAACGCCCTGTTTCAGCAACAAAATCTTCCACCGCATGGAATTTTTTTTTCTTTTCCCTTCCTTTTACTGTGACGAAGGAGCCAGAGTAAACACTTCTCTTTGTTTTCTTCACAGAACTGGCTTCCATCAGTATCCCACAATGCCCATCCTGACAGCTGTACTGAGTGTTTTGACCTCTGCTGCCCTGCAAGCATGCGCCCCTCCCCTTTCAAAGTTCAGGGAAGTATCTGACAGCCGAGTGTGCTGCTCTGTTCGGGAAATAATGGACGGCTCCTGTTCTGCCCTCCCTGTGCTAGCAACATGGTGGCAAGCAGACTGGTCTGGTTGGGGGACGGGAGGGGAGAGACTGCTAGGCTGCTTTGACATTCCTCAGCAAGGAGAGCTCAGAGCTACCCATAACACTACGAGCTCAGGGAAAATCCCAAGATTCATGGGGATCAGCTTTGTCATTCCACAGCAGTGGATGGTGGGGTACATACTCACACTGCATTGCTCACACGCTTGATGATGGGACTCCCAGTCTGGACGTGATCTGTCAACAGAGACAGCAAATAAGAACACCCTCTGGTGGTTTCTGTTGTGTTGAATTTTGGGTGTCAAACTCCGGGTTTTTTTGACAACTCTTGGTAGCATAGACTTAGCCTGCACGTCAAGCTCCTCTGTGGATTATTCAGGTTCTGGGCATGGCTGTTGTCCAATTATAAAATGTGCTGAAGAGGAAAATAAATTTCAGCATCTCCTGAACTACTTTTTATTACCAGTGGGAGGCAGGGTCCCAGACTAGCTGGACCTTTGTTCTGTTGCTGCATGGCAATTCCCATGTTGCCAGTGCAAACTCTGTCCTCATGACCTTTTGTGCCATGCTATAAAGTGCATTGCTGGACTCAGTATGCTCTTTTCAGGGCCATTTTTCTACCTAGCCTTGTCAGTGTGTTCCTTATCAGTATATAACTTCACTACAGTTAATCTTAGGGAACAGTGCACTCTCATGTTCCTACAGCTGTGCAAGATGTGTCTCTACAGTCTTAATCTTATGACATTTGCATAGGCATACCATTGGGAAGCACACAATGTGTCATTCTCTGCATTGATGGCAAATATGGTCGATGGGTTTCTCAACTCCGTGGCCTACGTTCAGATGGATTCACACTAGATTGCCATAATCATAGAACACTAGAACTGGAAGGGACCTCAAGAGGTCATCAAGTCCAGTTCCCAGTCCTCTTGGCAGGACCAAGCACCGTCTAGACCATCCCCAATAGGTGTCTATCTAACCTGCTCTTAAAAATCTCCAGAAATTCCACAACCTCCCTAGGTAATTTATTCCAGTGTTTAACCACCCTGACAGGAAGTTTTTCCTAATGTCTAATCTAAACTTCCATTGCTGCAGTTTAAGCCCATTGCTCCTTGTCCTCTTTTAGGTACTTGAAAACTGCTATCATGTCCCCTCTAAGTCTTTTCTTTTCTAAACTAAATAAGCCCAGTTCTTTCAGTCTTCCCTCATAGCTCATGTTCTCTAGATCTTTAATCATTTTTGTTGCTCTTCTCTGGACTTTCTCCAATTTCTCCACATCTTTCTTGAAATGTGGTGCCCAGAACTGGACCCCATACTCCAATTGAGGTCTAGTCAGTGCTGAATAGAGCGGAAGAATGACTTCTCATGTCTTGCTCACAGCACTCCTCTTAATGCATCCCAGAATCTTGTTTGCTTTTTTTGTAACAGCATCACACTGTTGACTCATATTTAACTTGTGGTCCACTATAACCCCTAAATCCCCTTCCACAGTACTCCTTCTTAAACAGTCACTTCCCATTCTGTATGTATGAAGCTGATTGTTCCTTCCTAAATGGAGTGCTTTGCATTTGTCCTTCTTAATGATTGGTTCCTGTAGGCCTTAAAATATGTGAATCTTCTATCAAATTGCATCTGCTGAACTGACCAGTTCTGACTGGGTTTCCCTAAGTAAAGTAGTTGGCCCTTACTCTTTTTGGTTTAAGCAGGTGATTTCAGTACCATAGGTATGAATCCTTGAGCAGCTTGTGGTGATGGATTTGATCATAGTAACTACAATGAACTGAGAAAATACCTGCTCTGTCTTCTGAGTGCTATGGATGAGTTGGTTTCTCTGGTTGCTGCCTACTTGAATGCAAAGAGTTAAGACAGATTGGAGCTTGGGGTCAGCTGGAGGCAGGAACTGCTGCGAGTACTAAGATATAAGACAGCTACAGGGTCACTCTTTCAAAGCAAGTAAGAGACCTATATCGGGGCCCTCCACCAGGAGGAGAAGTTACCTAGATAGCTCCTGCCGGTTTGGAATGTCTTTGCTCTGCCCAAGGCTAAGCCTAGGAACAATGGAGTCCGAAGGCCCCAAAGATCCTAGCAAAGGGAAGGGGAGGGAGAGTGTACTGGAAGAACTGGGCCTGGACAGATACGTGAAAAAATGGCATGGTGGAAGAACTCAGTCACAAGCAGGACGAACATTGGGAAGGAAGCGTAGGCTTGTTCTCCCATCTTAGAGATGTGGGATAAGACAAATCTTCCTGAGCTGCAGCTAATGGAGATTCACATTAGGTAAGGAAACATGCACGTAAGTCTCTCTGTTATTTTAAATCCCCCTCTTAAGACTCTGTGCACATTTTGGCACAATAAATTCTGCTTTGTTTTAAAGAAGTTATTTCTCTATTGCTGCAAACGTGTGCTGGCACAGAATGATTGGTTGCTAGGGAGTATAACCCAGAGCCCTAGTCAGAAAGTGTTTGGATTGTGAGATCCCATCCCAAACAGAAGGAAACACGTGGGCCTGCCTCTAGAAAAGAGTTCATTCAACAGACTGGAAAAGGGTCTCAGCAGGCACAGTGTACTCAAGGACCTTGACAGCAGCTGATCACATTTGGGTAGACATGTTAAAAAGTAATTTTTTTCTATCTAGTCTATCACTGGACAATGACCAACCTTGGATGCACCAGAAGAAGATTTTATACAGAGTCAAATGCAAATCTGGAATCCAATTAATGTCTCTATTTGCATAGATGCAACTGCCACTTAAGGCAGTGGGAGTTGTACCTGTACAACTGATGGAATAATTAGTCCCCTTTGTTAGCAGATGCAATTCCACTGAAATCACTGGAGGTGCACCTGCTTCCACAGGGTCTGAATTTGGTACTCTGTTCCTAAAGTGGGTGTAACAATAGCACAAGAGAAAATATCTTCATGACAACAATGGGGATTTAGCTTATGGCTTGAAACAAGGCAATAGGATAAAATTATAAGGCCTAACTAGTGAAGGGCAGATTCTGTATTTAGCAAATCTCATGTGGGTTCATTGTTAGTGGAAACTAGAAACATACCCATGGCTAACCTTTTCAAAGTGTTTGTGCAAATATATGGCTTTGCAGAAAAGTCATGTGTGACTGACTGAGCATGGTTTCAACCTGAAACTGAATGAAGCATGGTGATTTCCTTTAAATTTCACTTTGAGATTTGGGTTTTGTGCATATCTGAAACTCAAAGTTCCCATGGGGAGTGGAACTCAAAATCAAAGGAAAGGTTCACACTAATCTGTCAGGGTATGTGTATCCAGCAAAGTTATTTCAAAATAACTAACCTAGAATCTGGAGGATGCAACCGATATTTTGAAATAAATTTGAAATAGAGGATGACTTATTTTGAAATTGGTAAGCCTAATTTCATGAGACATAACACCTGTTTTGAAATAGGTCAAAATAGGTTGCAATAGGCACTGTTAAGCTAGGGAACATCGCCTATTTCGAGATAAGTGATAATCACCCAGTGGCTTTTTTTTTAAGTAGGTTCTGTGTATGTAGACACTGTATTTTGAAATAGGTAAGTGCTATTTCAAAATGCATTTCTGTGTGTAGCAGCATTCTTTCAAAATAAGATCTTTTGGAATAGCTGTTCCGGAATAGCTTATTTCAAAATAAGGCTGCTGAGTAGATGCACCCTTAGGTCCAAATTCCCACGTTTCACATCTTTTTCAGCATGCACCAATTTCAATAAATATCCTAACCTACATTTTGTATGTAGTCTATGAATGAGCGCTCCTGTTATTCTAGTTACACTGTCACCCAGTGATCTTATTCTCAAATAATCCGTCGTCTTTGGTTCCAACATATAACAAAGCACAGTAACCTTTTAGAATTTTCTGGTATTCTAATTCCAAATTAACAAATTGAGCACCCAAGTGCCCTTTGGCCAATTCCTGCAGGAGACAAAGCCTGAGCTTGTTGCTCACTGGCCTGCTACTATATTTTCTGCTTGCAGCCCAGTGAAGCGAAGGGTGTCCTTGGAACATTTTCCTTTAGATCTTCTGGAAATTCTCACTGAAGTTGAGTTCCCTTTGCTGTTCTGTTCTAGTGCAGCACAGTGTGATCTGAGACCCAAGAGAGGGGAAGTAATGACTCAGACTGCAGATTTTCAAGAAGGGCATGTCAGAAGAGCAGGCTAGAAGCAGAGCTGGGTAATATATCTCACCCTCCCCTTCTGCTGGCTGAGTTCTGTGATCTGTCACTAAAATAATATGAATTATCGTGCCGGAGCACAAAATGGAACTACACAGAAGAAATACAAGAACATCAATCTATGCATTAGTAATCTGGTTCGCAGGCCATATCCATCTAATCTAATCACCTTTAAATGTTTAGCAATTGAAAAATTGTGTACAATAATTGAATAATGTCTTTCCCTATGGCAACTCACACTTGGGTTGCCCTTTGACAGGTATACACTGAATCACAGCTGCTGAACGTGGAAAAGACCTATCAAGACATCTTCAGTGTATTTACATTGTTTATTTATAGGGTAGCACTGAGCTGGATAGTACAGGCATGGAAAAGTCTACCCCATGGCACTAGATAGGATTGTCCTTAATGACTATTTATAAATGGCAGTTTATCCTAACTCTATTTTTGAATGTTTTGTTATTCCAGAATTTAGCCTATGAAATCATTTTAACACTTGGACAAGCATTTGAGGTGGCCTACCAGCTCGCACTACAGGCACGAAAAGGGGGCCATTCTTCAACCCTCCCAGAAAGCTTTGAAAATAAACCCACCAAACCAATCCCAAAGCCACGTGTTAGTATTCGAAAGTCCGTGGTAAGTAGCAAATAGGAAAACTAAAACTTAGCTAGACAATAAAATATGTTGGCATGAATCTGATAAGAGTTTATCTATTTGATCAGAAAAGCTCTCTCTCCCCCCCACCCAAGGTAAGCTAAGCCATAGCCCATCTTCACTCCCGAGTCAGTCCACAAGGAGTTAGAATCTCAGTTGGTAACATTTTATTTCAGACCCTTCCACTCTAAGAAGATGTATGTGTAACACTGGTCACATACATATTATGCTGCTATTCCCATGGCTTGACATGTTTCTGTGGTTATTTCTGTGTGTAAAGCAGCTGTTTCAAATGCCCTGGACCACAATCAGCTCTGATTTACAACCCATGCAATCACTTTGACTTCGCTGAAATTGCAACAAGATGTAAATCAACCCAAAATTTAGCTTTTTATATTTTATCCCTTTTTGTTTAGCTTTGATGCTAGTATAAATATCTTCATTTTTAAAAACTAACTAAAAATGAGTCTGAGGACAATCAAATATTAGCACAATAATCCTGTCATATCTCTTATTGAGTGTCTGTGACTCCCCCCAACACGGGATTACTGCAGATGCAAATCAATAGCTGACAAATTTTGAAGGCACAGAATTTATGATTCAGATAAGGCCTCCTACAACTGAGTCCTAATTTAAGCCTTGACTGAACTTTCAATTATCTCCCTTTTCCCGCTCTCTTCATGTCCTATCCTTTTAGCTTTGCCCTCTCATCCAAACCAGGTCCTTCTCTTTCCTTCCTTCAACAGTTTCCCCACCTCCATTTTCATTTTGATTTGGGATTTTTTGTTTGTTTTGTTTTGCTTTTGGAAAGTAACACACTTAAAGAGCTGTCAGTTCAAAAGATTGCTAAAATCTAGCTTGAGTAGACTAGTCGGGAATCGTTCAGTCAAAGAACGCTGGCTTCTAGGACCTGAATAGTTCACAAAAACACTTTGGATTTGATGAATGATGAATTTTTGTCATATCATGGATAAGGTTCTGCCTAGGAGAACACTAGATTGGGAACAGTGGGCTTCAAGGGTCCGTGGTTCCTGGGCAACCATGTGGCCTGGCCTGAGTATAGGGACTCCAGGGTTTCCAGGCTCCCTGAAGAAGAGCAGGGGCTAAGTTTCAACTTTAACTGTGACTCAGCTCCTAGCTCGCTCAGTGGGAAGCCGGAAAGCCCTAAAACCCTGGCTTGACTCAGGGATTGCAGGGTTTCCAAGCTCCCTGTTGCTGCAGTCAGGAGCACGGCATTGCTAGTAGCCGTAGCACATGATAAGGTTTTCAGGATCTAGGCTCCCAGAACTGCACAAGGCAATGTGGAAGTCCTATGAGCCCCAGCCTATTTGGGAGTCTCAAGTCTCAGGGTTTAGAGGATGCTTAAGGCTGAGATGGATTCCCCAAGCAGCTAGGGTCCCACAATACAAGAATAGAAGTTGGCAGGTTGGGAAGCCTGCTCGCCTGGGAGTTTGGAAGTTTTGGGATTCCTTCCCCAGGAGCACTCTGCATGACAGGGCTTCACCAGAGCTGTGACCATTGGATCCCCTGCCACTGCTGACATGATTCATGTCAGTGCTACTGAAGGCTGCCACTGAATACCAGAAGTGAAGCTGCCCATCCAAATCAGGCTGAAACACCATTGGCAATGTCAAAACATCCAGTGAGCTGGATCAGTTGTAATACTGAAGTCTCAGCAGATGTAAGAAGCGCCTGTTGGGATGGAAAAGAAGGCAGGCATATTTTTAACAAGAAATAAAAAAATGTTCATATACAATTTGTTTTTTAGTAAAGTTCTTATTACATCTAAACGGATATCCTGCCCAAAAAGAAGACCTGATAGAATAATCTCCAGGGCTACTGTGTACATTACTAATTCTACTCCATTTAAAACTCCCATCTGAGGCGTGTGAATGTCAGAGAGGTATTGTTCTGTGTGTGTTTGTTCCTATGAATTTTGCATCGGGGGAGGGAGGGGAGTGTGCCTTCATTCTATATCCCTGGAGCATTAGAAATTTGAAAGCAGAGTCTATTGGTCCACATATGAGTCCCTGGATCACCCTGTGCCTCCAACTGAAGAGATTAAAAATATGGTGGGGTGACCACCTCCCCTTCTCCTTCTCACAGCCACATAGTTTGGTTTGGAGCCTCTAGAGTCCAAAGCTTCAGCTTTCTCCTTTCACAGTGACTCTACATACATATATGTAAATAGTGTCATAGTTTTAGTGTTTTAAAGTTTGTATCTGATCATGTTAGTGTTTCATAGTTAGTTGGTCTTCCTGTCCTGGGCAGCACTGCCCTCAAACTCCATTTGGGTATTGGATTATGCACAGGACACTCCGCTTCAAAATTTGGGCTTCCTGCCCATGATCCTTCTTGATCAGCCTTGACTGCCACCAGTGCTTGTATTGCTTCTGGAACACGTACATCATGGCCAGGAGCGATATCTGCACTTCATTCCCTTGCCATACCTAGGAAAGGTGGGAACTTCACTTCAAGAAACAACTACTATTAAAGGCCATGAGGCCTCAGTCAGGCCCAGGCCAGGGGAACCCACTACCTTCCCATATCAGATTGACTTATCGAGGAGTGCATCTCCTGTCACAGGGTCTGAGTCTGAAGTGAAATGGATCCTCCAAAGACCCTTCAGCAGCATCCTGACAGGAGAGGTAGGAGCATTTCCCTCAGCATGAGTCTGTCTTCCTCCAAATCCTCCTTAAAGAAGTCAGATTCTTCCGTGCCTACACTGAGCAAGCTCAGACCAAGAAAACTGAGTATATCCCAAGCCATGACCAAAAAAAAAAACAGACCTCACAAGAAAACCCCCAGTGCAAGTGTTCCATCAGCACTGGATTGTGCTCAAGGACACTGGTGCATCTGGTAGCACACCCAAGCACAAAACGTGGGAAGTGCTAACACCATTGAAGACCAAGCACCAAGAGCATCAGTTACCTACAGTACCATCTTTGTCTTCACTAACTGAGGTGATCAGGATCTTTCTCACGCTGGGAAGAGCTGAGTCCTACATGCCTCCTTCCCCCTTTGGTTCCTCCCTCTAGAGAGAGGTCATAAGTCTACCAGGCGCAGAGGTACTGATATCCTCTGTTACCTGGGGGGGGGGGTGCTCAACCCCCAGCCCCTGCCATCATCCCTTCCTTCCCTCAAGCCCCCCTTATGTTCCACCTCTTCCTGCCCTGTCCCTGTCAGGGCCTCATTCCCAGCCCTGGTCCTAGACCCACTCCCAGCTGCAGGCCCAGGCTTCGTCCCTTTTATCCTGTCTGGATCCTCACTCGGGGTCACATCTTTGGTGTGGACTATGAGGGGTGGGATCACAGATAGGAGTAAGGGGGAGCACAATACTGAAATTTTGGGGCCAGGGCACTAGAACATTCTCTAAGAAGTGGAATATTTCTTACCGTGAGGCATGACAGTGACTTGCTCTTCAGTACCAAGGGGATGTAATTTACTTGCCATACTTCCTAATACCCAAAATAGAGGGTGGTTGGAGATCCATTTTTGAATTCTGCCATCTCAACCACTTAATTCACAAACTCATGTTCCTTATAGTGATGTTGGCATCTACAGTGCCGTCCCTGGAAAGAGCCAGGTGGTTCATGGCACTTGACATGGGCACCTACATTCACATGGACATCCACACTGCTCCAACAGTTTTCAATATAGTGTACTCCTTTTGGGCATTGTAAAAGACGAATATGATTGTTGTAGAAGATGAGTATATGAGACATTGTGGTCGTAACCGCTTGTGCATTTCTTCAACAATTGGCGCTTTATCTCCAGGTCATGCCAAGAGACCTGTGCAGTGACTTAAACAATGCTACATGCAACTCCGCTCTTCTTTGGGTGTCAGTGTAAATGCTGAAAAATTATACCGTAACCCCTTACACTGAATTTAGACTTCATCGGGGTGTCTTTAAATTCAGCCACAGCAAGGCGTGTCAGGCTATGCACAATATTACAGACCAACACATAAGCAACTCACCCATGAGTGCCTGCCACAGCCTGTCTAATGGCCTCCTGCGCTTACATCATGCCATTTGTAAAGTGCTATTCCTATTGTCCATAAGCATGGCTTCAAACTGTGTACTTGCCATACCAACAGTGCAGGAATACCACAGTGGCTGCTCCCACCATAGTGAAACTGTTCCTGATATGGTGGAAAAATTCCCAGCAGGTCTCTGTTGGTGTTGCCTTCCTGACTGCTGTATCAGATAGGTTGATCTTTACTGTTGATTTGGTGAATGCACGTGGAGGGGCACAGAGCACAAGGCACGGGACATCGCAGGAGTGCTAGAGTCCCATCAATATTCTAGAGCAATGAGCAGTTTTAAGGACTTACAAACCCTTTCTCCTGTTCACTCAAGATCATGGTGTTCTCATAATGTTGGACAATATCACAACTGTCTTTCACATCCAACAGGAAGGTACGAGATCTGTTCACTGTGTGGAACTAAGGCATCAGCAATCAGATTACCCTGTCAGCAATCTACCTAGCGGGACAGCAGAATATGCTAGTGGGCTCCATCAATGGACGCTTTTCTGTTGATCACAAATAGGAACTAGACATTCTGTGGTGAAAAAAAAAAACTGCTGTATGGGAGCCCCCAACAGGGGCTTGTTGGCTTCCCAGCAAGCATGGAATGCAACATATAAGCTGCGTCTACACGTGCACGCTACTTCGAAGTAGCGGCAGTAACTTCGAAATAGCGCCCGTCACGTCTACATGTGTTGGGCGCTATTTCGAAGTTGAAATCGACGTTAGGCGGCAAGACGTCGAAGTCGCTAACCCCATGAGGGGATGGGAATAGCGCCCTACTTCGACGTTCAACATCGAAGTAGGGACGTGTAGACGATCCGCGTCCCGCAACATCGAAATAGCGGGGTCCTCCATGGCGGCCATCAGCTGGGGGGTTGAGAGATACTCTCTCTCCAGCCCTTGCGGGGCTCTGTGGTCACCGTGGGCAGCAGCCCTTAGCCCAGGGCTTCTGGCTGCTGCTGCTGCAGCTGGGGGTCCGTGCTGCATATACAGGGTCTGCAACTAGTTGTTGGCTCTGTGTATCTTGCACTGTTTAATGAAAGTGTGTCTGGGAGGGGCCCTTTAAGGGAGCGACTTGCTGTTGAGTCCGCCCCGTGACCCTGTCTGCAGCTGTGCCTGGCTCCCTTATTTCGATGTGTGCTACTTTGGCGTGTAGACGTTCCCTCGCTGTGCCTATTTCGATGTTGGGCTGAGCAACGTCGAAGTTGAACATCGACGTTGCCAGCCCTGGAGGACGTGTAGACGTTATTCATCGAACTAGCCTATTTCGATGTCGCAACATCGAAATAAACTATTTCGAAGTTGGGTGCACGTGTAGACGTAGCCATACTGTTCCAGAGGTGCCATAGGATACTACTCACAGAATGATGCTCCCCTCCTTCCATGGTTAAACCATCTGAACTCTGCCTTCCCTCCACTACCACTCCTGCCTGGAGTTTTGTGAAAGGTTCAGCAGGCATGGCACAAGTCAGTCTCATGGCC
Organism: Carettochelys insculpta; assembly: GCF_033958435.1. Lineage (NCBI taxonomy): Eukaryota > Metazoa > Chordata > Testudines > Carettochelyidae > Carettochelys > Carettochelys insculpta. The sequence continues at coordinate 289,811,171 of NC_134137.1, forward strand.
TCCGCTTGCCCCAAGCAGCTTTTGTTCCCAAGACTCCCCCACATGTTGTCTCAGTCACTGATCATTTTCACAGGCTTCTGACCCAACCCACATACACTTCATCGCAGAGCTTGATTTTTAGATGGGCATCATCCTGAAAGTGATTGTGTTATGAAGCTGTATAGAACATCCTTTGTAACAATGGGAAGGATTCCCCTCGGAAATATTGCTGAGCCCAGTGGAAGTGTTCTGTCTGGGCACATCAAAGACACACATCCCTACAAGCTGCAGGTGTTACTCTCATTTTGGACTCTCATTTCCATAAAGAGAGCAGCAGGTCTGTTATTCAGTTCCTTCTGAGTCCTCTTGGGGCCAATCAGTGCGTGCTACCCATGATCACGGGGCTCCTTGATCTTCGCACATCCATTAACTAGCAAATTCTAGAAAAACCTAATGAGAGTCTTTCTGCCAATGAAAGTCTCTGAGTGTCATCTGAACCAGACAATTCACTTTCCTTTGTTCTTCCCAAAGCCGTATGCATACTCAGGAAAAAAAAGAGACTCCATACCCTTGAAATTCAGTGAGCCTTTTACCTTTGGACAGCAAAACAAATGAAGATGTCTCCTGGACCATTTGCCAGAACAGCAGAAAGAGACAGGGGTCAGATTACTCAAACTGGATCTCAGGCTGTATTTTGCTTTGTCAGCTGTCTAATCTTCCCCTGCCTCTTGGGTCAAGAACTTATTCCACAAGAGTGCAAGCAATGCCTATGGCAACACTTCAAGAGGTGCCATTACTCAATATCTGCAAATCTGCTCTGTGGAACTCTGTCCACACATGAGTGAGATGCTGTGCTATGGTATAGGATTCCTCTACTGATGCGTCTTCTGGAATGGCAGTCCTTCATTTGGGTCTGCCATCTATAGCCTTTCAACTTCCTCCTAGTTGAGTGCTACTTATCAGTCACCCACAGAGGAATACGCTTAAGGACCATAATTTGAAGAAGAGAACATTACTTACCTTATAATAGATGAAGGTTCTTCAAGATGTGAGTATTTTTCTGTATTCCACTACCAACCTTCCCTCCCCTTTACTTTGGATTGTCTTTAATTTGTGGCAAAGAAGGAACTAGAGAGGTGGTCAGATTACCCCACTTTTTAATCTCCTCTTTTGGAAGTGAACCATGAGCCAGGGTACATGGGTGGAGCAATGGACATTGCTTTCAAAATTCTCCAACTCCGGGTGCATGGAGCACATACGCATCTCAGTGGACTATAAATAGGGATTACCCATCTCAAAGAACCTGTGGTTACTATAAGGTCATTAACTTTCTGTTATGTTATGTGTAACAGAATGCTTTGTGGAAAATTGTCATAAGCACAATTTTTGGCCACTGATACTGTCAGGTATATATTAAAAAAGGTTAGCGCACATCTCAGAATCAAGCCCTTAATAAAACTTAGTTATTGTCCTGTATAGACTTCTCTGTCATGGTAAAAAAATGGTCTTCATTCTGTAGCCTCTTCAGCACGTTAACTAGTACGTGAGATGTTTTGTACAAATACGCTGATCCAGTTGAGCACATGCATTAAACTGTATTTGTTTTAAAGCAGATAGATCCATCAGAACAAAAGACTCTCGCTAATCTACCGTGGATTGTAGAACCTGGGCAGGAAGCTAAAAGAGGAATTAATACCAAGTATGAAACTACAATTTTCTGATACAGAACTGTCCTCTGGTTCTTGTTGTGCCTTGCACTCCAAGTAGTCACAGCACAGCCTTTCCTTTACGGCAACATTTCAATCCAGTAGAGAGGAAGACTGCACTGTAAGAGTGGCCTTGTAACTAACAAAAAAAAAAAAAAGGCTGGTACTCATTTTTGGTGAGGTTCTTTCTGCAGCACTGATGGGAGAATGACATTATGTGAAGACTTTTAAATTACAGCCGGCAAGAAGAGCGTGGAAATATTTCTCAAGCAGTTCTCTCTTGTGACTCCGCCGCAGTGCTTTCTTTGATTATTTATTTTAGGATTATACTTTTTAAAAAGTTCTCTAAACTAACATTAATGCTGCCTACACGTATGACATTGGGTTGTGGTTTTTTTGTTTTGGAGTTTGGGGGGGTTTTTTGTTTAAATGTTGGCAGGTTTTAATTGAAATAGAATTATTAAATACAATATTTGTGAGACAACTGAACTTCTAAGAATTAATTACACTTTATTGTATAAAAATAATCACAAAATAACAAGAAGTTAGTTACCCCAATTTCTGTATGTGCTGGTTTTTTATGTAATCATTAGTGTCCTTTGATCCTCTTAAAAATAACCTATCTCCCTGTGACAAAGGATCAGAATTTTATGATTGACTAAAAGAGAGGAAATAATGCACAGAAAATGTCTTGTATTAGATATTTTTATGGAAGAGAATGCTGTGGGAAAGCATAGAAATATTTATGGGAGATGAAGTCAGAGTAACTATGAAAGATTTTGTTTATTTTAAAGTTGACTAAACAATTGCTGTGGTACCTTTTTAACACAATATCAATTGTGGATGCACAAGGTGCTTTATCTGATGGCGGTAGAGTAGAAGCAGACTGCCATTGCATACACAGACTGCACCATATAATGTTGCTATAGTTATGAATTCTATTGGTATTTTTAAAAATCTAACAGCAGTTCTGGAAAATGCAATCAAAACTACAGCTCTTGCTATCAAGGTTCCTGTCACAGAAAGCTTGTTTGAAAGAAGTGCTGAGAAGTGCTCTATTGCAGACATTTTTCTAAATTAAAAAAAAGAGAAAAAAATTCCAAAGTAATAAAACTGTTTTCATTATACACAATTTGTTAAGCATTTGCTTGAGGAAATGAAATTTACTTACATTTTCTTTAAAGTGTTTTAATTTTTTTAATGTCTGTGGAGTATTTGTATAATGCCATAATGTATATTTATGTAAAACTGAATTATAATGATACAATATCATAAGACAAAAATAACATTTTAATGTATATTGTTCTATCCAGTCAAATTGTGAATCATTTTGAAGTTCATTATAGAGATATTGATAAATTGTGTGGTTGTCCTACTGTTTTTATTATTATCATTATTATTATTATTGTTATTATTCTTATTATTCTTATTATTATTTCATATCTAACTGAGCTTTTCAATTACAATAATTAATTGGTGAATTCCAAAAGTGGATAACTGGACTTGATTTAAAATTGATAATTGTATATGGTTTAATTAAACCTATAGCTCTGAGTAATGAAAACCTTTTACTACAGTATTCAATTTACTTGAACAAATAGTTCCTTGTACATATTTTGCTTATTCACTGTTGATATGTATGTAGTAAATTGAAAGTAAAAATAACATTGAAAAATATGGTACCAAAAGGCAAATTGTATAGGAGCAAAGTAAATAATAGCCTCACTGCGACAAATACTTATATGTAAATATGCTTGGGCTTCCAGTTATAAATTTTGTAATTTTGTCATTTATTTATATCCTATAAAAGCACACAAAATAAAATGAAGTTGTACAGTCACTACTTCGTTGTGTGTCATTCTGCTCTCAGTGAGGTACATAAAAGGGCCGTTTTTGAAGTCTACTAATCTGAGTGTAGTGTTACTAGGCCCTGCATTTTCTAGCAAGCAAAGCTTATCTATGCTCAGGGGTTCCTGGTGTGTGTTTGGCAAGGCTGCACTGCAGCACAGAGAGGCACTGGCCCCCAGCACATTTCTTACCAGCTGGTCCTCAGCTCCTGTAGCTTGGGTGGAAGGGCAGAAGCCCTTCCTCGTAAATTCCTGGTGTTCTGGAAGACTGTGGGACAATGGCCCATCCATGGGATCTCCCTTCACCCCAAGAGTGGAGCTGGGGATGGGAAGACTGAGCACCCATAGCCGATGACAGCGAGGGGAAGGGCACCCCCCTTGGTGAGTCCCAAGGGAAGAGAAGCACTGAGAAGCACAGGCAGGCCAGTTTTGAGTGCCAGAGAATCTCAGGATTTGGAGGCACTGATGCCAGCAGTCACTGGGATGCAGCAATAGGTGAATTTGCAAAAAACAGGGAATGAGGAGGGCCCAGGGAGAGGGGTGTGGAGCCTGAGTCAAAATGAGGTAAGCAGGGGAGCTGCTGGGCTTGACATAGCCACCTGGATGTGGAGAACTGGAGGAAGCCTCTGGGGGTGGCGAGAATGTCAGCACTGAAAGAGGGTGGCAAGCTGCTAGGAGTCTTTCGTGGAAGCTGATGTGGTACAGAACCAGGATGGTCTCTGGCGAGCCAGGAGCAGGGACGGGTTTGAGGGGCGGCAGGAAGACAGAGTGGAGCTGAGGGGCAGGGAGTAACAGCAAGTGGGCTTGATCACTGGGGCGCAACTCCACTGAGGGTTTTTAAGTCCTGGCTTGATATAGTCATGGGTGGGATGACTTAGTTGAGGGTTGCGCCTGCTTGAGGCCGGGAGCTGGACCCAATGATCTCCTGAAGTCCTGTCCAGCTCTGCGATTCTATGGCCTCGAGATGCCAGCGTGAGCTGAACCAGGCTGATGTGTAAACTCAGTCAGTAACTGGTTTCAAGGTAAAAGTTCCCTGGACACCTAGGTTTCTACCTTTGGGTAAGTGAGGTGGTGTCTCCCACGAGGCATCAAAGCCCCTACCTTTGCGTAAACCCCAGTGTGATTTGTAATCCGGGGGTGATCAGCATTTCCCCACCTAGCTCACCATGGGCCCACAGCCTTGCACAGAGCTTGCCTCTGGGATGGGGTTCCACTGAGGCTTGAGGACACAGTGCTATTGCTCACCCTATCACAGTGGGACTGGGAGCTAATGCCCAAGCCCCACCAGCCACAACTGAACCCAAGAATATAAATGGCACGGACACGTCATGGGCTAGAAGTGAAAAGTCACAGCCTGTGACCTATCCAGGAGGTCTACCAAAAATTCCCCTGGCTAAATCTGTACTTCTGAGGCCCCACTACTGCTCTTTGCGGCCTCCCCCGGCTGTGGAGGCCCTGCTGCAGTGCCGGGGGGATGACGCCCCACCAGTGCTGATCCTGGAAACCATTCGCTGGCCAGCATCCAGGTGCCCTGGGGGCTGCTGCTCCAGCCACCCTGGAACACCTGTTTGGGCAGTTCCAGGGACCAGCACACCAGTTGCTACTCGTCCTCCCTGCCCCCAGGGCCATCTGAACAATGACCATGTGGCTGGCTTGGGGACACTCCTGCAGGCGCCTACTACTCAGAAGGGGGGTGTCCACTAGACCAGCTGCTGGGGGGCATCCTAAGCAGCAACCAGTGTGGCTGGATCCAGCTGTTGCTGGAGCAGCTGGCCCTGGGTCACTCCAGCAGCAGCTGGTGCTGCTGGCCCGAACTCAGGAGCATCAGCCAGTGCAGCGGCCCCAGAGGTTGTGGAAAGGCTCAGACTCCATGACCACCACAAACCCTGTGACTGAATCACAGTTTCAAAAATTGACCCCCAAATTGCCAGCCTCCCAGCTGAGTCCACTCCCCTTTGGACTGCAGGGTACAGAGTCACCCACCCACCCTGCTTCTTGCAGCCATTGTGTGCGTAGAGAGGCAGGCACATTTCAATACTTCTCACAAGAAAAAACTTGACCCCTGAGTTGCCTGGTTCCATGAGCAGGGTTCCTGGCTATGGCTGGCAAGCAGAACGTGGCACCACCCTACCAGGTGGACTAAGGTGCCCAGCTGTGCAAAGGGAAGGAGAAAGGACACAGCTCTCTCTCACTGGCCGCTCAGGAGGGTGAGCTGGTTGGCTTTTGTGGGTTCTTAGCCACCTCTCACCCCCATCTTTCTTTATATAGGCAGCTGCAGCACCTGGCAGATACTGCCCCCCCCCCCCCCCCGCATGGTTGTTAAATGGTTTCTTTTTTTTTTTTTTAAAGCTCCTGAAAATTAACCATTGCAATGCTGAGTGTTGCAACCCCGAAGTCAGACTTTGTAGATCCTGGACTGGCTTGAGGACCAGGTCACTGACCAAGCCTTGGAGGCAGACGAGTCTAGAACCACCATTGCTGCACTGCCGGGGGGGGGGCGGGGGCGGGGGGAAACGTGTGTGCCTGTGTCTCTTGCTGGCTCACACACACACCTGCTGGGTGTGGTTCCGTCGCCTGTAGTGGCACCTAGGCCACTTATGGCATGAAATAAAGTCTCTGCTACAGCCTTAGCTGAGAGCCAGCTGCCGTCTAGCTCATGCGCTAGAGCTCCCAGGTTTGGATCCTCCCATCGGCATTACAACTGCATACCCAACAACTAGGGCACAGTGGCTGCCCCTCCATCTGAGCCATAGTGTTAGACAGCAGCAGCCGCACTCCCTGTATGTCAGGTCCCACAGCTCAGCAGGGGCCACGCCCATCAGTCTGTGACCATGGGGAAGGAACGTGGAAGGTCGTTTTGGGTATTTGGCATGATTTGCAGGCAGTAGCCAGCTCCCAGCCAGGAATGGCAGATGGGAGAGGGCAGATAAACCAGGTAAGTGAGGGGGGCAAAACCTGTGACAATGGGATGGGTCTTGGTCACGTGGTGAACTCCATTTTGTACTGGGCGATAGCTGTACAGCACACCAATAGGCATTTGTAAAATACAAAAAAAAAAAAAAAAAAAAAAAAGAGCCAAAAAAAATGGCTGCAGCATTAAACAGTGGCTGGCGGCCCACAAAGCCCAGGGATGCTGCAGCCTGGTGATGGTCTCATCCATGCTTGTCACTGTTTCCATCACACTGACTCCTGCTAGGCTGCAGAGCTACACCGTATACATGGCTTGTAATGTGGATTTGGTGCTGATCCCACAGGTGTGGCACTGAGGCCTTACACTGATGCCGCAATTGCACTGGGGGTCACAGCGGGCCTCTTTTTTCATGACCAGTTGACACACTGTAGCCTTTACTACCACTGGTTTGGCTACTGGTAAACTATTATGGAGACATGAGGATAATAGGCCCCTTTGCATTACACCTATGCAGCTAAATGTAGGAAAGCGGGCCCTAAAAGTTGATTGATGTTAATATATCAGCACATCAACGCATTAGAAGTATTACATAGTAGGTGTCTCTGTAGGTTTCTAGTCCAAAGTGGCTGTATTTCTGACAGGTTTCGTCTTTTCAAAAAAGACATTCTCAGACAAAAGTTATTAAGACTAGAGAACAGCCACAGCAATAACCTAACGTACGCTGCAGTACAAAGAGGTTGAACTCATCTCAAAAAAACCCAACCATTATAATCCCTGGAAATTCAGCGTTAAGGTTAAAAAAAAAAAAAAAAAGCAAAGGTAAGCCATAAATGCTACAGTAGAGCAATGCACTGTAAGGCCACCTGAACAATCTAACACTGTCCTGCAGTGACACCATGAGGAGAAGCCATTGATTAAACTAGTTTTTGAAAATAGGTTAAATTGCTGAGATTCTGAATGCTACAGACTGTATGCATACTTACGAGCTCTTTGCTTGGCGCATTTAAGGTTGTTAAATTTTAGAAGCTATGTTCAGATTTAAATGGAGGAAATTCACTGCTGGGTGGCAACCCTCAAATGGATTACCACCTCAACTTACTGCTCTTTGCAATCTGCCTTGGTCTATTTTAACATCATTTTAGCTGGGCCTATTCACCTGGCTGCGGTTGGCATTATGGGCTTTGCGTTGTGGGGAAGGCCTGCCAGGCGTCCCAAGTGTGAATGGTTTTGTGTTCAAATTTTAGTGTGTGTATGCTTGGTTGTGTTTGGGTACAATGGCAGCTGAGCAGAGGTTGGTGGTGAATTGAAATACTGTTATAACTGCCAATCTTCCCTCCTTCTGGCCCCTTCCCCCCACCCCCGGCAAGAGCTTATTCGGGTAGGAAAGCCACTGGGGCAACCTGAACATTAAGCTAACAAATTTCTGTGGGACAACAAATGTGCTTTGCTTAACATGTTAATATTTTCCTGTCCTCATCTCTGTTGGCCTTTGAATCTGCTCACATTTGAATGACTTTTCATACCATTCACCCCAGAATGCCTCTGCTGCTCTGTGTGTGAGAGAAAGAGAGAGAAACTCTCTCTTGTCTCTGGGCAGGTCTACACTAGCAGGGAAAGTTGAATTAAGGTACATGATTCCAGCTATGTTACTTATGCAGTTACCACTGATGTACCTTAATTCCGGCTGCTACATTGTCTCTACTAAGGGAGGTCACTAGCAGTGCAGCCTCCCGTCAACTTCCCTTGCTCCTATTGGAGGGGGCAGGAGCACCACAGTCAATGGGGGGAGGGGCGGAATGAGGCTGTAAAGTTGATTTATTGCATCCTCATTAGGTGTGCTAATCAAATTCCAGAAAATCGACCATGTCAGGCTCGCTCTTCCCCATGGTGAAGCCATCCCCTCTGTGTCATTTTTATGTCCATCACTAGCAGACATTCCCTGAGAACATCTGGAGGGCTACTGTGACAGTCAATAACGTTACTAGCGCCAGCAGCACTGGCCATCCTGCCACCCACCATAACATGTAACTCTGAAAAGAAGAACACTGTACCCTGAAGCTTTGCCTGAAAAACGTTATTGCTTCCCGTGACCAGCTAGTGAGGCACAGCAGCAGGCTGACAGCTGACCCCCTCCAGAACCAACTAAATGAGTCTTAATAAAATGCGGCAGAAATGTGGCATTTTTAACAAAATGCTGCTTTGATTTGTTGGAGTGCAGCCTTACGTGGTGCCGGCTCTGTTACTAAATGAGTTTTAGTCAGTCAGTGACTCTTTTCACTGCGTTTAGTGCAGAAGAAAAGGCATTGCTTGTTTCACTTCTGCTTGAGCAATTAATGCAGTGGAGCACCTCCCAGGCAGTTCAATGGTTTAAATAGTTTGTGAAGAATGAGGTACCATGAAACAGCAAAGCAATTATATTGTCTAATTTTAAAAAATGAATTTGCTAGTAGCCAGGAGTCTACCTTGTGTCTCTCAATCACCATCATTAAGACTTTGTGCTTAGTATTCACGCCTCACTCGTACAGCTAAGGCTGTTGCTCACATTTCTGGAGCTGTCAGCCTCAGCTGCAGGCTTATAGTGTCCTAAGTGAGCTCCACTCAAGTCACATGCACATGCTAATTTGCTTGCCTGTGTGCTGCCCACAGGAGCACCAACACAGAGAACTGTAAGCTATAGCAGCGATTTAAAAAAAAACAAACCACCACAGCAGGAAATTACTCTGCATGCTAGAGCTACAGGCCTACATCATGTTATCTGGCCCAGTGTTTCTTAAACGATGTTCCAAGGAACACTGGTGTTCCATTACCAACTCACAGGTGTGCAGCGACCACGTGGCACTTTTTGATACCGTACACTGATGGTCTATATTTTCTGTTATTAAAACCAGATACAATGTTACTCCTTTAGTGCTGGGATACTCGATTAAATTACTTCATTTGGTTTTGCTGTGTATGCTGTTCTGGGTTGTTTTTTTTTGGAAGAAAATTTTCCTAGGTGTTCCACATAAATATTGTTTGGTGGGCTGAGAAAGTTGAAGAAACACTGAGCTATACTAACAGAGCATTTTGTCTTTCCACAAATGTTCTGTTTGAAAACAAAACAAAACCAACCAACCAAACAAAAAAAATCCCAGCACACTAAACACTGGCTAAGTTTATGTTAAAAACATGCCAGCTCCTCCAAAAATCCCTTGCTAGCGACTGGGTGTTACACCAAAAATAAATGGCCTCCCACCTCCCCAAGCTTTCTTCTTACCCTTTGAAATGAGCTTTTGAGTTCCATTCTTTTCTTCCTAAGCTGCTCTAACACTGATGGGCCTGGGACAAGACAATGCCCTGTAATGGTCCAGCTCTCTGACGCTAGCAGCTCCATACTCTCGTATCCCTGTGCTTGATGCATGATTCAACCTGCTTCACACAGCTGAAGTCTGGAGCCAATGAACAGCCCTAACCAGCAGGCTTTCAACTGTATTAATGTTGTCTCCAGGCGGAGGTGACTGGCAGGAGGTGCGCGACACTGGTAAGACCCAGCTGGTGCACTCAGGCATACTTCCAACCAGGTTCCCCGTGAAAGGGAGCTGGCTGGGGAGACGTGCCTCCGCACCAGTCTGAGCCTATGCACAGCTTGCCTGCCTCCCAGCTCCTGAAACTACCAATTATGCAGCAAGTTTGTCCAGTCGTAGGGAAACTCAGGAGAGCAAAGACTTGTGCTGCGGTAAGGGCAGTGTTTATAGATAAAGCAGTGATGGAAAAACTCTGCTGCAGCTTAGATAAGGAAAGTACTTTTTGGAATGACTGCTTGAAATGCAGAATTATCCAGAGGCTGACGGTGTTGATTTTTAGCTGATGATAAGGAGCCTAGCTAATGAAAGTGGAGATGTTTGTTAATTGTTGATGTATTAGATTTAGCAGCAGAAATGTTTCTGTTTGCTCTGGCATCACAAGAGATAATGCCAGTGCTAACGTTATCTAGATAAGTTGCTTCTGGCTAAACTTCATTTTTGTGGTAATTGGAACATAGCTAAGCATCAAGGAAACCTATCGAATTTGCTGACCAAGCTCTTGTCCCCCACCCCCAAAGACTATATATTTTAGAGTTTGGATGCCTGTGAGTCTGTTTGTTCAAGAAGTCCTCCTAAACCGTCAGAGCTAGGGCCACCAAATGTTGATGTGCAGCTTCTTCTTATCCGAACTGAAAACAAGGTCGGGGCTGGCTGTATCAGCACAATGGGATGTGCCTGAAATCAGATCGTTTCTCATGAAATGGAAAGGGAGGGCTCTGGCAGGACAGAAGTTATAGTCCAGAATGGGCACAGGGGGCAGCAAGTGAGCCAGACTCAAGGAACAGCCGCCGTATGGGAGCACAGCCCCCTGCTGCTCCAGGAGAGCCCCCATACACCTCCCAATCCCTTGCCTTGAGCCCCTTCCCCAACCCTCCTCCCACCCACCCCCTTCACAACCCCCAGCAATGACGTCTGCATTTCCACACCCTGCCGTGAGCTGACCTCCTGCCCTGAGTCCCTCTTCAACCCCAGTCCTGACTCCTGCACCCTCCTCCCAGCACCCACAGCCCCTTGCCCTCAAGAACCTAAGCAACACCAGCTAAATCTTCTAGGGTGGTTATAAAACTTTGTCTTAACTGTGTGCATGAAAAGAAGTTCCTGGTATCTTTGGCTCCTATTTTTAGCAATATGATTTTGCGTCTTCTATTTGACGTCTCTGTCATGAAACTTTAGCAACACTATTGACGCTTCTCTCGTCAACCATATTTGCTAGGCTACTACCTGGATTTAGTGTTAACGTAGGGTAGGACCCAGGACAAAAAGCCAACTGCACTGGCAAGCTGCGTAAGGACAAAAGCTGCAGAAAGGGGTGGCCACAGACAGAAGAAAGGGACAGCTGTACTGCAAGGGGCCGGGGGGCCGGTGACTCTGCTGCACAATGGCCACTGGGGAAAGAGCATGGGACAGGCACAGGGGCACTTGTACTGACCCACCAAGCCAAGGGAGAGCCCAGAGCAGAGCAGAGCAGAGCAAGGTCTGAGAACAGCCCACCGGGCCATAGGGGCAGGTCTGGGATTACAATGGGGAAGGGCCGGCTGTGCCGCATAATGAACGCTAGAGGCAGCAGAAGGTGGAGAACACAAAGCGGTGGCTGCCCTGCGTTACGCCCACTGGGAGATGCGGGAGGTCTATGTGAGGCCTACCCAGCACATCGGGCACAAGGGGGAGAAGCCGAGATGGCGGGGGGGGGGAGCGACAATACGTATTGGGCACCAACCTCCTGTAGCTGCCCCCACTGCCTGTTTGTTGTCTGCTGCTGTTTCTCCCCGTGAGGCACTGCTGCCCTCAGCGCCCATTATGCGTTACAGCCGCCCCTTTCCCGGTTTTCACTCTCTGCCCCCCCAGTGCTTCTCAAGGAGCTTAACCGCCTCTTTCCCCGTCTGATCCTCGCCTGCTCCTGGGCGCATGTCGCTCCTCCTGCCGGCCCCGCTGCACAGCATCCGCTGTGCTTATACTGCCGCTCCCCCATCTCAGTCTGTGCTCCCGCTTGTCCCCCTGGTGAGTACAGCTCCTCTTCCCCTCCTCAGCCTGCTGCTTCTAGTGCCCACCGTGTGACCCAGTAGTGCCTTCCCCACTTCATCCCCTGCTGGCCGGTACCTGGCACGGCCGCTCCTTTTCCCTCTCTGCTTAGCCTCAGGCCTTGTTAAGCAGCTCTGCCCTCGCCCTTTCACTTAGGCTTGTCCTCAGGCCCTGGTATGCTGCAGCTGTGCGTTTCACCGTGTGCCGCCCCTCGTGGGCGTTACAGCCGAGCCTTCCTTCCAGCTCCTCACCCTCTGCTGTCACTTGTCCATGTTAGGCAGCTCTGCCACCATGTTCCCCCTCTGCAGGCTTTCTTACCCCTCACAGCCTCTACACAAGCTTCCTGCCTCTTCTCCCCTTCTGTCTTGGCCCCCCCCCAACCCTTTGTGAAGAAATGTGGCAACCCCTTTTTCTTCCCTCTGCTGCCTTTCTGTCTCATTTGCCATATAGCTGTGGTTTCCTCTCCTCCCAGTTTTCTCCCCCTACACACGGCTATGTAGTAAGGTCAGCCCTTCTGCCTGCCTCCTACAATGCCCATTTGGCAGTACACCTGCCCCTTTCATTCTCCTGCTGCTACCCCTCGTGTCTGTTAATCACAGGTTTCTCTCCTTTCCTCTAGGCTGCCCTGGCTGTGGGGAAGCCCATAAACACAAACATCTCATAGAGCTGGAGGGACCTTGGCGGGTCATGAAGTCCAGTCCCCTGCCCTCTTGGCAGGGCCAAGCACCATCCCCCTGTTAAAAAAAAAATCATTTGCCCCAGATCCCTAAACAGCCGCCTCAAGCACTAAACTCTCAACCCTGGGCTTAGCAGGCCAGTGCTCAAACCACTGAGGTATCCCCCCCACAGCAAACTCACTTTGGAATAACAGACACTATTCCAGCACAATTTTGCCACCGTCTACACAATTCAGACCCTATTTCTAAATGATGCCCCCCCCCACTGGTCTGCTGACCCTAATGCCAGTTGTGCAGTGTATCTACTCCATTCCCTCCCGTTTCCCATTCTGCTGCCCTGAATACCCATTTGGAGGCATACCAGTCCTTCCCCTTGAACCGCCTTGCGCTCGGCATGCTATAGAACTGCCTTTTTCACAGTCTGATGCCACTAGTGCCTCTCAGGCTGTATTGCTGGCCCTGGTTCCTCCCGCCAGTGTGGTTCCAAGTTCCCATATACCTAACCCTTCCGCCCTCTTTGCTCCAAACTAAACAGACCCAGTTTTTCCCCATCTTCCCTCAAAGGTGCTGTTTTCTAGACCTTCAGTCATTATTGTGGTTCTTCTCTGGGCTCTCTCGGGTTTGTCGGTGTCCTTAGTGAAATGTGGTGCACAGAACTGGATGCAGTGATGGAACTGATGCCTAATGACCGCAGACAACAGCAGAAGAGTTACGGTAAGACTGCCACTTTTCTGTCCTGTTGGCAGTGCCTGTTAGGAGGTATAGTTGTTCCCTTCCACTCCTCAGCCTGTTCCAGTACCCCTAGCACTTCCGTTGTAGGCTGGAGACACTCCTTTCTCCCTTTCATCCTCTCTCGCTCCTGCTGCCCTTTAGCCATTATAGGGCCCCCTGTCCTAGCTGCCTGCTCTGCTGCCCCTCGTGCCTTTTTCAGTATAGCTACCCAGACCCCTTTGGCCCTCCATTGCCGCTAGCATCCATTAGGACCTCTAACAATCCCTTTCCTGTGTTTTCCCCATGACTTGCCCAAGTGCCCGTTATTTATTTTGGCTCCTCCCACTTTTCACACTTACGCCCAGTGCCTGTTTTGTGTCACTGCTCCCTGTCCTGCTTTTCACTCTCTGCTTCTCCCTATTGGACATTAGGCAGCTTAGCCACTCTTCTCACCCCTTCTTGACCTTTGCTGACCCTCCTGGCCCTCATGAAAAATGGTTGCCACTTCCCTGTTTCACCCTGTGTATGTCCAAATCACTGTCAGGCAGCTTACCCTCCCTCTCTGCATCTCACCCTCTGTTTCACTAGCTCGCATTACAGAGTATAGCCACCCTTTTCCCGCTTCTGTCCTGTGCACCCCTTGTGCCTATCAGGCAGCATAGCCACTGCTCTCTCCTAGTCACCATCTGGCATCCCTAGTACCAGTTGTGCAGTCTGGCTGCCCCTTTCCCTCATTTCACTTTCTGCTGCCCATGGTGCACTTGGCACAGTAGAGCCCATTCTCTCTTGCACGCTGGCTGTGTCTACACTTGGCCAAAATTTCAAAAGGAACATGCTAATGGCCAAATTGGAGAATACTAATGAGGCACTGAAATGAATATTCAGCACTTCATTAGCATGCTGCCAGCCACGGCACTTTGAAAGGCAAAGAGTCCAGGGGAACTGGCAGTATTTTAAAGAAGTCTTACTGAAGGCACAGGAACAAACCATCCTGCTGCATAGTAGGAAATGCAGCCATGGTGGGCAACCAGCTTGGCTTAACAGGGAAATCCTTAGTCAGCTTAAACTCAAAAAGGATGCATACAAGAAATGGAAACATGGACAGCTGACTAAGGAGGAGTACAAACGTACAGCTGGAGAAAGCTGGGGAATAATCAGGAAAGTGAAAGCACAACTGGAACTGCAGCTGGCAAGGGACGTGAAGGGTAACAAGAAGGGTTTCTACAGGCATGTTAACGATCAGTGGGTTATCAGAGATGGCGTGGGGCTGTTACTGGATGAGAGGTAACCTAGTGACAGATGATTTAAGAAAAGCTGAACTACTCCATGCTTTTCTTGCCTCAGTCTTCACGGAGAAAGTCAACTCCCACACTACGGTGCTACGCAATGCTATATGGGAAGGTCGAGGGCAGCCATCTGTGGGGAAGGGACAAGTTATGAGCTATCTAGAAAAACTAGTTGTACACAAATCCATGGGTCTGGATTTAATGCACCCAAGGGTACTGAGGAAATTGGCAGATGTCATTGCGAAGCCTTTGGCCATTGTGGGAGCATGAGCACCTGGTGGCCGGGCCTCACTCGCAAGGCAGAATGACCATACACTCCATCTTGGAACGCTATCATACAACGGCGGGAAGGTCTGAAGTCAGGCCAGGAGAAAGAAATCAGAAAGTTGACAAGTAGTTGGAGAGTCCCCAAAGAGAACATCCTGACAAGCAGATAGTAAGCCCCCAAAGAGAACAGCTGGGGCTAGTAGCTGGAAGCCCCCCAAAGAGAACATCTTGGTTGTACAACATCAGAGGGTCTCAGGGGAGGTTCAGAAAAAGACCAAGGACAGAGGAAATCTTGTAACATGTTCTGACAGGCCGGGAGGATAGAAAGCCCAAATTAGGTAACAAACGCTTTAATTGGCCAGGTATCGAACCCCCAAGTAAGAAACAGTATAAAAGGTGATTTAGCAGGAATAAGGGTGTGGGCTCCTGGACACAAGGCGGAGGCTAGCAACTTCCAGTCCAGACAGCAGACCCCAGCCTGATCACCCGGACGTCACCACCACGAAAGGTCCCAACCAAGCCGTATCTCTGACTTGAACGGCCGCTGTAACGTAGTTATTGGTGAGATGTGGGAGCATTGGATGTTATTGGTAAGTCACATGTAATTATATATAGTTATATGTAACCTAGTATTTAGCCTATGCCAAATAAATAACTCTCTCTCTCTCTCTCTCTCTATATATATATAACAAGTGTTAAGTAATTGTAGTTACGAATAAATGAATAAATCACTATTGGTAAATACCACTAGCTGGTCTAGCTGGGTCTGTATAGAGAATTATTGGGACTTAGAACAGCCACAGGGCATTGTGGTGTTCACAATCGGAGTGTTATTGTTCCTGGTACTCATAATACTGTGGAAACCTAGGTTTTAAAGTGGATACACTGAATCACATATTGCTGCTACACTATATCAGGCTGCTATAAAGGTGGGGTGGTTGGTCCCGGGCCACCCGACTCCCCCCGCTGTATCACACCCCACGTGCACCCACGGGACCCGGAGTAGGTCGGCACATCGTCAGCCATTATCTCTGAAGACCCTTCGAGATTGGGAGAGATCCTGGATGACTGCAAAAAGGCAACTGTAGTGATGTAGTGCCCATCTTTTTAAAAAAAAAGGACAATCCAGGGAACTATAGACTGGTCAGCCTTACCTCAATCCCTGGGAAAATAATGGAGGGGATCCTCAAGGAATCCATTTTTGATCACTTGGAAGAGGGAAAAGTGATCAAAAGTAGCCAACATGGATTCACCAAGGGCAAGTCCTGCCTGACCAATCTGATTACCTTCTATGACAAGGTAACCGGCTATGGGGACATGGGAAGTCAGTGGATGTGATACACCTTGACTTCAGCAAAGCTTTTGAAACAGTCTCCCACAACATTCTTGCCCATAAGTTAAGGAAATATGGATTGGATCCTTGGACTATAAGATGGATAGAAAGCTGGCTTGATGGTTGGGCCCAATGGGTAGCGGACAATGGCTCAATATCTGGATGGCAGTCGGTTTCAAGAAGAGTGCCGCAAGGCTTGGTTCTGGGGCCGGTGTTGCTCAACATCTTTATTATTGACCTGGATGAAGGACTGGATTCCACCCTCAGCAAGTTTGCAGATGACACAAAGCTAGGGGGAGAGGTAGACACTTTGGAGGGTAGAGAGAGAATCCAGAGTGATCTGGATAAATTGGAGGATTGGGCCAAAAGAAATCTGATGTGGTTCCATAAGGAGAAGTGTAGAGTCCTGCACCTGGGGCAGAAGAATCCCAAACATTGTTATAGGCTGGGGACTGACTGGCTAAGCACCAGTACAGCGGAAAGGGACCTAGGGGTTACGGTGGATGAAAGTCTAGATATAAGCAAACTGTGTGCCCTTGTAAACAAAAAGGCTAACGGCATATTAGGGTGCATTAGGAGGAGCACTTTGAGCAGATGTAGAGAGGTGGTTGTTCCCTTCTATTCGGAACTGCTGAGGCCACATCTGGAATATTGTGTCCAGTTTTGGGGCCCCCAGTATAAAAAGGCTGTGGAGGGGCTGGAGCAGGTTCAACAGAGGGCAACAAAAATGATTAAGGGGCTGGAGCAGAAGACCTATGAGGAGAGGCTGAGGGATTTAGGCTTGTTTAGTTTACAGAAGAGAAGACTGAGGGGTGATTTAATAGCAGCCTTCAACTTCCTGAAGGGGAGCTCTAAAGAGGATAGTGTGGAACTGTTCTCAGTGGTGTCAGATGGCAGAACAAGGAGTAATGGTCTGAAGTTAAAGAGGGAGAGGTGTACGTTGGATATTAGGAAAAACTACTTCACCAGGCGGGTGGTGAAGCATTGGAATGTGTTGCCTACAGAGGTGGTGGATTCTCCACTCCTAGATTTTTAAGTCCCAGCTTGACAAGGTCATGGCTGGGATGACTTAGTGGAGGTTGACCGTGCTTGAAGCAGGGGGCTGGACTAGTGACTTCCTGAGGTCCCTTCCAGCCCTATGAGTCTATGATTCATTCAATTTAATTATTTATCAGTTCAATTATTTAATAAAAATTATACTTTTACAAATACAAAATTTGTAACACATAAAAGGCAAAATTCAGATACCTGAACCAAATGCTGCACGTAGACTACATTTAGGTCTATGAATAGTTAGAAATAGTTGAGTTGAGCATATTTTGAACATGTGTCTGTGCTCAGTGTTCAAGATGATGTATTCTGTGGTGGATTTGAAACCTTAATGCATTTCATGCTTGTTTATTTTGTTGTATGCGCTACTATGTTGCAAATCTCTCTAGTAAGACCATAGCCATACTAAATATAAGTAAATGTGACGTTTATGAGCAATCGATTCGGCTGTGGAATTTTGTCTCACTGAAGTGTGCCATGCTACTGCAAAGGTTGGGAACCACTGAAATATGCTTATACAAAGTCTGTGAGAGACCAGCGGGAATCCCCAGAGGCTTTTAGTTTTAAATTGGATCCCAAAGTTAATAGGGAGCCAGGGTAGGCATTTGACAGAGGAGATGTGGATACACAGTTTTGTGCATAATGGCAAGGTTGTAGCATCCTGTACATGCTGCACCCTGGAGGGTCTTGGATTGTACGTGGAGAGAATTGTAAGGCAAAAACAGGCAATATGATTGAAGTTATCTTTACCAGTGGAGTCAAAGCAAACGTGCATAGGGACAAACAGAGTTGGTGTAGGAATGAAGGGAAATATGTTTCTTTGTTGTTAACGACCTATAGCAGTTGAAGAGGGCCTTAAAAGTGTAACTGGCAAGATATGCTGTAAAAATGCTGAGTTCAAAATGTAATCAACAGAAGCCTCTAATTTTCCAAACTGGTTAGCAGACAGGTATTGTTTTATGGTGTGATAAACTTATATGGACCCCCTGAAAAATAAATAAATAAAATCAGCAATCTTTGCATGTTTTACCTTTGAACCCACCCCTTTTTCCCAAATCTACTATGCAATTTGCAGTGTCTGTCTGTGGTCCTATGTTTGTGCAAGCACTTCTCTTAAACCTTAAGAGCTACGAGCTCTTACCCCAACTTAAACTAAGGTTGCGGTTTGGCTGTGCCTGGAAAATGGGAAATGCCTGAAATCCCAGGATTTCCCAGAACAAGGAAAGGGAGGGGCACTGACAGGAGTGACGACGCAGCTAAAACGCACCATTGGGGCAGTGAGCAAAGGGAACAGCCATACTGCAGTGTGACAACTTGGGGCAGTTGCAGCAAGAATACAGTGACCACAGGGAGACTGGGCTCTTGACCCCTGCCTGCCTTCAGATGGGTAAATGTTCCACACTGCTCCTCTGCAACTGCCCCACAGTTAGGCCCACTGACATGCTAGGGCCAGGAAACACAGCCTTATTCCCCGCCCCCTCAAAGTTCATACCTGGGCTGGGAAAAGTGGCCAACCCAGTCCCTCCTGAGGCTCTCAACAGTGCTAGACACAGTGGCCCTGCCTCCTTCACCACCCCCATACTGCTCTGACCTCCCACCCCTCTGCTGTGGGAAAGAGCTGCAGCCATGACCGCACGCACTGCCTCCCCTGCCACGATGCCCAAGGCCAAGGGAAAGAGTTTTGGCCCCAGCCTCCTCCCCACTGCTCTGGCTGGGGCCAGGCACAATACCACTCTAGAGGTGGGGACAAGGTCTGCTTCAGCCCACAACCAGCCCCTGCTCCCAGCCCAGCTCTGGCCCCCACAGCCCTACTGACCTCCCTGGAGCTAGGGCTGGCCCTAGCATCGTGGCCTGGCCGCAGTGGTTCACCCCAGGGGCCAGACCCAGTGCTGTCCAGCTTTCAAGGAGCTCGCACTGGGGCCAGGGAAAACAGTTCAGCTCCTCCTCTCCCCGGGACAGTTGGGGGTGCTGGACGCTGTGGCCCAAACCAACCCCACCATCTGAGGACAGGTGGAGGGTGGCGTGCATGCTAAGAGCTGCAGTCCAAAGCAGTCCCCTAACCCAGAGACCGATGGGGCGGGGGGGGGGGGGGCGGACCCATGGCCCAAACTGGGGCCTCCATCTGGAGACCGGTGAGGGGGCCTGGGAGTCAAATCCCAAACCAGTGCCGGCCCCCACTTCCCCAGACAGGCAGAAGGGCTGGGAGCCACACCACAAACTGCCCCACCCTCTCCAAGGACATGCATGGAGGACCAGGATCCACATCCTGACCCTCCCTCCCCATCCTCACCCCAGGGACAGGCGAGGTGGGCCCAGGAGCAAAAAACAAACAAACAAAACCCCACACCTTTCATTAAAGACACAAGTCAAGTCAGGCATACCAGCTAGTAAGGTATAAACTGAAGAGCACCAAAATTTATTCCCAAATGAGGCTGCAAGATCCTGAATTGTTTTTTTAACACTTTACAAATACATGTTCAAAATAGAACCCCCCGCCCCAACATTCTTATCTCTTTACTTGTCTAACTGCATCACTTCATTGTTACCCGTATTCAATATTGCTCTAATACAGTCTTGATGCAGAAGACTGTAGCTGAAGAAATGAAAGTTGGTCTGTCATAGAAAAAATATTGATATTTTAAAATGCAGTCTGAAATACAGCATGACAAATTACTGAAATTGGGAACTGATACATACACTTTAACAAGTTAAACACCCAAATACTTAAGTGAAAAAGGGTTCTCATACAAATTGCAAGATAACTTTCTCAGGCAGTAATAAATGATTTCTATAATAAGAGTCTGAATCAACCTACTAAGAACAAGGCTTACTTTAATTAAACAATATCCTATTTCTAATCAAATGTAGTCACAAAAACCTAAGATAAGAAAAGAGGCAGGTAGCGTACAAAATCTCAGACACAGTTAATCTTTTACTGGATCAAGAAATGTGTTAAAAAATCACATATTTTGGGATTAAAAAAAAAGATTCCTCTAGAGAGGATTTCCTGTAAACAAAGTTGACAAGGATAGCACAGAATATTATCTTCATGGCACAAACTGGAGTGAACACTGAACTTCAATAGAAGGAAAATTCTATATTTTAGCCACACTGCTGTCACAAGTATGTTTGAACAAGAGCAATTTGACTCATTTCTATTCCCAGTTTAGCTGACTATGACACACAATGGCTACGTCTACACGTGCCCCAAACTTCGGAATGGCCATGCAAATGGCCATTTTGAAGTTTACTAATGAAGCACTGAAATGCATATTCAGCGCTTCATTAGCATGCGGGCGGCCGCGGCGCTTCGAAATTGATGCGCCTCGCCGCCGCGTGTCTCGTCCCGATGGGGCTCCTTTTCGAAAGGACCCCGCCTACTTCAAAGTCCCCTTATTCCCATGAGCTCATGGGAATAAGGGGACTTCGAAGTAGGCGGGGTCCTTTCGAAAAGGAGCCCCGTCTCGATGAGACGCGTGGCGGCAAGCTGCGTCAATTTCGAAGCGCCGCGGCCGCCCGCATGCTAATGAAGTGCTGAATATGCATTTCAGCGCTTCATTAGTAAACTTCGAAATGGCCATTTGCGTGGCCATTTCGAAGTTTGGGGCACGTGTAGACACGGCCAATCTCTTCCAATGCAATTACTAACACCCTTTAGGCACAATCTCAAAGAGCTGCAGCCATTATCCTTTTCCTATATAAGGCAACTCCCTATCCTTTTATACTGCACCCCATCTCCATCTGTCTGAAAAGCATGATGGTTCTACACAGTGGTATGAAGCAGTGCTGGTGTACCAATGGGAGAACTACTTGAGCCTTTGGGAAAATACAAATATTTTAGCAAACTAGTATAAAGTTTGTACTAAGAAATGAAATTCTAACAAATTCATTAATTCTTTCTATTCTAGACTCATTAAAACAATGTCACTCATGCATAGTAACATATCAATTTTTGGTGTTTACCATCTGATATTCCAGGCCTGAAAACATTGCCACTAAACTTTTACAGAGTATGATTTCCATTTATAATACTCCTAATTATGTCTTCTGCTAATCAGCTCACCCTTTCTGAATAAAGCATTATATTTACCAACAGTGTAACAAGGTGCATACTTAGTATGCAAATCAAAATTTAAGAACAATAATGCTGATCAAAACCAATATTATGTAAATTTTTGCAAATGAGCAAACATTTGAATATTACACAAACATTTAATGAATCCAAGGCTGAAAAACACTTCACAGTTTAATGAATGTCAAACAGAGTTAGTGGAATTTTGTTTCCAACTCAAAACTCTATATATCAGTTGCAAGAGTTTTATCATCTGTGGTGCTCAATGATTTATCCCATCATCTGTAGCACATAAAGAATACCAAGGTTATCAATAGTCACAAACACTTTGAAATTAGGGGACACGTATAGTGACTTGAGGTTTGTTCCATTTGTGTAGAATGTTTGTAAGGATTCTCCGGTAGTTACATTCCACCACTATAAAAAGACAAAACATTTTAAATTAGCAGGAATAGAATCAGAATGAAATAACTTATAAAAATGGGTTTAATATGGTGAGCCTAGATGCCAGTCCAATTTTCTTCCTTTAGTCTGCATTTAGGAAAGAATCAATAATATTAAACAAAACAATAGCTTTAAAGAGGGTCAGAACTGTTACAGGCCTGAGACACTTTCAGGTGAGAAGATAATTGAAGAGACAGAGGCTAATTAGTTTAGAGGAGATACTGTATATGAGTAAACAGATTTCTTCCATTTATTATTTTATATATGCCTTCCAGTATGTTAAAGGCCATTATAGAGAGGGTGGTAATCAGGTGTTGTCCATGTCCATACAAGGCAGGGCAAAGTAGTAATGGCAAAAGGGCAGATTTTAGATTAGAAATTAGGAAAAACTTTAACTATAAGCGCATTTAAGTTTTGGAGTAAGTCCCCCCATCATGGGAAGCTTTTTAAAACAAACTGGACATTAGTTCACTTGCCCCTGACACAGGGGGCTGAACTTGACTTTTCAAGGTGACTTCTAGCCCTATGGTTCTATGGTAACCTGTAATTTTCTACACTTTGGAACTCATATTAAAGTTTTTGGAAGTAATGTGTAAAAACAAGATAGTTGGACATGACTCAGTGACTCTAACCATGATAGGCGCTATAAATCTCTAATAGACTAAACAAATGTAGCCACTAGAAGTTTCTCCAATGACAAATACCAAAATTCCTGCTATAACGTACATCTTTTGAGAGATTTTTACAGTACTCTTCTAAAGTACAGTGCCATATTATTAGTATTTGTATTACAATACCCTACAGGAGACCTAGTTATTGACGAGGACCACATACTATTACCAAATCTGTTTAAATGTTTACATATTTATGAAGGAAAAGTGGAAAACCCCATATAAAGTTCAGATCTTACAAACGAAGGGCCCACCCCTGCAAGGTACAGTGAACAAAATTCTTTCTGACGTTTATGTTTCAGAGGTACTGACCACCCAAGATTGAGGAGATTTGAGTGTGTCTGCTAATAACTATCCCCTTCTAACAAATGTTCTTAGAATGAAGGCAATTTTGCTAATACCCTCTGTTTCTACTTTTAATGGTAGCTCTTGTAATTTGAAGATTTGTCACGTCTTCTAGGGTTATTTTTATTTGCTTTTTCGCTAAAAAAGAAACTATTGATTAGTCTATTAAATAGTTCTGTTACTAAGACATTTTGCCATGATAGGTACATCAGAGAAATTTAGAAAAGCTCAAGAATGCACTTATAACATAACTGAACAATCAATTATAATATTCTGCCACTGCAAATATAGTTGTTTATAGATGTTGACTGGTCCAAAAATTAAGATATATAGGAAAGCGCCTCACTAATGCTATACTCAACTCAAACGAAATAATTGATTTTACAGAAACCAAGCATTAAAAATGCGAACCCCAAAACAAATCTGAGATTGTGAGAAAGGGGGACTGCGGAAGGGAAGGAAACAGTTTTAAAACTAGAAGAGCGAATATGATCAGGAAATGCAGAGGGTCACCTTCCAATCCTGTACTTTAATTAAACATTATGCCGTGGGCCTTACCTTGAGATATCCTCCACATGACACAAGCATATTACTTTCAGGAGAAAAGCAAAGGTCTGTTACCCAGCCACCATGTGTTGATTCTCCTCCATCTACAGTAACAGGTGAGTAGATATGAAGTACTTCACCTCTTGAAACATCCCAAATCTAAGGAGGGTTTAATATATACAACCAATTAATGGCACTAAATAAAAACAAGTGTTGCTGCAAGGATGACAGGATTTAGAGAAATCTAACCTTTACTTCAAACATCATAATTGGATGCAAAGTGAAGGATTCAGAAAATAACTCTTAAACCTTCCATACACAACAAAGGTGCAAGATTAAATGCACAATTGACTCATGGGAGGCTAATTAGTAAAGAATCCCAGCCATCTATACAGCAACATTACTTACATCACCACAAAAAACCCACAAAGCCAACAGGACAAATATATTTTCTGTCTTCCAGGGAGTGAGGAATGGGCATATAAAAATCTTACGTTACAGTTTTTATGTGGCTGTGGCTACACCAGCCCTGCCTTTCAGAGGGGGCATGGTAGTGAGTCACTTTGGCAGATGCTAATGAGGCACGACCATGAATATGCAGTGCCTCATTAGCATAACGGAAGCTGTGCGCTTTTCGAAAGTGCCACCTTTGAAACGCACGCCACTCGTATAGACAGGGTCTTTTGAAAGGACCCCCTGGACTTCGAAAGCCCCTTCTTCCCAAAACGAAATAGGAAGAAGGGGATTTTGAAATTAGGGGGTCCTTTCGAAAGGCCCATCTACGTGGGTGGTGTGCATTTTAAAAGCAGTGCTTTGGAAACACACAAGGCCATCATTATGTTAATGAGACACTGCATATTCATAGTAGTGCCTTATTAGCTTCTGCCTAAGTGGCTCATTAGCATGTCCTTTCAAAAAGGATGGGGCTAGTGTAGCCATGGCCTGTTTGTGTGTGTGCATGTGTGTAGGACATAAAGAAACGTACCAGAAACCCCTCTAAAGGGGCTCCTTTCCCATCAGTTCATAAGTATACATGTAAGCCATGAGTCCTCAAAATGGGCAATCCACAGTCTGACCGCACAAGGAACATCAATGAAGGAAAAAAAAAAGAGCAACAATAGGTAGTCAAGCTTTGATGTACACATGAACATCTATGATGAAAGTTCTTTTCTTGTATCTAAAGATTACCCTCTATTGCTTCTAAAGTTTACAAAAAATATATTTCTGAAACAATTCCATAGCCTGTAGTTTCTAGATGACTTTCAGCTCAACTGTACCCTACAAAAAATGTAGCCACCTTGATGGTAAAGAATTTACTGTTTATATTCTGCCTATCTAATTTCCCTATGTTGTTAAGGGACATTGCAGGGCAGGAATAATTATCCAAATTCATATCTGGCAAGTACACTAGACTAAGCACCCTGAGAGTAGTTTTGACTCCAGTGTTCCCATATATACCCTTATTTCTCCATTGTCATCTCCAGTGGCCAAGAAGTTGTTATCGAATGAGAAAGTACAGCACCGCACGCAGCCTTTGTGACCAATAAGCTCATGAAGAACAGATGAACTTTCAAAGCTCCATATCTAAAGATTAAATGTTTAAGAAAAAAGTAAAGATAAGTGGTACTGCATGGAAAATTTATACCATTTTATATTTCATTTAATCAAAACATGTTAACATAGGGTTTAAAAATTTTCAAAAGTACGCTAATCTCAGATCAATTTTTTTCACACTTTCTCAAATAATACCCAGCAAATATGTGCCACTCACATTCAATTAAACATTTTAAGCTCCTGCACTGTTAGATGGTGTTATTCAGGAAGAAGGAATTCATACAAATATCTTTGTATTGATTCATAAGATCAAAAAATTCACTCCAGAGTGTGCTTCTGGTATAATACAATGGAACACATAGAAGCAGACAGCTGACAAAAAGTAATCTCAAAGGTGAAGGTCTTCTAAGAAAGATGTTTAAGTTTTCTTTGCAACTTGAAGGAATCTTAAATGATATTTTGAGATTTTTGTACAGTATTAGAACTTATTTGACAAATAAATACCATTTCTTTAAAGATTTAATGTGGCTTTGTTTTAAACAGGAACAAAACCAGAACATTTTGAAAAGTAATGGTTTTGAGTCATTAGACAATATATTATATACAAACTAAATGTTAATGTTTAAAAATTCTACCAAAAAGCCATTTTAATATATAAAAAAACAAAACAAAACATTATGACATGTTGGAACTTGCTTTTCTGTATTATTTTTTCCCCCAAAAACAAAATTAGGGCAAAACAGAACTGATTTCCCAAAGGAACTGAATATTCTGATGAAACACAATTTTTGTAAAAGTACTTGAATCACAAATACCAGACAAAACAGTTTAATGGCTAAAACACATACTTGTACACAATAAGCATCTGAATGTTTTTATGAGCTGGACATACATAGGGCAAAATAAAAAATGAACAGATTCATAAATCTATTTTGAGGAACATAACGTTCATTGATATCGAATCATGTGCTGAGTGCACAGCAGTTTAGAAAGAGTGAGAGATACCTAAATATTTAGTTACATTTTTTAAATTTTGTCTTGTAAAACATTTGTACAGTAGGGTTTCCAGATTCGCAAACAGTTCTGAAGAAATGGGTCTGTCCCACAAAAGCTCATCACCAAATAAATCATTTTGTTAGTCTTTAAAGTGCTACATTTCTGCTGCTTTGTTTTGTTAATGTTTGCAAATTCAATTATTTGCGAGCAGCCCAGTGGCCGCTTTCCCCGGGGCCCTGGGCCAGAGCACTGGCAGCTGTCGCTTCCCCAGGGCACCGGGCAGGAGCACCGGCAGCTGTTGCTTCCCCGGGGTACCGGGCAGGAGCACCGGCAGCTGTTGCTTCCCCAGGGCACCGGGCAGCGACTGCCAGCAGCCGCCACTTCCCAAGGCCTCTGTCCAGGCTGCCGTATTCACGAAATTCAACATTTGCACGGGTTCTCAACACAGAAAGCATTCATACCAAAGCACTGAACAGTTTTGTTACACAAAAACATCAAGCAAGGGCTAAGTACCTTAAGGAGACTCAGGTTATGTCTACACTTAGCCCTTGCCTTTCGAAAGGGAGATACTAATGAGACACTTTGGCAGATGCTAATGAATCTGTGTCCATGAGTATGCAGCGCCTCATTAGCATAATGCTGGCCGGAGCGATTCAGAATGGTTTCTGCAGAGGGAAGTCGTGTCTAACTAATCTATTAGAATTCTTTGAAGGGGTTAATAAACATGCGGACAAGGGGCACCCAGTGGACATAATATACCTAGATTTCCAGAAAGCCTTTGACACGGTCCCACACCAAAGGCTTTTATGTAAATTAGGTGGTCATGGGATAGGAGGAAAGGTCCTTTCATGGATTGGGAATTGGTTAAAAGACAGAAAACAAAGGGTGGGAATAAATGGTAAATTTTCACAATGGAGGAGGGTAACTAGTGGTGTTCCCCAGGGGTCAGTCCTGGGACCGATCCTGTTCAACTTGTTCATCAATGATCTAGAAAATGAGGTAAGCAGTGAGGTGGCAAAGTTTGCAGATGACACCAAGTTGTTCAGGACAGTCAAAAGCAAAAGGGATTGTGAAGAACTACAAAAAGATCTCAGCAAACTGAGTGATTGGGCAGCAAAATGGCAAATGAAATTTAATGTGGGTAAGTGTAAGGTAATGCATGTTGGAAAAAATAACCCAAATTACACGTACTACATGATGGGGTCAAATTTAGCTACGACAGATCAGGAAAGGGATCTTGGAGTTATAGTGGATAGTTCTCTGAAGACATCCACGCAGTGTGCAGCGGCAGTTAGTAAGGCAAATAGGATGTTAGGAATTATTAAAAAAGGGATCGATAATAAGACAAAAGATATCATACTTCCCCTATATAAAACTATGGTACGCCCACATCTCGAGTACTGCGTGCAGATGTGGTCTCCTCACCTCAAAAAAGATATATTGGCATTAGAAAAGGTTCAGAAAAGGGCGACTAAGATGATTAGGGGCTTGGAACGGGTCCCATATGGGGAGAGGCTAGAGAGACTGGGACTTTTCAGTTTGGAAAAAAGGCGATTGAGGGGCGATATGATAGAGGTATATAAAATCATGAATGGTGTGGAGAAAGTGAATATAGAAAAATTATTTACCTTTTCCCATAATACAAGAACTAGGGGACACCAAATGAAATTGATGGGTAGTAGGTTCAAAACTAATAAAAGGAAATTTTTCTTCACACAGCGCACAGTCAACCTGTGGAACTCCTTGCCCGAGGAGGCTGTGAAGGCCAGGACTCTATTAGGGTTTAAAAAAGAGCTTGATAAATTTTTGCAGGTTAGGTCCATAAATGGCTATTAGCCAGGGATAAAGTATGGTGCCCCTAGCCTTCAGAACAAGGGCAGGAGATGGATGGCAGGAGATAAATCACTTGATCATTGTCTTCTGTTCTCCTTCTCTGGGGCACCTGGCATTGGCCACCGTCGGCAGATGGGATGCTGGGCTCGATGGACCTTTGGTCTGACCCAGTATGGCCATTCTTATGTTCTTATGTTCTCTAGCTGTCTCCAAGATAAATAGAGGGAGGTCTTCCTATGTGCTGTTAGGAATAAGGGGATTTCTAAGTTGCTGGGGTCCTTTCGAAAAGGAGCCCTGGCTGGATGAGCTGTGCGGCAGCGAGCCGCATCAATTTTGAAGTGCCGTGGCTGCCAGCATGCTAATGAGGCGCTGAATATGTATTTCAGCGCTTCATTAGTAAACTTCGAAATGGCCATTTGCATGGCCATTTTGAAGTTTTGGGCTAGTGTAGACACAGCCTCTATGCCACTTTTTTTTTTTTTTTTAAATAAACTTCTACCATATTTTCACATTCAGTGTCTCTTTCCTAAGATGAACAGTCCCAGTATATTTAATTTCGCCTCACATGGAAGCTGATACCCTGATCAATTCTGTTGCCATTTTGTGCACCTTTTCACATTCTAATTCCAAGTTTGAGAAGAGGGTGACTTGAACGGTACACAGTATTCAAAGTACAAGCATACAGAGATTTACATAGGGGCATTATGCTTTCTTTTTTATCTAACTGCCACTGCAAACTGAACAGATGTTTTCAGGGAACTAGCCATGATTGAATGGTGACAGCTAATTAGGCCTTTTTTTTGTGTGTAAAATATTTGGCATTATTCTTCCTGAGTTAGTTCTGTCCTCTTCTCAAGGCACTTTACCAGTGACTTTGCTGCCCTTTGATTCCCACACCCGTAAACTCTCAGCCTAGTCAGATGCTTCTCTCAGCACACAGATCCCAAAACAGACCACACTATAATCTTGTAAGCGAGCACACAGACTAACAGATGATCACGTGATACCTCTAACTATTTCAACATATCCTATTTTTGTATTAAGAATGGTTATCGGCTACCTAAGGAAATTAGTTTTTAGCACAAGTTCCAGGGTATACTCACTGCCTTGTGCAGATTTGTCAGGATTATGTTTACTAACCTTGGCAGTTTTGTCAGCAGAGGTTGATGAAAATTTGGTGGCATCATGTGAAACAGCACATGAAAGAACAGCATCTTCATGGCAAACTAAATCTTGTTCTATTTTTCCAGTACAGATATTCCACACCTATAAAATATTAAAATTTAATTTATACTATCAACTTCTGCTGCTTTCAATCATAATTCAATGTCCATAAAACAGTTTTAATACAAAAATATATACGAAGTTAAGTACATTAAGAATATCCAAATGTAATATGTTTGTGACTCTACAGATATGCTAAATAGGAAGGGCATAATAAGAAATAGTAAGATAAATGATCAGAAATAAATGAAAATGCAAATTTGAGCTTTTATAAGTTTTGAAACTTACACTTTTAGTGATAAATTACACAGGTTAATTCTATATTACATTAATCGCAGAAAAAGTAAAACTTTATAAATCAAAATACTGAAGTATTTTATTGCCATATTTTCCTACCGGACTGACTGACACCTTTGCATTTCTTGAATAGGGCAGCTGTTTCTACTTATGCCTCATTTATATTGGAATTTTTAGCATCCAATATAGCGACTCTGGTGTGAAAAAAATTTACTTTAAATGGATGCACCACATCTACAAAAGGGGCTTGCAACTGGTGCACACCACTATATTTATTGTGTAGTTCCCAATAGTCGGTTAAAAATCTCAGCAAAAATAAGGCCTTAATTTAATCCTTTACAAATTAAATATACAATTTTATAGGTTACTTGAATGTATTTTGCTACAAACTGAAAACACAACACACCTTTTACAATTAGTCAATACGAAGACATTTACCTTAACTGTTCCATCAAATGACCATGAAAGAAGTCTTGAATTTTCCAAAAGCCTAAAATTCTTCACTGCTTCCTTGTGACCTTTTAAAAATATACATTCTTCTGACTGCCAATTCCATACCTGTTTATCAACACAGAATTTGCAAGCTTTTCAAAAAACAAACAATGCGTTCTTTCTCCACTTTACAAATATATTTTAATGATTAACTTTTATCAGCAGAAAAAGAGAAGTTACTCACCTGTAGTAACGATGGTTCTTCGAGATGTGTCCCCGTGGGTGCTCCACAATAGGTGTCGGGCTCGCCCGGCGCCGCAGATCGGAAATCTTCCAGCAGTTTCTCCTGGATCGCGCATGCGCCGGTGAGCGCCGCTCCCCTGCACGCCCCCGGCCACATGCGCGATCCTGTCCCCGCCAGTTCCTTGACCAACCGCCTCAAATGCTCCTGAAAAACACTAGACAGAGATCCGAAGCTGGGAGGATGGGTGGGTAGTGGAACACCCACGGGGACACATCTCGAAGAACCATCATTACTACAGGTGAGTAACTTCTCTTTCTTCTTTGAGTGGTCCCCGTGGGTGCTCCACAATAGGTGACTACCCAGCAGTAACCCAAGTAAGGAGGTGGGTAATCGGTTTATGTGCAGCTTGCCCCCGAGAGGACTACTGTCGACAGACGGGTATCCTCTTCGAATACCCGATGCAGGGCATAATGCTTGCCGAAGGTGTCGTAGGATGACCAGGTCACCGCTCTACAGATGTCTTTTAACGCGATGCCCTTGAAGAAGGCTGTTGACGCCGCCACCACCCTCGTGGAGTGAGCCCTGGGCGGGGCCAGCAAAGGAGTCTTTTGAAGCTTATAGCACATTTTTATACAGGACACAATGTGCTTTGAGATTCTCTGTGAAGAGAGACCTCCTCCTTTTGACCTGGGAGTGAGAGAGACTAGAAGCCTGTCCGTTTTCCAGAAGGACTTAGTTCTGTCTATGTAGAAGGCCAATGCCCTCCTCACGTCCAGGAGATGTAGGCGTGCCTCCTTGCTGGAGCTGTGAGGCTTCGGGTAAAACGAGGGTAAAACTATTGGTTCGTTAAGATGGAACTCCAAAGAAACTTTTGGAACAAAGGCTGGGTGCAGCCTTAAGGTTACTGCCTCCTTTGAGAATACTGTGCTGGGTGGTGTTGCCATCACTGCTGCGAGCTCACTCACCCTGCGGGCTGACGTAATTGCAAGGAGGAAGATTGTTTTTATCGTAAGGAGACGTAGGGGAACTGTGGCTAATGGTTCAAAAGGTGGACCCGCTAGTGTGCTGAGCACCAAGTCCAAATTCCACAATGGTGGAAGCAGTTGCTGAGGGGGGTACAGGTTTACCAGCCCCTTCAAGAACCTGGTAACGATAGGATGGGCGAATACCATGGGCCCCTCCTCTGTATGCTGAAAGGCTGATATAGCGGCGAGGTGGACCTTTAGCGAGGATAGAGAAAGCCCACCTCTGTTGAGGTCCAGTAAGTATTCTAGTATTACAGGTATAGGAACGTCAAGGGGAGCTAACTGCTTGGCGGAACACCAGGCTGTGAATCGAGTCCCTTTTTGCTTGTAAGTCCTCCTGGTGGAGGTCCTTTGGCTACACTCCAGGACTTGTATTCCCGCCGTACACGTGCTCTCTAAGGAGCTGAGCCATGGATTAACCATGCCTGTAGGCACAGACCCTGAGGGTGCGGGTGCACTATGGACCCCTGAGCCTGCGTGAGTAAGTCCGGCGCCACCGGTAGAGGGAGCGGTGGGCGGTCCAACATGCGCAGAAGCAAGGGAAACCATTGCTGCCGATCCCAAGTTGGGACTATGAGTATCATGAGAGCTCTTTCCCTTCTGGCTTTCTGCAAGACCTTGTGGATAAGTGCTGTGGGGGGAAACACGTAAAGTAGGGGGCCCCTCCATGAAATCATGAATGCGTCCCCCAGGGACCCCTGCCCCACTCCTGCCCTGGAGCAGTACTGGGGACACTTCTTGTTGTACTGGGTGGCGAACAGATTGATCTGGGGAAACCCCCATGTATGAAAAATGCGCCATATAAGATCGGAGCGGATCTGCCATTCGTGCGTGAGTGCAAAGCGCCTGCTCAGCTGATCTGCTTTCACGTTGTGAGCGCCTGGCAAGTATGAGGCTTTCAACATTATGTTGTTGGCGATGCACCAGTTCCACAATCCGACTGCTTCCGCACATAGGGGACGGGATCGTGCTCCTCCTTGTTGATTGATGTAAAACATAGTGGAGGTATTGTCGGTATTGATCCCGACTACTTTGCCATGAAGGTAATCTCGAAAATGTTTGCAGGCATTGAACACTGCCCTGAGCTCCAGTATGTTTATGTGCAGTGTCTGTTCCGCAGGTGACCATAGCCCTTGCGTCACGTTGTCGCCGATGTACGCTCCCCATCCTATGTGGGAGGCATCGGCAGTAAGAAAAATAGAAATTTGTGGTTGGTGAAAGGGCACCCCCACTAGCAGATTCTTGGGGTTTTCCCACCACGCCAGGGATCTGCGCACCTCTGTCGTGGGCGACACCACCCTGTGGATAGTGTGGGATGCCGGTTTGTAAACGCTCGCTAGCCAATGCTGCAGGCTTCGCATGTGTAACCTGGCATTCTGTACCACAAACGTCGCTGCCGCCATGTGACCCAGCAGCTGTAAGCACGTTAAGACGGCACCGTGGGGCTGTATGTGATGACTTGCACCAGTGGACTGATGGCGCAGAAGCGGGCGTCAGGTAGGTACACCCTGGCTGTGATAGAGTTTATGCGTGCCCCTATGAACTCTATATCTTGTGTGGGTTCAGTCTTTGACTTTGTGAGGTTGATAACTAGGCCCAGCGAAGAAAACGTGTCTGCTGTGACGCATATCATGCGTAAGACCTCTGCCTTCGAGGCCCCTTTCAGCAGGCAGTTGTCCAGATATGGGAAAATAAACACCCCCTGTCTGTGCAGGTAGGCTGACACCACTGCCAGGGTTTTGGTAAAGACTCTGGGGGCCAAGGAGAGGCCAAACGGAAGAACCCTGTGCTGGAAGTGCTCCTTGCCGACCGTAAAGTGGAGGAAGTGTCTGTGTGCCGGGTGGATTGTTATATGAAAGTAAGCATCTTGTAAGTCGAGGGCTGCAAACCAGTCTCCATCGTCCAGTGCCGTGAGTATAGAGGCAACTGTGATCATCTGAAAATGTTGCTTGCGCAAGTAACGGTTGAGGCCCCGAAGATCCAAGATGGGCCTCCAACCTCCTGTTTTCTTCTCTGTTAGGAAGTAGCATGAATAAAAACCTTTCCCCTGGAATTCTTCCAGCACTCTTTCCACCGCCCCTATGAACATAAGGTGATCCACCTCCTGCTTGAGCCTCGCCTCGTGGGCAGCATCCCGGAGGTGAGGCCTGGGGGGAGGCTTCGTTGGTGGGAGCGACTGGAACGGGATTGCGTAACCCATGGCTATGATCTCCAGCACCCATTTGTCTGTGGTGATCTTCTGCCATTGGGAGTGGAACAGTCTGAGGCGATGATGGAACATGAGATGAGAGTGGCATTGAGCGATGGTATTGATCGTGCGGCCCCCGACATACCCGTCAAACTCGTTGCCTTTGGGCCTGTCCTGAGGGCGTACAGCTTTGTTGAGAACGTCGCCTGGGAGTTCTGTACTGTTGCTGCTGTTGATGGCGCCCTTGGTCGTAGCCCCGTTGATATTGAGCACGCTGTGGTTGGTAAGCGTAGCGTCTTTGCTGAGGATAAAATTTTTTCTTCCTGTATGGGGGAGTATAAATGCCCAAGGTTCTACGTGTAGCTCTCGAGTCCTTACTGGAGTGGAGGACCGAGTCGGTTGAGTCTGCAAACAGCTTTTGTGTATCAAAGGGAAGGTCCACGATCTTCGCCTGTAGGTCCCTAGGGATACCAGACATCTGGAGCCAGGATTCTCTACGCATGATCACTGCTGTAGCCATTGAACGTACCGCCGTATCCGCCATGTCCAGGGCAATCTGGACTCCCGCCCGCGATGCTGCATAGCCCTCTTGAACAATTGCCTTTAACACCAGCTTTTTGTCTTCCGGAAGTGAATCCATGAGGGGAGTAAGCCTGGAGTAATTATCAAAATTATGGTTTGCTAGGTGTGCCCCATAATTTGCCACTCTCAATAGCAGGGTAAAAGAGGAATATACCTTCCTGCCAAACAGCTCTACTTTCTTAGCATCTTTGTCCGATCCCCCCGATTTGTACTGAGAAGCCTTTGACCTCTGCTGGGACGATCTGACCACCAAAGAATTGGGTTGTGGGTGACTGAAGAGGAACTCCATGCCCTTTGCTGGGACGAAGTACTTCTTATCTGCTCTCTTGTTCGTAGGCGGAATAGAGGCCGGAGTCTGCCATAGGGTAGTGGCTGACTCCATAATGGCTTCATCCAGCGGAACAGCAATTTTGGACGATGCCCGGGTTCTCAAATTTTTCAGGAGTTTGTGATGTTTCTCCTGCACCTCTGCCATTTGAATGTCTTGCGTGAAAGCTACCCTTTTAAATAGCTCCTGAAATTGTTTAAGGTCAACCGGCGGGGAGACATCCCCGGGGGCCATAGCCTCATCTGTGGAGGATGAGGAGGAACCACTGGGGTAAACCTCCCTCGGACCCTTGGGCTCCTGCAGTCGATGATACACTTGCTCCCTGGAGGATTGTGAAGGAAAGTCTCGGGCTTCTAAAACTAACTCCCCTTGAGACAACTGTGTTTCCGTCCCCGATTGAGAGCGTCCACGGGGCTATTGAGCGGCTAGGGGGGGACCTGCCCCTGGGTGCAGACCTGCAGTGCCTGTGTCCAGCATGATAAGGACGACCATAGCAGCATGGGCAAGGGTCCGTGGATGGAGACCTAGACCACTCATGGGGTGTGTACCCCCGATGTCTGGGAGAGTGAGACCTCTGTGACGTCACAGACAGAGGTGATACTGGCTTGTGACAGTACTCCAGGGAATCCGCTCCCAGAAATGGTGAAGGTGGCCCAAGCCATGGTGACATTGGTTGGAGGAACGGAGAAGGAGGTTCTGGATAGACCGGTGGAGACACAGGACTTCGGTGCGGCGTGTGTATCACAAGGGGAGGGCTTGGTGCTAACAGAAGCACAGCCCTGTCTGGAGATGGGCTGCGGTGCTGGGTTTTTGATTTTGCCTTGCCCCTCCCTTGCGGGGCCGGCACCGCCCTCTCCCGTGCCGGGGATCTCGGCCCTGCTGTCGGCCCCGCTCTCGGCACAATCAGCTGCGGTGCCGCGTGGGTAGCTTCCTCCGGCACCTGCAGGCTCCGTGCCTGCTGCCCCTGCAACGTTGGTGCTGTGGGGGCCGGTGCCGCCTGCGGCGGTGCTGCCGAGTCCGGCGCTTGCCTCGCTCATGCTCTGGGCGCCACGCATGCCAGCTGTTGTGTAACCGGAGGCTCAGCCTCTGCCACGTGCACTGCCGCGCTGCCACTTATCTGAGTATGCGGCTGGGGGCTGTGTGCGCCGCTTGTCCTGCTCGCTGAACCCGCCGGCAAGGATCGAGCCAGGGAGAGTTTCCTCCGTTTCTGCAGTGAGGGGGTCAGAGAAGCTGCCTTCCTTTTATGCAACCCAGAGGGCCCTTCTGGGTGAGGCTTCTCCGGCAAGTCCGGCTGGAGAGCCTTATCGAATAAGAGCATTTTAAGCCTCATCTCTCTGTCTTTCCTGGCCCTGGCTGTGAGCTTAGCACAGTGAGAACACTTCTGGGTAACGTGTGATTCCCCCAGGCAGCAGATGCATTTGCCATGCCCATCGGAGGCCAGCATAGTTTTGCGGCATGACTCTCACTTTTTAAAACCTGAAGAGGCCATCGCAGTGAGTCCTTTACTGTTAATAGGGTAGTTAGCACTTAATCCGTGCCTTTTCACCCCAAATAGCGATCACCAGCCTGCGGGGCAGCAGGCGGCCTAAATGGCCTTCACCTCCGCTCTTCTCTTCTCCGCTCCTCTTTTCCTTTTTTTTTGGCTGATATTCTTTGTCTTTGCTTTCTCTCTCTCTTTTTTTTTTTTAAACCGAAAAAACCAAGAAATTACACGTAGAAAACTACTATCTAATCTGACTCTGGCCTTAGCCTGAGGGGATTCCGTCTGCAGCCGATGGCGGCTGAGAAGGAACTGGCGGGGACCGGATCGCACACGTGGCCGGGGGCACGCAGGGGAGCAGCGCGCACCGGCGCATGCGCGATCCAGGAGAAACTGCTGGAAGATTTCTGATCTGCAGCGCTGGGCGAGCCCGACACCTATTGTGGAGCACCCACTGGGACCACTCGAAGAAGAACTTCTATTGTCTTCCAGGCCATAGAAGTTGTTGAAGGTACCTAGCTCTCTTGCAACACACTGCCTACGTCTACACTAGCCAAAAACTTCGTAATGGCCATGCAAATGGCCATTTCGAAGTTTACTAATGAAGCGCTGAAATACATATTCAGCACTTCATTAGCATGCGGGCAGCCGCGGCACTTCGAAATTGACGCAGCTCGCCGCCGCATGGTTCGTCCAGACGGGGCTCCTTTTCGAAAGGACCCCGGCTACTTTGAAGTCCCCTTATTCCCATCTGCTCATAGGAATAAGGGGACTTCGAAGTAGCTGGGGTCCTTTCGAAAAGGAGCCCCGTCTGGACGAACCATGCGGCGGCGAGCTGCGTCAATTTCGAAGTGCCGTGGCTGCCTGCATGCTAATGAGGAGCTGAATATGTATTTCAGTACTTCATTAGTAAACTTTGAAATGGCCATTTGCACGGCAATTTCTAAGTTTTTGGCTAGTGTAGACACAGCCACCTTGTGTAAGCACTCATGTGAGCCAGTCACAAAAGCACATCATAATGGACAGCTGATAAAATTAACTCTTCAGAAAATTCTGAAAAAGCCTTCCCAATAAAATCTGTATAATGTGATTTTCAGTAACTAGCCGCTGTGAATAAGTTTGAAAACTTCCCCTGAAAATTCAGATTTGGAGCTTACAAATTTGATTATGTCAACCGATAACTTTTCACGATTTAACTCAGCATTATTTTACAGTTAAAGAGTTGGAATTTGAGTAACAATGTAATTTTGTTTAGCAGTTTGTTTAATGCACAAACTGATTAAATTAAATTGAAAAACTATACATTTCAAAAAATATTTCACTTACAGAAATTAAAATAAATTAAAACAAATCTTCTTGAGCCATTTAATACCTATGAACTTGACCTGTGAAGTAAGGCTGAAAGAACTGGGCTTGTTTAGTTTGGAAAAGAGAAGATTGAGGGGGGACATGATTGCAATTTTCAAGTATCTAAAAGGGTGTCACAAGGAGAAGGGAGAAAACTTGTTCTTCTTGGCCTCTGAGGACAGAACAAGAGGCAATGGACTTAAACTCTGCAGCAAGGGAGGTTTAGGTTGCACATTAGGAAAAAGTTCCTAACTGTAAGGATGGTCAAACAGTGGAATAAATTTGCCAAGGGAGGTTGTGGAATCTCCATCACTGGAGATATTTAAGAACAGGTTAGATAGATGTCTGTCAGGGATGGTTTAGACAGTAGTTGGTCCTGCCATGAGGGCAGGGGCTGGACTCGATGGCCTCTCGAGGTCCCTTACAGTCCTAGTAGTATTCTATGAAGAAACTTTCCGCACTAAAGAAAAAAAGGTTAGCCAATAGCCAAGGAAAATATGTGGTTAAAAATCCAGGGCTAACTTAGCCACTATAGGGAATCTAAGATCAAAAAACAACTTATCAGACCGGTTAAATAGAGGAATTAATAAAAATGCTCTTTGCTCAATAACGCTTACCACCACAGGTGTGTGCAAAACCATAAATGCAGCTCAGTCCTAGCGTGCAAGTGTGCATCTTCACAGATGTAAGTTAGCTACCATATCGGCAGAATCGAGGGCCTGACCATGAGCTTTAAGAAGTCAAGGTGTCTTTTTACTGGCTCCAATGTATTTTGGATCATGTCCCAAAATTCTTAAATTACTAAATGGCTGAACTGTCCTATTTCAAAAACTCTTCTTTTTTTGCAACTATGACCCTACTCAGATAAATTGTACCAAAAAGGTGTAATTCACCATTATGTGAATACAACCTAGAAAAGTTCTAAATGGCTATCCCCAGTACCTTAAGACCAAATTTCTTGTAAAATCTAGTCTATCAAGGAAGCGCTCCTTTATTCTGACTTGGTTCTTATTGTTTCTGTTCAATAGGTAAGCATGCATAATTACATAAAAGAAGCAATCTGCTGCCCTCATCTACTACAGTTCTTTAAAAATGAAACACTCACTGGTTGTGCACTATGTCAAGTCAGAACCTTCTTTATTGCATTCAGAACTGAATCTTTGATATCAATGGATATCTAGAGAGCAGAGATTTATTTGCAAAAGAAAAACACACTTCTGGTGGTTAACAATTTGACTTTATAAATCTGAACTATTGATCTTGTTTACACCCTAATTCATAAATCAGGCAAATCCTTTATGCTTCTATGGAAACAAATGTATAGAGTTTGCAAATTATACCAGTGGAAAGACGCAAGTTTCAATGGCGGGGATAGGAGAGGTAAATGAAAGACCTGACCTTGCTAAAAAGACTTCTCCTTGCCAATCCACATTGCTCTATTGTGATGGTAATCCATCCAAACGGACCATGAGACTAAAAATGGTCAATAGGGAAAATGGATGGAGTTTGTGGGAGTCTGCATTATCTGCACTGTAACCCTATTTTTTTAGCTTTGAATGCTCCCAATGTACATTTTCCACACCTGTATAGTTGAATCATCAGAGCTTGAAATAAGGCTGTGTCCATTAGATGTAAACTGGCAACGTTGTACAGATTTCTCATGTCCATTCCTGAATCTGAAAACTTTCCTATTTGACAATTTCAGTACCTTCATAATGAAAATCAGAGAGATCATTTAATAAATACATTGTCATTAATACAATAAACTAAGAGAAACACATGAACACAAAATATCTGAAGTTAAAATAATGGAATACTCTACAGTATTATATAAAATTTAAATCTATATAAATCTAAATCTAAACCAGCAGGTGAGAAAAAAAATCCATACATTAGCTTGATCTTTGGGAAGAGTGACTATAGCCGTGTCTACACGTGCACGCTACTTCGAAGTAGCGCCACTAACTTCGAAATAGCGCCCGTCACGGCTACACGCGTTGGGCGCTATTTCGAAGTTAACTTCGACGTTAGGCGGCGAGACGTCGAAGTCGCTAACCCCACGAGGGGATAGGAATAGCACCCTACTTCGACGTTGAACGTCGAAGTAGGGACCGTGTAGTCGTTGCGCGTCCCGCAATTTCGAAATAGTGGGGTCTGCCATGGCGGCCATCAGCTGAGGGGTTGAGAGACGCTCTCTCTCCAGCCCCTGCAGGGCTCTATGGTCACCGTGGGCAGCAGCCCTTAGCCCAGGGCTTCTGGCTGCTGCTGCGGCAGCTGGGGATCCATGCTGCAGGCACAGGGTCTGCAACCAGTTGTCGGCTCTGTGGATCTTGTGTTGTTTAGTGCAACTGTGTCTGGGAGGGGCCCTTTAAGGGAGCGGCTTGCTGTTGAGTCCGCCCTGTGACCCTGTCTGCAGCTGTGCCTGGCACCCTTATTTCGATGTGTGCTACTCTGGCGTGTAGACGTTCCCTCGCAGCGCCTATTTCGATGTGGTGCTGCACAACGTCGAAGTTGAACATCGACGTTGCGAGCCCTGGAGGACGTGTAGACGTTACTCATTGAAATAAGCTATTTCGATGTAGGCTTCACGTGTAGACGTAGCCCAAATGTGCTTTTTTTGTGCTTAAGTGGTCCACGCCAGTGGGTGGCAAAACAAAATACCAAGAAGAGCCGTTTTCTCCAATTTGGTAAAAAACTCAATAATTCAAGGGCTGCAATGAATGTGAATAGGAGAGGGTCCTGAATAAATAACATCTAACCACATATTTTGTAACCCACACACAGAACAGTACACACACACTGATTTGTAACGTGATACATATTTACTGCAAGACATTCACACCCTTTTACGTAGTCTGTTTTCTCACACTTTACGTGTGTGTTAGACCCACTATCTTTCTGACTTTCACTCTTGACCCATCTCTTTCTCTATGGAGGACACTAGGGGAAGTTATCCAAAGTTTTGAGATCACATATTTTCTATTTAGATATGAGTTGTCTGTTTTGGGGTTTTTAGACATTCACAGTTTATTGAAAATAATCAGGAGGGGTTTTTATATATATTTTTTAAAATTTTTTAAATTTGCAATTTTAGCATTGGAAGCCACAAAGAAGTCTTTAAAGAGCTGCATGCTCTGGAGCCGCAGGTTGCAGACCCCTGCTCTACGCCTTTCACAGCTTATATAACCTTGCTCACTCATAAGTATTTCATATCCCTTTCATTCACTCACATTAGTTTTGGCTTAAGCACTCATTTGTCCTGGTCTTGACAGCTTCCCTATTTGCTTAATTCTGGCAGCATGAAGGAAGCTACTTTGCAGACCAATATTGAAATGTCCCAAAGGAAAAGGATAAAACACATGATTGGTCTACTCTAGTAGAGACCTAGACATTCCACTGGTACCTGGAAGGCAGGTATTCATAACCAGGAGAGAAGGAGTACACTATAGTACCAGAAAAGCAGGGTAGAAATCTAATTGGTTAAATGACATACACAGTACCTTGCACATATAAATATGCTGGATATAAAAAGATTGCTTTAGGGGGTGTAATTTAGGAAGCACGTTTTCTGGCTGAGGTTACTGTACTGCTACACAAATTGGCTTCCTGGAGATGTAGAGAACCTTTTTCTATGCTATATTATTATTGGCTTATATCAATAAACCTAACTCACACTGGTCTCTTTGGCCATGTCTACACAACCCTTCAGCACAGTGCTGCTGCCAGCAGTGCTATGCTAATGACAGTTCTAGAAATTGGAAATGGAGGTCCATTAGCATAGCCGCACGAGATTTTGCTGTCGGCAGAGGGGGGTGCCGGTAGTAAACAAGCCATGTGGACGTGCCTCTGCTGGCTAACCCCCACTCTGTTGCCAGCCCCTTATTCCCAAAAAAAATTCAGGGACATGTGCAGACCTGACCTTTATGAAATATGTTGGGGCCCAAGTACAGTAAACCCTCGATTTTATGGACCTCAATTTAGCGGACTTCAGGAACAACAGATGTCCACCAGCCTCCTTGCTGTTCCTGAAGTCTGCTGGGGTTCATAAAATACTAAATCTCCTCCCACCCCCAAAATTATGTTTAGGGGCTTGCCGCTGCTGTGGCTTGGAGGGGTTGCCCCTCTTCTGCCAGAGCAGCTACACGCTCTTCCCACTTGGGTGGAGTGTGTATGTGGGCAGACAGCAGCGCCAGCTGCACGTGTCAGGATCCCTCAAGCTGTGGGTCTGGCAGCTCCAGCTGTGCTGCAGGGTCCCAGCTGTGAGGCAGGCTCAGTGGCTCCTCCAGCAGCAGGGGTTCCAGCTCCAGTGGTGGTGGCTGTGGTGAGTCACCAGCCTTCTTGTTGTTGTTGTTGGGGGGTGGGGGTGGCTGGGGATGGGGAAGCTTGGCAGGCCGGGGGGGGGGACGGGCCGGGACAGTAAACCGTCGTATTTAACAGACGTTCAGGAATAAATGACACCCCTCCTGACCTATTAGTCCATTAAACTGCGGTTTACTCTAACCTAAATGTCAAACTATTGACTATACAATTTCGCAACACCTCATGGATGTCATGTTTTATTTTAACATCACTGCAACAAAGCAAGCAGGCCTCTAAAGCTGTTAATGGCAGAGGAGAACAAATTAACACGTAAGTGTAGGTTTTCAAAATTTTTAAGTACTTGTTTCTGTACTCACAGATGTGAAATGAGTCAAGTGACCAACAAATATAAAACACTTACTCTTTTTATGTAAGCAGACAAAAGTTTGGAGATATATGGCAAGACAGTTCCAACATTTACAAACTGGATAATACACGTGTTAGTCCCAAAAGTGAATATCAGTAAGGGAACACATTATTCTCCCTTTTCATAGTACCTCCAGTCATATCAGGAATCTACCCAGGACAAGAGGATCTATTAAATTCCAAGCAGTATCCTTGCTGAACTGTGGTCTCCATATTCTGGAAACCACTGTAGCTGTTGTGAGAGGGAGCAGAGAACAGATAATGGTGACCATGTAGGCTGCACAGAGACACAGGTTGTCAAGTAGAGCCCTATATCCACGCAGATACTGGAGGTCTGTGATCTTGCTTCTTTTGCTAGAAGGGCAGAAAACCCCAATGACACAATTCTGAGGAAACTCCTTGCAGATTACCTCTCAGTTCTCCTTCCCTAAAGAGGATCTCACAGTTAACCCCCATGACAGGGAGAGACATAGGTTGATATATTCATTGTTGGGTAGAGAGTGGTAGATTTTCCATAAAACAGCATTAAAATACCATTTCTTTTAACTTTTAAGGATCTAACATACTGTGTCTTCAAAAAGCAAGACCTCAATGACTTATCCTCTCTCTTTTTTAAAAATTATAGAAACATACCTTTTTATTAAAGGAAGCTAACGGTCAAAAATAATTAGGAACACTAGGGGAGTTAGTCAGTTCTGCCCCAAAATCAGGGTACAGTACCTTTACTGTGCCATTCTCCTCTCCAAATGCTGCATATTGAAGATCTTCACTGAGGCAACAGCAGCAAATAAGAGATTCCTGGGCTTCAGTCAGATACTCAGTATGGCCTGTATTTCCATTAATTAGCTGCAACCAAAAATGTGGATTATTAAGCTACAGCTACTCCGTACAGAAATTTTACTTAAACATGTGACAAACCTACAGATCTTTTGTGAGACCCAATATCTGATCACCACTGACGTTTGTGTACCTACTTGAAAATATCATAAAGTACATTCAAAT
This sequence comes from Carettochelys insculpta, assembly GCF_033958435.1. NCBI lineage: Eukaryota > Metazoa > Chordata > Testudines > Carettochelyidae > Carettochelys > Carettochelys insculpta. The sequence goes on from NC_134137.1 coordinate 289,853,855, forward strand.
GTCCACTTGTTCTTTAGACAAAACAAATTTAAGCTACTTTTACAGGTCCAGCAGAACAGTTTTCAAGTCTTACACACTTGTTAACGGTCTGATTCAAAACAGATTAATATGTACATCTACTACAGCAGGCATTAACTACATGTACTTCTGTTCATATCAGTTCAACTATTATTATTGGTTAATTCTACAGAAAGATTTTTGGAATGCAATGATTTACAAATAAGTAAAAATATCTCCTTTAAACTGTTTCTAAATGGGAAAAAAAGCTTTGGTTACTTAAGCTTACAAACAAAATGTAAGTTACTTTTACACATGAAAGGGAGACTAGTGTGTGCACAAAGGCAGAATAACTTAATCTGTGTCTTTTAACAGCTGTACTGATTTTGACATGGGCTCAGACTGAAATCTGTCACTGAGGAAGCTATTCTAAAGATGGTCACAGGCCAAAACTAGCAGGATTTATGTACCTTCCTACTTTGGTCCCTTCCTAAATCCACAGCCAGGTTTCTGATTCTCATTGGTTAACTTCCCTTAGACAACACATGAGCAAGTTACTTACTGTTTATAGAAATGTTAGAAAGGCTTAAAAGGTAAAGACAAAGTGGAAAATTTTCCTTTGTGTCCAAATGAGCACTTAAATCCATCATAATCCTTGAATTGTTAACACCAGAACTAAACACATTTTTCCAGCCACTGTCAAACTAGTGTCAACTGCATGGGTAATATAACTTCTACCTCCTTACCTATTTGAAAACCCCTAAGGACTACATTAGCCTCGCTGGCAACAGCATTACACTAGGATCTCATTTATAGTTGATATCCACCACAATGTCCAATTTTTAATGGTTTGTGCATTTCTCTTCTTTAGGCAGGGCAACACAAATTGGAGCTCTACCTCCATCCAGATCAGTGGAGACCCAACCCTACAAGTAATTAAAATTCTACATCTAGGTGAACTGGGTGACTACAAGACTTGCTCGCTATCAATCTTCTAAGAGTTCTTCCATAATTACACAGAAAATTGTTATATTTCACAAATTTATCTCCTAACTGTATATAAGTGGACCATGTGTGTGATACCTTAGAAAAGAGTCCTGTTCTGCTATTGCATATGAATTGCTTGAACAAATAATCTCAGGAAAAAACACATTATTTTCAACTGATTAGATTTACTACTTCCCCTTCTTAAAAAAATAAGTGTGGACAGATCAGTAAACCCTTCTCAAAGAGACTAAATCGATTCAGTAAGACAAAAATTGTCCCTCTCCCCCCTGAGCAGGGCATAACAACTCTACTTGTGGGAAATAGACAGTAACAGAAAGGTCAAAATAAGAGAGTATGCATGTGAAATACAGAGTTTAGAAGCACAGACAACTATGCTAGACAGTTTCAATTGTCTTGAATCCCATCTACCAAAGGCAGCATGAGCTTAATATTTCATAAAAGAATGTAAGATTGAGCAAGATATCTTTGCATTTCTCACTTGCCCGCCTTTTTTCCACCCAGGAAGATATGGCTGCTTTGGACAAATACCCTCAAATCAGTTCAGCTGAAATGCCTCACTGATACAGTTACAGGTTCTTGTAGTAAAGGTATTGTCAGGAGTGCATTTTGGTTCCTGCATCTCAAGTTCCAGAGGAAAAAGAGTTCTGGTATTTTTAGGTCTGTGCATGAAAAATCTTGAGAGACTTTCTGATGTCTAATTCATCATAACTACCCCCTAATTAGAAAGAAAAGAATATATGAAACAAAATGTCTCTTTACAGGTGAAAACTTCTAGATTTCTCAGAAACACTTTCTGTAATTAAAATTACAAGTTTGACTAGACAAAATCCCTTGTTCTCTATCTCTTCAGCTGTAATGGTCTCTAGGATGTGCCCCTAAGTAACAGGAAACAGTCATTGAGTTCAAGATTTTGCATTGGTGACAGGCTATTGAATCTTGTATAATTCATACCACAATCATCCTTTTGGTGCACCATTTTACAAACTCATTTCAGCAAGATAAGCACATTCTGAATGCGATTCTTCCCAAGTAAGGAGAGCAGTAACAACCCAGCTGAAATTACTTCTTTTCCCAACTGACTCTGCTTAATAAGGCAAGCCTTGGGTTTTTTAGAAATAACTGCATCACTGGGACATAGCTAATAAGATTATTTTGTAATGGAAGGCAAAGGAATGGATATACAGCATGGCGAGTGATCTCAAGAGCACTACAGGCTTCCTGGTAAACATAGTGCCAGAAGCTCAACTCTGGGCTTCTTCTCTGCAATCTTCCATATCACTCTGGTGATTGATGCAACGGGGGAATTGTATAGCAAGCTTGCCCAGTCTTTGGACCAGAAATCAACAGCTGCAACCGATAGTCCATTTTCCTTAATTAGTACCTCATCTTTTATTGTAAGCAGTATTATCAGTCAGCAGATTGCTGTAATATAAACATAGTGATAAATGGTTTATCAACTTCAAGTGAATTGACTGAAGCAAGCATCATTCTTCTGGGTATATGTTTCTCATCAGGTGGTGTTATGTTAAAATTCACTTAAGAGACACCATCCTGAACGATCACTAAAACCACTAATGAAACATTAGCATTGCTTCCCTATGACCTTCAATGCAGATGTCAGATTATTTGTTTGGAGAGGTGACCCCAGAAAAGGATCCCAATGAGAGTTTTATGGCAATCGAAATCTTGGACAAGAATATCATCCAGAAATGGATACAGGTGTTTTCCGTGATGAACGTCTGGGCACTATTACATGGATAAAAAGGGACACCTTGTATTCATAGGATGAAAGAGAGTTTCCCTTCACAATCTCTTAGATCTGGTGCATTTGCTCAGGTCCTTAGACCTGACAGGTCTGATTCCTTGAAACTTCTTAAGAATGGAAGTGAAAATGATTCTTTCCGATTCTTTCGAAGCCCAAATTGCAAATTCTTTTTAATTCTTTCAAGGCTTCATTTGTTTGTAGGTGATCTTTTCTACATTGGAAGAAGCAGGAAAGATGCCTTCATCAAATGAGGGAGCTTCAGTTCTGGGAGTTGGTAACACTGTGTAATTCTGCATCTTCCTTCAGTTCAGTCATGATTCTTTTCCATTGGTTCTACAGTACCAGTAAATATATAGAAAGCACCTGCTCCTAATGACTCAATAAGAATGTGAGTATTTCTTTATAGAAGACTACAATGCCACTTTATCAAGAAAAAAACTGGTAAAAGCAGATTGCACCAGCTACTACTTCTGCCTGTCTGCCTTTCAAGTGAAGTACTATAGGATCTCTTTCACTAATCTGGTGGGTAGGAAGCAAAATGGAGAACTGGAAGGTGCCCACAGTGGCAGGAGCCACAATGAGAGTGGTGACAAAACCAGCATTCAGTAGAGTTTGTGCACACTGTCTTCCATAACAACTTTTGTTTTACTTCAGTGTGCTGTGAGAGGGGTGTCCTAGAGCAGGGATGAGCCAACTTTACACATCAGGCCCCACTTTTTGGCCCTGCAATTAGCTGGGGACCTCCAACCTGTGAGAGGACCACAGGAAGGGATGCAGTGGGGGGTGGCTCAGAAAGGGGATGTTCCAGAAGGGGATGCTGGGGGGCTCCAGGGGGTGCCCTGAATGGGGAGGGATGCTTGCAGGGAGAGGACCCAAGGAAGGTATGTGGGGGACTTGAGGTTCCCTGAAAGGGAAGTGGTGCTTGGGCGGGGGGTATCTCAAAGGGAGGAGCTCAGCTCCATCACCCCCTCCACCTCATTGGCATCGCTCTTGCTGCACTGCTGGCCACAGAATTTGGTGTTGCTGTAGAGCAGGAAGGTGCTGACCTGGGGCTGTGTCATGTTGACACGCAGCGGTGGCACCTAGCTAAAGGCAGCCTTGCACCCCCACAGGCAGCACTCACTCCACACCAGCATCTCAGGGGACTCCTGGGGCCAGCCTGACACAGGCTGTAAGGATCAATGCAGCCACTTTACCAAGCCAGGAACTTGCCAGCTTGGCCCTGCCACTTGACTCAGAGCCTCCCACAAAACTAGATTGGTGTAAGGGAATGTCAAAGTGGGGCACTTATTTCGAAGCTGCAGGTCTGTCCCACGAAAGCTCATCACAGAATAAATCATTTTGTTAGGTCTTTAAAGTGCTACATTTCTGCTGCTCCCCATTTTCACTGTCATTCTGCAATTCGAAGCCTGCACTTCGAAATTTACGCGGCTGCCATTATGCTAGTGAGGTACTGAATATGGACATTAGCGCCTCATTAGCCTACTTCAAATTGCCTCATTGCCATGCCTTGTTCAACAGGAGGTGGCATGTGTAGAAGCAGCCTCAGACAGAAGAACTTAATCTGGTATTCTGTTTTAGTGTTTATTTAAAGAGTCCACTGGACTATTGTAACATGACAGGTCGTGTGTTTCTGCATTTTATGTGCTATGCCACTTTTTTTTGGAGAACAAACATTATTAAGTACGGAAGAGTTTTATCAAATCTCTCAATTACTTCACAATTTAAAGACTGATGGAATGGGTCTGAAGGCAACATTTTGCCCTTAAAAAAGTAAAACTTGAAACAAGTCAGTGGATATGTCACATACAAATGTTTTTGACTCCCTGATCATGAAACACAGAAGTCTGATTTCCATGTGAAATGTTAAAGTTAAAAAAAAAAGTAAAAATACCAAAATGTTACAAAGCCAGAAAGAACATACGTGTACATGAACAACAACACTCCAACAATTACACTTGAAAATAAATGCTTTATGAAGACTAATCATATGTAAACAACTTCAAATTGACGAAAGATACTGTTTCTTTATCATTTCATTCAGTGCTCTCAGATAAGAACATGAACATTAGACTGTTGTCATTCACCATCAGAAAATATTTAGAATTTAGCAGTGTGAACTACTATATGAGAACTGCAGATACCTTGCTGGTGTCACATGATATGGACATTCAGTTTTCACAGCTATAAAAGTTAGTGCCTTTGCTTTAAAATCCATCACTTCTGCAGTTCCCACAAAAGTTTCTCCTGAAAGACCAGTGAAAAAAAGCAGCTCCCCCAGATCATTCCTGATGCTTTAAAATGTTCCATTTGCTTTGGGTGGAAAAGGCATTTACAGGCTGAAAAAAATACGTTCAGCTACAAGGAGTATCTCATTCTCTCTTTCATTGCGTACAAACACTGATGCTCTGCCTTTACTAATGTTGCTATTCTTGGGATACAAATGTATCCCAAAATAGCAACTCCATGGATATTTTGAGCATGGTATTCCATTTCTGCTACCCGTCATCTTGAGAGGGGTAGCGGAAATCTCAAAATGGCCATTTATTTTGAACTTCAGTGCCATTTGGAAGGCACCAAGTTTGAAATAAGTTAACTCAAAATAATTTACACAGTTTACATTGTGCAAACTGCATAAATTATTTCAAGTTAGAACTGCAGCATAGCCATACCCTGAGTGTATCCCCAAGAAGCATGATTTTTAGATCACTCACATTAGGGTCCACTTCCTTAATATCTCTGTATTCAGAACTTCAACAGAAGTCACAAGTTGCACATGAATGTACAGAATGTGGTCCGTAATGGGCATTATCCTAAGATGCTGTTAGTCTCCAGCAGAGCAAGAAAGAATTCAGAAAGGCTCAGTGTCAGACTGTTCCACTCTACTTATTTTCTCCACTGTACTGGGGCCTTGTATACGTATACATTTTACAATTATTTCTTGCCCCTAAATAAATTGTCAAAAAGAAAAGTTTAAATTATTTAGTTCTGCACACCCTACTATTTATGCTCTTCTTTCAATTCACCTCTGTTTTAGGACTTTTTTTTATACTTTAGGATTTTATAGCTCAAGGATTAGAAACATGTCTAAATATGCCAAAACTATGAGAAAATCTAGACCTGCACTTCAGACATTCACACATAAGGATAATTATTAATGGTCTTTTTTGTGACAACTTAGTATATTTAAGTAATTGTCTGATTTGCCTCCTAGAAAAAGACAATTTAAATTGCAACGTATGTGAAAAAATTGACATTTAGTATGGAAAGCACTGACAAATTTTGAACATACAGTATTGTATAATAAAAATGAATATAAGCATGTTTCCTTGCAATTTATTATAATTAGGTGTGTCAGTGTTATAAGTTAGCTACACTAATCACCTGATGCATCACTTCTACATGATGCCACGTCACCTAACTAATTTAGCTTGGCATAGAAATAATTTTTAATTAGCATATATCCTTCAATAATATTATTACAAAAGTGAAGGCAACTGTATGTGCGTATTTAAAGTATTTGGTATGCTGAGTTTCACCAGACTATCACACAAAAATATTGTACCCAATAGTAATAAAACATAAGGCTTACATGTAGAAAGAACAGTTATTTTATAACACAAAGGGTCCTCTACCCTTCTCAAGGAAGTCAGCTTCAATTTGCATATCTTCCCTTTCAACACACTGTAACAGGTCTTGCTCACTGAAACAGCCATAGCTCCTTTGTCTGGAACTAACACACAGTAATTCAGTCCTTTTATTGAGTAAATTACAAAACATTAGCCATATACATACTGGATCCAAATGCTTAAAAATCAAAAACAAAAATAACAATTCTTAATGTGCTCACGGAGACCCTCAGGCATATTGTCAAGTTACGTACTGAAGTCCATAAAGAAAAACACTTACCTGCAAATGCTTCTGATTGAGAATTGCTAAAACCATGACTTCATCGGCTTGGAACACGACATCTAGTTCACGTTTTAACACAACGGCGGAGGACTTGCACACTTTACTGGATTCCCAAATCTGTTAAAGAGAATGATGTCTCAAAGGTTCTATAAAGAACAGGTTATAAAACTTTCAGTCAATAAATAAGGGTATGTAAACAAAGTTAAAAACTCCTAAATGGAATCATTTAAAATCTTTGAGAATAACTGTTTGATACTTTTTATAATTTTCACTGAGTAGATTTTTAGAAAGAGATGTACAGTCCAATTAGATAAAGTGCACCATTGATATTTTTCCCATATTGACTCTCCTATGTTTTACACAGAGAGTTGCATGCACAAAATTTACCAGTTCGAAACCTGAAGTCAAAGAAAACTACTTTAAAAATGAAAGTGATAGTGATTGCATTGTATCGGAAAGGTAGTTATGTTAGTCTATATCTGCAAAACCAACGAGGAATCCTCTGGCACCTTATAGACTAACAGATATTTTGGGGCACAAGCTTTCAAGGGCAAAGACCCGCTTCGTCAGATGTATTTTATATTTCATTTGCATAAGTAAGTTTCAAAGTATGAATACTGTTATCCACGTTGAGAAAGAAACAAGAAAAAAATTTCACATCTGCTAATGTATCATAGAGGTAGCCATGTTAGTCTGCATCTTTCAGAACAACAAGAAGTCCTGTGGCACTTTACAGACTAACAGATGTTTTGGAACATAAGCTTTCGTGGGCAAAGACCTGCTTCATCAGATGCATTTTATATTTCATCTGACGAAGCGGGTCTTTGCCCATGAAAGCTTATGCTCCAAAATATCTGTTGGTCTATAAGGTGCCACAGGACTTCTTGTTGTTCACATATGTTAATGGTAGCACTGCAATTTATGACAGGAATTTACGGATCAAAAATACAGTACAGCTATTATACACATGTATGCATCCTAAGCAAGTAACAACTTGTAAATATACCCAAAGAACTACAGTATAGACATGGCTCATTATAAACACAATGTGCCAAGACTTTTAAAATCTTTTAATTTCAACAAGGTATAGCGAATATTTCAATTTCTCTATTTCCCTATATTCCATATATGTTATAATTAACAACAGTAATAGCCAGCTCTTACACAGTGCTTCTCATCAGAAGATCTGAGGAACAAAGTGTAGGTTTTTAGGTATTTAAATCTGGGCAATCTTGAATACCTAAAATCTTCCTGTCCCAAGATGGACCTGGTTGCCACCTAGCCATTTTCAAAAGAATAAGATACGTGCAGCACACTTTTCTTTTAAAAGTCAGAAGTTTTCTTACCCTTACTGTTTGGTCATCTGATGATGTCAGAAATAAAGAACCATCAGGGGAAAAGGTCACACAGTGAACCCAACTCATATGTCCTCTGCAATCAGCTACTTTTGCAAAGGGTTCTGTACTCCATAACTACAACAAAAATATAACAAAGTGAGAGTCCAACTATATCATCACCACTACATTCCAAATATGAAACACAAAGCATGTACAATACCACCTAAGAACATAGTCTGTAGCTTTGAGAACAACAAGAAGTCTTGTGGCACCTAATAGAAATTGCCTTTGTAAGCTGCGAGCCACTCCCAGTCTCTGTTTAATCCATGGTTAATGGAGTCAAATTTGCAAATAAATTGCAGCTCAGAGACTTCTCTCTCCATTTGATTTTTTGAAATTTTTTTGTTTTAGGACTGTCACCCTTAAATCTGCCACTGAGTGTCCAGGGAGATTGAAGTGTTCCCCCCGTAAATTACCGTTCCTGATGTCTGATTTATGTCCATTTATTCTTTTATGGAGAGACTGTCCAGTTTGGCCAATGTAAATTACCATAGCCTGTGGGGGAACACTTCAATCTCCCAGGATGCTCAGTGGCAGATTTAAGGGTGACAGTCCTGAAACAAAAAAATTTCAAAAAAATCAAATGGAGAGAGAAATCTCTGAGCTGCAATTTATTTGCAAATTTGACTCCATTAACCATGGATTAAACAGAGACTGGGAGTGGCTTGCAGTTTACAAAGGCAGTTTCTCTGCTCTGGGTGCTCATGTCTCCCCATTAGACTCTGACAAAGGCTCACATCCTCCTGTCTGATCTGACTTGTTTTTTCCTCTTTTGATAAGTACTGTTGATACTGGGCCATTTCCACCTTGCTGAATAGACCTTGTCAGCTCTGGCCCTCCCTCTTACCGGGATCCCATTCTTTAAATACCCCTCTGAAACCACCCCCCCACTCATGCATCTGATGATGCGGACCTTCGCCCACGAAAGCTTATGCTCCAAAATACTTGTTAGTCTATAAGGTGCCACAAGACTTCTTGTTGTTACCTAAGAACATACTGCTTTTTTCTACTAATCTTTGTTTTCAATCCTCATTCTGAATATAGTGACCATAACACAGAGTTGTTCTCTGCTGTCACTCTATGGACATTTATTCTTTAAAAGATCAACTTTTTCATCTTATACAATTAAATCAATTTAAAATATGCCATGCTTAAAAATATAGACAAACATATCTGTTTTAGAAAATACAACACTCATATGTTTTGGGACTAGATTGAACAAATTTAGTATTCTATTCACTAAGCAGTGTTTTTCTCTTGGGCAAATCATCAAAAGCCCTGTAATATACCAGTATACTGTTATCTCTCGGAAACTGAATTGCTTTAATTTTTCTTTTAACATGAAAAATTTACTTTATAGTATAGTCTGCAGCTTATGTGAAAATGTCCAGAATAAAAAATATGTATACTTCAAAAACAGTGTTTTACCATTCAGAATTATACCACTAACAAAATGGATAAAAATAAATTAATAAATTTCATTTTTCTTTCTTGGCACTTAAAGAATCTCTTATGTAACTTAAGTTCATTATGCACATATATGCACATGTGCAATTACTGAAAAGTTCTAGTGCTCCAAAACACATACCATATCCCAGGAGTGCTACTTACAGCATGTTAACCAGGATAGTCACTTACCTCAACAGAATAATGTGATAAAGCAACTGCTACCAACTTATTGCCAGGACAAAAATCACAGTACTGGATTGTACTGTGGTGACTTATAAGGACTTCTGCTAACAAGTCACTGGTTATAACATCAAGAAGCTGTGAACATACATAATTCTAGTAAGTATATTGTATTAACATCATGACTACTACTTTGCTGTTAATTACTTGCCAGCAGTAAAGTGCATATAAATCTTACACAGCTTTTAATTACGTATGATCATTAGTAATAGTTTAACGCACTAAACAACATACATTCACTATTTAGGTAGAATGTGTTTCCTCACATTAACAGACCCACTCCACTTCGAGAAATCTTTAATATAGAACAAATACATGCATGATAAAGTGTGTGTTTATATGTTTTAAATAATCGCTCCTTCAGGAATTCCAAACCAAAATATTACAATTTTCTGCATGCTCTTTAAAAATTTTGCACATTTGTTAATTATAATAAATACGGAGACTCCAGCCTGGCAGGGGAGAGCACAGCGCACTGACTGCACAGAGATGGAAAATCATCCTGCAGGTCCTCCCCCTCCCTATACAGCCTCTGTGAGGCTGCATCTGACCTTGACACAGAAAAGGATTAGGCCTACCCCAGAAACAAACTGGGGCACTGGTTATCCAAGCAGGCCCAGCTGGGGTAGCTCCTGCCTGCAACAGGTGGTTAAGCAGAACCAGTAAGCATGACCCACTAAGTGCAATACTTACCAGCTAACCTTTCACATCCCTACTGAGAGCATCCTTTGTGGGGCAGTCTAGGTGCAGGCAGCTCAGCAGAGGGTGGTGGTGTCTAGGTTGGGGGGGCATGGATGATGGGCTGATTTTGCAGTTGCTGTGTAGGGTCAATTAATGGGATTCTGTAGTGGGTGATCCAGGTGATGTTGATTGGGCCTCTATGGGAAGATGGGCCTTGGTATGGGGTCTAAGCATGGGGAGAAGCTCAACTATGGGGTCTGGGAGATGAGGGCTTGGTGAAGTGGGGATGTGGATGCAGCTGGTTTGGATTCAGCAGGTTGGGGGTTTAGTTGCAGAGTGGGGCTCAGGAGAGGATTTAGGGAAGTTGTGGGCAACCTGTGACCTGCAGGCTGCAGTTGGTCTAATGTGGCCCACAAGACATTTTGTCTACTGTTGCCCACACGCAGGATTGCATGTAGTCATCTTCCTAACATCACTAAAGCGACAGGCATGTGAAGTAAGGTGCATCATGATTGCACACAGCATTAACTGAGAGCTGTGTGCTCCCTGTACATCCAATCAAAACTCTGCTACAGTTCAGTTGGCAGACACCACAAATTCTCAGTATGCAAGCACAGTCAGCAAAAGTATCCTATTCCAGGAGACCATCATGGTTATGAAAATCTTGCTGCCCATTGAAATGTAGGAGAGCCACTCAGATGGCCCACACACTAGCCTATGCTGCCCATCACTAATTTAAGGGGTCGGATGGGGAAATACCTGACTGCACAGGGGATCCAAGTGCAGGAGGTAAGGCTCAGCAGTAGTGTTCCTGTAAGCTGTTTGCTTGTGGGCTGCTTAGGAGTAAGTCAGATGCCACACAGCTGATTAGCAGAGCACGCACAGCTAGATTTTCTATTTCTACTGGTGATCTACATTCACACATTCCACAGTGTACATAAAACACGTATTCTGCATATAAATAGAAAAAAATTCTCAGTGGTGTAGTGGTGAGTGGGCTTATGTATTCCCATAAACCCAACAGCAATGCCATAGGGCCTCTTGCACTCTCAGCAGGGTCACCTGTAGTGGCAAGGCCAAGGGAAAGGGTCCAGACAAAGAACAATCCTAAAAGCCCTCAACAGCACAACAGGCGGAGGATAGCAAAGATAATGCTACAATGGCTGTGAAAGCGGATGAAGGCTGTAGTGGACAGGAGACTCCCAGCAGTCGTGGCTCCCATGTCATTGGACCTGAGCCTCTGTCCACCAAGAACCGTTGGTGGTTCCAGTGCAACAGTCCCCACCATGTTAAAAGGTGTTCTCCTCTGTGTACTACTCTCCTAAACTTAAGCCCTGTGGCGACTGGTGATGGGAGCAGGCCTGTGAAATCTGGAAGCTTTTAGTCATGGACTAGCAAGTAGGCACTGGATGTATGTATCAGTCATTCTGTTTCAAGGACTGAGGTGGAGAACGGTCCAGATACAGCATCCATGATTGAGCAACTGTATTTAGGATCTGTTCTGCTCACGCCACATGGGGAGAGGGCTAGAAAAGATGCCCTAAACATACTTCACTTCATCCCCACAGTTGGTTACCTGAATCCAGTGGGTTCACCTCTATGCAATTGAAATCGAACGGTAAACTTTGGGGGAAAACATTACACGTGTGAAACCTGGACAACAGAGAGGCACTTGAACAATAACATCAACGTTGCCTGAGGAGAATCTTAAATATCTTGTAGGAGGATAAGCACATGAATACTAGTGTCCTGGAAGAGGTGAACATGACCAGTATTGAAGCCATTATCTTTCATCAACAACTTTATTAGATGGGTCACTTGGTTCGGATGTCTGATCAGCGCCTCACAAAACAAATTTCTGTTTTCCGAGTTGGAGGAAGAACAGACAATTGGTGGACAGCAGAACTCATACAAGGACATGCTGAAGGCATACATGAAAAAGTGCAACATCTGTGTTGACACTTGGAAGATCCTTGCCCGAAATTGTCCCCAGTAGAGAACAGTAATCTGCGAGGGGGTGGTGCAATTTGAGAGGTCCTGCCACTGTGCAAACAAGGAGAGGTGGAGACAAAGAGAATTTCAAAAAATGCCCCTGCACCTCTCCAACAGCTACCAACACCTGCTCCTCCTGTGTTAAAATCTGAGGCTCCAGAATCAGGCTGATTAACCATCAACGGACTCACAACAAGAGGGTGACACAAAGATGTCCTACCCATTACTGAGTGACCGCCAAAAGAAGAAAGAAAAATGTGTACATGGATGAAAAAGATGAGAAAGAATATTGCTTAAAGAGCGGTGATTTGGACATGGGAAGCTCTGTGGGGAGGTTTAGTTGCATAGGAGCCTGGGGGGGGTCATCCAGATGCAGAGGGGTTAGATGGACAGGGGAGTAGCTCCCTCCACAGTGACACCTCCCACCACAACAGAGGAACAATGGATTAGGAAGCAGAGAGTGGAGACCTCCTTCATTGTAACAGGGAATGGAGAGGCTGTGGAACTTCCTGCAGTTGAGGGAAGCAGGTATGCTTTAGTCCCAGCTGTTCCTTGCAGGGGAAGAGCGGGTCCTGTCTTCCCCCAAGTCCCTAGCAGAGATGCAGAGCAGAAACCACCAGATTGGGTATCCCTATGCCTTGCTGTGATTTACCTCTCCACCAACTACCCAGGACTGCTCTGACAGCTTTCATTTGCTTCTCAATTAGAAATTAATTTTTGTGCTCAGGATCAAATAAAATTAAAAAAAAACTATGGGGGGGGGGCACGAATTCTGCACATGCATATGTAACCACACAACTACTGGGTATGGTGCACTGTCCCATATAGTGGCACTTAGACCAACCACACAGAGAAAGAATGACTCTCCTTTAGAGCCTTAGCTGAGAGGCAAGTACCTCTTATCTCAAATGGTAGAGACTCATACACCAAACTTCAGAGGCCCCAAGTTCAGTTCCACTTGTCAGCATTACCGACAGGATTTCCCCAGTTTAGTATTTTTTAAAAATAGCGTACCTTTGACCACAAAACCGTACTACATTGGCCCCTCATCACCAGCCAAAATCAAGAGCCTGCACCCCTAGCCAGTGTGTAGAACACAGAAAATGTTTCATTTACATAATTAAGTAATTGTATGATGCAGCCAACACTTAAAAGGAAACAACTTTGCATTCGTACTGGCTCTATCACATATGGTCAACATGCTGTAAAATTAACTTTTCCTTAGCCCTTTCATTTTTTCTCATTATTACATACATTTTATTAAATAACATTAAAGCCATTTTAATTGTACAACTAATCCTGAAAACAGCATATTTCTGCACCCCAGAACTCAAAGGCTCAATGCTTTATCAAAACTCTTAATAAACAAAAGGTTAATCCTTTGCCAATTTTTAATTCTGAGCTACTTTAACAACCCAATTGTAAGAGCCTGAAAAAACTGAGTCAATAATACCAATCATCATATAATGGCAGAATTAGACTTTGAATCATCTCATGACTAAACCCACAATGATTTGATGTCATTTCTAGTTTCCCCCAATTGCCTTTAAGCAGCTATCCTAATTAAGTTCACAAACACAACTATGCCTTTCCCTTAAGGGAACACATTTACATTGCTACCCATCTCTCTCTATGCCCACTTGCCAGAGGGTGTCAAACCTACAGCCTCTGCTGGCAACTTTCACCCATCTGCAACTCCCTCTCTGCATAAAGGAGACCTGGTTTTCAGATGCTACACAGATTATTCAAAAGGGCAAAGAAGGAGAAGCAAGCTTGTGGGTCAGGCCTTTCCTCTTCCTCTGTCACCACTAAGACTCAAAACTAGTTTTACAGCCCCAACCAGTTATCTTGTCCCTCTCCACTGCAGCTATCAGAGAAGGGCAGTTTTTCAAAAGCCCAGGGAGGCTCCTGTAACTCAGGCCTCCAGGGCTCTCTAAGCTATGCTGGTGTCTCTCTACAGTCCCCACAGCTCAAATAGAAGATACTCGTCCGAAATTCCTTGCTTCAGTCCCTACAAATGACCTAAGCAAGGACGTTGTTACATTTGGCTATACTGTCTGTAACTCTAAAACACATACTGCTTCCAGAACCAGGGATCTCACTAAGCTGCACAGCTGCCTAACCCCACGTAGAGACTTAAGGCTGCCACAGCCAGGAGAGAGGAGTGGTCCTCTGGCCCCAGCAGGGAGCTGCAGCAAAGATGCACTCCTTTGGCCTCAGTAGGGACCTATGATAAAGTCCCTGCAGTCATTATTGGCATAATTTTATACCACAAAATATTGCATTCAGAATTTGGATTCTTAGTGCTGTAGTTTTAGTGTTGTATTTTGGTAATGGAAGCTGTCCAATACGGATGTTGATTAATTGGAGAGAGCTCAGAGAACAGCCACAAGAATGATTAAAAACCACGCTTCAGAGTGATCAAACTCTTTGAGCTTAACAAAGAGAAGGGTAAAGGATGATTTGATTTTAATATGTAAGTATCTGTGCAGAAAACAAGTGCCCAATAATGGGCTCTTTAATCTAACAGGGAAAGATATAACATGATCCAATGGCCGAAAGCTGAAGCAAGACAAATTCTGACTAGGAATAAGGTATGCATTTGTAATAGCTAGAGTAATTAACCATTAGAACAATCTGCCATAGGGCATGGGAAATTAACCTACCACTGATTGGATGTTTGTCTAAAAATACATGTTCTGAGAATTATTTTGGAGAAGTTCTGTGGTCTGTTATTCAGGTCAGACTAGATCAGGGGAGGGCAAAACAGTCCATGAGCTGAATCCAGCCTGCCAAATCGCCAGATGTGGCCTGTGGCCCAGCGGGACTTTCAGAAAGCCTCTTTGACTTGCCCCCCGCGCCATCCAGAGCAATCAGCTCTGAGGGCCAAGAGTTTCTTGGAGCACCACGTGAACGGAGGGAGAGAGGGAAGTTTCAGGTGCTGCCCCCACCCCCAACACAATCTCACAACTCCTTTTGGCTGGAAGCTGGCCAATGGAAGCTGCCCCTTTGCAGGGCAGGCAGAGTGAGACGTACACCTCCCCCATCCCCAAGCACTTGCAGCACTCAGAGAAGAACATGGCCCTCTCAGCTAGCTGCTTTGAGCAGCAGGCAGAGGTGGGTACAGGGCAGGCAGGAAACCTGCCTGAGGGACCTGCTGGGCTGCTTTCCAAGAGCCACCCAGGTAAGTGCTTCCTAACCAGGGCCTGCCTCTGGAACCCCAGCTCCTTCCTCCCTCTACCTACCCCCCCAAAACCCTCTACATCACTGCTCCTACATTCATACCTCTTCCCAGACCTTGCACCCCACCTCCCCCAGGTCACAGCCCCCTCCTTCTCCCTGCATCCCTCCTCCAGATCAGTCCTCTCCTGCACCCATACCCATTCCTGGACCCCTGCACCCCTCCTGATCCCAATGTCCTGCCTCAGGTCACAACCCTCTTCTTCACCCAAACTCCCTTCCAGACCCCTTAGGAAAATCCACAGACTCTTACCATATGTTATTATGTATACATTATATATCATCTGCACTGTCTGCTCCTAGCTAGGTTTCTGTACCCCATACCTCAGAATGCGAAGATGATGCTGGTCATAGCTGCTTGTACCTCTCTTTCTTCCACGTCTAAACTTATGCATCTTGGCCACCAGCACAATTGTACTATAAGAACGTGCATAATTTAAACATTTTTTCTTATACTATAAAGTGTTCCCGCTATCCTCCACTAACAACTTGTATCCAAAACCACACATGCACACTTGACAAAGTACTCTTTTTTTTTTTTTAAATAAATTGACCAAGGTAAAACTAAACTGAGACCACCAGAAGAAATAAGAGTTTGAATATTATGAAGTACTTACTAAAAGCCGGTTTTTGGCTGCCACTATTATTGTAGCACAATTTTCTGACCAGGAGCAACACTTCACTAACACTTCCACATCATCTTGGTGTTCATCTGCACTTCTGAAGAATTCTTTTATATCAATAGTTTTCAGTTCATTTGCTGAACACACATCCCAAAACTTCAAAAGAACAAATATATTAATATCAATCTTAAAAACCAATTAGTGAGGTTGATAGAAATTAGCATTAACTGATTACTGTAATGATTTGGTTATTAAAAAGCACATACAATATTTTTAGTTTAATTTTCAAGATCAACTTGAACATTCCTGTATACAAAGAGGACAGAGCGAAAAGAAGATAGGTTCCCTATACTGCTGTGTTGAAATGGTATTTCTGGCACTTCTGTACCAGAAAGGTACTGAAAATTTGGGGGAAATTTAGAAAAGAGCAACGAAATTGCTGAAGGTCTGAAAAGCTGACTTTTAATTTAAGAGTAAAAGATCTTGTATGCCCTACCTCATGTCCATTTCCCCACCTTCCCACCATACTACTCCATGGAAGAGGGAAACAAAGCAATACAGTTTAACTTTTGTTGCTTATAAAATGCATTTAGATATTTTAGATGTTTAGATAATAAATACTAAAATTACACAAAGCAGTTTCCCTAAAAGATACAATCAGCATATTTCACAGAAAAACAAACACTTCTAGATGTAATATGCAAGACTATTTTATAATCCCTAACAAACAGAATATTTTCTTTGATGGAGTATGTTTATTGTAGTTTCTTATGAGTACACTACAAAGTAAAAACAGCACAACTTACATTCTGGTAGGGATGATGTTTAATATATGCGCTATTATGTAGAAGACCATTTTGCATTAAATTAAAATATTTTGAAGAAATATCCAGTTTGGAAATGCAGAACTTTGTGCTGAAGGTCTATTTAAATTTATTTTACACATTCTACAGGGACTTAGTTGCAATTTCTCCATCAAAAGTTCCATATTAACCGTGTGCATCTGTTGGCACATTTTATAATTTTTTTCATAATTATCTACACAATCCCTTCAGTGGGAAGCATGGAAGTAATAGTAAAATTATAGGCCAGCTACTACTAATTTTTAGAGACCAAGAAAATACAGTATGCCTTTGGTAACCCTCTTTACCTTATTCTAACTTTCTACAAACTGGATGTACCATCGACCTCCCTGCTTTATCTAACATTTTCCAACTTTTGTTAAATTGGTGACTAGCAGGAACTATTAGTGAATGATAATTTATTAATGTAACAGCCAAATTTCATATGCAACTTTATAGTTTTACAAAAGTTAGTTACCAGATTTCCCTGTATGGCTTAATGAGAACATTTATCATCAATAATAATCCCCAAAAAAGAAGTATAGCATATACAGTTCCACACATAATTAAGTGATAACATAACAGTAGTCACTTAAGTCCTGAGATGGAAGTGAAATTTTTGTTTACAAGCACTCAGATTAGCTTTCCTATAGAATAATGCAGATAATCAAGATAATCTTCCACCCCAGAATAATTACTCACACAGACTGGACTTTCCCTAGACTGTACTGAAGTAGAGCACTAGCTGAAAGAACTCCCTACTTTTGAGAATCTAAATGCACAAATATCAGACATTATGGCACAGTATTAACTAACAGAGGCAGATTGGACTGCTTATTCTGGCACAGTAAAAGATGTGACTTTCACATAGTCTGTTCTCAGGAAGTGAAATCACAGGCTGAATAGAATTTGAACTTCTCTCACCAGAAAGATGATGAGAGATGAAAGTAAACAAACTGTTCTCCAGTACTTAAGTAGTAAAAGAAGAGAATATATTGGCTCGAAACTAGAATTCATGTAAATACATACTAAGTGCTTCATTATATATGCAAGAATTCAAAAATGCAAGCTGAAATTTCATAGAACGAATATTTGTCCACGTAAAAAATTTAACACATGACATAAACGGAGACCTAACAAAACTAGGCATATTTTTTAAATTATTCTGAAGTATGACCATGATTAAATTACTCTCAAGATGGACAACATGACACTTAAATAAGCCCTGTCTGCTGGTAAGTTTAACCTTATGTTGTAAAAGAAGCTCAGGGGGCCTGCTGTACTGCAATAAGATACAAAAAAAAAATTGTGTATGTAAACTTGCACTAAGTGAGTTGATGTTCGAAGAGTTTGGTGGCTCTCACTCTGAGTATTTTGCTTTAAATATCCTGCTTCCTTACAGCATGGTACAGAGTTAACAATGCCCACCTGGCTGGCTTCTTTGAATGTTTTCTCAGACCAGCTGCTATCCAAAGTGATTGTTCTTTCTTTCCACAGAAGCATACAAATAGCACAGAAGCATCAAGGGATCCCGCCCAATCACAGCAGCAAAAGATGGACAAAAGAGAAATGCTAAATCTCTCGAATGGCACAGTGGTGGAATAAAAAAGGAAAAAAGGTATGGGAGAAAGACAAGAAATAGTGACAATTCTTCCCTAACAGCTGGGAGAAAAGGGCAAGAAGCGAGCAGGCAAGCAAAGTTTTCAATTCTTTATGGCTGCCTAGGTTTGGGAAGAGCTCCAAGTAACCACAAGCCAAAGGGTGACATAAAAGATGGGGACTGTTTTTATGGTAGGACTACTTCCAACCGGAGAATTGTGTGTTTCTGGACAGGATATTGTACTTGGACCAGCTAGGAGGGATACAGACAGACAATCAGCCCCTAGCCAGTACTTAAACCAAACTGGCTAAAAAGGGTTCTGGTAAATATTTCAAATTCAAGCTCCAGATCTCATTGAGGCATTCACCAAAACCAAACTACACTACTTATTGTACTAGGAGTTATAATAGTATTAGCAGCTCTTTAACATTCTTGATTTAGTTTCTCTTACGGTAAGAACAGTGATTCTAAAATCGGACAAGTTTTATGTTGTAACTGGCAACTAGAAGCCTCCTTTTTTTAAAAGAAAACACCGTATTGCGGAACAGTTACCTTAAAACAATTTCTGCTCCAGCTGGTTGGTGTAAAATTACATTAAATTCAAGCTTACAGTAACTATTAGTCATTCCTATCATACTATATTTTATAGTAGATATATTATATTGAAGATATATTTTAACATGTCAGATCTCTTTTTCATTCAAGCTAAATCATGAAATTTTAAAATGGATCCTGAAAAAAAAAATCACCGTCAATTAGAAAAGTTATACTGCAGAACAGATGGTGAAGATAAAGGACTAGAAATGAGACATCTAGGTTTCATTTCCATCTATGACAAATTATTTTCTGATCTTGAGTAAGTTATTTAACCTCTGAGTCTTGATTTCTCATCTTTAAAATAGAAATGCGACTCCACTGCCACATAGTGAAAATACTAGGCTCACCACTTGTAAAAAACTTTGAGATTCTTGAATACATGACAGTATTAAAATGCAAAGTATGTTATATTTCCATTTTAAAAACTAGACTGGGTTTTACAAAGCATACCTTTAATGTTCCATCTGCTGAGCAACTAGCCACACATTTGTCATCTGGTGAAAATCTGCAGTGGCTGACAGAATTCATGTGACCAAACATTGTATTTCGACAACGCTTTTTGTTCAAATCCAAAAGCTGCACAAAAAGTAAACAATACAATTGCTGTTAAAACAAAAATCAAACACTCTACAAATAAAATATCAAAACAAGCTTTCTTACCAAAAACAGGGATTCATATTCAAAAATGGAAGAAAAGCTTAAATTCAGATTTTTCTGCACATTCACAGGAACATAGGGAAGCCAATGGCAACACTCATTTATTAAGTTAGTGGAACTTTTAGGATGAGATTTTAATTTCAAACATCTTACCTTTACCTACTAACTCATGTGAAAACTAAAAATTTTACACCTTCATAAGGTTTTCTCTCAAGATTTTAGTACACTTTAGTTAACTAAGCCAAACTAAGAACACATCTTTCCATGTTATTGCTGAAGATAAAGCCCTTAGGGGAACAGAGAAGGGTATGGAATGCTTGCCTTGATCATAATGCTTCTCAAACTACCTCCCTTCTTATATTATTTTCCTCTTGTCTTCCAATCATAAACTCTCTTTGGATTCCCTCAAATAGTCTTACATCCTATTAAGGTACACCCTAGAATCCACCCTTACACGAAGGTCACTAATGACCTACTAACTATATTTTTGATAGCTGCTTTCTGAGCATTTTAATTACTCTCTCATTTCTCTGAATCTATGGCTTCTCTCAATTCTCATCCTAACTGGTCTTTCAGGTTTAGCTTTAGTGGCTCTTCTTATTTCTTTGTCCTTTGCATTAGCACTACCTAGGCTTCTGTCCTCTGTCTTCTCTAGTCCATCAGACAAAGCTAAATTTTAAGAGTAGCTGATTTTGGATGCCTCACTTGAGAGACCTGAAAGGGAACTGAATTTTGAATGAGAGGACAAGTGTTGAACACTTTCTGAAAAAACAGGTCCTGTTAAGATGTCTCACAAATTGAGGCATACAACATCACTAGTCAAATGAAAATCTTGGCCCCTGCCCTAACATGTTATCCTGGGGTCTGCAACCTGAGGCTCCAGAGCATGTAGCTCTTTAAGGACTTCTTTGTGGCTCCCAATGCTATAATTGCAAAGTTAAAAAAACCTCCTGATTATTTTTGATATTTCAGTGAACATCTAAAAGCCCAAACACTGAAGAACTCATATCTGAGAAGCAAACAATATGTGATCTCAAAATATTGGATAACTCTCCCTGTAATATGTGCAGTGCATTGTGGAATATGCGTGTGCAGTTCTTAAAATAAGGCTTACAAAAAGTATGGTTTGACTGTGTTTATTAAGGACCGTCTTATATTCACATGCATTGCAGCTCTTAAATTACTGATTATTTTTTACCAAATTGGAAAAAAAGGGCTCTTCTTGCTCTTTTGGTTGCTGACCCCTGCCTTATCCATTCTCATGGTTTTTTCTTTTATATATAGAGAAACATTTAACTCTATCATGTCAGCCCGTCCCAACTGACCCCACTTCATATCTCAAGAGTACTCTCAGATACTGTATCTAGGATGCCCCAGTGCAGTCTTAAGCTCAGTCTCTCCAAAACTGAATATCTTCTAAACTATGTCATCCGCCTCTCATCACTATCAACAACTACAGTTTACTATCAGCTCTATTTTCTGTAAACCAGGTGTCATCTGATTCATCGTTTCCAGTTTTCTAAACAGCAGAAATGTAGCACTTTAAAGACTAACAAAATGATTTATTCGGTCATGACCTTTTGTGAGACAGACCCACTTCACTGATCTGATGAAGTGGGTCTGTCCCACGAAAGCTCATGACTGAATAAATCATTTTGTTAGTCTTTAAAGTGCTATGTTTCTGCTGTTTTGTTTTGTTGGAATACAAATTAACATGGTTATCTCACTGTTATTGTCCAGTTTAAGTCATTTAGCTCCTCTTTTAATTATAATCTAACCCAATCTGGACCAGGCCAATTGCTAAAAGAAATTTCTATGCTAGTAGTCTCAAACTTTCTTTTCCACCCCTCCAAGACCACTTGAAAATTGCTGAGGGTCTCAGCAGACCACTTAATGGTCTTTTCAAATGTTGTTTGTACCATTATCTGACTATTGTAAAGCACTTTGCATAAAAGTACTATTAAAAAAAAGCCTTAATAATAATTAATTTTTCTAATAATAGAAAACTACAATTCATTTTGATATCAGTAGGGGTTTCCTCTACCAGAGCCACCACAAAGCTGAGGCTGGGAAAGAGGACCAGCTCTGCTCCAGCAGCTGCAGTTGGAGAAAGTCTCCACTTTCACTGACTGCTGAAGCCCTGCACATCCCAAATTCCTTACAAGCTCTCCCCTCACCCAAATGCCCCCACCACTATCACCTATTTTCCCCATCAAACTCCACTGCCCCCTACCTACCACCTACTTCCCCCTCTCCCTCCCCAAGGCTACTACCTTAACTTACCTGTGCATCTTCTCCAGGGTCCAAACACTTAATTAGTGGAGCCAGACCTGGGAGCCAATCATTAGGTGGGCAGCCCTTCATTTTTTTTTTGGGTGTGCAGCCACGAGGCATGCACCTTGGAGGGAATTATCTGCAGACAGTTTGAATGGAGCTTGCAGACCATCAAGTGGTCTATGTACCAAAGTTTGAAAACCTCTGTTCTATGCACTGCTCATTTTTGCCTTTATTACAGTTGTCCTTTCTGATTTCTCCCATTCACTTATTCCACCCGCTGTTCCCAATCATTCCAAAATGCAGTTGCTAAAAAAAAATCCACTTCCCTTGCCACATCAATATAATCCTTTTCCCTTGAATCTCTTCACTAGCTTTCTGTACCCTCTGACATCTAAGCAAGGACCAGGATCTTGAATTAGAAGATCATACATAACCTTCACTTCTCCAAACTTTCTGCTCTTATCACTACTTCATTCCCAATCTTTCCCCAAGCTCTCATCTTCTTACCTTTTCGCATACTGTCCCAGCTTCCTTGTTCTCTTGAGCTAAATCTCACTCCACTTTCATGGCAGCCCCTATAAAAACTGGCTTATAGGAATTCTAACAACCTTCTGATGAATTACCACTTTATTTTCTCTCATCTGCATTGTTGTCATGTGTCTTGCCTGATAACTTAGAGTCAGCTTTTTGAGTTGAGAACTTATATGATGGTACTTATAAAGTGCGCGTACACTTGAAATAGTTCATTTTATTAGTATGCAGCATAAAAGTAATCTCACAATTTTCCACTTACTTTGATGTAAGTATCATTTGAGCAGGTGGCTAAGAGAAGTTCATCATGTGTGTTGTTGAACTGGCAGCAGTTGACCTGTTCTGTGTGTTCTTCGTATACCTGTACAAGTTGACCTGTCCTTGAATTCCAGATCTAATTGAGTTAAACAACCAAAAAAAAAAAGTTGGTTTTTTTTTAAATATATTCTATACACTTATTAAAAACAAAGTGTGTTTTTACTGGATTTTTTTACAGCTATGCTGGAATATTTATTATAAATTAAATACATTTTTCTTGTAAGTTTGTAATTATTTTACAGTATTTCTCCACGTAATATTTGAAAGATGGGAAAAATGCGAAATGACTATATTTTTAATATGAAAAATACAATAAACCCTTGATTTAATGGCCCTCTATATAACAGTTTGGAAGTAGCAAATGCTGTCTGCATGTGGCACAGCTGAGGGCTCTGTCAGGCTGAGGAGTAGGGACGTCAGCAGCAAGTCTGGCACGTATGTCTTACACCCCTTCTCACCCACCCATCCTGGCACATTAGCTCTGAGCATCAAGACCTCGCCCCTGTGCCGGCAGCCCTCTTGGCACCCTGGCGTAAGTGTGCCATGTGACACTTGGGCTGGCACTGGAGGCACTGGCATTGCTAGTGCGTGAATGGCAGTGATGGCAGCAAGCCCCATGGCATGAGGTGCTCTTCTTCCCTTCACCCTAAGTAGCATGTTCAGGAGAGCTAGCGGAGGTGCCCAGAGGGCTTCAGCAGGGTCAGGTCCGGCACCCCCGCCACCTCTTGCCTGGACTGCAGCAGCAGCGTGGCTCACCCCCTCCCTGGTGAGCAAATCGTTGCAGCTCACTGCAGAGATGAGGCACCTGCCACCCGCGGCCCTGCTTGGCAGTGCACCCCTGCAGGGCAGCCATTACGCATACCCAGGCCCCAGGGAGGCACGTGGAGGGGGAGATGCAACAAGTGCAAGAGTTCTCTTCCCCCAACCCCAGGGGCATGGAGTGTGTCGGCACTGAGCTGTCGCTGCCTGCAGTGATGTTGAGCAGCAGCTGTGGCTTAGGAGGCTGCTGCCTGCTAGCAGGCTGGGGGTGGCAGCCACTCTCTGCCTTTGTTCAGGTGTCTCTGGGGCTGGAGTAGCTGTGGTGCTGAACGTGCCAAGAGCCACAGCAGGTGGAAAGAGCCAGGCTGGCGTGAAGCTCCTCTCCCGGTTATTGGGAGAGGGAGATGGAGTGTAAGGAAAAGAATGGGGCAGGAGGGGGGAAGGAAAGAGGAGGGCAGAGGACAGGAGCGAGTGATGGGCTGGGAAGGTCAGTGCATTGTCACACAGTATAACCATTCGGACTGAACAGACTTTCAGCATTAATGAACAGCCTTTCCCCCCAGTAGTTAAATCAAGGGTTTACTGTACTGTTACTCCCAAGTAATAATAATTTGTGCCTAGAAGGAAAATAGAGACTGCTTTTAAAAGTGACAGAGGACAGACAATAAGCTTTTACTAAACATGTGATCAC
The DNA here is from genome assembly GCF_033958435.1 of Carettochelys insculpta. Classification (NCBI taxonomy): domain Eukaryota; kingdom Metazoa; phylum Chordata; order Testudines; family Carettochelyidae; genus Carettochelys; species Carettochelys insculpta. Next base: position 289,878,431 of record NC_134137.1, read on the forward strand.
AACAAGATGCCTGGAACTATCTTTTCACATCAATTCACTCTTGCCAAAATACAGTCTCAGGATATTACTAAAATGGATAGACCTGCACCTTGAGGAAACATCTGAAAAACAGAGGCGATGTTACAAAAATATTCTTGAATGAAAGAAAATGGTTACTTGCGTTCTCATAACTGTTGCTCTCCAAGGTGTGCTGTTCGTGTCCATTATAATCAGGGGTATGCCCATGCATGTACATGGTAGTTGCAAGATTCTTCCCATGGCAGCTTCCACTGGGTTAGCCCGGGCACCCGCTCAAGTTGCGCTTCCATGGTGCTCAAAATAGATCTCTGCTGACCCATCACTTCCTCTCAGTTCTTTCTTGCCAGTCACTCTGACAGAGACATAGGAAGGTGGTTACTGGAATGGACATGAACACCACAACTCAAAGAGCTATTAGAAGAAGGTGAGTAACCATTTCTTCTTCTTTTAATGCTTGTTTATGGCAATTCCGATCACATGACTGAAGTTTACATTCAGGAATTGGGGTCAGAGTTGCACTCTGAGTGGATCACTGCTCTTCTAAAGGCCATATTATCTCTGAACTATTGGCTGATTGCACAGTGAGTAATGCAAGCTTGTATGGAGGATCATGTTGTTGCGCTGCAGATTTCCTGGATGGGAACTTGTGCCAAGAACACTCTTGAAGACACTTGAGCTCTGGTTGAGTGTGCAGTAATCAACAGAGCAGGTACTCTTGCTAAGCTGCAGCACTCATGAATGCAGGACATGATCCATGTTGAAATCCACTGGGAAGAGACAGGAAGACTTTTCATTGTGTCTGCCATTGTGACAAACTACTGGACAGACTTGCAAAATAGCTTCCTTCTCTTGTTGTAGAAGGCTATGACTCTGTGAACATCTAATGAATGAAGCCTTTGCTCCCTGCTGCTCAGGAGAGAATACAGAGAGGATGACTGACTGATTTTAAACTTGGACACAACCTTTCGGAGAGAAGCTGGATGAGGCTTGAAGTGAACCTTGTCCTTAAGGAACCAAGTTTAAGGGGACTCTGATGTTAGGGCTTACAGGTATTGCCTGTCAAGACTTCTGAAGAGCCAGATGACCAACAGATTAGCAAAGATCAAGTGTCCTTCTGCTCCTGGATAGATGGTAGAGATGACAGCCAAGTAAATCATCACTGATGACACAGACAGCCCTTGCTTCTTGAGATGCAGAAGATAGTCCATTATAAGTTGCACTGAGGCACACATCAGGGACAAACGGTGGTGCACCAATCAAGATTAAAAAAAATCTCTTCCTCTTGGCAAGATAGATAGCTCTCACAGAGGGCTTCCTGCTGCCAAAGAGTACTTATCCGACTTGATCAGAGCAAGAGAGCTCCACTGGGTTCAGCCACAATGCTTCCATGCTGAGAGACACAGTGACTCAAGAGCTGAATGTTGGAGGTAGCTGTGATCCTGAGTTAGTAAGTCTGTAAAGAGTGATAAGATGACTGAAGCTTCCACAGACATTTCCAGGAGTGATATATACCAGTCGTAGCAGGGCCAAAATGGAGCTACCAATTTCACTGAAACCTCTTCATTCTGTGTCTTGCACAGCGGAAACATGTACAGGAGATGGCCTGTCCATGGGAACAGGACCATGGCCACGATGGATCTCTGACTGGGATTCAGGAAGAAGAAAAACTGCTCACAATTCCTATTGTATCATGTGGTGAACAGGTCCACCTGGGAAAAGCCCCACTGATGGAAGACTCAGTTTGTGATGTTTGGGTGTAGGGACCACTCATGGCTGCAGAAGGACCTGCTGAGATGGTCCATCAACTTGTTCCACACTCCAGGGAGCTACAATGCTTGCAGTTGTATCAAGTGCTCTACAACCAAGTCCCACAGCACGATGGCTTCCCTGCACAAAGCAAAGAAGTGTTCACCTCCCTGTTTACTGATATAAAACATTGCTGTGGTATTGTCCATCATGACTGACACACATCTTTCTGACAGTTCAGCCTAGAAAGTCTGGAATGCCAGGGATATCATACTCTGCTCTCTGACATTGATGTGGAGTGAGTTCTGCTTGAGACCAGAAACAGAGAAGTTACTCACCTGTAGAAACGATGGTTCTTCGAGATGTGTCCCCGTGGGTGCTCCACAATAGGTGTCGGGCTCGCCCAGCACCGCAGATCGGAATTCTTCTAGCAGTTTCTATTGGATCGTGCATGTGCCGAAGCGCGCCGCTCCCTTGCGCGCCCCCGGCCATGTGCGCGATCCGGTCCCCGCCAGTTCCTTGACCAACAGCCTCGGATGCTCCTGAAAAACACCAGACAGAGATTCCGAAGTGGGGAGGATGGGCGGGTGGTGGAGCACCCACGGGGACACATCTCGAAGAACCATCATTACTACAGGTGAGTAACTTCTCTTTCTTCTTCGAGTGGTCCCTGTGGGTGCTCCACAATAGGTGACTACCCAGCAGTAACCCAAGTAAGGAGGTGGGTAATCGATTCATGTGCAGCTTGCCCCCGAGAGGACTGCTGTCAACAGACGGGTATCCTCCTCGAATACCCAATGTAGGGCATAATGCTTGGCGAAGGTGTCGCAGGATGACCAGGTCATCGCTCTACAGATGTCTTTTAACGCGATGCCCTTGAAGAAGGCTGTTGACGCCGCCATCGCCCTGGTGGAGTGAGCCCTAGGCGGGGCCAACAAAGGAGTCTTTCGAAGCTCGTAGCACATTTTTATACAGGACACAATATGCTTTGAAATTCTCTGTGAAGAGAGACCTTCCCCTTTTGACCTGGCAGTGAGAGACACTAGAAGCCTGTCCATTTTCCGGAAGGACTTAATTCTGTCTACGAAGAAGGCCAACGCCCTTCTCATGTCTAGGAGATGTAGGCGCGCCTCGGTGCTGGAGCTGTGAGGCTTCGGGTAAAACGAGGGTAAAACTATTGGTTTGTTAAGATGGAACTCCAAAGAAACTTTTGGAACAAAGGCTGGGTGTAACCGTAGGGCTACCGCCTCCTTTGAGAATACTGTGCAGGGCGGCGTTGCCATCACGGCTGCGAGCTTGCTCACCCTGCGGGCTGACGTAATCGCAAGGAGGAAGGTTGTTTTCATCGTAAGGAGTCGGAGGGGTACCGTGGCTAATGGTTCAAAGGGTGGTCGCGATAACGTGCTGAGCACCAAGTCCAAACTCCACGACGGCGGAAGCGGTTTTCGAGGGGGGTAAAGGTTTACCAGCCCCTTCAAGAACCTTGTGACGATAGGGTGGGTGAATACAGTGGGCCCTTCCTCTGTATGCCGAAAAGCTGATATAGCAGCGAGGTGGACCTTTAGCAAGGATAGAGAAAGCCCGTCTCGTTTGAGGTCCAATAGGTATTCTAGTATTACGGTTATAAGAACGTCAAGGGGAGCTAACTGCTTGGCGGAACACCAAGCTGTAAATCGAGTCCATTTCTGTTGATAAGTCCTCCTGGTGGAGGTCCTTCGGCTACACCCCAGGACTTGTTGTACTCCCTCCGTACACGTGCTCTCTAAGGCGCTGAGCCATGGATTAACCATGCTTGTAGGTGCAGACCCTGAGGGTGCGGGTGCACTATGGACCCCTGAGCATGTGTGAGTAAGTCCGGCGCGACCAGTAGGGGAAGTGGTGGACGACCCAACATGCGCAGAAGCAAGGGAAACCATTGTTGCCGGTCCCAAGTCGGGACTATGAGTATCATGCGAGCTCTCTCCCTTCTGGCTTTCTGCAGAACCTTGTGGATAAGTGTTGTGGGGGGGAAACGCGTAGAGTAGAGGGCCCTTCCATGAAATCATGAATGCGTCCCCCAGGGATCCCCACCCTATTCCTGCTCTGGAGCAGTACTGGGGGCACTTCTTGTTGTACTGGGTGGCAAACAAATCGACTTGGGGAAACCCCCATGTACGAAATATGCGCCGTAGCAGGTCGGAGTGGATCTGCCATTCGTGCGTGAGTGCGAAGCGCCTGCTCAGCTGATCTGCCTTCACGTTGTGAGCGCCCGGCAAGTACAAGGCTTTCAACGTTATATTGTTGGTGATGCACCAGTTCCACAATCGGACTGCTTCCACACATAACACACGGGATCGTGCCCCTCCTCGTCGATTGATGTAGAACATAGTGGAGGTATTGTCGGTATTGATTCCGACTACTTTGCCATGCAGGTAATCTCGAAAATGTTTGCACACGTTGAACACTGCTCTGAGCTCCAGTATGTTTATGTGCAGTGTCTGTTCCGCAGGGGACCATAGCCCTTGCGTCACCTTGCTGCCAATGTGCGCTCCCCATCCTATGTGGGAGGCGTCAGTAGTAAGAAAGATACAAATTTGTGGTTGGTGAAAAGGCACCCCCACTAGCAGATTCTTGGGATTTTCCCACCACGCTAGGGATCTGCGCACCTCTGTCATGGGTGACACTACCTTGTGGACAGTGTGGGATGCCGGTTTGTAAACACTCGCCAGCCAATGCTGCAGGCTTCACATGTGTAACCTGGCATTCTGTACCACAAACGTCGCTGCCGCCATGTGCCCCAACAGCTGCAGGCACATTAGGACCGGCACCGTGGGGCTGTATATCATGACTTGCACCAGTGAGCCGATGGTGTGGAAGCGGGCGTCGGGCAGGTATACTCTTGCTGTGATAGAGTTTATGCGTGCCCCTATGAACTCTATATCTTGTGTGGGTTCGGTCTTTGACTTTGCGAGGTTGATAACTAGGCCCAGCAAAGTAAACGTGTCTGCAGTGACGCGTATCATGCGTAAGACCTCTGCCTTTGAGGCCCCATTCAGCAGACAGTCGTCCAGATATGGAAAAATAAACACCCCCTGTCTGTGCAGGTAAGCTGATACCACTGCCAGGGTTTTGTAAAGACTCTGGGGGCCGAGGAGAGGCCGAACGGAAGAACCCTGTACTGGAAATGTTCCCTGCTGACCGTGAAGCAGAGGAAGCGTCTGTGTGCTGGGTGGACTGTTATATGAAAGTAAGCATCTTGTAAGTCGACAGCTGCAAACCAGTCTGCATTGTCCAGTGCCGTAAGTATGGAGGCAACTGTGATCATCCGAAATCGTTGCTTGCGCAAGTAATGGTTGAGGCCCCGTAGATCCAAGATTGGCCTCCAGCCTCCTGTTTTCTGCTCTGTTAGGAAGTAGCGTGAATAAAAACCTTTCCCCTGGAATTCTTCCAGCACTCTTTCCACTGCCCCTATGAACATAAGGTGATCCACCTCCTGCTTGAGCCTCGCCTCGTGGGCAGAGTCCCTGAGATGAGGCCTGTCGGGAGGCTTCGTCGGTGGAAGTGACTGGAAAGGGATCGTGTAAACCATGGCTATAATCTCTAGCACCCATTTGTCTGTGGTGATCTTTTGCCATTGGGAGTGGAATGGTTTGAGTCGATGATGGAACATGAGATGAGAGTGGCATTGAGCGATGGTGTTGACAGTGCAGCCCCCGACATACCCGTCAAACTTGTTGTCTCTGGGCCTGCGCCGAGGGTGTACGGCTTTGTTGAGAACGTTGCCTGGAAGTCCTGTACTGCTGCTGCTGCTGATGGCGCCCTTGGTCGTAGCCTCGCTGATATTGAGCACGCTGTGGTTGGTAAGCGTAGCGTCTTTGCTGAGGATAAAATTTCTTCTTGTATGGGGGAGTATAAATACCCAAGGTTCTAAGTGTGGCCCTCAAGTCTTTGCTGGAGTGGAGGACCGAGTCGGTTGAGTCCGCAAACAGCTTTTGTTTATCAAAGGGAAGATCCACGATCTTCACCTGCAGGTCCCTGGGGATACCAGATGTCTGGAGCCAGGATTCCGTATGCATTACCACTGCTGCAGCTGTTGAATGTGCCGCTGTGTCCGCCACGTCCAGGGCAATCTGGACTCCCGTCCGCGACGCTGCATAGCCCTCTTGAACAATCGCCTTTAACACCGGCTTCTTGTCTTCCGGGAGTGAATCCATGAGGGGAGTAAGTCTGGAGTAATTGTCAAAGTTGTGGTTTGATAGATGTGACGCATAATTTGCCATTCTCAATAATAGGGTAGAGGAGGAATATACCTTCCTGCCAAACAGCTCTAGTTTCTTAGCACCTTTATCCGACCCCCCCCCCGTCCCCGATTTGTACTGAGACGCCTTCGACCTCTGCTGGGACGATTCGACCACCAAAGAATTGGGTTGTGGGTGACTAAAGAGGAACTCCATGCCCTTTGCTGGGACGAAGTACTTCTTATCTGCTCTCTTGTTCGTAGGCGGAATAGAGGCTGGGGTCTGCCATATGTTAGTGGCTGACTCCATAATGGCTTCGTCCAGCAGGATAGCGATTTTAGATGAAGCCGGGGGTCTCAAATTTTTCAGGAGTTTATGATGCTTCTCCTGCACCTCTGCTATTTGAATATCCTGCGTGAAAGCTACTCTTTTGAACAGCTCCTGGAATTGTTTAAGGTTATCCGGGGGGGGGAGACATCCCCGGGGGCCGTGGCCTCATCTGGGGAGGATGAGGAGGAACCACTGGGGTAAAACTCCCTCAAATCCTCTGGCTCCCGAGGTCGATGATATACTTGCACCCTGGAGGATTGTGAAGGAAAGTCTCGGGATTCTGGACCTAACTGCCCCTGAGACAACTGTGTTCCCATTCCAGAGTGAGAGTGTACACGGGGGTATTGATGAGAAGCAGGGGAGGACCTGTCCCTGGATCTGGACCTGCGGTGTCTGTGTTCAGCATGATGAGGACAACCATAGCAGCATGGGCAAGGGCCCGGTGATGGAGACCTGGACCACGATCGGGGAGTGTACCCATGATGTCTGGGAGAGTGAGACCTCCGTGACGACATAGATAGTGGTGAAGCTGGTTTGTGATAGTGCTCAAGGGGATCCATGCCCAGAAATGGTGAAGGTGGCCCAAGCCACGGTGAAATTGGTTGGAGGAACGGAGAGGGAGGTCCTAGATAAGCCGCTGGAGTTACAGCCCGTCGGTGCGGCGTGCGTAACTCGGGGCGGGGGGGGGGCCTAGGTGATAAGGGCAGTACAGCCCTGCCTGGAGATGGACTGAGGTGCCGAGTTTTTGCTTTTGCCTTGCCCCTCCCCTGCAGGGTGGGCGCCGCCCCTTCCTGTGCCGGGGATCTTGGCCCCGTTGTTGGCGCCACGCTCGGCACAGTCAGCTGCGGTGCCGCGCGGGTCGCTTCCTCCGGCACTGGTAGGCTCTGTGCCGGGTGCCCCTGCGCCGTCGGCGCCACGGGGGCCGGTGCCACCTGCGTCGGCACCGCCAATTCCGGCAGTTGCCTCGCTGGCGCTCACGGTGCCTTGCGTGCCGTCTGTTGTGTAATCGGAGGCTCAGCCTCTGCCACGTGTGCTGCTGCGCTGCCGCTTTCATGAGCTCGCGGCTGGGGGCTCTGCATTCCGCTCATCCTGCCCGCTGGGCCCGCCGGCAAGGATCAAGCCGGGGAGAGTTTCCTCCTCTTCTGCACCGAGAGGGTCAAGGAAGCTGCCTTCCTTTTATGCAACGCAGAGGGCCCTGCTGCGTGAGGCTCCTCTGGCGGTTCCGGCTGGAGAGCCTTATCAAACAAGATCATTTTGAGCCTCATCCCTCTGTCTTTCCTGGCCCTGGCTGTAAGCTTAGCGCAGTGGGAACGCTTCTGGGTAACGTGTGACTCTCCCAGGCAGCGAATGCATTAACTATGCCCATCGGAGGCCGGCATAGCTTCGCGGCATGACTCACACTTCTTAAACCCCGAGGAGGCCATCACGGTGAGTCTTTAGTGTTAACAGGGTACTTAGCCACTAATCAGTGCTTTCTAACCCAAAATAACAATCACTGGCCTGCGGGGCAGCGGACAGCTTAACTAGCCTTCTTGTCCGCCCCTCTCTCCTTCGTTCCTCTTCTTTCTGCTAGCTAATATTCTTTCTTTCTCTTTTTTTTTTTTTTTTGATAGTGACAAAACAAACAAACTACACATAAAAACAACTATCTTATCTGTCTTTGGCTTCAGCCTGAGCAGATTCCGTCTGCAGCCGATGGCGGTTGAGAAGGAACTGGCGGGGACCGGATCACGCACATGGCCGGGGGCGCGCAAGGGAGTGGCGCGCATTGGCGCATGCACGATCCAATAGAAACTGCTAGAAGAATTCCAATCTGCGGCGCCAGGAGAGCCCGACTCCTATTGTGGAGCACCCACGGGGACCACTCAAAGAAGAACTTGTGTTCTGAGATCTCCCAAATGTGCTCCTCAGCCCAAATCTGAGGTATCCATCCCCTGTGAGAGGAATGACTGAGGGCTTGTTGAGAGGGACACTCCCCTGCACACAATACCTAAGAGTTGAACTACCACAGGAGTGAGGTGAGTACCAGGTGAGACAGGAGATTACAACCCTATCCAAACTGTTCCAGGTTGGCTATATACTGATGCCAGCCATGACTGAAGAGGTCAAAATCTGAGTCTGGCACGCTGCCCTACGTGGTACAAACAGCCATTTATCTTATTAACTTCATGCAGTTCTGCGCAGGGGCAGTGGGGAACTGTCTGAGACCTTTAATTTCACTACCAAGGGCTCAAAATCTTGCTTTGCAAAGGACTGCCATGTCCTGTGTCACATCCAGTATTATCCCAACAAACTCTATCCTCTGAACTGGGGACAGCATTGATTTCCCCTCATTCAGCAACAGGACCAGCTCAGCAAAAGACACTCTTATTAAGGCAACTTGGATCTCTACATGAGTCTGGGATCAACCTATAAGCAGCCAGTTGTCAAGGTAGGAGAAAACCTATATCTATTGCCTGCACAGGAACACAGGCAATACCGCCATGCATCTGCTGAATATTTAAGGTGCCAACAGATCAAACAGGAGGACTGAACTGGTAGTGGGTTCTGTTCACCAAAAACCTAACAGAGGATGGAGTTATTCATATGGGAAAGTATATGTCCTTCAAGTTGAGGATGGCATACCAGTCTCCTGGGCACAACAAAAGGATACTGGAAGCCAAAGAGTCCATGCAGAACTTGAGCTTTCTTATGCGCCTATTCAGTTCTTGCAGGTCTAGGAAGGGCCTAAGCCCTCCTTTGGCTTTTAGTATTAAAAATACTGGGAACATAAGCCCTTGCCCATCTGCTCCTGAAGAACTTCTGCTACCGCCCGTAATGCTCAGGAGTGAGTGTACATCCTATATAAGGAGCTGCTCATGAGAAGGGTCCCTTAAAAATGATGGGGAAGGAGGGTGGAAGGGCACAAATAGGAGTATCCCCTCTCTCTGGTGAGGAGTACCCAGCAGTCCAAAGTGATACAGGATCATACGTGGCAGAAAAGGGATATGTGGGATGAAAAAATAAGGTGAGATGGAGAGGTTTTTTTGGTGTCTTTTATCAGTCTTCTCAGAGAACAGAGTCACATCCTCAAATGGGGGTCTTGAATGGTCTGATGGACCTCATATGGGAGACCAAAGACCTGGAGCCAGGATCCCCTTCTCACGGCCACAACTGTAGGCATGGTTCTTATGTTGATATCAGCATTGTCCAACACAACCTGGAGAGAAGCTTGTGAGATTAGTTTGGCATTTTCAACCAAGGCCAAAAACTCAGCATGGAAGTCTCAGGGAAGCTTCTCAAAGTTTTGCCATTGCCACACAGGTGTTATCTAAGTTCTGGCTAACAGCAGCTTGCTGGTTTGAAATTCATAGCTGTAATCCACCTGAAAAATAGAACTTTCTTCCAAAAATGTTTTCAGGAAGTTCGCCAATGAATTGTAGTTCCCTAAAGAAGTCGGTGGTATCTTGAACATAACTGGGAGTGCCGGTGGTACAGGGTCTGAAAATAGAGTCCACATATCTGGACAATCCTGTAGTGAGAGTGCCAATGCCTGAGATGATGGGGCATCTGGGATATCCAGGTTTATGGATAGTAGATAGAATAAACCTGGCTGGAGTTCTAGGGGTGTGTCTGTGTAGATTTGTTCCTGTGTTTTTGTAGGGAGGGTCTTGAGCAGATAGTGTTGCTTCTTTGTGTACTCCTCAGTGGGATCATAGGACAATGGCTTGTTGAATGTGGTACTGAAGAGTTGCCTGCCAGCTTCCTTTTGGTACTCTGTCCTATTCATGACGACAATAGCACCTCCTTTGTCAGCCTCTTGCATCATAATATTGCAGTTGTTTCTGAGGCCCCTGATGGTGTTGCATTCTTCACGTCTGAGGTTATGGGGTCAGCGATGCCGCTCTTCCACAATTTCTGCTTGTGCATGTCAGCGGAAGCACACTACCTATAGGTCCAGTGAGTCATTTCGACCATTAAGGGGATTCCATGTAGAATTCTTTTTATTGTACTGTAGGTGGGAGGGTATCTGTGGGTCAGCGTGCTGTTTAGTGTTATGTTAGAAGTATTCCTTGAATCAGAGATGGCAAAAGTAGGCTTCCAGATTCGCGCAGAACTGCATCAAGTTTGTGGGGATGGTGGGGCAAAAAGAGAGTCCCCGAGATAGGGAAGACTCTTCTGCCAGGTTGAGTGTGTAAATTGGAGAGATTGACAACATTGCTGGGTGAGTTAAGGGTACTGCTATTGTGTCCCCATGTGGCAAGTAGGAGTTTAGATAGTCTACAGTCCTTTGTCCTCGTAGAGAAGAGAAGTGTGTGTTGTAAATCTCCTGTTTGTTTCAGTAAAGTCCAGCCATGTGGAGGTTTGTGTGGATGGTTGTCTTTTTTATGAGGGTCTCCAGATCTGAGAACTCTTTTTTGATGTCTTCCCGTTTTCTGTACAGGATGCTGATCAGGTGATTCCTCAGTTTCTTAGAGAGTGTAGGGCACAATCTCTCACCATAATCTCTGTAGTATGTTGATTTCAGTGCGTTTTTCACCTTCAGTCCTTTTGGTATGATGTCCATCCGTTTGCATTTGGAGAGGAAGGTGATGTCTGTCCTCGCCTATCAACAGCTTGCCAACCTGAAACAAATTCATACCGTCAACTATAGACCAGACCTCATTAACTGAACCAAGAACCGATCTCTAACAAACCTCGTTGACAACTCTGCTCACATATCTACACCAGCAACACCATCACAGGAACTAATCACATGAATCACACCATCAGGATCTCATTCACCTGTACATTTACTAATGTAATATATGCTATCATGTGCCAGCAATGCCCCTCTGCCATATACATGGGCCAAACTGAATAGTCTCTGCATAACAGAATAAATAGACACAAGTCAGACACCAGGAATGGTAACATACCAAAACGTGTAAGAGAATACTTCAAATCTCCCTGGACCCTCAATAAAGGATTTAAAAGTAGCCATCCTGCAGCAGAAAACTTCAAAAACAGACTCCAAAGAGAAACTGTGCAGCTACAATTCATTTGCATATTTGACACCCTCAACCAAGGATTGAACAAAGACTGGGAGTGGCTGGCCAATTACAAAAGAAGTTTCTCCTTTGTTGATGTTCACACCTCCAAGTTAGCTACAATAAGGGGCCACATACTCTGTCACTGACTTGACCCTATCACCTCTGGCTCTCTTCTTGACTGGGACTCCCTCCTTTTCATGAGCCTATAAATTAGATGCTCCTCTGGAACCCCCACTCATGCATCTGACAAAGGGGGTCTTTGCCCACGAACGCTTATGCTCCAAAATATCTGTTAAGTCCATACGGTGCCACCACACTTCTTGTTGTTTTTGAAGATACAGACTAACTTGGATACCCCTCTGATACTTATCATGCAAATCTCAAAGCTCTGATACCTAGTGAACAATGGCACACCACAGTTTCAGGAATTCAGAAGGGGAAGAACTTCCACCAACTCTAACTACACACTATAATAATTAACCAAAGACAACCTATACACGACAGACAAAAATAGACATACTTGCTGGAGGCAAGAGCTATGAGATGTTCCAGCTAACTGTCAATGGGGATAAGAAAGAACTGACAGTGTGGCAGGTTGGCAGGGTTCTGTACTGAATGTTATGGGGACTCAACTCCAAAGGGCAACCACGCTGAACCGATACATTTTTCTCACAGCAGCATTTTTCAGCTACCGTGCATGCAACTGACATGAACAAGCACCCAAAGAAATTTGGGTTTCATTTATGATCCTGCTACATTACAGAAGAGATATACAGAAGTAGCCTAAAAATAACCAAACAAGCAAGATAAACAGAAGCAAGTGAAACAATACTAGCAACAAGCATGAAGAAAGCTATTATGGTACTTATGTCACTCATGTTGTAATGATTCTGTTCAAGGGAAGATATTATTATATTTTAGCTAGCCTGCAGAATCATCTTATAATCAAATACGAGAGCCAATTATGCTTTACACAAGACACATCTAAAAGACATGCGTTTATTTTAGAACTATTTTGAAACTGAAAAACAGTAACTACAATGCTTATTTTCCACAAAATATATGTATACAAAAGACCTGAAAATTGACTCAGTTTAAATTGGTTCAAGTTTAGAACAGAATTACTTGTTCCACCGTGAGGATAAGCGCTCTCCACCACTACTTTACCTTCACTTTTTTATCCACTGAACATGTTGCTATAAATCTGTCATCTGCAGAGAAAGCGCAACAAAGTACTTCATCATCATGAGCCTTTATTTCCAGAAGCTTCTCTCCACTTTTTGCTTTAAACACCTATATGGGCAGAGCATAACAAACAATGAAATCTTGTATCTATGGTACTCTGAGCTAATTTCAAAATACACTGTGTGCAGCATAAAGCTGCTGTGTTTTCAATTTTCTTATCTCTAATATTCCTCACAATCTTAAAAAGAAAACTGCCAAGTAGCTCAAGCTAGTTTTTCTAACTTACAAATGGTTATCGTCGCATTGAACGCATGCCCAGAATTTTAAATACCTATTTTTTACAAAGTTGCAAACTCAGATCAGAGCCTGAAAGAACAATAAGAATGTTCCCGAATGACTGAAAGTGAAACCTGGGGGAGAGAGATAATCATTCTTAAAAATATTGTCAGAGATTACAATTTAGGCTTGAAATGAAAAACTTAAAACAGTGATGGATAGATTATATGTGTTGTGATGACAAATAAGAAAAACATGAAAATAAATTTGTTTTTGGATACAACTGTGCTTTTATTCTTCACTATTGTACAAAATTCTGAATGTATAAAAGGACACAATCACTTGGTTGTCAAACAACAGTACTCATATTTTAATTTTAAATTTAAAAGTCAAAATACTGCATACATTAATATATTTTTTATCATCCATGTGGATAATGATTTCCTGGAGTCTACGTTAAAAAGAGGAATTCTAGCTCTAACACATCACAAAAATCAGATTACTTGGATATATTAAGGACTTTTTTCTAACAAATAATGATTTTGAGGAAGAAAGGAAGACACTCAAATGCTCATTAAGGAAGACCTTAAAACAAAACCTCTCTTTTCTGACTTCCTCTGATTTAGAATGGGAAGAAATAAGGGAAAAAGAGTTCAAATCACCTTGTCAAAAATTCTCATATTTACTTTTAAGATAATGCCAGAGCCTTGCTTAAGCTATACTAAACTTCCCTACTCAGTGATGCTGAGTCTCAACACAAAATTGTGGAGTCTTGAGATGCCAACTAAATCATGGCAATGGTAATTTAAATTTGTTTTATCTCATGTTTTCCCTTTCTTGTTGAGTTGAAAAAATGTAAGAATGATAATAAAACATTTAAAAAATAATCTAATCATAAATATATTTAAGGTGCAAGAAAATCTAAATTTGAAATAAATTCTGAAAAAAACTGGATTCCCCAAATATAACGACCACCATATTTTGGTTTCAGACTGGTTGTGATGAGAGGTGGGGGGAGAGAGTTGTACCAGAAGAGTGGTGTATTTCCAATTTAAAAAAAAATCAGTAACGTTATTTAACAAGGAAAAGAATAATTATCTGCAAAATTTAGGCAAATTTCCTTTCAGAGGCTATTTTCCCACAACTACACTGTGGGACAAGGAGGAGAAACAAGCAAAAGGTGCTGAACGATGAATGAGATAGCCATGGACTGGAACCAAAGCAAAAATGCAGAAGAGGCATGGAGAACTGCAAACGAACATAAACCAGATTCACAGCAACACCAAAAACAGTCAGGTCCTATGTGATGGGTGACTCTGTACACAAAAGAAACTACAGGCCTGTGATGAAACCAGATCCAGAAAAGAGGACTAATGATTCAAGATGTGAATGTCAGGCTGAAGAAGATCCTGATGTGAGTGGGACAAAAATTCACAGATTCATCCTGACGTGTACACAATGACATTACGCACTGGAATGGATTAGTGAAGACTACATGTGGCAGGGTATGGCAATTAAAGAAGCAAAAACCAGGTGATTTTAAACAGAATAATTCCAGTTCATAAAGAAGGAAAGCAAAGGTGTAAAAGGATGATAAAGGTCAAGAGATGGGTCAAGGATTGGGGCTAGGAAGAAGTTTATGGGATAATCCAACAATTAAAAGGCATTTATAGGAAGACTGCTCTTCTTAACTGATGGACTCCACTTGAGTACATGAAATATTAATCTTCTGGGATCAAGGCTGGCAGGACTAACAAGAAGGGCTTAAGTGCTGAGGCAAAATTTTGAGGAGTAAAGGGACTTCGAAGTACCAGCGGGTGAGCCACGGCTAGACGCGAGCCAGTACTTCGAAATTTAAAACTTTGAAGTTGCTGCAGGGGCGGAATTTGCTTAATGAAGTGCTGTGTATGCAGCGCAACACTTCATTAGTAAACTCCCAACACCCTGACTGCCATTCTTCCTTTGAAGGAGGGTGGTAGTGTAGACAAGCCCCTTTTGTAGCAAACAGATTAGTCTCTTATGTGTCTCATTTCCATTGTTAGGTTTAGTGTGAGAGTCCTCTGAACTCTAGTGGTCCCTTCTGTTTTGAACTCTGTGGCAGACCTTTTTAAGAGAAATGTGTTCTCTTTCATTAATAAAGCCATTAACTACAGAAGCACAGCATAATGGCATCAGCAAACAGTACATTTTCTGAACTGGAAATCATCACCATTTTGTAGTAGCTGCCAGCAAATGAAAATAGCAATATATATTAAATATCTATGTGAACACTTTATAACCAGAAACGACAAAGAAAAAAAAACCCACAAGCAGTGGGAACAGTTTACATGTGTATATATAGTTTTACAACTTCCATGGGCATAACCGATACTAACCACTAAAGGGTTCCTTTAGCACTGGCAAACTGATTTTCAGTTTTTAGGAATTATTAGGTGAGTGGCAGTACTATCTGTTGTACATTAATAGGCTAAATTTTTTTGTGTGATGTGAACTTAGGTTTGGTCAACACTTAAAAATTAGATCACCGTAAGTATTTGAAGAGTGAATACAAAATTAAAGAATTAGAGTTAGCTTAAGTTCAGTTAAGAAAATGTGTGTTGTAAAGAAAGGCTTTGAAAACAATGAGTTATAAGGCCAAAATGAATTAAGTAGAAAGGATGTCCTATTGCAATAATTAAAGAGACAAGGGAGTTTCTATAAAAAGGCCTCTGACCAACACAGGTAGCTAAAGATGGTTTTAAGCAGGACAAAGACAATGTGCCTTGAAATGACCCAGGATGGACATTCTCATGCCACATACCAGTATTATCGTAAAAGTAAAGCCTATCTGAACCCAGGTACAACACAAAAAAAAAAACAAAACAAAACAAAAAAAAAAAAACAACCACCTTGGTTGGCAGGAAGGAGGGGAAGACAAAAGGAGGAAGAAAGATTGTAAATCTTATCTGGATTAAAATTGAAAATTAGGATAAACTGTTTAAATTAGTTGTTAGCTAAAGCAGTAACTAGTTAAGACATCATTTGTTGAAGGGAATAAAAAAGTTATTAATTTGAGGGTTCTCTATCAGATCGTTCCTGACCATACTGGAGCACATCAGGTTGCGAGGGTTTTCCATAAGTCTGGCCTATTTGTCAGCACATTGACCACTTGCGTATGGATACTTCGTTACTGTGTTCTATACATGATGGCTTATTTTTAGGCTAGTCACAGAGAGGCAGCCATGTAGGTCTGTATCTTCACAAAACAAAACAGCCGTCATGTAGAACTTTAAAGACTAAAAATTCCCAGAAGTGGGTCTGTCCCATGAAAGCTCATCACCCAATAAATTAGTTTGTTAGTCTTTAAAGTGCTACATGACTGCTTTTTTGTTTTATTTTTAGGTTATTAGTCATGTTTAGAGCAAGTGGATAAAATATCACTTGGCCTTTGGACTTAAAAGAGTATATGGTTACATTAGTGTCTGGTGGTCTGATGTTAATATTAATAAATTGCTAATATTAATAATTCCACCATTATGTCATCCAGCGATATGAAAAAATTCATACCCTGGGCACCAAAGTTAGCTGAACGTAACCCTCTGTGTAGTCCCAGCTAGGCTGATGAAACAATTCTTCCATCAGCTTAGCCACGGCCTCTCAAGAGAGGCAGATTATCTATGTCAATGGAAAAACCCTGTCCTTTGATTGTGGCATCTCCACGACAGAGACACAGCTGCATCACCTTAGCTGTGAAGCTACAGACATCATATTGTAGACATGCTTTAGGTGACATAATCCAGTGGCGTTTTTCTTTAAATATAATCTAGCATAGACATCTCTTTATTACACTGGCCATAGCTGCAGTTAGGACGTATAAACACTTGAATCATACTATCCTTTATCCTGAATATAAATTTGAGTCAACATAAATTACACGGTTAAAATAATGTAGGCACTCCAGTCTATATGCTTTTGAATTACTGTCACTCTGAAGTACTCTTGTTTCCTACTTCTCTGTATAGTAAAACTAAAATAGAAGAACCAAAGAGCTATTTTGTCTGGATTATTTTATATATTTTAGTTTTGCTTAAATGTATGTATTTTACCTGTAAGGTTTTATCCGCACCACAAGAAACTATTCTCTGTCCATCTTTGGAAAAGCAAGCATGGTAAACTGCATCCGTATGGGGACATACGACCAAACGGGAGAGGTTCTTCATGGATTTTTTATTTCTAAGACACAGAAATAATAGTCAATGATTTGAGAAAAATACAAATATGTGATTTCTTTCAATCTAATCCACACAAAAAATATCCATACATATGTTTCGTAAACTACTTTATCATCTTGCATTTTTGTCTTTCAGATTTCAAGGCGTACGAGTAACACACTTTACATCTTTCCACCTATAAGGGCTTAAGTATGTCCTCAGATCCTTATATATTCTGACCATCCAAAAATGGGATAATGTTTGTATGAAGGGTTAACAAATCACCTGCATGCAAAGGTGCACTTTCCTTGCAAAAGCAAATTTAGAACAGGTATACAATCACAGAAGTGTAGAACTAGAATGGATCTCAATAGGTCATCTAGTCCAGTCCCCTGCACAAGCTAAACCATTCCTGACAAGTTTGTCTAACATAGTCTTAAAAACCTCTAGTGACTGATATTCCATAACTTTCCTTAGTAATATGTTCCACTGCTTAACCATCCTGACAGTTAAGAAGCTTTTTTAATGTTTAGCCTCCTTTACTGCAATTTAAACCCATCCTTCTTGCCCTATCCTCAAAAGGTTAAGAATAATAATTTCTCTCTCTCCTCCTTGAAATTATTTTTACCATAGAACAGATTGTTATCATGGCCCTTCTGCTCCCCCTCTGCTCCCCAGTGAGTCTGCTAAACTAAACAAATCCTATGTTTGCAATGTTTCCTCACTGGTCATATTTTCTAGACCTTTACTCATTTGTGCTGCTCTTCCCTAGATTTTCTCCAATTTGACCACATCTTTCCTGAAATATGGCATTCAGAACTCTAAAAAGTATTTCAGTTGAGGCCTAATCAGTGCAGAGTGGAAGAATTACTTCTGATATCTTACAACACTGCTGCTAATTCATGCCAGAATTATGTTTGCTTTTTTACGCAACAGTATTACACTGTTGACTCTCATTTAGCTTGGAATCCAGTATAACCATCAGATCCCTTTCCACAGTACTCCTTTTTAGGCAGTCATTTCCCAGCTGAGTGTTCTTTCCTAAGTGGAGTACTTTGCATGAGTCCTGAATGAATTGTAACCTGTTTATTTAGGTAGAGAAGTCAAAAAATTAACTACCCTAATTGAATTGTCCTGCCATATTATCTTTTTGGCCTTTTTGAAATAGGTTTTAGATTTATAATGCCTCCAATAGATGCATTTCTTTTCCTCTTAAAATCATAATGCTCTTTAAAAGTATTTGTGAATTAACTGTACATAGAAAATAGTTTTCAAAAAGAAAGGTTACTCACCGTAGTAACGGTGGTTCTTCGAGATGTGTCCCCGTGGGTGCTCCACATTAGGTGTCAGGCTTGCCCGGCGCCGCAGATCGGATCTTCCAAGCAGTTTCTGCCGGACCGCGCATGCACCGGTGCGCGCCGCTCCCTTGCGCGCTCCTAGCCATGTGTGCAATCCGGTCCCCGCCAGTTCCTTGACCAACCGCCTCGGATGCTCCTGCAAAACACTAAACAGAGATCCGAAGCGGGGAGGATGGGCGGGTAGTGGAGCACCCACGGGGACACATCTCGAAGAACCACCGTTACTACGGTGAGTAACCTTTCTTTCTTCTTCGAGTGTCCCCGTGGGTGCTCCACATTAGGTGACTACCCAGCAGTAACCCAAGATAGGAGGTGGGTAATCGGATTATGTGCAGCTTGTCCCCAAGAGGACCGCTGTCGAGAGACGGGTATCCTCTTGGAATACCCTGTGAAGGGCATAATGTTTGGCAAAGGTGTCATAGGATGACCAGGTCGCCGCTCTGCAAGTGTCTTTTAGCGCAACGCCCTTGAAAAAGGCTGTTGAAGCCGCCACCGCCCTAGTGGAATAAGCCCTGGGCGTGGCGAGAAAAGGAGTCTTTTTGAGTTCGTAGCACATTTTTATGCAGGATACGATGTGCTTCGAGATTCTCTGCGAAGAGAGACCTTCTCCTTTCGATTTGGGAGCGATAGAGACTAGGAGTCTATCCGTTTTCCGGAAGGACTTGGTCCTGTCTATATAGAAGGCTAGCACCCTCCTCACGTCCAGGAGGTGTAGGCGCGCCTCTTTGTTAGACTTATGAGGCTTTGGATAAAACGAGGGTAAAACGATAGGTTCGTTAATATGAACTCAGAAGAAACTTTAGGAACAAAGGCTGGACACAGCCGTATGGTTACCGCCTCCTTGGAAAAACAGTGCAGGGTGGCGTTGCCATAACTGCCGCAAGCTTGCTCACCCTGCGAGCTGACGTGATTGCGAGAAGAAAGGTCATCTTTATCGTAAGGAAGCGGAGGGAAACCGTGGCCAAAGGCTCGAACGGTGGTCCCGTTATCGCATTAAGCACCAGGTCCAAGTTCCACGAAGGTGGAAGCGGTGTCCGAGGTGGGTATAGGTTTACCAACCCTTTGAGGAACCTGGTAACCATGGGATGGGCGAACACCGTGTGCCCTTCCTCTTCGTGTCTGAACGCCGAAAAGGAGGCAAGGTGGATCTTTAACGAGGATAGCGAGAGTCCTCCTCTCTTGAGGTCCAGTAAATACTCTAATATCACAGGCATAGGCACCGAAACGGGGGCTAGCTGTTTGGTAGAACACCATGCTGTGAAGCGAGTCCATTTCTGCTTGTAGGTCTTCCTGGTGGAAGTCCTCCTGCTACTTTCTAGGACTTGCTGCACTTCCTCCGTACATGTGCTCTCTAGGGAGCTGAGCCGTGGATTAACCACGCTTGTAGTCGCAGGCCTTGGGGGTGCGGATGCACTATGGACCCCTGGGCTTGCGTACGCAGATCCGGCGCCACCAGAAGGGGCATCGGTGGCCGGTCCGACATGCGCAGGAGTAGGGGGAACCATTGCTGTCGATCCCATGTTGGGACTACTAGGATCATTCGGGCTCCTTCCCTCCTGGCTTTCTTCAAGACTTTGTGGATGAGCACTGTGGGAGGGAAAGCGTAAAGCAGGGGGCCCCTCCAGGAGATCGTGAATGCATCCCCCAGGGACCCCCGTCCCAGTCCTGCCCTGGAGCAGAATCGTGGGCACTTCTTGTTGTGTTGAGTAGCAAACAGGTCTATCTGGGGAAAACCCCATGCGTAAAAATTGGTCGTAGCAGATCGGGACGGATCTGCCACTCGTGTGTGAGTGCAAAACGCCTGCTCAGCTGGTCTGCCTTCACATTGTGAGCGCCTGGTAAGTACGAGGCTTTCAAGGTTATATTGTTGGCGATGCACCAGTTCCACAACCGGACTGCTTCCGCACATAAGGCACGGGACCGAGCTCCTCCTTGCCGATTTATACAAAACATGGTGGAGGTATTGTCTGTACTGATCCCGACTACTTTGCCTTGTATATGGTCTCTAAAGTGTCTGCAGGCGTTGAACACTGCTCTGAGCTCCAGTATATTTATGTGCAGTGATCGCTCCATGGAGGACCACAGCCCTTGCGTCACCTCTTTGCCCATGTGTGCTCCCCACCCTATGAGGGAGGCATCTGTAGTAAGAAAAACTGATATTTGTGGTTGGTGGAAGGGTACCCCTGTTAGCAGGTTCTTGGGGGTTTATCCACCATTGCAGAGATTTGCGCACCTCTGTTGTGGGCGACACCACCCTGTGAACGGTGTGTGCTGCCGGTTTGTATACGCTCGCCAGCCAGTGCTGCATGCTGCGCATGTGTAACCTGGCGTTCTGTACTACGAACGTCGCTGCTGCCATGTGGCCCAGCAGCTGTAAGCACGTCAGAACCGGCACCGTAGGGCTGAAGGTGATGACTTGCACGAGGGAGCCGATGGCCCGAAAACGAGTATCTGGTAGATACACTCTCGCTGTAATAGAATTTATGCGTGCCCCTATGAACTCTATGTCCTGTGTGGGGTCTATCTTTGATTCTGCCAGATTGATAACCAGGCCGAGCAAAGAGAACGTGCCTGCTGTGACGCGTATCATGCGTAGTACCTCCTCCTTCGAGGCCCCTTTGAGTAGGCAGTTGTCCAGATACTGGAATATAAATACCCCGTCTGTGCACGTAGGCTGACACCACTGCCAAGGTCTTGGTGAAGACTCTGGGGGCCGAGGAGAGGCCAAACGGTAGGACCTTGTATTGAAAATGTTCTTTGCCTACCATGAACCGGAGGAATCATCGGTGAGCCGGATGGATAGTTATGTGAAAATACGCGTCTTGTAAGTCGAGGGCTGCGAACCAATCTCCATCGTCTAGTGCCGTAAGGATGGAGGCATTTGTGATCATCCGAAAGCGTTGCTTGCGCAGGTACCGGTTGAGGCCTTGAAGATCTAAGATGGGCCTCCAGCCTCCTGTCTTTTTCTCCGTGAGGAAGTACCTCGAGAAGGACCCTCTCCTTTGCAGTTGCTCCGGCACTCTTTCCACTGCCCCTATGAGCATGAGATGGTCTACCTCCTGCTTGAGCCTCGCTACGTGGGGGGCCTCCTGTAGGTGGGACCTGGGTGGAGGTCGTGGCGGTGGGAGCGACTGGAAGGGGATGGCATACCCCGTGGCTATGATCTCCAACACCCATTTGTCTGTGGTGATCCTTTGCCACTGGTCATAGAATGGTCAGAGGCGATGGTGGAATAACCTCTTCGGATGACCTTGTGCGATGGTAGTGATGGCGCAGCCCTGCATCTGTGTGTCAAACTTGTGGCCTTTGGCCCTGCCCCGAAGACGCACGGCTCTGTTGGGAACATCGCCTGGGAGTTCTGTACTGCTGGTGCTGTTGATGTCGCCCTTGCTCGTAACCCCTGTGGTATTGGGGACGCTGTTGCTGGTACTGGTACCGTCTTTGTTGAGGGCAGTACTTTTTCTTTCTGCATGGAGGGGTGTAAATCCCCAGGGTCCTAAGTGTGGCTCTTGAATCTTTACTGGAATGAAGGACCGAGTCAGTTGATTCAGCAAACAGCTTCTGCGAGTCGAAGGGAAGATCGACTATCTTTGCCTGCAGATCCCTCGGTATACCTTAAGTCTGGAGCCAGGACTCCCTTCGCATCACCACTGCCGTAGCTGTGGAGCATGCTGCTGTGTCCGCAACATCCAGGGCGATCTGAACTCCCGTCCTCGAGGCCGCGTAGCCTTCTTGCACGATGGCCTTGAGCACCGGTTTCTTGCCCTCTGGAAGCGAGTCCATGAGGGAGGTTAACCTAGTGTAGTTGTTGAAATTATGGTTCGCTAGATGCGCTGCATAATTTGCCATTCGCAACAGTAGAGTGGAGGAGGAGTAGACCTTTCTGTCGAACAGCTCTAGCTTCTTGGCATATTTGTCTGTTCCCCCTGTCTTGAATTGAGATGTCTTTGATCTTTGTTGCGACGACTCCACCACCAAGGAATTTGGTTGTGGGTGGCTGAACAGGAACTCCATGCCCTTCGCCGGCACGAAGTATTTTTTTTTTTATCCGCTCTCTTGTGGACAGGCGGAATAGTCACAGGGGTCTGCCATATCTTAGTGGTGGACTCCAAGATTGCGTTATCAAGCGGTATTGCTATTTTGGAGGAGGCCGGAGGTCTCAGATTTTTGAGGAGCTTATGGTGTTTCTCTTGCACCTTTGCTGTCTGGATGCCTTGCGTGAAGGCCACCCTTTTAAACAGCTCTTGGAACTGTTTGAGATCGTCCGGAGGATGGACGTCCCCCGGGGCCGTAGCCTCGTCTGGGGAGGAGAGCGAGGAACCACGAGGGTAAGCCTCTCTGGACCCTTCTGGTTCCTGTTGGTGATGGTACATCCGCTCTCTGGAAGCTTGCAAGGGAAAAATCTCGGGGTTCCATAGCCAGTTCCCCCTGAGATACTTGAGTCTCTGTCCCCATTCGCGATTGCCCTCGGGGATACGGGACCGTCTGTGGGGATCTTTCCCTGGTAGATTGCCGGTGGTGTCTATGCCCCGCATGATAGGGGTGACCATGGCAGCATGGGCACCGCTCTTGGGAAGGTGACCTAGACCACTCCCTTGGTGCGTACCCCCTGCGTCCGGGGGAGCGAGATCGTCGAGAGACCTGGGACACTGGAGAGAGCGATTTGTGAAAGTACTCCAGCGGCTCAAACCCCAGGAAGGGTGAAGGTGGTCCCAGCCAGGGCGAGGCTGGTTGTAAAAATGGAGACGGGGGCTCCGGGTAGGCTAGGGGGGACCCCTGCCTCCTAGTTGGAGTCTGCAGCATGAGCAGAGGGCTGAGAGAAAGCACTCTGCAGCCCTGTCTGGAGAGGGGCTGTGGTGCCTTGTTTTGTGTGCAGCCCTCCCCCTCCCTTGAGGGGGTAGCTCCGCCCCCTGACGTGTAGGGGATCTCGGCCCCATCCGCGCCGTGCTCGGCACGCTTATGAGTGGTGCCGCACGGGCGGTGTCCTCCGGTGCCTGCAGGCTGCGTGCCTGCGCGCTCTGCACCTCCGGTTCCCCGGGGTCAGTGCCGCTGCTTGCGGTGTCACCGGTACCGGCGCTTGTTTAGCCGCCGCCCTGCCTGCGGTGCGGGGCAGCTGTTTGATTATCGGAGGCTGAGCTGCCTCCATGTGGCTCTCTGTGCCGCCGCCGATCAGCTGTTGCTGCGGCTGGGGGCTGCACGCTCCTCCCGTCCCGCTTGCTGTTGCTGCCGGCAGGGATCGGGCTGGGGAGACTTTCCTCCATTTTTGCGCTGGTGGGGTGAGGGAGGTAGCATTCCTTTTATGGGCCCCGGAGGGTCCCTCCTGCTGCGGCCGCTCCAGCACGTCTGGCTGGAGGGCCTTGTCGAAGAGCAGCATTTTAAGCCGCATCTCCCTGTCCTTCCTTGCTCTGGCTGTTAATTCTGCACAGAAGGAGCATTTCTGCATGACATGGGACTCCCCCAGGCACCTTATGCAGTGACTGTGCCCATCAGACGCTGGCATTGCCTCTCGGCAAGACTCACATTCCTTGAATCCTGAATAGGACATTGTTGGTGAGTCTTTCAGTTGTTAATGGGGTACTTAGCACCTTCTCTGTGCTGTTTTCCCCCTCTCCGATAGCCTGCTGCGGCAGGAGGGATAATGGCCCTAGGCTCCTGGCCTCCGGTGCTCCGCTTGTTACTAGGACTGGACTGAATGCCGTCCCACTTGTTGTTTCTTTTTTTTTTTTTGAAAATAACAACTAGCTAACTTAACAGTAGCCTAAGAACTTGAAAACTTTAAAGAAAAAACAGTTAAAACCATTGAATACGCTAACTTGGCCATAGCCTAGTCAGATTCCATCTGCAGCCGACGGCGGTTAAGAGGAAATGGCGGGGACCGGATCGCGCACGTGGCCAGGAGCGCGCAAGGGAGCGGCATGCACCGGCGCTTGCGCGGTCCGGCAGAAACTGCTTGGAAGATCCGATCTGCGGCGCCGGGCGAGCCCGACACCTAATGTGGAGCACCCACGGGGACACTCGAAGAAGAACAGTTATTTAGTTTCCCCTCTATGCAAGAATCCAGTGTATGAAGACAGTTTGCAACTACTTACACCCATTCCAAATAAAATGCTCCTTTAGTAAGTTCTTGCTGAGCTTGAAGTTTGGCTTGTTGATACACTTCTGAAGTCTCTGGCTGACACAGCCCTAACTGGATAATGTTAGGAAATGGCTTCCTTCCAAGAAGATGTCCGTTTAGAGAGAGAAATTCCTGAAAGTTTTCACGTATTATGCTATCCTGTGAACAAAACATGTATGTTTGATAATATAGGTAGAATTGGACATAATCATTTGTCAAATGTATATTATTCATATTTTTGCATCTTGTCTAATAGTTCAAATATTATTTTAGAAGGGACGCTGACTCTTTTTCCTGGAGCAAACAGATTTAATTGGATGGAATATCTGAATGTAACCTATGTATTACACTGGTTTCCCAAAATAATGGGCCAAATACTATTACTTTTATTCAAACTGAGAAATCTCTTAATCCAAAAGCTGCTCTTTGAAAGTCAACTAGTTATTTCACAGAGTAAGGGCGACAGAATCTGTCCTAATAGGATGTGGAGATTGCAGGAACCCTACCACAATGTTATTTATTAGTTAACTTAAAAATATTGAATAATTCTATAACTCTATATGAAGTGATTCATTTCCAATCTTCTCATCAAAAATATACTCTATTTTTAGTTAATATATAACTTTTATTACAACAAGAAGTCTTGTGGCACCTTATAGACTAACAGATATTTTGGAGCATAAGCTTTTGTGGGCAAAGATCTGCTTCATCAGATGCATGAAGTGGGTCTTTGCCCACGAAAGCTTATGCTCCAAAATATCTGTTAGTCTATAAGGTGCCACAAGACTTGTTGTTCTCGAAGCTACAGACGAACACAGCTCCCTCTGATAACTTTTATTGTAATTACTCATCTATATATTACCATACAAGAATTACTTTTTCTTCTGCTGTACTGTGGAGCTGCCTTACAATTCACCGTTCTTTCCTTTGGCCATTAAGTATTTTTAAAAACCTGAAATCAAACAGGAAGACAAAATCTGGTTGAAGACTACTGGTCATTTATCTTAAAGTAACATACCTTCTGATCCAATACAGGGCTATATTCTACATATTCATGAATCAAATGGGCAGGCCCTACCAACTCTGTTTTTGCTTTTATCCAATCTAGAGAAAACATGAGAGAACAAAGTTCCTGTAAGAAATAAAATAAGATTAACAAAAATACATTAGGAAAAAAAGCATATGCATACAATAAAACATAAATGAATACAATAAAACATCAACATCCCTCCGGAGCTTCAAAGCTTACAGTTCGACAGCTGACAAAATCAAAGAAAAAAATCATCATATTTAAAGAAGCCATTAAATCTAAAATGTATTTTTGGCAACGTTTAAGCAGGCCTTGTTAATTACGAACACCTAAAGAGAGAGTCAGAAGCAACTGAAGCAAGCTCCTGAAAGAGGGATCATCAGCCAGAGCCTGAAGTATGACATATGGAAAGAGGAAAGATAAACTTCACAAATATTAGTTTTTTACTAAAAATTGTCAAAAACAAGAATACAAACTAACAGAATGGCCCACAAGGATTGACAGAGAAGTCTTTCTAAAGCTTTCATAGTTCTGAAAAAAAAATCAAGTGTAACTACTATGCATAAAGCTGCCACAGCCAAACTTTAAAGCAGTTTCAGGGTAAAATGACCCGAATGAATGGAATAAATTCTGTCTAGCACAAGGATAAAGCTGTTTCTAACATCATCTCTACAGTGTATTATCCTGATTACCTAAGAGCACCATGCTACATAAGACTAATTAGCTCTGTTTTAGTAGAGAAAAAGTTGAACCATTTTTCAAGTGATAGACAGATTTTATTGTCCCACTTACAATAGAAAGTGTTACAGCCAACTCCAAGCCGCGAAATGATTAAAAAAGAGTGAGGGAGGAGGAGAAGAGGAAGGGAAATAGCTCATAAATTAGATAAAATGTGTCCTTGTCAACGAGTAACAGATCTTCCATATGTTAAAGAAATGTTCCATTACTGCCATACATTACAAAAATAAAAATGAAATGTTATATTTTATATAAATTGTGTATGTCTGATTAGCAGTTACTTTTTTCGGATTTATTTTCTTAGTTATCTTTTACCAAGTGTCCCCAATTTGCCCTAACAGATTATTTTTCTTTCCTTCTCATAGCATCAGTCTGCTAACTGCTGTGTGAATGAAAGACAATCCAAGCCCGTGCTTAAAGTTTACAATTAAAAAAAAAAAGGTACCATTTTTCTTTTTTACTTTAGCACATATGAATTTTCAAGAGGATATAACATGAATAGTAACTGCAAAAATAATCTTTTACATCTAAAATAAAAATAATTAGAAATAACGCAAAACCTGATAGAAACATTTCTAATTTTGAAAAATGACAAAAGTTCAAAATGCAAACAAAAATGGGAGCTGCTGAGTTAATTTTCATAAAACTTCCTCTCCCATTTTATATCCAATTGTAGAGCTATTTGAAATTTTTCACTTCTTAAAAAAATACAAATAGGAAGAAAACAAAATTAAATGACTAAGTTTTGCTTTTTTAACCAGTGTTCACAGAATACAAAACTGTTTAAAAAAATCCAGAGTGACTCATATAGAGCCTATTAACAAACTCTGATGAGAATAAAAATTATATCTGATGAGAGTTAATCTGTTTTCTCTCCCTCACAACTTCCCAACTACCCAAACCAAACTACCAGTAATCACAGCATCAGAGAATGCTAGGACTGGAAGGGACCGTGAGAGGTCATCAAATCCAGCCCCCTGCCCTCATGGCAGGACCAAATACTGTCTAGACCATCCCTAACAGACATTTATCTAACCTGTTCTTAAATATCTCCGGAGATGGAGATTCCACAACCTCCCTAGGCAATTTATTCCAGCATTTGACCACCCTGACAGCATCTTTTTCCTAATGTCCAGCCTAAACCTCCCTTGCCGCAGTTTAAGCCCATTGCTTCTTGTTCTATCCTCAGAGGCCAAGAAGAACAAGTTTTCTCCCTCCTCCTTATGACACCCTTTTAGATACCTGAAAACTGCTGTAACGTCCCCCCTTAATCTTCTTTTTTGCAAACTAAACAAGCCCAATTCTTTCAGCCTTTCTTCACAGGTCACGTTCTCTAGACCTTTGATCATTTTTGTTGCTCTTTTCTGGACCTTTTCCAATTTCTCCACATTTTTCTTGAAATGCAGAGTCCAAAGTGGACACAATACTCCAACTGAGGCCTAACCAGTGCAGAGCAGAGCGGAAGAACGAATTTTCACGTCTTGTTCACAACACACCTGTTAATGCATCCCAGACTCATGGTTGCTTTTTTTGCAACAGCATCACACTGTTGACTCATATTTAACCTGTTGTCCACTACAACCCCTAGATCCCTTTCTGCCATACTCCTTCCTAGACAGTCGCTTCCCATTCTGTATGTGTGAAACTGATTGTTCTTTCCTAAGTGGAGCATTTCGCATTTGTCCTTATTAAACTTCATCCTGTTTACTTCAGACCATTTCTCCAATTTGTCCAGATCATTTTGAATTTTGACCCTATTCTCCAAAGCAGTTGCAACCCCTCCTAGCTTGGTATCATCTGCAAACTTAATAAGTGTACTTTCGATGACAATATCTAAATCATTGATGAAGATATTGAACAGAACCGGTCCCAATACAGACCCCTGCAGAACCCCACTTGTTATACCTTTCCAGCAGATTGAAAACCATTAATAACTACTCTCTGAGTACGGTTATCCAGCCAGTTTTGCACCCACCTTATAGTAGCCCCATCTAATTTGTATTTGCCTAGTTTATTGATAAAAATATCATGCAAGACCGTACCAGATGCCTTACTAAAGTGTAGGTATAACACATCCACCACTTCTCCTTTATCCACAAGGCTCATTATCCTACCAAAGAAAGCTATCAGATTGGTTTGACCTGATTTGTTCTTTGCAAATCCATGCTGGCTGTTACCTACCAGCTTACCACCTTCCAAGTGTTTGCAGATGATTTCCTTAATTACTTGTTCCATTATCTTTCCAGGCACAGAAGTTAAACTGACTAGTCTCTAGTTTCCTGCATTGTTCTTATTCCCCTTTTTATAGATGGGCACTATATTTGCCTTTTTCTAGTCTTCTGGAATCTTTCCAGTCTCCCATGATTTTCCAAAGATGATAGCTAATGGCTCAGATACCTCCTCCATCAGCTCCTTGAGTATTCTAGGATGCATTTCACCAGGCCCTGGTGACTTGCAAACATCTAACTTTCCTAAGTGATTTTTAACTTGTTCTTTTTTTATTTTATCTTCTAAACCTACCCCTTTCCCACTAGCATTCACTGTCAGGCATTCCTTGTTCAGACTTCTCAGTGAAGACCAAAACAAAGTCGTCATTGAGCATCTCTGCCATTTCCAAGTTTCCTGTTACTGTTTCTCCCTCCTCACTGACCAATGAGCCTACCCTATCCTTGGTCTTCCTCTTGCTTTTAATATATTTATAAAAAAGTCATCTTGTTTCCCTTTATGCCCGTAGCTAATTTAAACTTATTTTATGCCTTTGCCTTTCTAATCTTGCCCCTGTAACGTAGGAAGGAAACAGTATGGCAAATCCAAAGTATTTAAAAATCATTAGATAGATGTCCCAGTTCAAGACAAATGACCTAGGCTTCACCTCAGGTGATCCAGAAGAGCATACATGCTCTGGTTTCCAGCTCCCTAATCACAGCTTCTCTTGGCTGGAGACCTGAGTCCTACATTCTCACCCAAGGTATTTCCAGGCTGCAGAGTTCTCTTCCTGCATTAAGTTATTCTCAGAAAGCCGTGATTGCCAAGAGTTAAGTTACCATATAGCTCTTTTTATTTATTCTTATTTTCTATTTATGTGAAACTACACATATGCTTAAAAACCTACAAAGAGGCATTAAAACCTACAAAGAGTTGTCTTCTGTGGTCATAAGTTCATAAATTCAGCCAGTAGGCAAAGTCCTTCCAATATTTATTAATAATTAGGACTTGCTGGTGGACCAGAGGTCCTGTCTGTTTGCTGGAGCATGAAGGTGGCCCCGAGTCTGTTTGAAACTAGATTCTTTCATCCAAAAATACTTTATCTGTGGCTCCCTGGAGAATCCAGTCTGAACTAGTACACACAAACCAACGGGGGAAGACGGCTTCAAAATGAGTATAAGCAAAGAGTTACATTAGCATTCCCCATTCTTCCATAGAAATTGCATACAATCTTGTAACAACAAAAATACCTGCCTTTTAGTGCGCTGTTTGCAACAACTGAAGAAGAGACTTTTGTAGGAAAGTTATGTAGGGAGAGAAAAAGTGAGATTGTGAGAAAAGGAAAGAGAAAGTATGTGAGTCTGAACTTACATTCTGCATGTTGGCACTAGCCATGTGGTATGCTAGAAAGTTACACCAGTACATACAATCCTCTTGAGCTGGAGTGGGTATACCTAGTTTATAATGTTTCATATACTGATTTACTATCTTTTTATGCAGCTCCTGAAATAAAGAACAAGTTTTCAATTAGTACTATATGAAACCTTGGGCTAAAATATTTTCTAGTTTTAAAAATATTTGATTGCAAATAACTCAAATTTTAAATTCTCTCTATAAAGTGTGCAGTAAGTGAAATAAACTATTAAGTTCACCTATATGCACAATCCGAGAGGTTATTTTTTTCCCCCCCAATATCTTTCGGGTTGTCAAATGTCTCAGTCAGCACCATATTTTTCAATAAAGGAAATCCCAAAGTTCTGGGAAGAGCACATTGTATTTGTTGAACACCTAAGTGTATAAAGCACTTTTCAAAATAAGATCATTCTAGGACCTTAGGAGCTCCCATACAGTATACACAAAGTAGTCATGTTTGTGTAATACCTATGCAATCTATTTGCTTTTGCAGTGCAGTACGTGACTATTCTTAACCTTTGGCTTTTTGCATAGCATTCAGGGGGAAGAAGCGTTTGAGTTTTGGAAGATCTTTTTTTTTGCTTGCTTTTGAAAAGATCACATTTAGCTACGCGTATCCTCCGAGTTCCTGGAAAGTTTCAGGTGGGAATTTCAAGAGAACCATGGCACTTATACATTGAAGTCACCTAGGCATTTTTTTTTTCCCTGAAAATCCTACCTTAAATTCTATGCCTTCCAAGCACTAGGCTCACTCACTGTTCAGTAATGAAACAACTGTATCCCTAGATAAGAGATGATTTTTGGTGGGACAAGAGAGATCATTTCACCTATGTCATGCCCTGGGACTACATGCAATCAAACTTTAAAAAAAAGGCAGGACAATAAAAGGATTTCATAATCTGTACCTGTTAAAATTCAGTTTATAATTAATTTCAAGCCTCAGAGGATTCATTATTAAATAGCTACAGCTCAAATTCTTCCAGAAGCTAGTTGTCTCCTCTGTGACAGTGCTGAGAAAAAGTAGCTGGGGTTAGATTAACTCTTGTGGGGCCTGGAGCTATTAGATGTTTGTGAGGACACCTAGACACAGGGGAGGGGCCAAAATGGGGGATCACCACGTAAAGAACCATGGGTGTGGAGGTGGAAGGGGGTAAAGGCTCTGACTAGGGATGTGGGCTTTGGGGCAGAGCAGGGGATGACAACACAGGGGGCTCCAAGCTGGGGCCAAGGGGGCTGGAGTGCAGGAGCAGGCTTAAGTACGGATGAGCATACAGGGTCTGGGGCTCTGGTTACAGTTTCAAGGTCTGGGATGGAGTTAGGACTTCCGAATGGGGTTCAGTTCCAGGGTGCAGGGTCTGAGAAGGAGTTAGGGTGCAATTTCCAGTAAATGGGAACTGTGAGGGAGGACCCTCCAGGTGAGGGTGGACAGTGCCTGGACAGCGCTTCCCAGTGCTTGCAATGACACACTTCCAGAGAGGGAAGGAATGGCAATCACCAAGCTGCCTCCCCCTCTTCCCAAGGAAGGTCCAGCCACGAACACAAGAAACTTAGGGGTGCAGCCCAGGACCCATGGCCCCCATAGCCCAAGGCCCTGGGCTGCTTGCCCTAATTCTCCTTTCTTAATGTGGCCCTGGCAGTTGCTATACCAGTGCTCTCATCATTGGATTACCAATTAAATCACCTCAGAAGGTATTAAGGAGGTGGGAAAGGACACTAACTAAATTGCAAAAGGTGTTTCAGAGAAATAAGATTCCTCAGCAGTTTGAGGCTAGAAAAAAGACAGGAGCAGGATGATGCCTTGTTATACCCTTTCCCATTGTTAGTGGGCAGATTATAGGGGTTTATATAACTAAAATTATTAATAATTCAGTCCTTGCCTGACCTACTTTTACTTTATATTCTAAGTCATCAATTAAACTTTGAATGTGCTGACTATGTGGTATGTCCATGATATGAATTTGGAAACATGCTCCAATTATGGAACTAAAACTTTAAGGCTAGGTCTACACTACAGAGATCTTTCAAAAAGAAGCCCTTCCAGAAGATCTCTTCCCAAATAATTTTATTTGAAACAGTGTGCGCACGTACAAAAAGCAGATCAAAAGAGTGATCTGCCCTTTTGAAAGACAGCATCCACATTGTCCCTGCTGTCTTTCAAAAAAAATGGGCCAGAGATAAAAAAAAAAAAAAATCAGTCCCCATGAGGACTGCACTTTAAGGAAAAAATGTGGCCTGCAGAGTGTTTACATGTGTTTTGTTTTGAAAGAAGCTTTCAAAAGGAGGTGCTCTTCCTGAAATGGGAAAGGAAGAGTGATTTTGAAAGGAGCGCCACATTCTTTTGAATTATTTTCAAAAGAACGCCTTGTGAGCAGACGCTCCACTAGATCTTTTGAAAGAACTCGCTTCTTTTGAAAAATCTTTCAAAAGAACTTGCTAGTGTAGACGAAGCTGAAGTGAAATCTCGGAAACTTCTTTAAAGATCTAAATTAAAAAGGTTTTATGCTTGTAGTCAGCCTTGAATTGTATAGCCTTTTGTAACTTGCATAAATGACTCATGCTGTTTATCTTATTCTTTGACTTTCTTTCCTCTCTGTTACTTCTGCTAAACCAGCGTGTATGGGGTGGTGAAGGGGAGAGGAACTGAGAAATACTCCACCATTTGCAATCACTTCCTCACTCCCTGTGTTTCATTCAAGAGACCACCAATATGCACACACGTTTCTATACTCCGTGTTTAAATCAGACCAGAAAGGAAATGGGAATTTCAATTCTAATGTCATCTTGACATTTCATTATATCATGTAGTAATGTGGATATTGATTAATCTTCTACAAGCAAGAGATTACAGCCAGAGAAACAGAGAAAAGAGAAGAAATGCATTTGAAAGAATCTCATCAACCCAAACATGCCCACTCTCAGCCAAGCTCAAGATTTTCAAATTTTTCAGCAGCAAAATAGTTTAAAATGATGACTTAAAAAAAAAAACAAATTAGCGTAACAAAAAGTCTTGTGGCATCTTATAGACTAACATATTTTGGAGCATAAACTTTTGTGGGCAAAGACCTGCTTCATCAGATGCATGAGTGGGGGGGTGGTTTCAGAGGGGCATTTAAAGAGTGGAGTCCTAGTAAGAGGGAGGGACAGAGCTGACAAGGTCTATTCAGCAGGATAGAAATGGCCCAGTATCAACAGTACTTATCAAAAAAAGAAAAAACAAGTCAGATCAGACAGGGGGATGTGAGCCTTTGTCAGAGTTTAATGGGGTGCTATTAGCACCCAAAGCAGAGAAACTGCCTTTGTAAGCGGTGAGCCACTGGAGGCCACTGCCAGTCTCTGTTTAATCGATGGTTAAGGGAGTCAAATTTGTCTGATCTGACTTGTTTTTTCCTCTTTTGATAAGTACTGTTGATACTGGGCCATTTCCACCTTGCTGAATAGACCTTGTCAGCTCTGGCCCTCCCTCTTACTGGGACCCCACTCTTTAAATGCCCCTCTGAAACCACCCCCCAACTCATGCATCTGATGAAGCGGGTCTTTGCCCACAAAAGCTTACGTTCCAAAATATCTGTTAGTCTTGTGGCACCTTATAGACTTTTTATTGTTCTCAAAGCTACAGACTAACACGGCTACCTCTCTGATACTTGAATTAACATACTTATAATTACATTGAAGATCTAGCTTTACAAACATGGTTAGTTAACATTCTGTAACACAAAAATTATTTTAGGCCATGGCTATTTTCTGTTACAGAAGTGTATATAATACCCTAGGCCAGTGGTGGGCAACCTGAGGTTCACAGGTCGAATGTAGCCTACTGGGGTTCTATGTGTAGCCTACAACACTTTTTTTTTCCTTTTTAAACTATAGTCCACAGGTTGCCAGATTCCGCTGGCTTCCATAAAGTATTTTTCCCTACCAGTATTACTAAAGTGACATGCTCATGAAGGGAGGTGCATGTTGACTACACACAACATTGACTGCGAGAGCCATGTGTTTCCTCTTTTTCCAATCAAACCACTGCTATTGTTCAGTCAGGATTCCCCACAAATTCTAGGTATGCAAACGCTGTTAGGAAAAATACCCAGTAAATCATATTGGTTATGAAAGTCTTGCAGCCCATTGAGATAAAGGAGGCATGTAGCCCACTCACTAGTCTAGTTTACTGATCACTGCACTAGGCTGACCAACGTTAAAGAGTTAGTAAAAACTAGAATTGTGGTTACTGCACCTGAAGCTGATTGCGATTTTTCTCCGTGAGGAAGTCAAGTTGAAGATCATGTAAGTAATAATGGAACGATTTCCCATTACGATCACAAAATAAGAGAGATTTATTAACAAATTCTTGCAGTATATCTTCGACTTCTTCAGTCTCCATATCCCAAAGAATACAAAGCACCTAAAAGCCATACAACATAAAAGCATAGGACTAAGAAACCAAGGACTATTATCCCAAAATTACTTAATTTATTTGATAACAAGAATACAGTAATTCACATAGTTTCTTATACAACAGACAGAATAATGAGGTCACCAAGTTAACCTAGTTTGGCAAGGAAGAGTTAACAGATCAATTTAGGTTACACAAAAATGAATTTTAGGAATCTTCTTAGTACTAAATATTACCAAGAAGAGCCTCAAATTCTTGATGAGGGATTTCAATGACCAAAGCAAAAACATGTGTAGACTTTTCCTTAAAATGACTAGAGGGAAGAGAAGGAAAGTCTGATATACAAAATATTTAGACTACCATTGGACCAGGTGGCAGGAAGTCAGTGTATTTAAAACACGGAGGGAAAAAGTGAAAACCATAATAAGGACAAACTCTAGAGATGAGTCTTTGGAAAAAGTAACAACAGGTTTTCATTTTTGGGCAAGGAGAGCAAAGTCACATTAGTTTACTTAATTTGTTGGCTGGAAAAAGGGTAGCATTAAGATAAATCCAGTATTACAGGTAACTTTTTTTCATTACTTATGTCTTGCAAATATTAGGATGAACAAACTGAAAAGTTAACCTTTGTTTCTAAAGTTAAGAAATACTTTTTTTAAGGTACATTCAAAACATGTCACACCCAAATCCTGCCTCTCTTGCTTCTTTCATGATGCACACCTATAAAGCCACACATCTGTAAAAGTGCTCCATCTGGAAACATGCTGCAAGAACCAACATTCATAGTCTAGTCCTTTCTGATACCATCTGGTTCTGTCTTATCTCTTACCAGTAAGTATCCTGAAGATTTTAAAAGGGGCTGGAAGCAATGCAGATTAACAAAAATTAAGAAAAAAAATCTTTTTAATTTAAATCAGATTTTAACTCATTGATAAAATAGTACATTTCTCATTTTAAAAAACAACAATTACAAATTAAATCTCGTCACAAACATGCTAGATATCCACTTACAGTCTCATAAAAATGAATAAATGGCTCCAATCTGTCCAGCCTAACTATTTGCTCTTGCTTCTTGAAAAGTTCTGTACTTTAAATTTCTGTGTTTCAAACTAAAAAGTCACATGCACAAAGAAAGATATAAGCTAGATAGGACTGTTCTTGTTCTTTGCTTAAGTGATAGTAGTGGTGGTAGTGGACCTTGACAAAGCGTGGCAGAGGAGTTAAGACACTGATTTTCATAAAGAGAGAGAGAGAGAGACAGACAGACAGACAGACACAACATGTAGGAGAAGACAGAGGCAACATAAAAAGGAACAGTGAGGGGACCAGAAAGAAAAAGGGAACACATTATTCAGCACTCACACACAACTTCCTAAACTCCCCCACAGTTTTACCACAGAAAAAATGTCATGTCATCTGGGCATAAGACACACCCTATTGGGAATATTTTAAAGACATTCTTCCCTTGGGTAAACAATGAAAATGTGTCAAGTGTAAGCAGTGCAAGAAGATGATGCAGAGCCTAGTTGCAAGAATGAAATATAAAGAAAACTGCTAATTGGGAGAAAATGATGTGGATAAAGCTGTTTGTTGATTTAGATGGCATCAGAAAAAAGTTTAGCTTAGCTAATCTTTACAGTTTGTTTACTTAGTTAACAAGGTTCAGAATCTATCATCCAAGTATACAATATAGAAGGCTACAATAAGAGAAATCTAGAGTTGCCAATTACCAGTCATTGCCTTATTTTACATTGCAGAATATATGCTGCTGCCACTGATACCACCCCCAACCCTGCATCTGAGAAAATGGCAGCACAGTGAAGCACTTGTCTAGAGGCTTTTTCCCCCACTGCTCCCATTGGCTCTGAATTCCGGCCAATGGGAGTGGCGGGATGGGGAGGAGTAGCCACCTGTGCTCCTGGGAGCGGGGTGCCACATACACAAGCCTACCCCATGCCACTTCCCATGCCCTCCTTCCCAGACCCTGTGCCTCCACCCCTAACAACAGTTTGAATCAAGTGCATTAAGGATTTATCTTATGACATGTTATACATGTACAGTACTCTGTAACAGTTTGTACATACAAAAGTTTTATTAATAGACTTTGCTTACCCTTCATTATGGCAAACACCCATCATCTGGAAAATTCCGTAGGTCAGTATAGCCTAGTTCCCAAGAATAACATACTAAAGGAGTTCAAGTATATATCGACAGCTCTTCAGTTACAACTTCTTTTGTTAAATATCAAACTAAGATGCTTTTATAAAATGATGGATCTGGTCCACTGCAGCATTACCTCTTAAATCACAGAGGTGATAAATTATTTTAATTAAGTCGTACACATTGACAAAAAGACATTTTGAAGTTGTATCTCACTAATAACTATAAAGCTTTTCAGTTTTGTTATTACCTTAGTTGGCACCTTAACGTCCTTTTGAATGACAGAAAGATCTTTATAATAGTCTTGAAATTTTTCATTTAACATCTCAACACTCATGGACATGGCTTCATCAAGTGCTTCATAATCATAAGATGACGATTTCCTTATTCTTTTAAATTGCTTATTCTGTAACTGTCTGAGATAATATTCCCAACGATTAGGGAAATCTCGTAAGAGTGCACCTATCAATGACACTACAAGAGGGGAACCTAAAAACATGAAGGAAAAAACAGTTAAAATCTTCAGAGAAGATAAACTATTAGATCCTATTACTTAACAGTGTAATACAGATATTGATGAGGATATCAGGTCAGGTTCTTGTTTCCTCACCAAATGTCTTGGGATACTGGGAGGTCAAGCAAACAGTATGCTGTTTATGTAACTTTTTGGAGCTCATCTGAGTACTCCTCCTGTATGCACTCTAAACAGACTGAGAAGGGATACAGAAAAAGCTGTACAGTAATCCCTCGATTTACACAGAGGTTGCATCTTGGGCAACCTCTGTGTAAATTGAATTGTGTGTAAATTGGCAAATGCGGGGGGTTTGGGAGATCCCCAGAATTCCCATGAGTGGGGGAGTGGGAGGCTGGAGGAAGTCGGGGTGGGCGGGGGGCAGGCAGCCACGCAGTCCCCGGCTTTTCCCAGCTGGGAGGCACACAGCTGCTTGTGCCGTGGTTCCTCCCAGCTTGGAGAAACTGCGCTGCAAATAGCTGCCTACTTGCTGGGGAGCCCAATGCACAAACAGAGGCTTGCAGCACGGGTTCTCCCAGCTGGGAGAAACCCCGCCAGAAGCAGCTGTGTACCCGCCAGGCTCTCCCAGCTGCGGGAGCCAGGGGACTGGAAGCAGTTGTGATTTGCACTTAACTCATGCTTCTCGAGGGTTTACCGTATAGTCAAAAGCCAAGATAACTACCCATTTTTCTTGCAAGCAGAGGTCCAGCAGTAACTTGTGCTGTTCATTTAAAATACTGATGTAGTACAGAATTAATACTCTCTACTTTATAGTATTATAAAGTAGAAACTAAAAACTACAAACATTTCTAATTATAAAATAAAAACTAACAAACTACATACCTTTGCATTCCCTTACAATACTATCGGCTTCTTCTGGCAAATCTGTTACTTTCATATTAACAAACAGAGATAACATTTCTAGTCCTTTGTCATGTGCTAATCCACTCTCCACAGGAACTTCATATTTCTTGCCTGGAGATTTAATAAATCAAGTACAATAAATCATGGTCAGAAGCACCTGAATTACTTAGATTAACTTGTATTCAAGAAGAGAAAGGACATCGGAAACAAAACTAATCAAGATACATGCTTGGAGACTTGGCTCTTCCTTCTCTATGTTTACATTAAAGTATTTTCATACCAAGAGCTGTGGGAAAAGGAATAGAAATTGCACTTATTAAAACTAAACTGGTATTTAACAAGTACTCAAAACAAAGTTGTTGCAGTGATAAATTATTAGGCCACAATTTAGTATTTAGGCCATCTTTTTCCTCACCCCATAAAATATTTAAAATGCACGAAGAAAACATAGGCTGTGTCTATACTAGGAAATACAGTCGATTTTATACCATTGACTTTGTAAAGTCTAGTGGTTAGTGCTCACACGTTTAGGATGTTGACACAGTGTGCCCCCATTACCTTTGCTAAGTTCAACTGTGTCAGCAGTGCATTGTGGGTATCTATCCCACAGGTCCTGCACCCGTATTACTGCTGAAAGGGAAATCTCAACAGAACCTCTGTCGACAGACTGCATCTACACACATACCCTGCTCTGTCGACAGAAAGCTGCCAGCCTGCACTGCCCTCTGATGCCAGAAAGAGTAATGGCAGCTCTGAAAAGAGGGCTGCCTGGCAGACAAACTCTCTGTTGACAGACGTGTCCACAGTAGTCTGTACTGCACTCTGTCGACAAATAGTTATGCCTCAAAATATTTGGGCTATGTCTACACTAGAAGCATCTGTCGACCAAATTTCCTGTTGACAGAAGGCCCCTTCTGTTGACAAAACTCTCTAGTGTACACATAGCTGTCAAGTGGAAGTAGAGCCGGAGATGATACAGGAAGGAAAACTGCTTGTTGGGAGAAAATAATGTGGATGAAGATGTGAATACGTCTAAAGAGCCATTAGTTTTCAAGATTCTCTTTTAGTGCAAGTATGATTTAACAAGTAAAGTCCCAAGCTGACAGCTTTGTCGGTAGAAAAAAAGTTTAGTTCACCTAATTCTTATTGCTTGTTTAATTAGTTAAGCAGGTTTAGAATCTATCACCCAAGGGTATGGTACAAAAAGCTGCAGTAAGAGAAATCTAGAGTTGCCAGTTGACACAGTGTCATTTTCATGTTCCATATTACATACTACATGCTCCTCATATTGAAACATCACGTCCACAGACCATAAGGATAATGCCATAAAAGTCTATTCCCTATTTTATTTTACTTCAGTATAAATCAGCTTTCCCAAAAGAACCCCATCCTGCCTTTGTTTCCTCAAAAAACACGAAGTGCCACTGAGTTCAGTGGGTCTGACTTCAAAACTGAGCGCACTCTATGCTGATTTCAGGGCCAGAGAGAAACCATACGATCCATACATGTTTACTGATGATATTTTCAACAAAGTCACTATCCTGAATTGGTGGGAATCATAAGTCAGGCACGTTGAAACAGAGTTCTTTCAGTTGCTAATCCAGCTTTTTATAGCAATAGCTTCCTCTGCAGGCACAAAGAATATTTTCATCATTTGGTATTATTCACACAAAATGTAAGAAATTGATTGGGAGTTGAAAAAACAGAAAAACTCATATTTCTATTTCAGACTATCAATCAAAATGACAGTGGGAATGGGGAAAATGAGAGCTAGTTGTAGACGTTTTAAGGACATGATGCATTTAGGCCATGCCTACAGTAGCCCAAAACTTCAAAATGGCCACGCAAATGGCCATTTCGAAGTTTACTAATGAAACGCTGAAATACATATTCAGCGCCTTGTTAGCATGCTGGCAGCTGCGGCACTTCGCAATTGCCACGGCTCACTGCCGCACGGCTCATCCAGACAGGGCTCCTTTTTGAAAGGACCCCAGTAACTTCGAAATCCCCTTATTCCTAGCTGCTGTTAGGAATAAGGAGATTTTGAAGTTGCCGGGGTCCTTTAGAAAAGCAGCCCTGTCTGGAAGAGCCGCGCAGCAGTGAGCCGTGGCAATTTCAAAGTGCCGCAGCTGCCGGCATGGTAATGAGGAGCTGAATATGTATTTCAGCGCTTCATTAGTAAATTTCATAAAATGCAATGACCATTTCGAAGTTTTGGGCCAGCGTAAATGTAGCTTTAGTGTTCTTAGTACTCCTCTTAAAGAGTTAATAAAATTTGAAAATTTAAAAAAGAAAAAGAGAGTAAGAACAGCCATCAGCTGGCAACTCAGGAAACTGCTGCAACTGCAAATGTGAAACATCTACATAACATTTAAGATTTCATTTAATAAAATGTAAACACTATTGTGTTTGTGTGCGTAATCTAATTCTTACAATTCCTAACATACTGCTGCTGCAGCTGAAGCATAACATAGGGAATGAGTATTATGTGCTATTTCCTGAATTAACAAAAATCAAATTATCTAAGAATATTACAAAAAGTATACTCTTAAATGTTATAAACTGCTGTGTAAAATTAACATGTTTTAGTGATCAGATGTGCACTATTGTTTAAGAAATAGTTGAAGCAGTGTCAGTGGGGAAACTCTGTTTAAATCAATGATTTTTTTCTTGGTGGTGTTAAATCAATCCACCCTGCTCTATTTGCAGCTAGATTCTCACATGAAGGGAAGGGTCACTAAAAAAAAAAAAATGCACCACCAGTTTGGTCTTCTCAGTGCCAACCTACCACACCACTGTCAAAGACAAAAGATTCCAAGGCAAAAGTAATCTGGAATTGCCTATTCAGCCCATGAAGAAGGCAGAAGAAAGTGGTTTATAAACTCTCCCCATTCCTTTTTCCAGTAACCTGCTGTAAGTTGGCCAAAAGAACAGTATGTGTGTCCTTCAGTTGGGACTTATGCTTTCAACTCGATGAACAGTATGAAAAACATAAGGGTCTTTAAAGGCAGGAAATAACTTTGATCATGGGATTCTGTTTCGTGAACAGGGATTGCTGAGAAGAGATGGGATCCACCTCACTAAAAGAGGAAAGAGCATCTTTGCAGGCAGGCTTGCAAACCTAGTGAGGAGGGCTTTAAACTAGGTTTGTCGGGGGAAGGTGACACAAGCCTGGAGGTAAGT
Source organism: Carettochelys insculpta (assembly GCF_033958435.1). Taxonomy (NCBI): domain Eukaryota; kingdom Metazoa; phylum Chordata; order Testudines; family Carettochelyidae; genus Carettochelys; species Carettochelys insculpta. Next base: position 289,919,369 of record NC_134137.1, read on the forward strand.
GGGGAAGGAGGAGAAAACAATCAAGTGGGTTTCCTGGGTGAAGAGGAGAAAGTGGGCCAATCGGCCCCTTCTCTAAGGTGCTTGTATGCTAATGCCAGAAGCCTGGGGAACAAACAGGAAGAATTAGAGGCCCTGGCACAGTCACACAAGTATGAGGTGGTTGGAATAACGGAGACTTGGTGGGACGATTCACATAACTGGAGCATGGTTATGGAAGGTTATAAATTGTTTGGGAAGGACAGACAGCGGAGAAAAGGAGGAGGAGTTGCGCTCTGTGTGAGGGAGCAGTATGATTGGTCAGAGCTCCAGTATGAGGAAGGAGAAAATCCAGGTGAGTGTCTTTGGGTTAAGCTTAGAGGTGGAAGTAACAGAGGTGATGTTGTAGTTGGTGTCTGTTATAGGCCGCCAGATCAGGGAGAGGAGATAGATGAGGCTTTCTTCAGGCAGCTTAGTGGAGCTTCCAAATCACAGGCCCTGGTTCTCATGGGAGACTTTAATCATCCAAACATTTGTTGGGAGACTAATACATCAGCACACAGACAATCCAGGAAGTTTTTGGAGACCATTGGGGATAACTTCTTGGTACAAGTGCTGAAGGAACCGACCAGGGGCCGTGAGCAACTTGACCTGTTGCTCACAAACAGGGAAGAACTAGTAAAAGAAATAGAAGTGGGAGGGAACCTGGGCTGCAGCGACCATGAGATTGTAGATTTCAGGATCTGGACGAAAGGAAGAAGGGTGAGCAGTAACATACAGACCCTTTATTTCAGAAGAGCAGACTTTGACTCCCTAAGAGACCGGATGAGCAGGATCCCTTGGGAAATGAAGATGAAGGGGAAGAGAGCTGAAGAGAACTGGCAGTATTTTAAAGAAGTCTTACTGAAGGCACAGGAACAAACAATCCCGCTGCGTAGTAAGAAATGCAAACATGGTAGGCAACCAGCTTGGCTTAAAAGGGAAATCCTTAGTCAGCTTAAATTCAAAAAGGATGCATACAAGAAATGGAAACGAGGACAGTTGACTAAGGAGGAGTATAAACATATGGCTGGAGAATGCCGGGCAGTAATCAGGAAAGCGAAAGCACAACTGGAACTGCAGCTGGCAAGGGATGTGAAGAGTAACAAGAAGGGTTTCTACAGGCATGTTAACAATCAGTGGGTTATCAGAGAAGGTGTGGGGCCATTACTGGATGAGGGAGGTAACCTAGTGACAGATGATGCAGGAAAAGCTGAAGTACTCAATGCTTTTTTTGCCTCAGTCTTCACGGACAAAGTCAACTTCCCAATGACGGTCCTAGATTACGCAGTATGGGAAGGTGGAGGGCAGCCATCTTTGGGGAAGGAACAAGTTCTGAGCTATCTAGAAAAACTAAATGTGCACAAGTCCATGGGTCTGGATTTAATGCACCCCAGGGTACTGAGGGAATTGGCAGAGGTCATTGCTGAACCTTTGGCCATTATCCTTGAAGACTCTTGGAGATCAGGGGAGATACCTGATGACTGGAAGAAGGCAAACGTAGTGCCCATCTTTAAAAAAGGAAAGAAGGACAATCCAGGGAACTATAGACCCGTCAGGCTTACCTCAATCCCTGGGAAAATAATGGAGGGAATCCTCAAGGAATCCATTTTGAAGCACTTGGAAGAGGGGAAAGTGATCAAAAGTAGTCAACATGGATTCACCAGGGGCAAGTCCTGCCTCACCAATCTGATCATCTTCTATGATGAGGTAACAAGCTCTGTGGACACGAGGAAGTCAGTGGATGTGATATACCTTGACTTCAGCAAGGCTTTTGATACGGTCTCCCACAACATTCTTGTCCATAAGTTAAGGAAATATGGATTGGATCCTTGGACTATAAGATGGATAGAAAGCTGGCTTGATGGTTGGGCCCAACGGGTAGTGGTCAATGGCTCAATATCTGGATGGCGGTCTGTTTCAAGCAGAGTGCCGCAAGGCTCGGTTCTGGGGCCAGTGTTATTCAACATCTTTATTAATGACCTGGAAGAGGGACTGGGTTGCACCCTCAGCAAATTTGCAGATGACACAAAACTAGGGGGAGAGGTAGATATGTTGGAGGGTAGAGAGAGAATCTAGAGGGACCTGGATAAATTGGAGGACTGGGCCAAAAGAAACCTGATGCGGTTCAATAAGGAGAAGTGTAGAGTCCTGCACCTGGGGAGGAAGAATCCCAAACATTGTTACAGGCTGGGGACCGACTGGCTCAGCAGCAGTATGATGGAAAGGGACCTAGGGGTTATGGTGGATGAAAGGCTGGATATGAGTAAACAGTGTGCCCTTGTAGCCAAGAAAGCTAACGGCATACTGGGGTGCATTAGGAGGAGCATTTCGAGCAGATCTAGGGAAGTAGTTACTCCTCTTTATTCGGCAATGGTGAGGCCACATCTGGAATATTGTGTCCAGTTTTGGGCCCCCAGTATAAAAAGGATGTGGATTTGCTAGAGGAGGTTCAGCAAAGGGCAACAAAAATGATTAAGGGTCTGGAGCACAAGACCTATGAGGATAGGCTGAGGGATTTGGGCTTGTTTAGTTTACAGAAGAGAAGACTTAGAGGTGATTTAATAGCAGCCTTCAATTTACTGAAGGGGAGCTCTAAAGAGGAGGGTGAGAAACTGTTCTCAGTGGTGTCAGATGGCAGAACAAGGAGTAATGGTCAGAAGTTGAAGAGGGAAAGGTGTAGGTTAGATATTAGGAAAAACTGCTTCACCAGGCAGGTGGTGAAGCATTGGAATGCGTTGCCTAGAGAGGTGGTGGATTCTCCATCCCTTGAGGTTTTTAAGTCCCGCCTGGACAAGGTCCTGGCTGGGATGACTTAGTAGGGGTTGATCCTGCTTGAAGCAGGGGGCTGGACTAGATGACCTCCTGAGGTCCCTTCCAGCCCTATGATTCTGTGATAACAAGGATAGGATTTTAAAAGGCTTTTTTTAATCTGCACACAAGATGACAATCTACTTTACAGGCTGTTTTATGTTTTCATGGTCTTCATTAACAATACACAGAATTGTCTGTGCAAAAACTTCTGGAACTGGAACATGGCAGACAGTAACTCTGAGTTTTGTGTACCTTAGATCCCTTATTACATCAGACACCTGCACGTGAGAGAGGTAGAGCTTAATTGAGGAATTGTTTCATAACTGAAACAAAGGAGAAGAAAGCAGTGCCCTTTCAAAGGAACACAAAAACATTTAAATCACAGTTCATTATTTTTAAAAACATACATACATAAAACCTAGGAAAAAGGAATAAACAATTCTTACCAGTCACTGAGTCTGTCACACTCCTATCCCTACTGGTAACAAGAACTTGACACTGATTATCAAAAGCTTTTAATACCCAGGAATCCCAAATGTCATCCAGAACTAGGAGACACCTAAAACCAGGAAAAAAAAAGGGGGGCGGGGAAATGGGTCAACTAATTATTTTTCAAATAAGTACGCTGGAAAATTATTTCATTACTTAAAAGACATTAAATATTGCAATTCAGGGATGACTGGAATGTTTTTTAAGCCAAATATCTCAGAAGATAATTATTGTAAAATGTGTTGTCACTCACAGCTTTGTCAAGAGGGAAAGCATACATCTTTGCTTGTAATTTATGGCTGCATGTCTTTGTCATGGCCAAATTATTAGGCAAGGATTTTGATTTTTTTTAGAATATCTGACAGAATAGATACATAAATATACCTTTTTGGCAAACTTATGAGTCTTACACTCTCCTCAATCAGCAATATTTCTCTATTTGTACCTGTATGTTTGTGAAGCGTAACTTCTGAAAACCACATCCAATCAATTCCCAAATTTCAGAGAACGTATTAAGCATCAATTGCCACCACCCTATTCATTCTGGAGAAAATGAGAACAATGACATGGACACCAGGGGCCTTTCTGAGGCCCATTTGATCTGATTAGCACAACTACAAATTCAAGCACCTCTGCAATTTTCCACAGATCAAATCAAACAACAAATAACCAAGTGGTAGATGACACCCATTAGCTCATCCAATTATAACACTACTCCAGCCTGTAGACAGCTAATTGCTGTCAGAGCAGGCAGCCACTTAACTGCTATGCAGTAGTGCTCACACAGCAAGGAAGGAAAAGAAGCTTCACTTCCTTCCTTCCTCCTGATATCCAGCATCCATAAAGTGGGCTCTCTGGCAAGGGAAGAGAATTTATCAGCCAGTACCTGTCCATCACTATCTACATAGAAGAAAGGGACGCTGCGGAGGGGGAGGAAAAGAGCAAAGAGAAACAACCTGTGGCATGGCAGGAAAGAAAAAGACCCCTTAATGTGGCAAGGAGAACGTGGACTCTGCGATAAGGGACACACAATACTCTTGTGGGGCAACTGAGTGATTCTAATATAGGGGTAAGAAGCACACAGAACTCCAACCAGGAGAGAGACTGGGGAACCCCATGGATGAGAGGGTGGCACATAGGGAGCTTATGGGGTAGAATGGAGGAATGTAAGAAGCCCCTGATTAATGCAATAAAGTCGGCATCCAGAAATTACAAAGTCTGTGTCCTCCTAGTCCAAGAGCAGGCATAACGTGACCTACGTACTGCATCTGGCCCACCAAACCTACAGATCCAACCCATCACAATATTCTGGGATATCAATGTCCCATGGCCCAATGGTACCCTGAGGCAGGCTCCCTACATGCTGCCCAAAACATCCAACTACTGGGGCCATGTGTATCTCTGCACCATGCACCCTATGGCGGGTGGGGGGGGGGTAGGCCCCCTACACCCAGCACAATCTTTGCAGTTCCCATTTGCTGGAAAGAGGCCAATGGGAGCTGCCTGGGCTGTGCTTGCAGCACATGCAGTACACAAAGCCTCCCCCTCCCCAGAAAAGGGAATGCAGTACAGAGATACACATGTGACATCTGGGGGTGCAGCAGGCAAGGAGTGTGCCCAAAGGCTCCGCTGGGCCGCTGACCAGGAGTCACCTATTCCATTAAACAATTCATGGACAGAGTCTGCACCTACCACCTCATTCCCACCCTCCACTAGATCACAACCCCAAAACCTCTGCACCCCACCCCTGGTCACAACTCCCTCCCAGACTCTGCACCGCTTCCTCTGCCCGTCCCTGAGGACAGAATCCCATTCTGCACCCATACCCCCTCCCAGATTCTGCACCCCCTCCTGCAACCCAATCCCCTAGGTCACAGCCCCATCCTTCACCCAAACCCCTCCTAGACCACACACTCTCTCCTGTACTGCAAGCCCCTACCCTGAGCTCCCTCTGCACCCAACCTCCATTCCAGGCCCTGTACTTTCACCATTAATATCATAGAAAAGTATAGTTCTTGACCACTTACCACATTCTTAGAGTGAACCCCCAAATCAAAAACTACTGCTCACCCCTGTGCTTCTTGGTATAAAAACACAACAAAACAAAATACTACCATTTGTAAGAGATATAAAGTTGCACAGAATGGCCTTCTGAATTTTGCCTCCCATTGGACAAGTACAAACTTTTATTTCTCCTTAAAAAAAAAAAGTGTAAAGATATTTTAAAGAAAAATACAACAAGCCATCTTGAAAAAGAGTTACCTAGAAATAATCCTGTCAAGATGTTGTTAGGATGCCACCACTCTTTGTTTGAATTAACAACACTGTCCATCATCTATGCATTAAAATATATCTGCAGAAGAGTTATGTAATCCAAACAGCTATCTCAGACCAATGAACAACAGCCTTGTCCACACCTTGCATTGGTGTAGAAAGGGAACCTTATTTGTCAAAGATGATTGCCAAAAAACATGTCCCCCTTTCCTTAAAGTTCACTGCCTCATAGCAAAAACAGTCCTGAGCAGATATACCAGGATGAAAGGAAACCTGTTATTTGCAGTATGAGCACTGTAGGATAAATCAAAGCTATTCAGCTGAGTTGCACTACACTGTTTAATTTTGTGGCTTATTCTTTGGGTGCGGGGAATGCTCAGAAAGCACTCAGAATTGGGCCCATCTGTTCCCGCTGAAATCAAATGGAATTTCACAGTTTTCCTCAACTAAGGCAGAGTTAAGACAATAGCAAGCACTTATGAAACAGGAATGTAATAAAGTATCTGGTTACATAACTAACTGATGAAAATATGCTTATCAGTTAATACTACCAGTTACTCATAGCTTCCCCCATCCCCCCAAGTAAATAGGGAGTGGATGGCTCAGCCGCTATCCCTGCTTGTGTGGGGATCAGGAAGTTTCCCTCACTGCATTTGTATGTATATGGTGGGTTTCATAATAGGGATGTTAGAGACCAATTAATCTGGTAAACACGTAACTGCCAAAATTTCTGTCAGTTACTCAGTTAACCACCCCTCCACCCTGCTGCTCTGCATTTAAAAGGATTGGATTCTGTCCCTTCCATGGGGATCAGGCTCTTCCACAATTGGCATTGAGAACACATAACTGGTGGTGCATTCCACAGCTGGATGTGAAATTTGCATTCAGACACAATAAAGCTATTTCGAAATAGAACCCTTGGACGCACTATAGCTTATTTTGAATTAGCCCTATTCCCTTTCTATTTCAAAATACTTATTTTGAAATTGGTGCTATTACTTGTACAATGAGGTCTGCCAAATTCAAAATAAGACATCTGCTATTTTGAACTTATTTTGAAATAGCAGTTGCATTGCGTAGATGCTCGCAAAATTATTTTGGAATAGCAGACATTATTCTGAAATAAAACTTTGCTGTGTAGACAACTCCCTAATGTGCCAGCAGCAGCAGCATCTGGAGCCTCCGGAGTTCTCCACAGTATGGTTCAGGTAGCACTGAGGGCTAGGTGGAGGAGAGGTTAACACTCCCCAACACCACCACTTTCACCTGAGGTTCCTCCTGTTCTGGGACCTTGGAGTAGGGTGCCTCCTCTCCTACCTTATCCAGGGCCCAGCAAAGTCTACTTCCCTGAAGTGTTGTGAACAATCATGAACACAGTGGTGTTTGGAGTTAAACATTTTGTCATAGTCTGTGTGCATAGGTACTTCATGCTGTACACAATGTTTACTGGGAAGTGTACTGTTCTGCATTAAGTCCAGGCACAGTTACATGTTTAACATGATTTTATTAGCAGACTGTTCATATACAGGACAAATCTACACTTAAACATTGGCAAAAATTCTCACTTTATGGCAATGAATAAATCTACAATGGACATACTACTAAATAGAATCATAGAAGAGTAGGACTGGAAGGGACCTTGAGAGGCCATCGAGTCCAGCCCCCTGCCCTCATGGCAGGACCAAGCACTTTCTAGACCATCCCTGAAAGCCATCTATCTAACCTCTTCTTAAATATCTCCAGTGATGGAGATTCTACCACCTCCCTTGGCAATTTGTTCCAGTGTTTGACCACCCTGAAAGTTAGGAACTTTTTCCTCATGTCCAACCTGAACCTCCCCTGCTGCAATTTAAATCCATTGCCTCTTGTTCTATCCTCAGAGGCAAGGAAGAACAAGTTCCCTCCCTCTGCCTTATGACACCCTTTTAGATACCTGAAAACTGCTATCAGGTCCCCCCTCAATCTTCTCTTTTCCAAACTAAACAAGCCCAGTTCTCTCAGCCTTTCTTCATAGGTCATGTTCTCTAGACCTTTGATCATTCTCGTTGCTCTCCTCTGGACCCTCTCCAATTTCTCCACATCCTTCCTCAACTGCGGTGCCCAGAACTGCACACAATACTCCAGCTGAGGCCTAACTAGTGCAGAGTAGAGTGGGACAATGACTTCTCGTGTTTTGTTCACAACACACCTGTTAATGCATCCTAGAATCATGTTTGCTTTTTTTGCAACAGCATCACACTGTTGACTCATATTTAGCTTGTGGTCCACTATAACCCCTCGATCCCTTTCTGCTGTACTCATTCCTAGGCAGTCCTTTCCCATTCTGTATGTGTGACACTGATTGTTCCTTCCTAAGTGGAGCACTTTGCATTTGTCCGTATTAAACTTCATCCAGTTTACCCTCAGCCCATTTCTCCAGTTTATCCAGATCCTTTTGAATTATGACCCTATCCTCCAAAGAAGTTGCAACCCCTCCCAGCTTGGTATCATCTGCAAACTTAATAAGTGTACTTTCTATGTCAATATCTAAATCGTTAATGAAGATATTGAACAGAACCGGTCCTAAAACAGACCCCCGCGGAACCCCACTAGTTATACTTTTCCAGCAGGATTGAAAACCATTAATAACTACTCTCTGGGTACGGTTATCCAGCCAGTTGTTCACTCACCTTATAGTAGCCCCATCTAAGTTGTATTTGCGTAGTTTATTGATAAGTATATTATGTGAGACCGTGTCAAATGCTTTACTGAAGTCTAGGCATAGCACATCCACAGCTTCTCCCTTATCCACAAGGCTTGTTATTCTATCAAAGAAAGCTATTAGATTGGTTTGACATGATCTGTTTTTAACAAAACCATGCTGGCTGTTCCCTATCACCTTACCACCTTCTAAATGCTTGCAGATGATTTCTTTAATTACCTGCTCCATTATTTTCCCTGGCACAGAAGTTAAGCTGACTGGCCTGTAGTTTCCCAGGTTATTCTTGTTCCCCTTTTTATAAATGGGTACTATATTTGCCCTTTTCCTGTCTTCTGGAATCTCTCCCGTCTCCCATGATTTTCCAAAAATGATTGCTAAAGGCTCAGATACCTCTTCTATCAGCTCCTTGAGGATTCTCGGATGCATTTCATCAGGCCCTGGTGATTTGCAGACATCTAATTTTTCTAAGTAATTTTAATTTGTTCTTTTCTTATTTCAACTTCTAAACCTACCCCTTTTTCACTAGCATTCTCTATGTCAGGCATTCCTTCAGATGTCTCAGTGAAGACTGAAACAAAGAAATCATTAAACATCTCTGCCATTTCCAAATTTCCTGTTACTGTTTCTTCCTCCTCACTGACCAATGGCCCTACCCTCTCCTTGGTCTTCCTCTTGTTACCAATGTATTTGTAAAAAGCCTTCTTGTTTCCCTTTATGCCTGTAGCTAGTTTGAGCTCATTTTGTGCCTTAGCCTTTCTAATCTTGCTCCTGCATGCTCGTGTTGTGTGCCTATATTCGTCCTTTGTAATTTGTCCTAGTTTCCATTTCTTATACGATTCCTTTTTTATTTTGAGATCATGCAAGATCTCCTGGTTAAGCCAAGGCAGTCTTTTGCCATGTTTTCTATCTTTCCTACGCAGCAGGATAGCTTGCTTTTGGGCCCTTAATAATGTCCCTTTGACATAAATAGAGTACATTATAAATCTTTTTACAGTAAAATTCCTCTAATGCAGCCTCTGATTGTCTTGAAATCCTGATGCTCCAGCATCCCCCAAGATACGCGTACCTTGACACTTGTGTAAGTCAGAGGGCTCGGGGCTGTGGGAGGTGGGTAGGGGGTTAAGTCTGGGGTAGATTAGGGCTGCAGGAGGGCCAGGGGGAAGAGTGGGGGTTGGAGCCAGAGAGTGCAGGGCTGGTGAAGCTGGAGACGTGCAGGCGTGGTGAAGAAGCTGCAGGAGCATGGGGGTGAAGAGCCTGAGAAGAGCAGGGGTGGTGAAGCTGGAGACGTGTGGGGCGCAGAAGCTGCAGGAGCATGGGGCTGGTAAAGAAACTGAGAAGTACAGGGTGGTGAAGCAGCTGCAGGAGTACAGGGTAGATAAACTGGGGACACGCAGGAGTGGTAAGACGCAACAGGAGGGTTTGAACTAAGGCATGGGGTCATGGTGACGTCCCACAGGCCAGAAAACTTGGTAATCCAGCACCTGTCCGGTCTGGGACATGCCAGATTAAAGGAATTTTACTGTACATTTTTGTGTGTAATTTCAGTTTTTGCACTCCAGCGCGCACGCGCACGCACGCACGCACACGCGCACACACACACACAGAATCTGGGAAATCCTCATTTGTGCCTTTTGTTTGAGAACCATAATGACTATATCTCCATTACAGCAAATTTTTGACAATAGGTACTGTTAGAAAATATCTTCTGACAAAACTTCTGTTGACAGATCACAGACACACATTAAAGCAGACTGCTCTGTGGAGCTGCCCTGTCAACAGAGAGCAGCCGGACTTCCCAGCCTCTCTCTTGACAGAACGCCCAACCGGAAGCACAGCCCATGGGGCTGCCCAGTGACCCAGAAGCCCTGTCTGTTGACAGAGATACCCCACCTCCCCAAGCATCCACACGGCTTTTTTGTCAACAGATTATGTCAAGAAAGGCATTCTGCTTCCTGGGGGAGAGGCAGAAGTCTGTTGACAAAAGCGCTGAGTTCTTTTGACATACTATTGATAAAATGCAATTTTAGTGTGGATGCTCCTTGAGTTTTGTCAACCCAGGTTTTTTCGACAAAATCCCTAGTGTAAATGTACCTAATGTGTTTAAGACTAACCTAACTTCTGGAAAATTGTTTCATTTCTTCCTTAAGTAATACTTCCTCATAATCTATAGCATTACACCCAAGGATATTCAAAGGTTAGTTTGGAAAAAATTCAGAGGGTAACCACAGCATAACCTAATCCTACAAATCTTAAAAGTTCTGAAGCCAACTCACAAAAAAGTTAAGCAACTTGACCAACATTTTTTTTTTACCATATTAGTCCTCAGACATCTTTTATTTACTTAATAGTACCTGGGGTATTTGCGCAGTATCAGCAGACGAAGGCGATCTTTAGCTTCTTCAATATTAAGTGGTGGCCTTTGAGAAAGAGAGAAGTCCTGATCTAGTCTACTACAAAGATTCTGGAGTTTCATTAGGAGCCCTGACTTGTCTTGTTTTCCAACAGAAATCCAATGCACTCCTCCTGGAAAGCAATCTAGCACAAAGATAAAGCGGATTAAAATTAATATTTTTAGTTGAGAAATTTGCTATGAGTGACAAATAAAAGCAAAATTATGTCAAGAAAACACTTTATAAAGCTAAGATGGAAATACATTTTAGGCTCAGGAGAAGCTATAAAACTATATAATCATATTTTGAAATGTGAATAAAATACTTCCATAATTCTAAATCCAAATACATTTGCAAAGTACCCAATAAGAGTGAACTGCTTATGTCCTTATTCAGAATACCATCAAGGATGGAAAGCAACTTTGAGGACATTTTTCCATGAATTTACAGTTACATCTAATGATCTTAAAGTATCAGATGATTATCAAAGTTACAAACACTGGATGACTATGTCTACACTAGCCCAAAACTTCGAAATGGCCATTTCAAAGTTTACTAACAAAGCGCTGAAATACATATTCAGCACCTCATTAGAATGCTGGCAGCCGCAGCACTTCAAAATTGATGCGGCTCGCCGCTGTGTGGCTTATCCAGGCAGGGTTCCTTTTCTAAAGGACCCCAGCAACTTTCAAATCCCCTTATTCCTAACAGCAGATAGAAATAATGGGATTTCAAAGTTGCCGGGGTCCTTTCAAGAAGGAGTCCTGTCCAGACGAGCCGCGTCAATTTCAAAGTGCCACGGCTGCTGGCATTCTAATGAGGCACTGAATATGTATTTCAGAGCTTCATTAGTAAACTTCAAAATAGCCATTTTCGTGGCCATTTTGAAGTTTTGGGCTAGCGTAGACACAGCCGATGAGATTCTTTAGAAATGCACAAGGTTATTTAGAAGCCTGAATCCCATTTATCTATTAATGATAAATCCCATTGCAATTTATGAAAATTTGGTATGTGCATAAAGAATGGACACATACAGTAGGGTCTCAATGTTGAATTTCGTGAATATGGCAGCCCCTGAATTTGGTTTGCAAATATTGAGACTCTACTGTATAATATTTCTGTAACTATGCTAAAAGTACCTTCCAAAAGCTGATGATCCCGTAGTGCTTCTGCTGTTAAAACAGACTTCCCACAACCTGCCATTCCATAAACAGTAACCCAGCCGGGATTATTTCTTAAATTATACAGTTTCTGTTGAATCGCTTTTACCAGTTTTGGACGAGTAACAAATACAACTGGTCTTTGTGGTACTCCACCTTCACAGAGGACTGTCCTCACTGAAATTTTTGGAAACAAACAAATAAAGAACACATACACAGAAACAGAAATCTTTTCTATGTAATTTTCCCTGCTCTTAAAAACAAAATCCACTATAGCCGTGTCTACACGTGCACGCTACTTCAAAGTAGCGGCACTAACTTCGAAATAGCGCCCGTCACGGCTACGCGTGTCGGGTGCTATTTCGAAGTTAACATCAACGTTAGGCGGCGAGACGTCGAAGCCGCTAACCCCATGAGGGGATGGGAATAGCGCCCTACTTCGACGTTCAACGTCGAAGTAGGGACCGTGTAGTCATTGCATGTCCCGCAACATTGAAATTGCGGGGTCCGCCATGGCGGCCATCAGCTGAGGGGTTGAGAGACGCTCTCTCTCCGGCCCCTGTGGGGCTCTATGGTCATCGTGTGCAGCAGCCCTTAGCCCAGGGCTTCTGGCTGCTGCTGCTGCAGCTGGGGATCCATGCTGTATGCACAGGGTCTGCAACCAGTTGTCGGCTCTGTGGATCTTGTGTTGTTTAGTGCAACTGTGTCTGGGAGGGGCCCTTTAAGGGAGCGGCTTGCTGTTGAGTCCGCCCTGTGACCCTGTCTGCAGCTGTGCCTGGCACCCTTATTTCGATGTGTGCTACTTTGGCGTGTAGATGTTCCCTCGCTGTGCCTATTTCGATGTGGTGCTGTGCAATGTCGAAGTTGAACATCGACGTCGCCAGCCCTGGAGGACGTGTAGACATTATTCATCGAAATAAGCTACTTTGAAGTAGGCATCACGTGTAGACGTAGCCTATAACAACTACTGGATCATAAGTTGCTGAAATCTACTGCTTGTTCCCAAAACAGGCAGAAAGGTTACGTAACAGGCATTGGCTTCTTCTCTGACACTGCCCTGCCAATGATTACATTTCTGCTGTGAACCAGAGCAGTGGCTCCCAACCTTTGCACTAGTACGGACCCCCAATCACCCCCAAACCATTCATGGATTCCAATCAAAGCTCATTCTAGCTACTATTTACACTTCATTAAATGAAAAAGGAAATTACTACAGAGGTTTTGGACAGCAAACAACAACATTGGAAGATATTCAATTTAAAAGTGATTGATTATAACTTTGCAGTTTATTTTAAAAAAAAAAAAAACTTATTTTCTGTTATTTTTATTTATATTTTTAATCGACCCCTGCAATACCACCACAGACCCCTTACGGTCTGGGGACTTCAGGTTGGGAACGACTGAACTAGAAGACTAGTGACTTATGAGTCAAAGAATAACTCACCCTCCATGACACACATTTAGACTTTGACAATCAATAACTGTGTGGTAAGGTTGATGACAAATTTGACCAAATGCTACGTGAATACTTGTAACACTAAGAACTGCTCAGAAACAACTACCCCATTTCACATCAGTCACAAAAAACAAGTACTGCACACAAGATATGTATACCAGTTTAGGAAAGCATTTAGGACCACTCGAAATCTCTAATTTAAAAAAAAACACTTACAGTAGACGAGAAATGTGAATAAATTATTAACCAATTTGAACCATTTCTTTTATGTATCCAATATTAAATTAACACAAAAGAAAGTTTTGTGAGTGGGAAATAAAAGTTTCCAAGAAGATTTCACTTCACTTCCATACTCAGATTTTCACTTCACTTCCATACTCAGATTCAGTTTCTTTGAATTATGCTTACAAGAAAGGTCTTCCTCCTGATGGCCACTTCACAGTCAAGTGTTTGGAATTAAATGGAAATGCAGGACTTGTAAGCCTTTATTTAAATAACCAACAGAACATTTATTTAAAAGAAAGTTACTGGACATGAAACTACCCCAATTTCAGACAAGACCACCCCCTATGTCAGAAGAAATATGGAAACATTGGCTAGTCAGTGCCACACCATATCAAACTGTTTCAAGATGCAGTACCTGAAGCTATATACAGTAAACTGTTTCATATCCAGCAGCCCTGGGACTGAGAGGTTCTTGGATATTCAAATACCCTGGATAATAGACAGGTAGACCTAATAATGTGTAACACTAAAGAAAAAACAAGATTAAATATTATGAAACAAACACAAATGTATGCAGAGTACTGTATATAACAACAGTAGTATTGTACACTATAAATGTTTACTGCATATGTTGCATTTATTGTATTTACTTTCCCTATAGTGTACTTATGGAAAATGTAAGTTAAAATTTACTTATGGTTAAAAATGCCAGTTATTTGAGAGTTCCAGATGATAGAATGCCGGATATGAAAGAGTTTACTGTACTTCGTCATTTTTTAGGAACGAAACTGCAGTTTAAATCCATCTTCAAGAACAGAGAATCCAAGAGTTATACTGACCATGTGACGTAACTCCATCCATGGACTTATTTCCATTATAAGAGGGGATAATAGGGATTCCATCCTGAAGAAGAGCAGCAAGATCTTTGTAACCTTCATGAAGCAATGCATTATAGAAGGATATGTATGAATAATTATCTTTTGTGAGAATAATTTTTATTAGCATAGCAGCTCGCTCCCTCTGAGTAGTCTAATAGAAGCAAAAAAAAAAAAAAAGTTATATACAACCTCAAAGATAGAGAGACCTATTACATCATCTAGTTCCAACTACTTGCTAATTAAGGAGTATGCTTCCTATTGCCAGAAACAGTTTTTGTTAATACAGGATCAGATAATGTACCCGCGTTAAGACTTGAATTAAGCAAGGTATTCAAACACACTCAACTTTAAGCATGTAAGTAGTCCCACATTAAGTTAAACATAGGTTTAAGTATCTTGCTGAATCAGGGCCTAAGACTCCAGAAAAATATTCAAACAAGTATTTTAAAACATGTCGATAAGTCTGAGAACAAGGAAGTGTTAAGATATACTTTTTACCTGTGCTTTTACTTTCTCTTCCTCCTGTAACGTTAGTACTTGATCAGCAATCATATGATCCATAATGTAAGAGGTCTTGATGTCTCTTTCCAATGCTTCATGATTTAAAAGCAAATGATTTCGAGATTTCACATCCATTTTTCTTCAATGTAGGAAAAAAAGTTGCACAGGAACATGAGCTAATCAAGAGATTAAGAAACTAATCAATTTCAGAATACACTTCTTTTTATAGAATGTCACTTAAAAGAGAAGTGGCAACAACATTCCCAACATTAAGTCCAGTTAAAATATAGTTGATCTTCAGTTAGGTTTATGAATTACTTCTCACTAGAAAGTGCACAAGCAACCAACAGTTCAGCCTGCTACTGGTGTTTCTTGAGAACACAATATAAATATTTTGCTATTACCTCCTCTCCAAAATGCTCAGACGCTTATGTCCAGATGGGCTGATGAACATGAAACATTAAGAAAACAGAGGGAAATTCCCTATAATCACCTTCTTTAGCAGTGGTCCTCAACCAGGAATACACATACCTAGGGCATACACAGAAATATTCTAGAGCGTACATCAACTTATCCAGCTGTTCGGGAGGCTACATAAAAAGCACTAATGAAGTCAGTACAAACTATAATTGGATCCAATTATTTATTTTTTCCATGTCACACACTGAAATGTAAGTACAATATTTATATACCAATTATTTATGTTATAATTATAATGGTAAAAAGGAGAAAGCCAGCCATATTTTAAAGAATTAGTGTGCTGTGACACTTTTGTACTTTTATGTCTGAGTTTATAAGCAAAAGTTTCTAAGTTAACTGCAACTTGGGGATATGCAAGGCAAATAGACTCCTGAACGGCGTACACTAAACTGGAAAGATTGAAAACCATGGTTCTATAGTATAACATACTGAAGTAGCTTTTTTTGGTAAATGAAAGTCATGTCTACACTAGCACGTTCTTTCGAAAGTAGATCAAAAAAAAACCTTCCAAAATAACACTCTCTGTATGTAGACGCTCCACAGGATCTTTCAAAACCTTTCAAAGATTTTTCAAAAGAGAAGGGCTCTTTTGAAAGATCCTGTGGGGTGTCTACACACAAAAAGTATTTTTTCGAAAGTAAATCAAAAAGAACATAGCATTCTGGAGCATCAAGATTTCAAGACCATCAAAAGCGCTCTTCCACTCCTGTTTCAGGAAGAGCACCTTTTTATCGGAAGCTTCTTTTGAAAGAAAACGTGTGTAGGCACTCCACGGGCCTTTTTTTTTTTTTTTTTTTTTTTTTGGAAAGAGCAGTAGTCAGGGCACCTGGTTTTTTGATCCCTGCCCTGTTCTTTTGAAGGAGCAGGGGCTGTGTGGACACTCTCTTTCAAAAGAGCAGATCATTCTTTTGATCTGCTTTTTTGAGGCTGTTGCCACACTACAGCCCTCTTCTTTCAGAAGGGGCATGGTAATTAGTGATTTTGACAGAGCTAATGAGGTGCTACCATGAATATGCAGCACTTCATTAGCATAATGGCAGCTGTGCATGCTTCATAAGTGCTACTTTAGAAATGCATGCCACCTGTATAGCTGGGGGTCTTTCAAAAGGACCCCGCTGATTTGGAAAACCACTACTTCCCAAGACAAATGGGAAGAAGGGACTTTCGAAATCAGCAGGTCCTTTCAAAAGACCCCCGGCTACATGGGTGGTGTGCATTTTGAAAGCAGTACTTTCGAAACATGTGTGGCTGTCATTACGCTAATGAGGTGCTGCGTATTCATAGCAGTGCCTCATTAACATCTGCCAAAATCCCTCAGTACCATCCTTCTTCCAAAAGGAGAAGACTAGTGTGGCCACAGCATGTGTAGATGCACTCCTTTGAAAGAAGCTCTTTCAGAAGAGAACTTCCGGAAGGACTTCTTTGGAAAGATCTCTGCAGTGTAGATGTATCCTTTGTGTTTGAATTTGAGAAGTTCACAGGTACAATAAATGTGGACCTGATAGCTTTCGATAGGATAACAAAAATCTGATTTTAAGTGATTTTTATCCACCCTGTGTATAACCACCAGACAGCTGCACAGGTCTTCAGAATGGCTGGGCTCTTCAGGGATACAGCATACTCTCAAGCTCAAGAAAGCAAAGATAGCAGCTGAAATCTCTTATCTTCCTCAGGGTTCTGCCACTAGAGGGTGATGCAGATACTGCTTTGTGGTCCGTCAGAAACTATAAAACATACTGACAAAGTGTGTTTACTGTCAGAAATCGTGAGGGCTTTTTTTGCCCCAGAGACTGTGGTTTAGTGATCACATACCTTTGCATCTTTGTCCCTTCAATCTGCCCCTATCACCTTGTGGTCCTATTCCCACCCACCCCACCCCCCTATATAATTTCTACCCCTCCCCCACACCCTATACCCTATTTCCTCATAAAACTTATCATCTCCTACTATCGTGGAATCACAGAACGGGAAGGAACCTCAAGAGGTTATCAAGTCCAGTCTTTGTCACACATGGCAGGACCAAGCACCATTTAGACCAGCAGTTCCCAACCTTTTTGAGACGGGCACCCATTTTGACAATTCAGGAAGATTTGTGACTCAAAGCAATTCAAAATCCAGGGCATGGAGGGGAGGTTCTCCCCTAGGAAAAACACAACACCCCCCCCTGCAGCTTAAACCCCTCTCAGTCTCCTGCCCCCTGACCCCGGCAGCTTAAACCCCTCTCAGTTAGGGTTGCGAGATTTTTGGATGTTATGGGATCCCCCGTCAGGGCTGCCTGTCCCGCATAAGATTTCAAATAACTGGGGACCCTGGCAGCCCTGCAGCTGGGAGTTAGCTGGGGTGTGGAGCCTTGGCCAGTAATGCCAGCTGTGGGATCCCCAGCCAATGGGGTTGGGGTGACCCCACAGCCCCACATCAGGGAGCCAGCTAGAGCACCGAGTCCTGGCCAGTTCTCGGCCCTTCATCCCTCCCATCCCCGGGCTTAAACCCCTCTCGGCTTCTCTCTGCTCCCATCACCAGACTTAAACTCCCCTCTGCCCCCCAACCACCTCACACAAGTTCCGCACACTGATGCTGCTGCCCCCTGCTGCTTCTTCGCTGGGCCGCCACCCCTGCCTCCTCTGTGTGGTTTGCCCCCTCAACCCTCCTATTTCCTTCACCCACCTGCCAGCCATTAAATCAATTAAATTGAGTTTCATTTCAGTGCGACAAGGCAGGGTAGAGACTGGGAGCTGGAGGAGTGAACGGCAGCAGAGCCACAAATGTCTCCTTTAAGAGCTACATACAGCTCAGAGCCATGCAGCCGAAGACCCTTATCAAATCTAATTGCAATCCATACTTGGGTCCTGACCCATAAATTGGCAATCCTGATCTAGAGTCTCCCTAGTGGTGTCTGTCTAACCTGATCTTAATCTCCAATAAGAGATTCCACAAGATCCCTAGGCAATTTATTCTAGTGCTTAAACCACTCCAACAGGAAGTTTTTCCTCATGTCCAAACTAAACCTCCCGTGGTGCAATTTATGCCCATTGCTTCTTGTCCTATCAGCAGAGGTAAGGAGAATAATTGTTCTCCCACCTCCTTGTAACAACCTCTAAGTACTTGAAAGCTGTTACCATGTCTCCTCTCAAACTTTTCTTTTCCAGACTAAACAAACCCAGTTCCTTTCCTTCTTCTCTCACTGGTCAGGCTTTCATTTTTATTGCTTTTCTCCAGACTTTTTCCAATTTGTCCACATCTTTCCTAAAATGTGGTATCCAACAGTGGACACAATATTCAAGCTGAGGCCTAATCAGCACGGATTAGAGAGCAGAAGAATTACTTTTTGAGTCTTTGTTACTATCCTCCCCATTCTCTTCTAGTTCCTGATTCCTACACCTTCCCTGCTCCTATCTCCCACAATCTGCAGACTCCTATCCAAACCTTCTGACTCCTGTTCCTACTTTTGCACCCTAAGTCAGGCTGCTTCCAGTCTCTCACACCATGCAAGCTATGTACCAGTAATAAAGACATCTTCGCTCCCATGCTCTCAGCCTCCCTGTTCTTATTTCTAGTGCTTGGCACCACAGCAGCAAAAGGAGAAATGTCTAACAAAGTCTTGATAAACTCTTGCAAACCCAATACAGAGCATGCTCAATAGGTGCTCACTGGGCAAGGCTGTTCCTACGAATATGCCAAATTTACAATACCCCTCAGCTGCTCCTCCCACTCGCTTGGCCCCCTCCCACAGGGCAAAGTCTGCCTCACCTCCACTTTTATGGAGGCTGACTTCCCCATGCTACAACACTGTGTCCCTGACCTTCCATAATAGTCTACCTTATGCTCCCCCACTCCTACTGGGTACCCTACCGCCCTAAATGGCCAAGACTCTCCCTGTACTCCTGGCCAAGACTCCCTATGATTTCTCCATCGTGGCTTCTTTTAGCATCCATGTGGCTGCGTCTACACCAGCGAGATCTTTTGAAAGATTTTTCGAAAGAAGGGGGCTCTTGCAAAAGACCCCATGGAGCATCTACACACACACAGTGTGGTGCTCTTTTCAAAAAGCGCTCTTCCACTCCTGTTTCAGGAAGAACGCCTGCTTTCGAAAGCTTCTTCTGAAAGAAAACACGTGTAGATGTTCCCCGTCAAAAGAGCAGTCCTCATGGCACCTGTTTTGTTGATCCCTGGCCCATTCTTTCAAAAGAGCAGGGACTGTGTGGACACTCTCTTTCAAAAGAACAGATCACACTTTTGATCTGGTTTTTTGTGTGTGGACGCCCTCTTATGA
This sequence comes from Carettochelys insculpta, assembly GCF_033958435.1. Classification (NCBI taxonomy): domain Eukaryota; kingdom Metazoa; phylum Chordata; order Testudines; family Carettochelyidae; genus Carettochelys; species Carettochelys insculpta. Next base: position 289,939,022 of record NC_134137.1, read on the forward strand.
AAAAAGTTCTTTCAGAAGAGATCTTCTGGAAGGGCTTCTCTTGAAGATCTCTGTAGTGCAGACATAGCCTGTGACAGGCACAATGATGGGGACAAGGGGTGTGCACAAAGGCTGCCTCCCAGTAGGTAGCATAAGCTGGAAGTTGAGATCACCCTAAAACCTCCCTTCCCCTCAGGGCATAGACTCACTGGTGAAGCTACACCCAACCCTGTCAGAGAGCAAGGGCCGGGCCTGCCCCAGAAATGCCCTGGGGCCCTACTCCTCTTCACTGCACCAGATACACTGTGATGGCAAATGAAAGGACAGTCTTGAAAATTTGCCTAGCCCAGCCCAACCCAGCCCTGCCTTACTCCCCCACTCCACGGCAGTAAGTTATATCTCTCCTGGCTGCTTCCAACATCCCCTCTTGTGACAGCTGCTGGGGAAGGACATGCAACCTCTTTTGTGGCTTCCCTTTGCTTCCCAGACAGAATCTATTATTCTTCAGATAAGCAAAAATTTGCAGAAAAAATGAATTCTGCACATACATAGTGGCACAGAATTCGCCCAGGAGTAGCTCCTTGCACTTTCCCCCTGCACTAACAAAACATACCACCGTTTGGTTTTAATACAAAAGAGTTCTTAATAAATAATGATTTTTGGGCCTAAACTGCTTATTTTAAACAGTGACATAAAACAGTAAGGCTGTTTCTCACTAGAGAATTTTGTCAACAGAAAGCCCCTTCTGTTGACATAACGAAGGGAGCGCCTACACACATAAAGCAGTCCATCGACAGCCTCGACAAAACTCTACTTTTGCCTCAACAGAGTTACCCGTCAAAAATTTGAAGAATAATATTCTGTCAACAGAAAGGTAGCCATGTTAGTCTGTACTCCAAAAAAACAAAGCAGGGGAAATGTAGCACTTTAAAGATTAACAAAATAATTTATTCAGTGATGAGCTTTTGTGGGGCAAACCCACTTCATCAGATCAATCTCATTTCCAACACAGACTGACATTTATAAGTACAGAGGACCAAAAAAAAGTAAAAACTGACAAATCAAATAGGATAGAAGGAAGTGGGTAAGAGGTTGGGGAACGTTAATTGTCCTGTCCGAGATAATTACAAGCTTCAAAGGAAAGGAAGCAATCATTGTAATGCATGAGGTAATTGATATCTCCGTTCACACCACGTGTTAACGTGTGGAGGTATAAGTTGTCCCCAAATTGGAAATAATTGTGAGCAAGAACAAAGTTACATAGGTCAGCCACCAGATTTGCTATGGTAACATCAGGGATGGTATTCCTGATAGTTTGTAGTCCATCTTCATGTGAAATATTGGTGTAGAGAGCCTCTACATCCATGGTAGCATGGATGGAATTGTCAGAAAGGTTTCCAAAGTTTGTAATTTCCTCAGGAAGTCAATGGTATCTCAGAGACAGCTAGGAGTGCTGATGGCATAGGGTACAAGGTATAAGGAGGGAGTCTACCTGGCTGGACAGTCTGGTAGTAAGGGTGCCAATATCTGAAATGATAGGGCATCCTGGGTTTCCAGGTTTGCGGATTTTAGGCAGTAAATAGAATAATCCAGGTTGGAGCTCAGATGGTGCATCTGAGTGCGTTTGGCCTCAAGTATTTTTACTCCAATTTTTTTTTCCTAGGTCATCTGTATTTATAAATGTCAGTCTGTACTGGAAATAAAATTGATCTGATGAAGTGGGCCTGTCCCACGCAAGCTCACCACTGAATAAATCATTTTGTTAGTCTTTGAAGTGTTACATTTCTGCTGTTTTTTTCCCCATCAACAGAAGTGCAGCATAGACGGTTCTCTCGACAAAGAGGGCTTCCAGTTGCCAGGCAGCCCTGTTTGCAGAGTTGCCATTCTGCTTTCTGTCACCAGAAGGCAGTGCAGGCTGGCAGTTCTCTGTCAACAGAAAGTTGTGTGCAGCAGCAACCTGTCAACAGAGGTTCTGACGAGATTTCTGTTGGTAACTTCTGTCAACAGATGTTTCTAGTGTAGACGTAGCTTCCATGTTCCAAGTCTACCCAAACAGACACACCTCCTTTCAAATACTTAGCTCTCCCTATTACGTCATCCTTTAAGTAAGGAACCAGGCATGAACAAAACAGCACATACAACACTCCAATAAAGACCAAACAGTTTTTATTTATTCTCTTGTATCATACAAATGAATAGTGACAGAGAGAGAGTCCTGGCAGTCTGCATTCTATCAAAACCCAAAAGCAGCCGAGTAGCAATTTAAAGACTAACAAAGTAATTTATTAGGTGATGAGCTTTCCTGGCAGACCCACTTCTTCAGAACATACAACTGAAGTAAGCCAAGAACCCCACAAGGCCGTTCTTGCAAGGGGCTACCACCACAGGGGTGAATTACATACCCTAGGAAGTAGAGCCTCAACTAAAATAAAACGGGGACTGAAAAAAAAAAACCCAAACCCTATCCCAGCAAGAAAGAGCGTCTCCCAGATACAAAGAGAATTAAACGCACTCCGGCCTGGCACTAACGGGTCCTCTCACACACGAGGAGCAGCAGCAACGTAATCGCCACGTGGAAAACCAACCCGTCTGCTTGAGGACTGCCGCACCCCCAGCCCCAAGGCGAGCTGCCAGGCGGAGCTCGGCGCCCCAGGCCTGGGGCACGTGCCAGTCCGACCCTCCCTCAGTAACCCCCAGCGGCGTTCGCGCGGCCGGGGCTCGGGCCAGGCAGAGGATTCTGCGCCCCCTGCAGGCGAGTCGCGGGAATCAGCTGCGAAAAGTAACACGCCGGACCAGTGCCCGGGCTCCCAGGCGCGGCGGGTGTCGCGCGGGGTCCCTCAGCGCCGGGCTGAGCCGCCAACGGGAAAGCGGAGCTCGGCGGCTTCGTACCCCCCGCAGCCAGGGCGGCAGCCAGTGCGGGGCGGACGGGGGTGGGGGGCGTAGCCCCGCCCAGGAGCAGAACCCGCCACGCCCCCGTGGGGTCCCCGCGCCCCTCTCCGGCCGCTGGGGCGCGCGCTTACCTTGGCCGGGGCAGACGCTGCTCGGGGCGCGCTCTCGCGGAGGCCGCAGGCAGCTCGAGGCAGCAGGGGGTCGGGGCCGGGGCCAGGCGTGGCTCTGCCACCAACGGCCACTTCCTCCTTCCGCGGGGCTGGGCGGCGACTGCTGGCGGGGCAGACGCCTCCCGGCGGGGCTCGCACCGCCCCCCAGCGCCTGCACCTCGGAACAAAGCAACGGACTCCGCCCCCCCGCGGCGCTGGGCTCTAGTTGTCTCCGCCCACTCGGTGGCGGAGCGCGAGCGACGGGCATGCGCCTGACGTGGCGCGCGCGAGACGGCGGGGGAGAAGTTTGAAGCGCACAGACCTGCGCCCCGACGCGTGGGACAGGTAGCGGGGATCGGGGCTGGCGGCAGCGGCGCGGGTGGTGGTGCTAGAGAGGGGCAAGGGAGGGGCTGCCGGTGGGAGACCACAGGAACTGCCGGGCGGGTGTTGGCCTAGCGGTGTCTGTTAGTTACGGGGCACTAGGCAGAAGACGCAGCTCGGGCCCGTGAATTCCTTTGTGTGGCCGGGCGGGGTGTGTCCTCCTCCTCCTGCTGCTGCTGCGAGGCTGTTGCGGCTTGTTCGCAGTGTAAAGACAATCGGGTCTGACATGTTGATGCTGAGCAATGGGGAGGGGTTTTTTCGCGCTTCGCTCACTTCTTGGCCCGTGTGTAATTACACACGTGTATTTTTCAGCGTCGTATTTCGGATGGGCTCAGTCCGTACGGAGTAGCGAGCAAAGTAAGTACGTGTTTATGTAGCGGTAGCTTTGTTATAGGTACTGTTTATAGATAGTGCCTGAGAGCCCAGTCCTGAGACGAAAGCTGTGCCGAAACCCGTTGGAATTCATTTATGGCCCCTTCGGGGTACAGTGCTCGATTCCGGTGCGCCCCTCTTTCAGAAGGATGGAAGCTGCAGACACTCTCATTAGCTAATACATGCACTTGTGAGCCTTTAAGGTGCTACAGGACTGTTTGCTTAGTTACACTTGGAAAGGATATTCATGTAATAAATTGCAGCACTAGATAATAAATGTATTTATCATACATCTTTGTCCAGTTCTCCTACTAAACCTTTTCCCTGGGCTTTGTTGTTATACTCCAAACAACAGCTTCAAACCATTTTTTCTTTTAACTTGCCAAAATTTGTTCTTCCTTCCCCCAGACATGAAATTTTCCCCTGAAAAATAAGCCCAAATCAAACTGTGATGTATGAGTCATGCACTCAGCTTTTTCTGGATTTAAAAATTGTGACTCTTTTAATGTATCTTGGTTCTGAAACTCTGGAAACATGAGTTTTATGGTATTGGAAAGTAACAGAGACACACCTATGTTAGTCTGTATTCTATCAAAACAAAAAAAAGCTGTCATGTCTTTAAAGTGCTGCATGACTGCTTTTTTGTTTTGATAATATTGGAAAGTGGAAATTGTCAATTTTCTGCCTGATCCCAGCGCAGCTTACCTTTAGCACCCTCACAGAGATCTTAGATGCTGGATTTTTAAAAGGTGACTTAGTTCTAAAACAACTTTCAAAAGCATCACGCAATAGGAAATGAAGAATTAAACTCTCATCTGCTAGAAGCTATTACACAAATGATAATCTTTTATTGGGAAGAAAAGAAACATAGTCCAGTTCTAAGGAACTAATTCAAAAATACATGACTTCTTATGGAGACATTAATGCACAAGTTACATGGCCAGCAAAATGGAGAATATATATTTGATTACCATTTAGTCAATACTCAAAATACATCCATCTGCAGAAAAAAAGTGCCAACTGTCCAGTATTTTAACTATTAACATTTGTGAGCTATACCCGGTCTGTTAAATGTGTAATCATAGATTTCACTCAGTTTAATAAAATAATTAGAAACAAGTCATAGATGTAATGATACTCATTTTGTAATATGGTAAAGGATCACACTCTGTTAAACGGAGAGACAATTATATTACTGTGTAGTGTCTCTTGAAACAAAAGTTCTCCATTATAAATTAGTGTTTTGTTTCTTGCATATAGGGTGCAAGGATTTATAAAGCTGCTAAAACTCCCTGCATGAAGAGTGGTTTTAAAAAAAACAGAAAAAATTGCTGTTTTACGTAATTTTATAGATTTGTATTTGAAGGTTGAAAACAGATTAACTAATAAAGCTGACTTTATGGATGGACATATTTAAAAAGTTATAATAGAAATATTACTACATTAGGAAAAACACACACATCCCCCAGTGATTGACAATCACTTTTTTCAGTCCCAAATGCTTTTTCTCCTCTCCTGCTGCATGAAAGACTCAGAAAACAGTAAAGCAAGAGATGAGTTGTCCAAACATGAAAAATAGTAAAACTGACTAAGTAAAGTGGTATCTTAAAATGAAAACAAAAAAAAAAACCCACATTTTTCTTCTAATCTCTTTTACTTATAGTAATACTCACAACATATTGGAAACTCTAGTTGCCTGTGCATCCTGAGGAGCTGAAAGTTTTCCTAGACAATTGCCATCAACTTGTGTAGAAGCTAAGCATTCATTTTTTCACCCCTTTTTTAAAAATCAAGTCTGTAGGCTTAGTGCTATGTAGAATTAGACCATTTCTGCTATTTTGAAAGGGGATAGCTGTGTAATGAAAAACTGAACAGTTATTCAGTTACATTAATAATTTGCAAGAATTTGTCATAAGTATCAAGAAGTTAATTTTTAGTGCAGTTGCATAACTGGATTTTTGGTATGTCTCCTTTAAGTTGGAAAGGACTAAACATAATTCATTTTGCTGTTTTCTGCCTAGATCTCTGCTTGTTTTCTGTTTCCTAAAGGCATTCTTAAAATGTCTGATATGAAGCAAAGAAAGAAACCTGTTTCTTCACCAAAGCACAATGAAGAGCCACAAAAGCAGAGCAATTATGGAATCCTCTCCAGTCCCAGAAATGGCAGCAATTGTCAGAGTTCCTTTTGGATAGACTTACGGACAGCATTACACCTACTCTCCCTTGTTGCTTGTCTGCTGCTGACCTGGTAAGTGATCCTCTGGTGGCATTGCTTGCCTACACGTCCCCATCTGAAATCTCATTGTATTAAAACTGTAAAATATTTACAAAATTTAACATACCCAGGGTAAAATTCGATTAAAGAGTAGATGTGTTACTCCTGCCCTCTAACCTAGGGTTCCCTTCCCACTGCTTTGCTGCGGGAGTCTCCAGAGTGGACTGCTCACAAACAGCCTTTAGCATGTCAGTCACTATCAGCTATGCCTGTGTGTGAGCTGCAGACAGCCTGCTATGCTTTGGCTGCCTCTACACTACAAGATACGTTCTAATTTCAGGGCTTATCAGCCTGTCTTTAGGGCCTAACCAATTCTTCGTGCACTTTGGTCAATTTCTTGGCCAGGGGATGTTAAGGTTGCTCTTGTTTCATGATTTCAGACTTTTACATCAAAATGTATGGTGCTGTAATTGGGCTCCTGATCCAAAAGGGGATCTCAGAGCTATTGTAAAGGCGTTGCAGGATTGTTATGGGGTCATAGAATAGTAGAACTGGAAGGGTCCTTGAGCAGTTGAGTCCAGTTCCCTGAACTCACAGTAGGACCAAGCACCATCTAGATCAGGAGTGGGCAAATACTGGACTGTGGGCCAGATCCAGTTCTCCCCAGGGTTAGCTCCTGTCAGGCTGCTTCCCCAGGTACAGGCAGTTTATTCTAGTGTTTAATCACCCTAACAGGAACGTTTTCCTGATGTCCAACCTAAACCTTTCCTGCTGCAATTTAAGCTAATTGTTCTTTGTCCTATTGTCGGAGATTAAAGAGAATATTTATTCTCCCTTGTAACACCCTCTTAGGTATTTTTAGGGCATACTCATTTCTGAGCTGCCTACAGAGCCCAGTTCTGAAAGCAGCAGCTTTGGAGTTTATCTGCAGAGGTGGAAGTATGTGCAATCTCCCCAGTGGTGCTGGAAGGTCTCCAAATGGTCTACTAACTGCTAGTCAGACTCAGGCTGAGTGACGAATTAATGCATGGGACCAGGGGCCCTGGACAACTTCAAAAAAAAAAAAAAAGTGTGCCTCAGCCTGGTTATGAGGTGTGGGGTGAAGCCTCAAGTCCCACCAGGTGATGTGTAGGCTTTAGCCCTTGGATGCCCTAAATCCCAGAAGGAGTCATGGAGACTGAAACCTCAAGCTGGGCATCTCAAGACCCAGCTAGAGCCACGGCGGAGGAGAGGGAAGGGGATGGAAGCCTGGAGCTCTGTGGGGAATGGCTGGCAGCCCCACTAAGCTCAGACAGGAGCCACGTGGGGTAGAATCCCTGAGTCTCATCTGGAGTCTGGGGAGCCCCCCAGCCCAATAGGAGCTGCTGGGAGGGGACAGCCACCTGGAGCCTGGTCAAGAACTTCAGAAAGGGAAGAGGATGAAAATGTCAGCAGCAATTCCAGAACCCAGGTATTCTGAGCTTGAGCAGGAGCCCCAAAGGGGGAGGGTACAAAAGCCCTGAAGCTCAAGTGCCTGTGCCTGGAGCCCCAGCAGGAGCTGTGGGAGGAGGAGGGAGGGATTGGGCAGGGCAGCAGTCCCAGAGCTAGAGTCCAGAGCCCAGGCAGGAGAGGGAAGGGGAGCGCAGAAGCTACAGGGGCTAGATTTGTGGAGGTAGGCTGCCCTGAGACCTGGCTGGAGCTGCAAGATGGGGCGGGTGTTACCCTCACCAGTGCAGTAGCCTGAAGCCCAGCTCTGGGGTTGTTGTAGCACAGATGTTTGCAGTCTATGGAGGTGGGTCCGATCTCCTTCCACTAACAGCCCGGCAGGTGAAGAAGCCCTGACCCTCTCTAGCCGATCTGAGTTTTGGGAGATCAGAATTCATGGGCAGGGTTAATATCACAGTCTGTGACACATTCTTCTTAAGTGTACTACAGGGTAACCCCAATTCACTCCCACTCTTAGATTTCCTCCCAGAAGTATATTTCCTGTATTTCCAGTCCTCTTCTAAACAATACAGGTATATTGTCTGTTATGTCTTTAAGATAAAAATATAAGATTAGAGACAAGTTAAAATTAAAAATCCAAGTAATGAAGCATCAAAGTTAGAAATGGTTACAAGGAAACTAAAATGCAACTAATGCCTAACTTTACAAACTAGGATAAATTCAAAGTTTTCCTTACCACATGCCTTTGGCAGTCTTACCGACCAAACTTCTCAGGCCAGGACCCCTTCTTCTGTTTAATAGCTACTTCCTTTGTCCTTTCTTGTGCTGTAAACGGCTAAAGAGAGAGTGGGGGCGGGGGTCTGTTGAGGCACTTATTTCTCCTTTTTATAGTGTCAGCCCCATTCTTGAAGAACATTTCAGCTGAAATTTAGGAGGCAGAGGCTTGGTCTACACTACAGACTTATGTTGATATAACAACATCACTAAGAAGGTGGAAAATCCACACTCTTGAGTGACGGAATTTTACCAATGTAACCCACAGTGTAGACATATGTCCCATTGTGGCCATCAGAGGTCCCTTCTTAAGCCCTATCCCAGCTGTCCTAACTTCTTTTGGCAAAAGAAAGCATTTTTCTCATTCTGGTGTGGCAGGATGTGCAGGAAGCAAGCAGAGATGCCAGCTGCCTGCTGAGGGGAGGCTGGGCTGGATAGGAGGAAGGGAGTAAGTGTTCCAGTGCATGGGGCAGGGAGAGTTCCAGAAAATGAAGAGCAGCCTCAAGTAGGGGGCCAGCAGGATTGTGTGATAAGCAACAGCTGTGAGTAGGGAGTTAGGCCAGGGTCAAGTGACCAGCCCCTCTTTTTCCCTTTCAGAATTATGGCCACCCTGACATGTAAGGATATTCTCTGCTGGTTTTCTCATCTGTTTGAATTCTCTTTGTATTCCTTCCACCTTGATGGCTCTGTTTACTGAGCACACATTCTTTTGTTTGAGGCAGACCTTTTTGTCAGCTTCTGCTGTGTTTTGGAATGTGTCAGAAACATACAGGGTAATAGTAATCTACTAAAAGGCTAATTTTAATCTTTTGTTTTAAGTGGTGATTGAGAGAGGTGGTGGACTTATCACAGGGAGAATAAAATCTAGTTTTCCACAGAACGGGTACATCACAGTAGCAATAAAAGCATTTCCACAGTGCAACAGCAGTAGCTAAAATTAAGACAAAAGTGGAACAAGTTTGGCTCTACATTAGGTCTGTGACAGCTAACTGAGTAGAATATACACAAACATGTTTGTGCATTCTTGCTCACTCACTTTAAATGCTTTTTTTTTTTTTTTGGTCCATGTCCGTTTTTCCCCTTATGTTGGTTGTCTACAGCGCCAATATGAGGGAAGGCTAAACTCATTAAAGTCCTGCTCTTTTCTAATGTTCTGATCATGCAAGGAGCTGTGCGAATGTCAATGACTACACTCATAAGGCTCCTTGTAGAATCAAGGTCTAAAATATTTAGTGCATGTCAATTCACTCTTTTTTCATGATTTGCAGGTTCCTGTTTCAGCAGTCAGTCCAACTTTCTCACATGGAAAAAGAGTTTCATTTATTACAGCTGGAAGCTGGAAAATATCAGAATATGGAAGATAAAGTTAACTTAATTTCTGAAAAGGTAATAATTGGAATTTTACTTAAAGAACATATATTGGGCTAAAATATATTAGTTGATATTGATTTAATCAAAGGTTAAGAAATGTGTTTGAGATTATTGGATAACCAGAATTACAATTTTATATCTTTGAAATATTACTGCTTAAAATGTATATTTAGTCCTCTAAATAGCAGTTAATGAGACATTTGGCCATCAAATCTGTCTTTTATTCTGTTATAAACTCTTCGGGTTACTTGCTGTATGACCTTGAGCAAGTAATTTAATCTTTCAGTCTTAGTTTTCTATGACTATAAAATAGAGATAAATATATTTAGAAGTTTTGCAAAGTTGTTTTTCTGGATGAATGGTTTGAAATCTTAAATTTACAGTGGAATCATTACTAATAGAAACCCCTATTATTAATGTGTTGTTTACTATCACATATGTAAGCAATAGCAGGCAGACAGATGCATGTTTACGTCGAGGTATCGGTATTACTAAGGAAGCTTGGCCTCATTGAAGTTAACTGCACAACTCCTATCAACTTCACTAAGACCATTTTTTCTTCCTGTGGGAAATAGCTGAGTTTACTTTACTTATATTTTTGTTTGTCATTGTTGATCTCTTCAGGACCTTTAATACCATTTTGATTTGTAATTTCATAGCAACGAAGTGTTTTGATACATTATTTTTATAATATGTATAACATTGCTTACCCGCTGACTATACTCTTAAAAATGTCAAATATGGGACCAAAATGCGTCCATCCATTAATCATGCATATTACATAACTGTATCTTAATGTTTTCTTTCCCAGAAACCTAATCATCCCTGAAATTCATATGGCTCTGTTTAGAAGTTTAGCTCTTAATATAGGTCAGTTGCCTATTGTTTTAAAGAAATTTGGCAGAAATTGTTGTGTGGTAAATTGGTCTTCAGTCTGTGTCTTCTATGTTACTAATCTTAAAACAGCTGAAATGCAGCAATGTGTTTTTTCCTTTCTATCGTTGTGTTTGTTAGCTGTAGGAAAAGTTAGTTTTATTCCAAAATCATTACCTGTATTGGCATAAACACAGCTACTGCCTGTTGTGCCATATTAACAATGACCTTACAAAGTTGTTACTCACGGAGCATTTAATTTGAATCTCTGTACACTTCAGTCCAGACAACTGATTGCAAACTTGGAATTCACTTTTGTGTACAGATTGGATAAAACACATTGGCTGGGTCTACACTTGCCCTCAACTTCAAAGGGGGCCTGTTAATCAGGGCGACGGGAGATTACTAATGAAGTGCTATGGTGAATACACAGCACTTCCTTATGTTAATTGTCCCCTGCAGCAACTTTGGAGCGTCAAAAGGGCCAGCATGCGTGTAGCTGTGGGCATTTCAAAGTGCTTGCGCTACTTCAAAGTGCCTTTAATCCTCAAAATTTTGGTGCTTCGAAGTTGCCGTGGGGAGAATTAGCCTAATAAAGTGATGTGTATTCACTGCAGCACTTCATTATTAATCTCCCATTGCCCTGATTAACATGCCCCCTTCGAAGCTGGGGGCAAGTGTAGACCCAGCCATTGATTTTTGGAAATGGGGTTTTTATTTAAATCTGATTTTTTAGTTTAAATTATAGTAAGTTTGTCTTTTAAAATGTTTACAATTATATCTGAATTTAATATTAAATATGTTAAGAACTAACCTTATAATATTTTAGGACATTGAAATAAAAATACACTAAATCCATTAGCCTCTATCAAAAATGTTGCATTAAAAATTGCTTTTTATATGAGAGTTAGGGGAAGAAACATGGAATGTTTGAGGTCAAGATTTATAAATATGGCACAATAGTTAATATACGATATTAAGAGTATATTTTTGTAATAAATTTTACATGCTGTGTGTTCAGTTAAATTCCAGTTAACATCCTAATGCAGCTTGACATAAACCATGAGTAAAAATTTGATTATCTATGTAAAGAACCAACATTTACCATTTCCAACATACTACAAAATTTACAATTAATAAGAAACATAATTCGTTAAATATATACACACACTCTTATAGTATATCCCTCATGGTAGCAAAAATGCACCAAATTTAGTGTAAAAGCTCAATTTAATTGCAAATAAATGTATTAATAATTATATCAACCAATGGTAATGCACTTTTCCTTAGAAAGGAAAGGAAGTATGCATAGAAAAGTTGATTAGACTCAGTTATTTAAATCAAGGTTTCCACTTCGCAATTTAAATCAGTCCACTCAGCTTATGCAGAATTTGAGCAGTAAAATATTTTTACAAAAGAAAATCTCATTGACGAAATTAAAACAAAAGATTGGCTATCTAAGGCAAATTGCATGTATTGAGCAGAAAAAACATGAATAAATTTCCTCCTTTCCTGAAAATCTGTTGTAAATATTATTTCATTTGTTTCTAAATGTAATATTTTTATGCTCTGCCTAGAGTGTCATTTGTGCTCCTCAATTAATCAAAGTGTCACAAAAAGTTTTCCTGTGCTCCCTGACAGAAACTGTGGAGCCCCTAGAAGTTAGGGGCCTAGTGGTTAGGGTCTTCTTCCTGAATTTAGTATAGTGTTTTCATAGTGCTCTCATCTCCCTCTAGCTCATAGTGAAGAGCTACTTCTGATTCCCTGTATGGTACTGCACGGTGGTGGCACTTGTCTGTAACTCTTTACCACTTGGTTGTTTGGTAATACTCTTAATTGTATGATTTATCAAGACCCTTGGATTCAGCATAATGGATGTTTCGAATAGGAGAGGCAGACTGCACAGGGAATGGATAGATGATATAGTAGATTGGTGTGGGGCTGGTCTACAGAAACTAAGCCACTCCGCACTGGACAGGGAAAGATGGAAAGAAATAGTGAGAGAGGTACTGGACTCCTGCGGGCGCTGAGCCCATGGTTATTGATGATGAATGATATTTGATTTGTATTTTGAAGGTATTTGTTCTAAGTTTGTGGTTCAATAGTTTTATGGCAGTTTATTCTTTATAAACAGAAACTGAGGTCAAGATGAGTTGACTATAGTAACTCTGGTGCTAAATAAAAAATTGACTAGAGTTACTAATTCCTAAGCAATATGTGAAAACTGCTACAAGTATTTTTTTGTCATGTCGCATGCCACAACCAATTGGAATAATAATATTTAAACTAAATAATAAGATTGGAAACGTGCATCAAGTCAGGTGAAGTTTCTCCAAGAGGCTGAGCCTTATGCATACATTATGTTCCAAGTTATGTAAATATAAGTGCTCTTCCAGTCTAATATTAAGTAGACATGGACATTCTTTTGTGTTACAAATACAGCTTGAGTCTTCCGAAAGTATCCTGCAGGAAGCTACCTCATCCATCTCTATGGTGACCCAGTTTGAGCAGGAAATGTCCACTCTCCGTAACATCATACAGGACATTGAGAACAGTGAGCAGACATTCTCTGAAAAGATGCAAAGCATTAATGAGACATTCCGAAATATAATGGACTCCTGGAAGAGAAGCCTGGATGAAATGAATGCAAACACTAGTAGTTTAAAATCTGAAGCAAAGTTCATACATACTGAAGTTATGGCCCAAATCAATACTGCTGATCAAAATATGAAGTCTCTTTCAGACAGGTTAAAAGATTTGGAAGACAGTACAATAAGAAATATTAAAACATTAAAAAGGCAGGAAGAGGATGAGCTTTCTAGAGTTGAACAGCAGTTGGAGTTGGATACAAAGACAGTTGAAAAATTAGAAGAAGAACAGAATACTTTGCTAGCCAGAGACTTAGATTTGAGTCAGAAGCTTACAGACTATGAACCAAAAATTGAAGAATGCAAGACCCATTTGCCAACAGTTCAAAATGCCATTCAGTCCATTCTCAGAATATCAAGTGAGTTGATTGATACAGAGAAAAAGATGGAAGACTTGACATTACACATGTATACTCTGGAAGATGAAATGCTGAAAACAGTGTCAAACATAATGGAAATACAAAAGGTTCTTGAAAGCATGCAGTATGACAACAGCATTTTAAAACTGCAAAATGAAATAATTGTTTTAAAACAAAAAGTATATGACATAACAGTAGCTTCAAACACAAGAGAAGTGCCCTTAGAATACAGTCTAGAAAATGAACAGAGGGAGGGTGATGATCAGTGAATTCAGACTCAATTTATGCATATTACTTGACCAGTGTGGACATTATTTATATATCAGTTACGTTAATGTGTTTATAAACAAACGATAATCAAAAATATTAGTCAAAAAAAACTTTAAAATAGGAGTCTTATTGATTTTTATTGGCATTGGATCAGAGCTAATGTGCCAAAAGTTTACCAGAGAGAAAAAAAGAAAACTTAATGGGGGGAGCAACAGACAATATTTTTTCATGTTTTATAAAGATTATCTTGAATGTCCATGACATTCTTTTTATTAAAATTAATTTTGAAACAAAGTGTTCACATGAAAGAACATTTGGATGTTAAATCAGAATTTGAAAGACAGTATTCTATATTTATATTCATCTTTTCTACTTACAGGTTTTTGTAATATTATATTTCATATTTATGTATTAGTTGTACTATAAGATATGAAAAATTAAATTCTTGTTTATGAGAAGGTTATATGAATTGTAGTCTGATTCTAACATATATTGCTTATCACATTCAACAGTTTCCTACATTTGGTTCCATTAAATAAAAAAATAAGATCACAACTGCACTGCTTTTGTAGGAACAAAATTCTGTTCTTGGATAATGTAATGGAGTTATTCCAGATTTATACTGGCGTAATTAAGAACAGTGAATTTGACCAAGAGTCTATCTCATACTCTTCCCTTCAGATGATTCTAGAAGCATACACACGTGCCACCATAAGTGATGTACTATTACTTATTGGAATAATCCAAAAGTATTCTTCTGAAATCCATTTAAATTCAAAAAGTGCTGTCCTTATAAAGACTCTTAGATTTTTGGGTCTGCACCGAACTAAATGATGGTTTTCTATACAGCTAGTAATTATAATATTTATGACTCAGTGGAAGTGTGCTTGTGAGAGAGATTAGAAACATATATATTTCCATTGAAACATAGATATTATAATTATTTGCAATAAATAATAGTTAGATGCTGCTGACCCCAACTGAGCGTGCTTGCAAGGACAGCAGTTTGTGTTTAAACTGATTGCACAAGAAGAGAACTTCTGGATTACTGGTAATAAATTATGTATGTTTGACACAATTTTCTTATTCTGGGCCAGATTCCCCTCTGAAATACATAAATACAAACCCCTTAAATGCTTAGGATTTCCTAGTACAAATGGGAGAAGAACACTGTCTTTTGTCACGGTAGGTGATCTTGGAAAATGCCAGATTGCAATGCAGAATACCATGCCACTTTTGCTAAGTTATCCCCTCTTCTCCATTGAAATATTGTATTTGTTGATGAATTATACAACTGTTGGTCTTTAAATTTCTCTCTCCTTCATGTCCTTGGCCACATGCAAATGGCCTTCACACTTATGTTGACATGCTTTATAAAATTTTGACAAATTGTAGTACTCCTGCTTACACAGAATACCACCATTCTGTATGAACAGATTCATGGAAGTTTGTGAGTGCGTGTGGGTATTTGTGGACTTAAGATATTTCCCAAACCAAGTGCAGCATTATTGTCAGTAACCTTCCATCATTTCTGTTTGCATGAGTTTGCTAGTATCACTTCCATCTCAGGTTTAACGTATCCTCCCTGAAAGTCTCAGAACTCCCTATTTTTCCTTTTTTCTTCCCAACATTCTGAAACACTTTTCCTGCCCTGGATTACTTAAATTTATTGAATAATGGGTATCCAAGTTTTCATTAAAACAAAAAGGTAATTCCAAGACATATGTATTTCCTTAATTAATTTAAAATAAATTCGTTTACTCCCAGCTCTTCATTCCTTTTTATGTCAGTAGTGTCAGGTTTGAGTCCTTATGTAAGGCAATTAAATGTGCTAACCACACCTGGGATCTAAATTCCATTTAAAAAAGCCATCATTCTTTTAAATGACACACTGGTACGCCTAAAAGAAGTGACTTCCAGTATAAACTGTGTTGTTCCAAAATCAAAACACAGATAATATACAAACTCAGATGCCAGGAGGTGTTTAAGAAGGTAAGACTGTTCAAACTTTGCCCAATCAAAACCTGCATGAGGAGCTTATTGGTGCCAGAGAACTGTCTTAATTTACATTGTAGACACCATTATTTTCAGTGCAGAAATGTAAGCTTCACAAACCTGCTTAGATCCAAACTGGAGCACTACACATGAGGTCTAATACTGTGCAAAGGTATCTCTTCTATATTGAAGTAGGGTGCAGCTATAGACTGAATTTTAAAAGTAAAAAGCATGTTTACATTCATTTAAACACTGCAGCTGGCCAGTGTCAGCTGACTTGGTCACAATGTTCAGGCTAAGGGAACATTTAATTGCAGTACAGATATTTGGCCTTGGGCTGGAGCCCAAGCATTAAGATCCCACTATGAGGTCGGGTCCTAGATTTAAAGCACAAGCCTCAGACCCAATTGCAATTAAACACTGCCTTTGCCTGAGTCCTGTAAGTGTTTCATCTGGTAGGGGCCTACTGCTGGTTTTTAATGGCAGAATAGACACTGAAAGTCACAACCTGGGTTTACAAACCACATTTTGGCAACTACTGACTTAAGACTTGGAATATCCAAAATAAGTGACCTTGTGAGCTGCATATGCCCATAAAAATTTTCATATTAATTATGCATGAAACTGTTTTCTCAGTTTTTGCATTTATTTTACGTAAGTCTATTAAGAGATTATTTTTGAGAGAGTTAATGCTGCACATATATACATATATTAAACTAATTTGTGACCTTAATAGAAAAAATAGATACTGTACCTTGATGGCCTTTTTTATCTATTTCTAATAAAGGTGTGTTCTCAATGATTTCTCTGCCTCTAGTGGCGCAAAGTATACTTGGCCATCTAGATTGCTTTTCACTTCTTTTACATTTTATGGAAACAAGTGTTTAATAGTGGAAATTTCAATACTTCTCATGAGTTTGTTTTCCTCAACTTGGATTTTTCTTTCATATAATTACTTTTGTACAACAACAGCACAGACTCAGATCCCACTTTCAGCATCTTTAGACTGTAGATTTGTATCTACCCAAATTCAACTGCAGGTTAGAATACACAGTGGAACAGGAAAGAAAAAAGAAAAGTGGGCATTGTATGTTAGCGTTCTTATTTTAGTAAGCCAATAGATTTGTTTGAAAAGCTTAAGTTTGGGAATCTCATGCTTTATCAAATGATCTTATGTTAAGAGGGGAGGGCCAGGGTTCTTATTTAGAGATGAAATTTGCCTGAACTGAATCAGTAGGGCTATGTCTACACTATAGCGATCCTTCGACAGGAGTTCTTCCAGAAGATCTCTTTTGAAAAAACTTCTTTTGAAAGAGTGCGTCCACACACAAAAAGGCAGATTGAAAGATTGGGTCACTCTCTCGACAGAGTGTGTCCACACAGCCCCCGCTCTTTTGAAAGAACAGGCCAGGGATCGGAAAATCCAGCACCATGAGGACTCCTCTTTCAGAAAAAAAGGCCTGAAGAGCCTCTACGCATACTTTTTTCTCAAAAGAAGCATTCGAAAGAAGGTGCTTTTCCTGAACCAGGAGCGGAGGAAGACTGCCATCAGAAGAGCTGCATTCTTTTAATTTCAGATTGAAAGAGCGCATTTTGTGTGTAGACGATCCACATGTTATTTAAAAAATGGCCTGATCTTCTGAAAGAAAGAACTTGCTAGTGTAGATGCAGGCTAGGAGTTTTGCCATTGACTTCAGTGAGGCCAGGATTTCACACACGCCTTTTCAATCTAAGTATGGATTTGTGAAAATGAGGTGGTAATTACAGGCAGATAAACTAGACTTTTGTCCCAAAGGAAAGTGTACATGAAATAATGTGGATGAAGTGGAGTAATACTGATATGGGTTCAGAAGAAGTGGGTCATTCCATGAAAGCTTACCACATCATAAATTATTTTGTTAGTGTTTAAAGTGCTGCTCAGCTCCTTTTTTGTTTTCATAGTATATAGACTAACACGGCTATCTCTCTGTTACTATTCAACATGGGTTCACTAAGAATGTCTTATAAAACTGATCAATTTAATAGAAAGAACAAAGACTAGTTCTTGTACATTTCAGCTTAGAGTTTTATCACACAAGCAGCTGTTGAACAAGCAACTAAATGTGATGCAGTTAAAAATGGTGCTAAAAAGTGAGCCTGGATCAAAAAATGGCTGGCAGACAGCAGCAATCAGCCTTATACACAGGGATTAAATCAAATTTGTTAGGTAATGACCTTTTGTGGTAAGACCCACTTCTTCAGCTGTAAGACTCTCTGAAAGGTATGTGGTTCAAACATAAGTTATGGTCTTAACAGGGAAATTACTAGGTGAGGGTCTGTGACCTGTGCTATGCAGGTAAGCAGAGTAGAAAATCATACTGGTCCCTTACAGTCTTAAATTAATATTAATCTATGTTTTAACAGTAGAAGGAGAACTGTAGTAACACATATGAGCGTGTTGCCTATACAGGTGGAAAAACTGAGTTAATGAATGGACGCCTGGAACTCAGGCATTGTAGCAGAACTATTGTTCTTTAAAGACTGCAGTCTAGTGATCCAGAACAGAAAGATGTTTCAAGAAAACTTAATTGCAGTTTTGACATAAATTTATTAATTAAAATCTCATGCTTATTTTGTGAAATGCTTTGGTTTGTATCTCCCTCTAGTGTGACAAGACTCAAGACCTAATGGAACAATTGGAAGCTCTTCACGTAATTTCTCATGTTAAACATCTGCAAGAAGATCTCTATAGCATGAAAACATGGTCTAAGAGCGTAATCAAAAAAAAAGAAGACCTGCAGGAGACCTTAACAATTCTTTTTCACGCAGTTGCAAAAGTTGAGCAGAGTACAGCTTCTGTAGCAAAAGATGTGTCTCTAAAGATTGCAACAGTAAAAACTGACATAAGACGCATTTCAGGTCTAGTGTCAGATGTGACATCACTGACAGAGTCCCTGCAAGCACTTGAAAACAAAGTAGATAAAGCTGAAAAGAAGACCGTACAAAATATAGGTGATCTACTAACAAGTAGCATAGACCGTACTGCAAAGCTACAAAGTTTTGCCTCAGATAACTCAAAAAGAATTGAGCAGATTAAAATCATATTGTCTGACTTGAGAGGGGATTTCAGCAAACATTCAGATAGGCTTTTAAATCTGGAAAGCAACAGAGCAAAAGTTCTGAAGACAGTTACGTTTGCAAATGATTTAAAACCCAAGGTATACAACTTAAAGAAGGATTTTGCCCATTTGGAGCCAATGATAAATGAGCTAACATTAAGAATAGGAAGGTTGGCTGATGATATCTTACAAAGAGAGAAAGAAATTGTTTTCTTGAATGAAAAACTGTCCAATTTAACTACAGTTCAGACTCAGATCAAGGATATGAAAGATGAAGTAACCAAGATTTCAGATATGAATTAGCTTTCTGAAACTACAGGCTGCTTAAAACACCATAGCATTTGAACAGCGATAAAAGTGATAGCCTAATCAGGCATGGTACTAAGACACTGAAATGGAGGTATAATTTAAGGGCCTCTTTTCAAAGCATACTGTAACAAAAATGAAGGTCAGTCTGCCTCCTTTTGAAGACTGATGAAACTCCAGTCAGGTTAAAGGAAACATCAGAAAAAATGCTTTTTTCATGGTTTAGTTTGTGTAACTAAAATAAATTATTTTTACATAGTTTAAAAATGTAAACGATTTGCCCTTTTTTCTTCATATACAAGTTTGCTTTCTTAGATCAGGCAGGTCTACAAATTGGCAAGTGGGTCTTCAGCCTTCTCTATAGGGGTAAAATTGTGGATTCCAGATGCAAGTTTAATTACACGTTCACTAAACTGCAGCTCTATTTGATGTTCTCTCAAATAAATACTGGCCCCAAGATTTCCCAAAGTGTCTGAGGTTTCATTTTTATTTTAAATCTATCAGGGCTTGTCTACGCTAGCTCCCTACTTCGAAGGGCGCATGGTAAGTAGGTTGTTGGGAGTTTATTAATGAAGTGCTGCAGTTCATATGCAGCACTTCATTAAGCAAATTCCTCCCATGGCAGCTCCAAAGCATTAAACTTCGAAGTGCTGGCTTGCATCTAGCTGTGGCTAACCCACTGGTACTTCAAAGTACCCTGGGTACTTCCAAGTCCCTTTACTCCTCAAAATTTTGCCCAGGCATTTTGAAATACCAGTGGGTTCGCCATGGGTAGATGCAAGCCAGCACTTCGAAGTTTAACACTTTGGAGTTGCTGCAGGGGGAATTTGCTTAATGAAGTGCTGCATATACACTGCAGCACTTCATTAATAAACTCCCAACACCCTACTTACCATGCTCCCTTCCAAATAGGGACCTAGTGTAGACACAACCGCAGTGTATCATGACTAGAGAAGAGAGAAATAGCTAGAAATAAATTAGTGTTCTCTCTGAAAGGGAAGTCTGTCAAAAGTTTCCCATGTTAACTGCAAAGCATTACTATTACCAAATCAAATGGAATGCTTTATTCAGGTCTGTCATCACAATAGAGTGGAGCAAAGCAGAACTCTGTGGGGAAAATGTCATGAAAGAGGTGCTACCCCCTAGAAGAGAGTTCTCATTCCAATGTCTTGGGGTCCTCTCCTGAGGTGCCTCTGCTCTTCATTTGTCCCCTGCATGCATTGTCATGATCTGTAAAGTGATAAACTGAAGAGGTAAGTTAGCACAGAAGAAGCAGTCTAGGCCCAAAAACATCAGAAGAGACCCCATCAGGGTACTCAGTAGAAGTGATCTTTAACAAAAGATTGATTAAAATATTAGAATCCATGATAATTTTGTCAAGTGCTTACTCAAAGGATTGCCTCTTTGACTCTGCCTTATATGCATGTTTTGCTATAATGGTTTTCAAACTGTGGATCATGACCCGGTAGGGTAATGTGGGCTTACCACAGCTGGCATTAGACTCCCTGGCTACAGCTACACTAGCAAGTTTTGCCAACAAAGCTGGTGGAGCATCCACACACAAAGGCTGCTTCTACACATGCCCTTTATTCCAGAAGGGACATGGTAATGACCAGCCTGGAAGATGCTAGTGAGATGGCAGATATAAATTTCCCATCCCTCATTAGCATATGGCCACGTGATTTGGAGTCTGGAAGCTCTTATACTTTCAATCCACAATGGGCAAATATCAGAATAATCAGATAAGCACCTCAGTGGATGGCTGATTGATGGATATTCTTTCAATGGGGCTCAACTGAATTTCCAATTTTTCATATAATTTATACTTACATTCATTATATGGTATGGGATCATGTAAATAAATTTGGTCTAGAGAGTATTTATCAGTTTGAATAGTTTCTCAACACTGCTGCTAGAGCACATGGGGCATTGGAAAGTGTTCTTGAAGTCCTTGAGAAGCCATCCACCTGCACCAGTTTATTCATGAGGCCTTTA
This sequence comes from Carettochelys insculpta, assembly GCF_033958435.1. Taxonomy (NCBI): domain Eukaryota; kingdom Metazoa; phylum Chordata; order Testudines; family Carettochelyidae; genus Carettochelys; species Carettochelys insculpta. Next base: position 289,960,121 of record NC_134137.1, read on the forward strand.
GGAGAGTCCCCAGTGTATAAATTTTGCACCCCAAACATAGGTTGTAAGGTCTTTGGGGTATAAGCTGCCTTTTGGAGGCATGTACGGTGCTTTGCACATTAGAAGTGCTACTAGAATACAAATGATGAAATTAATCTGAGGAAGAGATCATGACCTTTGGAATATTTCCTAGTAGTTGGGGCTGCCATGAAACTATAGAAATGACAAAGCCTGATAAAATGCAAAACTTCATTGCACTGTGCCCCCTTCTGAAAGCTAATGTTACCATCTGACATCAAGATGGGGAACTGAAGCCTGAGCCCCAAAGCCCTAGATGTGTATGGGGAAGAGGAGAGGCTAAAGCCTGAGCCCCACCACCGGTGCTGGTGGGGAAAACCAAGGGCTTCAGGAATGGGACTTGTAACATAAGCTCTACTAACCAGGGCTGAAGTTCTCAGGTTTTATCTTGACCCATGTGTGACAAAACATGGCCACAGGGGCTACGGTTACAACAACCATCTGTCAACAGAAATCTGTCTGAAGAGACTTCCCAACAGAACTGTTGTTGACAGACTGAGGCTACAACAGGAAAACCAATCAGAAGAGCACTTTGTCAGAATGGCTGGACTGCTCAGCCCCTCAAGAAAACAGGCACCTGGAAGCACAGCAGACAGGGCTGCCCAGTGTTCTGGATGCTCTGTCAAGCCCCCCCAGAGCATTTACACAGCTTTTTTGTTGACAGAACCTGTTAACAAAAGGCATTCTTCCACCAAAAATCTGCCTCTCCCAGATGAGGAAGTGCCGACTTCCTTACCTGATAGATCCTGAGAGGGGCAAGAAGAACAAGTACTCTTCAGGGGAACAACAGTAGGAATATTGTGAGTTGAGTCAGGTATAATAATGAAATGGTGAATACTAGTCTCTTGGGAGTAGTGTGGCTCTGGCTGCTTTAGGGGAAGACTTTGAAGAGGCTATGCTAATGGCCAAACTGGAGAATACTAATGAGGCCCTGAAATTAATATCCAGTGCCTCATGTGAAGTGCTGCGGCTGGCAGCATGCTAAAGTGCCACATTTTACTCGTGTGCAGCTTGTCCACAGAGGGGTCCTTTCCAGGAGGACCCTGCAAACCTCAAAAACCCCTTATTCCTATCAGCTGGAAATTTTGACATTTGCAGGGTCCTTTCAAAAAGGACCCCCGTGTCGATGAGCCGCACACAAGTGAAACACAGCACTTTCAAAGTGCTATGGGCAGCAGCATGCTAATGAGACACTAAATATTAATTTCAGCACCTTATTAGTATTCTGATTTGGCCATTAGCAGCTGCGTCTACACGTGCACGCTACTTCGAAGTAGCGGCACCAACTTCGACGTTAGGCAGCGAGACGTCGAAGTCGCTAACCTCATGAGGAGATAGGAATAGCGCCCTACTTCGACGTTCAACGTCGAAGTAGGGACCGTGTAGACGATCCGCGTCCCGCAACGTCGAAATTGCTGGGTCCTCCATGGCGGCCATCAGCTGGGGGGTTGAGAGATGCTCTCTCTCCAGCCCCTGCGGGGCTCTATGGTCACCGTGGGCAGCAGCCCTTAGCCCAGGGCTTCTGGCTGCTTCTGCGGCAGCTGGGGATCTATGCTGCAGGCACAGGGTCTGCAACCAGTTGTCAGCTCTGTGGATCTTGTGTTGTTTAGTGCAACTGTGTCTGGGAGGGGCCCTTTAAGGGAGCGGCTTGCTGTGGAGTCCGCCCTTTGACCCTGTCTGCAGCTGTGCCTGGCATCCCTATTTCAATGTGTGCTACTTTGACGTGTAGACGTTCCCTCGCTGCGCCTATTTCGATGTTGGGCTGAGCAACGTCGAAGTTGAACATCGACGTTGTTGGCCCTGGAGGACGTGTAGACGTTATTCATCGAAATAGACTATTTCGATGTTGGCTGCACGTGTAGACGTAGCCAGCATGGCCATTTTGAAATTTTGGCCAAGCGTAGACACAGTATGCATGTAATGGTTAATGTGCCTGCTGAAGAATGGTGGTTTTCAATTATTTAATGCTGTTTTAATGACTCCAGCATTCAATTGGGCTACAGCTAAGCACTTTTTATTCCCATCATACAAACCCATGACATGGCAGAACTACAAAACAAATGTACTTCCATCCTTTAAAGCTCAAGAGAATGATAAAACAACAAAAATAAAGGTTACTGAAGCAACACAATTTCAAGCCCAAAATGACATGACTTGTGTAGCACAGGCCCCCAAATCCTATCCCCCATACTAACCCTAGCAAGTTTAGTGCAGAGGGGTTATTCCATTCATTCTAATAAAAGAACTCATTCGACATAATATCTATGAAGAGATAAGGGCTCAGTATTGTTAGTAGAAAGCCCTGTGTAACTTACATCCCAATTGTGTTACAGATTTGGTGCCTGGGGTACATAGCTGCACAAAATAAATTTGCATATGTGATTTGCCAGGGTAACATTTGATTGGTTTTGCATGTAAAGCACTAAGGCTGTATCTACACGAGCACATTTGTTGGCTAGCAGTGAACTACCACCTCTCCTACCACATTTCAATGACAAAAGCCACTTGCCGAGACAGCACTGGCACGAGCTGTTCTCCTACCATGTTGACAGAAACCTCACTTGTCAGCATAGAGCAGCTACACAGGAGATGTTAAAGCATTACAACTGCACTGCTATACTGTTTGCACAGCAAACAGACCAAACTTATCTTTTGATGCTACTTCATTCACATTTCTAATCCTAAACTGCACTCTGGCATGGAATTATTTTGGAATGTAACTTGAAACCCAAAGAGTGATATACAACATACCTAATAGGGGCTGTCTCTACACTAGCCCCAAACGGCCATTTTGATGTTTACTAATGAAGTGCTGAAATGCATATTCAGTGCTTCATTAGCATGCAGGCAGCTGCAGCACTTCGAAATTGACGCACCTCATCCCTACAGGGCTCTTTTTCAAAAGGACCCCTGCCTACTTCGAAGTCTTATTCCCATCAGCTCATGGGAATAAGGCTACCTGGAAGTAGACGGGGTCCTTTAGAAAAGGAGCCCCGTCGGGCCGAGCCACGAGCTGCATTAATTTCAAAGTACCGCGGGTGCCTGCATGCTAATGAAGCACTGAATATGCATTTCAGCACTTCATTAGTAAACATCAAAATGGCCATTTGCGGGGCCATTTCAAAGTTTGGGGCTAGTGTAGACATAGCCATGCAGTTACTGCAAACTGGATTTAAGGAGAGTTTGGGTAGCCCTACCAGAAGGAAACTGAACCTAAACTAAAAATTCAGGTGTCCAGAAAGTTTCTTCTTGCCTGCACACTGAAGAGATAGCAAGGTAGAAGTCTTACATGCCTTCCTCAGAATGTTACAGTATAGGATGACAGTAGATGAGTGTGTGTGTAATTTCCATTAAGTCAGATTACTGCAGTGTAACTGATACTGGACATCCTACTATAGAAGGTGGCATGCCTTATGCTGCACGCTTTTTAAAGAAAATGTGATTTACAGTTTATTTAACATTGTGTTTCTAGCCCACCATCCACAGCTTTTTATAATATTTGCCAACATTTTTATTGACTTCAGTGATGACTTCCTGCATGCTACTACAGGGAAACAAAAAAGCTTTAACGCTATCCTCTTCAGATGGCAAGGTCAGCTGGACCAAGGGTCTTTCAGTTTTCCACCCACCGTTAAGCTTCCACAATTTCTGCAGAAAAGTTATCACACAAAATTAAATTCGAGAGGCACCCAGTCATTCACTACAAAAATCAAGCTGGATGTTTATTCAATTTTATCACTGTGCACCACATCTCTCCCTTCCGTATATAGGGGGTTGGGGTGAAAATGAATTACAACTATCCATGCTACCTGTACCCAGACATTCTTAAACAGTACTCACTTCCAAATAAGTACTAGCAAGTTATTTAAGCAAACCCCTAGCAATTTCAATACTGAGCTAGCAGAAAGCAAGGTGTATTGACAGGTACAGCACCATCCTTGATTTATATAAGGTCAAAGCCATTTTCTGTACTTCTAAACCAGTATATGCACAAGCAAGTATAGTTGCCATTCCCTTTTGCTACCAGAGCAAGAGTTGAACTCCTCTAGGCAACTTAAAAATTTGAAGGGGAGAACCCTGCCACCCCACATGGGTCCTCCCCTACACTACAATTTGTGATTAGAGTTGTAGTGCTATGGCAGAAGGTGCTAATAGGCATGGCTAATACTGGTGTGACAGTAAAGGAACACACTAGACTGTGACTCTGATCCTCTTCACATCCCCACTGTGCACCTGGTGGGTTGCAAGAGATGAAATGTTTCTTAATCAAGGTGGTAACCATACATTATAGGACATCATACAGTACACCAAAAGCTTTATATTGTCTCAATTACCAGACTGTTTTGTGACTTAGTGTAAGAGGACCTAGTAGGCAGGTGGCTGATGCTGCCTCTTCTTTACTTGAGGGTGTCCCTATGATGCAGCTCCCTGGCTGCCATTTCATAGTCAAGACTACTAGCTGCTTGAACTATGATAACTTCCTTCAGATGGCTATAAATTAGGGGACAGTCTCCTGCCATCAAGCAGCAGCACCCCCAGATTACTAGAAGGCAAAATTCCAGTTTGTCACATTTGCATCCCTATAACTGAATTTGTTTGCCTGATATAGCCAAGGATACAGTGCTTACCCCCCTCTCGCAATAGTCTTAGACATTTATGATAGGGTACTAAGTTTTGAAGCTCATGAACTGCAAAAACTAGGAAAAAGATTCATGGTACAGTATTTGCTTTTGCAAAAAAAAAAAAAAAAAACACAAAAAACCACCTTTAAATTTACATCATACCAAAATGACACACCAATAACTCTAGCTCATTTATTTAAACATGACAAGTTTTTGAATCCTCATAATTGTATTAGATGCAGTATTTTAGTCTTCTACATGGTCAAATTTATATAAAAGTTTAATGAGCAAAGCTTCTCATTAATGCTGGGTCAACCAGGAAGATCAGTCCATGATTTGTCTATTCAGCTAAACCAAGCTTCTTCTTTAGGGATTCTGGCATTTCAGGTGGAGGTGGACGAGGAAGTCTGAAATAAACCTTGACAGAATCGTAGATGAACCACTGTAGTGCAGTCAGCGTACCAATCATAATAATACGAGCAAACAGACCCTTCCATACCCCTGTAGGTTAAAGAAGAAGTGTTAGCAACTGGAAGTAGTTATTCTGAGACTCCCATCTATGTTGGTAGTTCTTACCTCTGAATCCAAGCCTCACTAAAACCTGTGAAGCAGAACTGCCCTTTTCCTTGTTTAGTACAGACACCACAGAGTCAGCAGGATGAGAAACAATGGCACAGAAGACACCAGCTGAAAGAAATTTATCCAAACATTTAGTGTTTACAAAGTACAAAGGGACTTCCATTAGTACACAACTGTTAAGAGTCAGCAGTGAAGAAGCAGAGACTTCTCTGCAATATAGTAGCTATGCTGCAAGGAAAAATATGACTGCTATAGTTCTTAAAGCCTCTGAATGCAAAACCTGCTTTTTCACCTCTTAGGAACACTGGACTGTAATCATATACAAACAGCACCTTGTGTGAAAACCTCTACCCCATATCAACAGGTCTCTACCCAGCTATTCTCCAAATGGAGCAGTCTTGTGCAGTCACTCTGCACTTGGAAAGCTTCTATGTTAGACAGATATGGAGTTTCATTCTAACAAATTTAGAAGGGGTTAATTATGTATCACTTTCCTGAAAGCCTTCCTTTCCCTGCTAAACTAGTGATTTTGCCAACACTTGCACCTCTTCCACCTAAGGAACTCCTAAATTGCTCTTAACATAAAGAGTAATGTTCAATTGCCCTTCGTAATTCAGTTAAGAGATTCAAACAAGGCATGCCATTTAACTGCTCGTCATAAATTTTTGAAAGTTCTTGGAATAGTTTACTGTCTAACCTCATTAAGAGGTATTTCCAGTTAGTTTCTGAAATTACTGTAGCAAAACCCATGACAATTCTGGAAGAATCTTATGTCCTAAAGCATGAGCAATGAGCATTCAAAGTTCTTTCTTACCAATGTAGCCTGCTATAAATGTGACAACCAGTTGTTCTGGCTTCGAACATTCACTCCGTGGCTTCGGAACCACATACTTGTAAAGAGCCTCAACAGTACGCTCAAAGCAGGCAAATTTCATCATTGTGTATGGAATCTGTCTCATCCATAAAGGAACAACACCTTTGTAGAACCTTCAAATTGGAAGAGTAAGAATTGTTGCACTCTTCAGAATACAACAACAAATGCTAGCTTACTTAAAAGAACAACACAGAAGCAGTTCCAATTTACTTTATCAGCAGCATTTACGCATTCCCTAATTTTACAACTAGGAAAACAATCTAGCTTCTAGGTCTGCACAGTAAGCTGTGTTGCTAGCTTGTGCCATCTATTAGACCAATTTAAGTAACTGTATAACTTCTCAAAACAGGAAAGTTAAGGGGATATCCTTTTGTAGTCACTTCCCTGTTGTAACACAAGTTAATGAAACTCATGTCCGCATACCAGCCAAGTCCTGATAGTAAGAAAATGACATGTAGAACTAGTCATTGATATCAGAACATAAAAGGCTAATGTGCAGGTATGTTACTCTCACATGCCAATGACTCAAGCATCTCTGATTGTACAACAAGAAGTTGCTGAATATCAGTTGACTGGAACTGCCAGAAACTAATGTCAACAAGCAGAACTCAGCACAAGAGATATCCACAAAGATGGATCTAAGGAGCATGTGGACTACCTTAGCAGCTTGTGTTATAGTAATGCAGTTAACATCTGGGGTTTATCTTAGATATACAGAATCTTCAGAGTAGTGAAGGGTACTTATGTACAACATGACCACATTGGAGAAGGGAAAGATTTTAGTCAATGCTATAGCCACTATTAAGGGTAAACAGAATAATTTTCCTTCACTAAAAAGGGGTCAGAACTTTCATGCAGAGAGAACATGGAACAGACTTACGCCCATACACCTTCTTCTGCAAACATTTTTGGAGCAGCTTGTCTCAAAGTGTTAGCATATCCAGGCTGAGTCTGAATGCGAACCTTAATAGCTTCCATTGGAGCTAGAGCAATATCAGCAAAAAACTCTGCGCTGGCAGAGGCAGCCAAGTATAGTGATGTACGCCACAAATATGCATTCTCCTGAAATGCAAATGGAACCAAAGATTTTACAACTTAAGCATCTTTTTTAAATTTAATATTTCCAATGTACAGTAAAATGAATTAGCTACACAAACATGCAATATACAAACTGCATTTAAAAAAATCCAGTAGGTAACTTGAAAACTTACCTCTCCTAGAAGGTTGCCATATAGGACTTTGAACACTTCATAGAAACCAAATTTGCAAAGCCCCTGCATAGAGTATCCAAAAAAGGTTGGAGCCCATCCCTTAGCCAGACCACGAAAGCCATCTTCTTTAACTGTAACTGAGAATCCATTGAAGATGCTTTTGTATTTTTGTGGGTCCACCTAAACAAATTGGAAAATTAGCTTTACATGATTTAGCTGGTAGCTTCCCCTCACACACCTCCATCAGGACAGTTTTCTACCTCTTCTGTTATGGAGCTATAGGATTTTTTCCACTGAATTATTTTTACTCAACTTGTCTCAATTACTAGGCAAGTTGTCAGCTGTCTTAGGTCAATATCTGAAGTTTTTTTTGTTTTTTTTTTTTTTACTGGTCATTCCCCATTTAACAAATATAATCTCAAGAGGCGGCCCTTGGAAGTGAGGTCAAAGTGTAGACACATTTATCCTAGCATAACTGTGCCACTCTAGTTCCCCAAACTAGAATAAGCAGCTACATCAGTGTAACTGTCTATACTTAAGGTTTTGCCACAATAATAGTGTAATTCTGGATGTGCTTTTATTGGATATGGCTATGCCGGTAAACGGTAACTAAACTGGGCTCTGAAGCTCAGTAATCATATGGTATTTTCCATTTTATGTTTCTGAACGTATTATACAAATCTTAGTTTCAGCTCAAGATTTAAAAACCTGCAGTGTTGGCCATCTACAGACTTAAGGGTCTCAACTTCCCTCTGTCTGATTTCGTGTTCTTACTTCTGTATTCCAAGAATAGCAATAAGCCTTTCAGCAAAAACAAGGAGTCCTAAGGCACCTTGAAGACTAAAATTTGAGCTTAAGCTTTCAGGGGCTGGAACACACTTTTGTCAGATGCAACTGATGCCCGTTCAGCAGAGGCTGCTTCAGAAGTGCTCAGTAACCTGTACACTTTAGAAGTTAATATTCCTCTAATTAGAGAGCAATTGACTTAAGTCTTAATAAAAACCATATTTTTAAAACATGAATTAAAACAGTCCGGTAGCACTTTAAAGACTAACAAAATAATTGTTAATTTTGTCAGTCTTTAAAGTGCTACTGGACTGCTTTTTTGTTTTGACAATATCTAGACTAGCACAGCTATCTGTTACTATAAAACATGAATATTTACCTGGCTCCAGTGGTTTCAGCTAAACTATGTACAAGGGCTTACAATGTCTTCACCTGAAGCATAAGGCATTTGACTAAATGCTAGTTATATTCACTATCTTTCATTAGGGATCACACCTTCCAGCCTTAAAGGAGGATTAGAGATTTCTGAATGACATGCAATGCTAAGTGAAATAATATCAAGGCTGTTTCTTTAAGTAAGAAAGAAAGGTTGAATTGGCACAAAGTTCACTTCCATCACTCCCAGTCTCTGAACTTTTACCACCACAGATGTCTGTCAACTCTAGAAATACTACTGCCAGTGCAACATGAAAGCCAGTGAACTGCTAGCAGTTTAGAGCTGTGCTTTTACCTCCTCACTCTTGAAGCATGAGCTTTTGACCATACAGCTGCTTAGTTGAGCTATTTGTTATATTTCTGTGGCAATAATGTACAGATTCAAATGAAATGGGCACTCAGTCTCTTCAAGCCTGATTAAGGCTATTTTCTAATTTGACTGCTAGCCTGTTAACACTTTCCTGTAGTCATTGATAGGTAATCATGCAATACTGATTTAATCTGGCAAATCAAATAAAGTTATACTAAAATTTAGAATTAAACACAAGCATTAGAAAATGCATAAGTGTTGAAAGCCATTTGTTCATAAAAATGCTCAAGTTAAAAACAATCCAAAATCCATGCACGGAAATCTATTAGTTTTTATTTAACTCAGATATGCACATCAAATGTATTCAGATAAGTTACCTTCAGTGTATATCCACCCTACCTCCAGAATGCCAACAAACAGGTATATTATTACGTGTCACACACAAGTGTTTCCCTTTTTCTTAAGTCACAAATACTTAAGGCAACTGGTGGCAAACTTATGAATTTTGCTTTTGAATAGCTCGTAGCAAAAGCTGTTATTCATCTGCATCACATGAATGACAAATTCTGTTCATTATCCATCGGTTATATGCTTTATCCAACAAGAGCATTTCTTATTTCTGCTTTCTAGTCAGCAGTAGTGATAAGATATTCACCATACCCATTGCAAAACTTGTGATATACAGCCTCTGGACTTATTATGAAAAAAGATTACAAATCAAAGAAGTTTTGGAGTTTCATTCAGATACAAACCTGGATACGACATTTCACTAAATCCAGAGGTACGACTGCAGTGTGTGTCAGACCACAACTTAGGACCCCACCAAAGCCACAGAGAGCATAAAACTTGAGCGAGCCATATTCACAACTGTATTCTTCTGCAGCAAAAACAAAGACACCATGCTTTTACTTCAACTCCATGCACTACTGGAGAACATCTTGCTTGATGAATAACTTATTTCTCCAGCTTCTGTTAGACATTTATCACACTTCATAGCCATGCTTTAAGTTTTACCATATGCCGCATGCAAAACAAACCTGTATTCTGCATTTAACAAGGTCTAAGGGAACCAACGCTGTATGTGTTGTGCCACAGCTAATAATCCCACCAAAGCCACAAAGGAGAAAGAATCTGCCTGAACCATACGCACAGCTATATTCCTCTGTTTAATCAGAAAGAAGAAAATAAGTTTGTACACTTAACTGTGTAAGCCTATGAATAAGACAATTCATGTTTAAAATCTATTTCTAATAAACCTCAAACATATTAGATTGGAAATGACTGCCTTAATGATTCAAATCTCCCTGTGATATATTAGTTGGCTAAGAGGTTGCTCAAATGCTATGCCACTGGTTCATTCCTTCACCCCCATATTTTCAAACCAAGGGCAGCTGCCAACTTGAAAATGAGAATGTAAAATGGACAAATAAAGTTAAGGGAGCTTGCCCTTTTAATGAACTATTGAACTAACTATTTAAATTTGTGATTTAGTAGAGCACTTCAGTCTTTAGTCAGTTTTATTTAGGTTCCGGTATAAACGTAAAAAATAGAAGAAAGGCATTTGAAGTACAGAGAGTTAGGGCTCTGGCCTGGTCCAGGTTGTTGGACCAGTTAATTCAATCAGTGTAGCTCTGGAAAGGATGCTTTCATAAGCATGATTTAGAAACAAATGTAAAGAGAACCCATACAGGAGATTGCACTGGTTTAACACCATAGCCCTAGTTAAACCAGTAGAAGTTCTATGTGTAGACAAATCCTTAGTTTCATTAACTGTGCCTGTCCCTGATATTTTCTTCAAGCTGATTGTCTAGCCTGTTGGACTTTGGACATGACAGCACCAATTCATACAACAGGTAGACTTCATGAACAAGTATACCTACAGTTTTTTAGGCTTCAAATGGTACAATAAAATTGCAGGGCTTAAGATGCCAATGCCAGTGGAATTTGTTAGCACAGAATTTAAACTCTCATCGTCAAGGCTAGACACCTGCTTTTCAAGGAACTTTAGATGAGGAGTTTGCAAAATGTGAACTATCATGCCATCCTCAATCTGCAAGCTGTTCAATGATCCTTTTTAAAGATTCCATCAGTTTAAACCCCAGTCTGGACACTCAAGCTTAAACTGACCAAGGTTACAATGATTTAAGTTTGCAAAATAATCAAGCTAAACTGATTTAGGAATATTTACACACTGTTTTTACCAGTTTAAACTGATGTAATAATTTACCAAACGTGTTAAAAGTTGTGTTTTAACTGGCCTCAATACAGTCACATTCTTCTTCCAGTTTCTCAGCTGCAATTAAGAATCCAGAAAGTAGCAGTGAAAGAAACCTTCTACTCTGCTGCTTCGGACTATAAACAAAAGCAAGGTCTCACTGGAAGTCTTAATAAAGCAAAGTAGCTCCTTGCAATAACAGCCGTTTTTCCAATGTGTGTACATTAACCCAGTTTCCATCCAAATGCAGATTAGGACAAATAAGAAATCTAGTAAAGAAATGCATCACTTACCATTTTCAAATATAATAAAGATCTCATGTAGTTTGTAACCAGCATTTGCTTCTAGCTATCAAGTTTAATATAAAGGTTTCATTTAAAAAATGTGTTTTAATACTTCAACCAACCAATAAAAGTTAACCTCAGGAAAAAAAAACTGTCGAATTCAAAAACCAAGATATTTAATTCCGTATTGCCTGTCTTGCTAAATTATTAAAACTGGCAATTTAAATCTCAGTTTATTTCTCAAGCGTGCTAATTTGTAACATGTAACTACATTTAAAAAAAAAAATCAAACTATTTCAAAGTTAGTTTTGTTCTCCTTTTTAAAAAGAAACCTCATTTTATCTAATGTTCTTCCCTTTTCAAATCAGAAAGGGGAAAGGATGATGTCCAGATTTATCATTGGAGGATTCCCATTACTCCAAAGAAATATTCAAAGTAGCCTTACATTCAAAGTTACACTTTCAGAACCTTACTTAGGATATTTCCTTCATATGAAGCCGAATTAGTTCAACTCCATTGTGTACATTTGACTTTGTTAATCAGCACAGACAGGAAGAGTGGGATATTTCTTCATTTTAATCTAAAGTCAAGACACATGAACAACAAAGTGGCTTCCAGACACAAGGATGATTTCTGTTTAAAGTTATTTGCTTTATTCTGCTTCGGTTGAGTAAGGGACAACTTTCCAGAAAGAATGCACTGTGGCCAGTATCACCTCTGCAAGAACAGGTACATACAGGTTGAACTACTCTAGTCCTGCACCCTCAGGACCTGACAAGCGCAAAATGAGAGATCTGCTGGATCTCAGGAAGTCATTATTGTCTAGCAGCATTACCCACACTTACAATGCTTACTAGGTTCTTAGAAAACATTTGTATGTAAATTACAGCTAAATAAATAGCAAAGAACACACAGAGCTAAGACTGGTGGTTGAGAAGAAACTTTAGCACAGGAAACTTGGCCACACCCAGCTAACTAAAATCACGCTGTACCACATACGTCAGCAGACAAGAGCATGTGCCAGATTAGAGAGGTTCAACCTGTGCAATATTTAAGACCCAGAGTCATGGTAAGAATAAAGTCAAAACTACAATAGTTCTCAGGAATCAAACAAAACTTCTGCATTCAGAACAGAACTGATAAGCCAACAAACAGGTTTACTAATATACAGCATATTCTACAAAAGTTATGTAACTCACCCTTAATAGTCTTGACATAAAGGATGGTCTTATTGTAGGTGCCCTTTGCTAGCCTCAAGAGTAATATAGTCTGTTCCCAATGTCTCACTGCATGCAACCTTGGGAAAGCCACTGTTATTTGAACAGCTCAATCACATTTCTATTAGATATTTTAAACCTTCTGGAAAAGTATGTTAAGTGCTCAATTCTTCATCATTAAAAGGAAAAAATCCCAATATGGCATCCTTATTCTTTTTGCACACCGTTTATATCTGTGCAACCTAGAAAGGAGTAAAAGTTAGTTAGGAAGGGGCTCTCAACTAGAGGTCCAGGGACCCCTGCAGGGCCACAAGCAGGTTTTAAGGGGGCTGCCAAGTAGAACCAGTATTAGACTCACTGAGATCCGGTGCAAAAAGCATGCACCTGAAGCAAAGCCTGAGAATCATAGCTTTAGTGACCCCGGCAGTTTGACACACTGGGCCTCTGCCCTGCTTGCTGCGAAACTGTGACCCTGGCTTTTATAGGGACAAAAAATCCTCCGGAGACAGGTGGGCTGTGGAATGTTCACAGCACATCAAGGAAGCCTCAGAGAAAAAGGTTGAGAACCCTGAAGTACAAGTAGTACATGTCTTAGCTGCATGTTTATTATATACAGTAAACTCTTTCATATCCCACTTTATTATCCAGAACTCTCCAATAACTGCCATTTTAACCATACGTAAATTTTAGTTATGTTTTCCCTAAGTACACTATAGGGAAAGTAAATACAAACACACACAGTAAATACAGTATGTTTACAGTGTAAAATACTAGAGTTGGTAAATAAATATTCTACATACATTTTGTTTCTTAGTATCCAGTCTTGTTTTTCTTTAGTGTTATTCAAATATTCTGGATAAGAGAGGTATACTTAGCAATGCATATCTGGCAACCTCCAGGTCCTGGCGAATATGAAAGAGTTTACTGGAAGCCCAGAGTTGGGACAATGTGACCAAGAGGCTAGAGCAGCTGACCAGGTATCAGGAGACCTCAGTGCAATTTCCAGCTCAGCTACTGGGTTGCTGGGTGTTCTTGAGCATATCACCTCACCTTTCTGACTGTTTCCTTATCTGTAAAATGGAGATGTGATAAAACTTCCTCCATCCTCTTTACAAATGTCTACTTAAGAAAAAGTGCTCGTATTATTAACCAGAAAGTTTCCTTGACGTAAGCACCGTTGATATTTTTAATTACTATGGTTATACACAAAAGACCTGTCGTGACAAGAGAAAAATATTCTTCATTTGCCAAACTGCTGAGTTTGACTGCACTTTATGTACAGAAAGATGCCTTTACATGGATTTCTTAGGTGAAAAAGTCATTTTACCAAAGCACAACTAAGAGTCTGAATATCTGGCTAAGATATTCAGAAAGATGGCAGATACTTTGATTAATATGTCTAGATTTCCAGTTTGCAGTCCATTAATTTTAAGAACAGAAGCTGTAAGTCCTTCAGTAAAAACTTGAAGTCATTTAGGATTTTCCCTACATGCCCGCTTTATTTCTTCTATTGGTTCCGACAGCAAGTTGTTCCTCTGCCCTTTAAAAGTCCTGGTGCGGGCCATGCGGGATTTGCTCTCTAGCGATAAGGTAACCTTGCTTTCATTTAACATGCCCTTGCTGGGAGAATGAGCGAGAGGCAGTTTTGTGGCGGCTGCCAGCACCGCCGTGGGAGGCTACGAACCAGCCTGAGGCCTGGCCACATCAAGGTTACCGTGGCAGAGCAGGGCCCAGAGACGCAGACGAGCACCTCTTCTCAAGGTTTAAGGGAGAACATCAGCAGAGCAGGGCGATCGGGCTCTGGTGGCGCCAAGGACCCGACGCAAACCGGGAAGGAACCGGCTAAGACGACACGTGTCTACCCCACCCCGTACCCTTCCTTGCCCTCTAAACAGCACCAGAGAAGCGCGCTCAAGGCGGCTCCTCCCCAGCAGAGCCACTAGGCGAGGCCGGGCCGGGCCAAGCCCCTTCACCAAACGCCGGCGGCCAGAATCCGTCCTACCCCCAGCAGTGAGGGAGGCGGAGCGGCCTCCCCGCCAGGCCCAGCGGCGCCATTTACCTTCAGTGACAGCAGCAGCCGCCAGACTCCTCTTGGTGCTGGGCGGCTCAGCGGCGTCCGGGCGCTTCCTCACGCCGTCCTGGAGCAGCTGCAGATGGGGCGCGTGGAAGGGATTGAGGCGGGCGAGCGGCGCGACGGAGGAGAACATGGCGGCCTAGGGAGAGAGGGGGAGACGAGCGGGGGTTGCCAGAGGCTGCGCGCTCCCCCTCACAGGCTGCGGCCCCGCCGCCAACAGGACCCGACGGCTCAGGACAGCGCGCACCGCCCGCCCCACTGACACTCACCCTCTAAAATGGCGGCGGCGGCAGCGCCCGTTCCGCTACTTTCCTGACAGCTCCGCTCGGAGAGGCCGACTAGCGACCCCGCTCAATGACTTTGTCCTTCTCCCGCGGAGAGGGCGGGGCAACCGGCCTACGAGCTGAGGCGTGATTGGCGGAGAGCTCCGCGGAAAGGCGTCAGCGCGCTGACGTTCCGGAAAAGCCACCCCGGGGCTTCTCTCACGCATGCGCATTCCCTTATCCTTTCTCTCCCTCGCGGAAGCGCCCGAAGTAGGGTGTGTCACCGGTTTTCCCTTGGCCCAGTGCCGAGGACTGGCCCGAGCAGCCTGGCCGGGCGAGCGGAGTGGGCCGGCTCCGGGGGGCTGCTGGCCTCAGTGGCAGCGGAAGGTGGAGGCACAGAGCGGCAGCCGGCTTAGTCTGTAGCATCACAAATAACAAGCCGCTCTGAGGGGCTCAGCCAGTGAATCTGTTAGTCTGTAAGGTGCTGCAGGAGGACTTGTGATGGCCCGTGTCCTATGCCGTCCGGGCAGCGTTACATCCTTCCCGCTAGCCCGGCCTGCAGCGAGCACTCACGGCCCGCAAACGGTGACAGTGGCGTCCGTGTGCTCGGGCCAGATTTAAACCTTGGCAGAAAATGCCCATTCAGGTCCAACCGTCCCACTCCGCCTTTCCCCGCATCTTTCTTAGGTGGATGGGAAACGCTGGTGCCAAGTAGGGTCAGTAAAGTCAACTCCTGTGTCTGCTGCAAATGCCCCTGCCTGGGCATCCCAGTTCGTCACCTCTTCGCAGTGTCTCTTCCTCGCAAGCATGAAGCATGGTAGGTATCCCAAAGCCCGGCCCTATCCTGGCTCGTGGCACCCGAGTCCTTCAGGATCTGAAAAATTACAATTTCCCTCACTCGCTTACGTGTTGGAAACTATACTGAGGAGGGAAGTTCTCTTAGGGAGTGAGAAGTCACCAAACAAAATAACGGGAACAAGTTGCTTTAAGCACATATGTATACTCACTTTGCTCTAGGGTACAGATACTGACCTCTGTTAATTGCATTCAGAGGTGAAAGTGAGTGGATGTGCCCTAGTGTGCACCTCCAGCAAGAGCTGGCTGAATTGTGGCAAAATCCAGAAGGTTGCTATTTAAAGAGCTGGCTGGGATCCAGATTGCAGTAAGATAGTCAGTACCTGTAAGAAATTTTAAATTACTTTCACCCCTTATTGCTTTCCTGTCCTGTAACCGACTCCAGGGGAAATAGCACCTTTGTATATGAAAGCAGATTTTCTTTTTATATTGGTTAAGTTAAATTTCACTGCAAAATTTTTCCAAAGGATATAGCTGAGTTGCTACATTTTACATCAGTGTACGGGGTGGCACTTAAAAAAGCAGATTTTTAATCTAAATGGACTAGAACGTCTGCACCTTTTCATAAATATGATCCTGTGTAAATAAGTTTATTACCATAACATTCCTTTGTTCCACCAGGTCAGTGCACATTTTTTCAAAGATATTTCTAAGTGTTATCTAGGCAATTAACATTATGTAAAAAGCATAAATACCAAAAGGCGTACTTTCTATCACCTCATTGTTCCAGGGAATTTGTAACATGAGAATGGCCATACTGTGTCAGATGGGTGATCTGTCTAGCCCAGAAGCCTCTCTCTCAAAAAAAGTAAGAATCATATTTTTAGAGGGAAGTTCAAGAAACTTTGAGGTAAGTATTATGGAATAAGATGCCCATAAGGATTTTTTTTTCCAAACCTCCCATCAGCCAGAGATTGACTTATGCCCTGATGCAAGATTTTATCCCTTCCAAACTCTCCTCCTGCCAACTGTATTTTCTCATTATCCACATGCATTTCTTCTCCAGAGCTAGGAGAGTCAGTCATTGTTCACCATTTGGCTTATTCCTGTGCAGCCATGAAGGCTTGATGGCCTGAAAGTCCAACATCAGAACGGATGTTATGAACCCATGTAATAGTGGATCTGTCTCTTGACCACCTCCAACCTTTGGTTAATTAAAATTTATCCTGGATGTTACAAGCCACCTGAGAAACAGCATTCACTGGAACATACTGTCATCCTTGCAACATGTCTGAAAACTAAGATGCCACCTGCAGACAATTTCTCTTGTAATCTATAACCCAAACATTCATAAAGATCTGCACTGTAAACAGGAAACTGTAAGCATTGTAGGTGTACAATGTCAGATTGTCCTCCTGATCTTCCCGCACCATTTAATCTCTATCTAGTAAGCCACACTTACGTTGGAATAAGAGTGTTCACATGAGAAGTTATACCAGTATAACTATCTCTCTTTTAACAAGTAACATTTCCCCATGCATATATGGCCTTATGCCAATGTCCAGAACATATCCCAAGGAAAAGAAAGAATTGTTAAATATTAGAGGCCAACTGAGGCTATTAAGAAAAGGTCACACAAAAATGGTTTTGTATCACAAGGAGGCACTTGAGCTAACATTCCAGATTGCCTCTGGAACAGCTCGTGGGCTTTAAATGAGCTTTAAATCTATTTCCAGACTTGTATAGGCCAAATATATATAACCTGAAACCTGTAATAAAAGATATGAAAGCATAAGGAAAAATGGATGGGAGAGAGCTGGAAATATTGACAAGTAAAAACTGGAAAAAAAAATCATAGTTAAAGCTATCATAGAACACCAGCCTTGCAACAAAATGTTCTATTAACAGAAGGTCCTTCGGAGGCTGTTACATAAACTAGGGAAAATATTCAACTGCTATGGACTAAGTATACTGCATGTTACTCAATGAGAATTTTCTCCCATGTTTATTGATTTTTGCCTTTGCTGATAAATCTGTTTGAGGTTTATATTCTGTATGAGTAGCATCTAGCCAAGTTGCAGACTTCCTCATGTTAAATATATATTACAAACAAAAAGGAAATACTATACTTTAATTGATATAGGTATTGTCCTATTCAGCCTCAGCTAACCCTCAATTTTAAATGGGTGCACAATAGCAAATACTGTAAGTACAGAGCAGGAGTTCAAGTACAGTTATGTTTATTGTTGCTTATTTTGCTAGGGGAATGCTCCAGGTAGAGCAGAAGTAACAGGAAAGGAAAAAAGGTTACCAAATAAAAAATGTTTGACACTGATTTTCTGATCCTGCCCCACTGAAATCAAGAGGAGATATAAGCAGTGATTTCCATGCTTGCCAAATAAAGCCCTAAGAGGGAGTGAAAAGTAACAGGTGGAGAAATGCATAAGAAAAAATGGGCAGAACAGTGTGAAACAAAAATAAGTGGAAACAGATGAGAGACTGTGAAGAGAGACCGACAAAGAGCAACTGATAATAGTAACTACTTATATTGATTTACTTTAACACGCTCACAATTTGTGCTATTCACAAAACAGCAGGCCTTTTGCGATCCGAGTATATCAGCCTGACATCAATGTGTGGTGACACCCCGCTTGCTGTCTGTCAGATACAAAGCTATGCACGTAGTCAGGTAAATCAATTTTAAGCCCTTTTTCTGCATTACAGAGTTTGTTGTTTGGTGAGCACATTATGACAATTTAGTTTTGCCTATACAAGACCAAACATTTTGTAATCTATGAAACTGTGTAACAACCCTGTAAAGATGTGGGAAATATCGTGGATCTGCTACATCATTTTAACAGTCCTTCCTAACAGGTCTGTTGAACTCAACCCACCCCTAGTACAAGCTCTATGATAAACACAGTGGCCAGAAATAACAACATACAGATAGTTCCCGACTTATGAACGGGTTACGTTCCAAACAGCTGGTCATACCTCGATTACAAAATTGGTCATAAGTCAGAAACACCTTTATGCTGTAATCCCTCGAGGTATGCGAGGGCTACATTCCATGCAACCATTGCGTATCTTGGATTTTATGTAAGTTGGGGAGGGCTTGAGTTGGGGCTCTGACAGCAGATGTGGGGGTTAAGCCTGGGGTAGGTTAGGGCAGTGGGGGTGCTGGGAGAATGAAGTTGAGCTGGGGCTTGCATGGGATTGGACCTGGGCAGCAGGGGATTGTGGTGCGGGTTGAGCCTGGCCAGGGGTTGGAGCCAGGGCTGCGGGGGTGGTAGGTAGGGGAGCTGGAGTCCTGTGCACCAGGAGTTGGGAGCTCCGGGTGCAGGTTGAAGCCAGAGCCCTGTGTGCTGGGAGTGTGAGCTAGGGCTGTGGGGATTGGGGAGAGTTGAACAGGGTGAAGTGGGGTGGCAGGGATTAGCTGGGGGGGGTAAAGCCTCATGTGCCTGCAGTGGCTGACAGCTGGAGCCCCACCGCATGCTGGGGGGATAAACTGGGGACAGTAGGGGTTGAGCCAGGCACAGCGGGGATTGAATAAGGGTGAATTGGGGCAGGTGTGGGTTGAGCAGGAAGGGGCAATAAAGCCCTGTGCACAGTGGCAGCAGCTGACAGGGCATAAACTGGGGCCACAGGAGGGAGGGATTGAGCCGGGTGAGGGGTTGAATGATGACTGCACTTGGGCAGGGTGGTTGAGTGGAGGGGGGCTGGAGCCTTGCTGGGAGCTGGAGTCCCGGGCACGGGTTGATGTTGTAGCCCCACAAGCAGCCTACCAATCAAAGCATCTCCTCTGCTGAGTGCTATTGTGACCTCTGGCCACAAAAAAGGGACTTTTATGTGGGGATGAGAGACTGCATTTTCCAATGGGATAAAAACAAAGGATTGAAAACAAGGAACTGTTCTCAATTCTAACATGAATCCCCACTCTAGCCTCACATAGGTCTAACTTCTCAAGTAAGGAGGCCTGAAGTTAGGAACCTGAATTCAGAAGTGCTGAGTACCAACTTTTCTTATAAGTAGGTGTGATCAACAATGCTCTAATTTTTTTATCCATGTGCAGCATAAATTTTGTGTGTACACCAAGGCATGTGTGGCTATGCACCACTCGCAGAAAAAAATGCTACCAGCTACGTGTCCTCTGTTAATCAGCTGGCAGCATTTGAATCTCTCCTGGGTGTCCACCAACATGCATAACTTACAGAGAACACTGGTGATCAGGCTGGTCAAAGTTCTTCTACAATTAGGGAAAGGTGACAAATTTGCTAAATCCATACCCCTGCCCAGGGCTTAGTTATGATGCTAAGAAGCTGTTATCAGCTTCACACTTGTACATCTCAGAGGCTGTCTTGACCCATAGCATTCAGAGGGATGGGTGGGATATGGTTGGTGGAAAGTCTAGCCCTTCCTTGGCATGGAGGGGCTCACAAATCAGCCTTGCAAGATGCTGTCTATCTGCAGCAAGATTCCCTTTCAAGTCACTGGCTCTCCTGGAACTTCCCAGTGTGTGGCCTCTTTACTTAAGAAGTGCCTCTG
This sequence comes from Carettochelys insculpta, assembly GCF_033958435.1. NCBI lineage: Eukaryota > Metazoa > Chordata > Testudines > Carettochelyidae > Carettochelys > Carettochelys insculpta. The sequence goes on from NC_134137.1 coordinate 289,980,388, forward strand.
GACTTGGCATGTAGCAATTTAATGCACACATTTTACTTGGGCAAATTCAGACTGCATTGCTTGAGCAAGATGACATGTAGTTGAACAGACAGAAAACATAGCAATGTCAAGCCTATCTTGTGTGAACCACATTGGGCAGGCCCTACAGTGTGTTCCAAGTAAGGCAAGGTCAGCTGCAATACAGCTGCATTCTGGGCATAGGTCAATTTGGGGTAAGGGAAGAGTGTGACCTACAATTCAGATTGGGAGGTTTGAAGTACAGCAGGTTGATTTGTTTCTTAGGATGTAGGGTGTGTGGGGGGGAGACAACTTTGAAATGAACTCTTCTGGTCTGTAATGAATTTTTGTATTCACCTGTATGCAAAGAACACTAGGAACCTATTTTAATCCAACAGCAAAATGCTGATGTGCTTATAAGACATTGGAATGGTTTAGTAACTGTTAAGTGTTAATCAGTATTAGGGCTGTGGAATGGAACTCCTGCAAGGACCATCCTGGGAGAGGCAAATATCAAGTGGGATAACAGCAACCTTTTCTACGTCATCTCTGGGACTAAGATAGACAATTGCTAGCCGCTGTTATGAGGGCCCCATTCAGAGCCTGGCACAGCAGACAACACACATACATGCAGTCACATGGTCCTGCAGACACAGACACACACTGGCCTAAGTTATGGGAAATGCAGTGAGGCCTGTGATGGTCTACAAGGGGTTGGAATCTCTCATCAGGCAGAAGCATGATCACTGATATACCCGTGGTAGACAATTTGGTTGCTTTTGCAAGGCCGCATGGGAGGAGCTAAGGGATAATTTAGAGCAGAGGTAGAAGACGCACCTTCTAGCCATCATGCTAAACCTGGCTGTAAGTTTAAGGTGGCACCACTCTCAGTTCTGCTGGTTTCCCGTTAATAAAAATAATGTTGGTTTACCTTATAAATACTGGGTGGTAGTGGTGGCCTATAATGTACAGGCCAGATCTGATGCCTTCGGGTCCCTGCTGGCCTTAACCATATGCCTAAGGCATTCCAAAATGCAGTTAAGTGCCTATCTTACTCAATGATGGGGTCCAAGCCAGTTCCTGCTGGCTACATTAGGTAATTTTTTAGCTTTTGTGAATCACCTTCATAGGTGTGTCTCTCTCTCTCCCTGCACTGGTGGAGGAATCTAGGCACCCCATTCAGATTTGTGCATTGCACAGGGCCTCAAAGCTCCTGCAACTCTCAACACTGCAGTACTTTAGTCCCCTCACGGGTCTAGGCCTTAGTATGTTACCAAATGCTGGAGAGATGAGATGCAGTTGATCAGTAGAGGTATTAGGTCTTTGACAGATGACCTTTACTGGGCTTATGGCATTTGGCAAAAATGGATTCCAAGCTCAGAGAAGACTATTCCCAAATAAATTTGTTAGTCTTTAGAAGTGCCACAGGTCTCCCTCTTTTTATTGGCACATTTTTCAATAAAAGTATTGAGTAATTTCCACTGCAATCATTTGAAAGTGCATATGTTCAGCACCTTTAGAAAAGTTGCTAGTATAACTGAATTTTAACAAGTTAGTTTAGAGACCAGTCAATTCACAGGATAGTTTAATACATCTATACCAATCCATAGTTGGTTTTCTATGTCACAGCAAGAAGTGGAACAAAAGGTTTAAGTAAAAACAAAAATAGAGCAAAGCCCATCTTGGTAAAGTAGAGAAAAGATAGGCTCAGTTAACAACTTCTGTAAACAAGACATTTCCCTCCCCCCCGGCCCCCAACATAAAAAGGCAACTGGGCTCTGCTATTGGATTACACAAATTTTATTTTGGGAATATTTGTTTTACTTCAGTTTCAGAGGGCTTTCAAATTTGTTATATACTTCTACATGTTTAGATTATCTGAAGGGCTTTGCTTTTGCTTCTAGAATATGTTCCATCAATGACAAGACAGCATATTAAAAGTAACATTTGTTCAGTTCTCATGAAAATAAGCACTAACGTACACATTACATGATCTTTATTTTTCTACAATTTGACTCCAAACACTCATGTTTTCCATTAGTCTTCTAGGAGGATGAACACAAGTTTACTATTTGGATGATTAAGAACAGATTAAAAAGGATTAAATCAACTACTATAGACAAACTGTTTGCTGGCAAAGTAATAAGCTGCCTCTAATACATAAAGTTTCCGTAATAGCAACTATGAACTAAATATTGCATCATATCTAATTACAGTAAAAAAAAGGTACTCTAAGTTAATTTATATCCTAAGCTTTTTAAAAGAGAAAAGTACCACTTTTATAAAGATTACAATTGTAATTTTGTATAGATATGCAGTATGAGACAAACTTAAGTGCACCAATTTTATACATTCACTTTACAGTCCATTTGTATTTCAGACTTCACTGGTTGTGGAAAAAAATAAATTGCCTATAACTACGTTATGGAGTTTAGAATGTTTAGACATATTTCCACTGATAAAATACTCAACTGCATCCACAAGGAGTAATTTGAACCTAAATTAAAAAGTCAAACCATAATAATGCCCTCTTCACATCATAAGCATGACACTTCACGATATAGGGAGCATCCAAGATGAACTGAGAAATAATGCATTTTTACATGAATACCTGCAGGGAGTATTACCCTAAGTTGCACGGAAAAGACTTTCTACAAAATTATATTTGAACATAGCTCTGCAGTGATTTTATCTGCAGTCTGAATCATGCTGGTGAAAAGATTTAAGATGTAGCATAATGCTTTAGAATTTGAGTGCGTCAAAAAAAAAAAAAAAAAACAAAAAAAAAAACCCTGAATCACAGTATTTTGGTAGCAAATTGTATTGGATGCAAATTTTATTTCCACACATTTTACTAATAAATAAGTTCCTCTATAAAGACAGATCTGTTGCCAGTTAGATCTGTTACATCCCTACAAAACACTATTAAACACTAAAATAAAGGGCTACGATTAAAAAAAAAAAGTTATGCTTAAATGGAATTGCTAATGTTGCTAACATCTTACAGAAATGTATACAACAGGTTTACAGTTACATTTACTAAAAAGTTACAGTATTACAGAAGAGATTATTGCCATACTTTCCCTACAAACTACAATATCAAATTGAACTGAACAGTTACAGTAAAATGCATCCCAAAATGCACTTCCCTTTGTCACTGCAATATTATCTCCTGCCCACCTCACGCCCCTTGTGTAGTAGAGGAAAAAAGTACAACCTCTTTTCTGTACATAGTCAATGCATTTAAACAGTTTCACATTTTACTACATTTTTGCCTTTTCATCCTCCAAGTTTGCAAAAACAAATATACAATTTCTCAAAAATGAATTTAAAGATGTCCACATTAAAAAAATAACTACAAAAAGTCCCAGAGATCTAAAAAATGTTACTTGTATGGCACAAAGTGATCTCCTACAGTCCAGAAAAAGTTACTGAAGTCCATAAACTGTCTTTATTTTTGCTTCATTATTCAATTTGTCAAGTTGCACACATTTGTAAGCAGTCCTTGCGATGACAGTAGGGCAGAAGAGTTTTTTTTTTTTTTTTTCTTACAATTAAAAAAAAGGGAGACCAAGTTGGGTGTGCCATACAGACAATTATCAACCGGGGTACATACCTCATTTTAGATATTCAGAGAATGGATTTCCTTGGTTGGTTTCCATAGATTGATAAACCACAAACAAGAAGACTGACACAACAACAAATAGCAGAATCTTTATCCACATGGGAATGGAGCGTTTTTTTGTTGTTGGTTTCTCTGGCTTGACATTTGCTGGCGGAACATATTTTGGAACATACTTTGATGAGAAGCTTTCCTCCATTCTGAAATCACTGAGCTCTACAGGTCGGCCAGCTGCGCCTTTAATTGGTCTGCGGCAGCTAGCACTGTTAATTAGAAAAAAAAATTAGTCATCTGTTTAAGTGAGCAAGCTAAAGTATACAAAAGTTTTAGTTTAAACAGATGAAGGCCCTACTAAGGATCAGAATGCACATCAGATAATGTTGAAACCAATATGGATAAGTATTCAGAAACAGTTCTTATTTTAAATACCTCCCCCTCCTTATCACTGGTCTTTCAACTCTATATGAAGAAAGTCAGATTTATGTATCCTGTCTATCTGTATCAAGTAGAGCTGTCAAACTATTAAAATTGTGAATAACTGCAGTTTTAGTTATGGAGGTTAAAACCCCGAAGTCAAGCACTCCCTCATCCAGCATCATTGGACCACAAATCTTCCAGGACCAGAGAGAGTCCCAGGGCTAGGAGGAGGAGGAGGGGCCCACAGCAGGAGCCCAGGGCCAGGCAACCACTGCTGGTCTGACAGCAAGTTGGGGGTCCACTAGCATCCTGGGAGTAGTAGGGAGCTGTGGCTGGGGCTGCCTGGTTCATTGAAGCCATAGCTAGGGCTGGGTAGAAAGCTGCAGCTGGGGAGGGGTGATTAGGGCCAGGAACCAGCAGCTGGGCAAGGCAGAAATCTGCAGGAGACAGTGGGGAGGGGAGCCCAAGAGCAGGGCCGGAGGCCAGTAGTGGGGGCAGAACTGGCCTCCCTGGTCCTGTACTGCTGAGGGTGCCATACCAGGGAGGTTGAACCTGTACTGCTAAACAGAATGCAATTAGAAAAATCTTGGAATTTGTTTTCTACATTTAAGTACACTGATACCAATTACCAGAATATAAAGTCAGCACTGTACATCCTACATCACATAATAGTATTTCAGTTTACGTCATGCAAGTACTGTAGTGCAATCTGGCATGAAAGTGCAACTTACAAATATCACTGAACTCAAAAATAAAACAATGTAAAACTTAAGAGCCTACAAATCCACTAAGTTTGTTTTTACAGGAGCTAATGCTACTCTCATTTAAAATATCATCTTAAAGTGAGAACACTGCTGTTTGTGTGGCACTGTTGTAGCAGGTGTTGCAAGCTATTGCACATGGAAGTCTTAAGTTTTATGCCTCACTGTTCCTCAGGGTAATACATTTCATGCCAATTCAAAATGAATAAAGCTTGAGAAATGCATGAGGTATAATATATTTTCACTCAGGATGTTATAGAGCGAAGATAATAATGTGTTTTCTGAATTACGTCTGCTTGTTACTTTGTGTTTCACCTTCCCACCACCCAAAGACCATTTTACTTGTCCAGCTGACCATGGTAAACTGGATAAGGCACCACCACTGGCAAAATGATTTTAGTGATTAGTATTCTCTCCGCTTACGGAGCAGAGACTTTGGTAGAGATCTTAGGTTTCACTATCGTTCTCCCTTAGAGACGGAAGAGTAAATTGGTGCAATCAGTCAAACTAGGAGTGCCAAGATAAGAACATCTGCTTAGGGGAAGGACTGCTCTTCTTACCCTGCAATGGTACATAGCAAACAAACCCATACTAATAAAGAAAGTCTGATTTTACAAATATGGGGGCACACACACTCAGATATAGTTTGCTATTAGAATGTATATGCTTCTGAGGCATGCAGTGTTTAAAAATAAGTGCCCTGTAAAGCCAAGTTATCTGTTATATTCACTCAATTTCAATGAGCTACAACCACGTACTAAGGTAGGGGTGGGCATGATAAAGCCCAGGTGGCGGATCCGGCCCACCCATCCTTTTAATCCAGTCTGCAGCTGGCCCCACCACTATAGGGCGAGAGCTTCTGATGCTGCCTCCACCCCCAGCAAAAGGGAGCTGACAGATTCTGCTGGGAGCAGTGGCTGTGCAGCACAGTTTCTCGACTCCCCATTGGCTGGTTTCCGTTAACAGGGAGCTGAGAGATTATGATGAGTGAGAGCAGCATGGGAAATCTCCTCTGCCAGTGCAGAAAGCCACATGGAACAGTCAATGAGCTGGAGCTGCTGGCAGACAGAGAACACTGCCTTAAGAGTTCTGCTGGCCAAGAGCTGCTCAGTTAAGTGCCTGCCTCCGGTACCAGATCCCAGCTCCGTCCAAGACCTCTACCCCCCCACCCCCACCCCACAGCCTGCCCCCACCCCACAGCCTGCCCTGCACACATATACCCTCTCCTAGGTCTGCATCCCAATACCTGCCCAAAGTCACCCACACACATACCCCCTCAGACCAACCCGACCCCCTCTCTTGCACACCAATCCCTTACTTCAGGCTCCCTCCTGCACCTGGCCTACATCCAGACCCCACAGCCCTTCCATAGGAAGGCATGGCCCTTGACCACTTACCAAAATCTTGGAGTGGACCCCCTTCAACAAAAATTATTTCCCTCCCTTACTTTAAGGAAAGAGCCCTTTACTCTGATCTCATCTTATACTCCTAGTATGTGCTGCTACCAATGTCATCTATTTACAAAGCTCCTGGGCACAGACCACCTGTAATGTGTTTGCAGGACTACCACAACAGGAGAGGATAAGAACTATCAAAGAACAAAACAAAACAAAAGGTGTCTGGATGCAGAAGAATGAGTTCACTAGCACAAATTTCAGATTTCACATGCGAGTCAGGAAGCACACAAAGCCTTTGATATGCTGAACCTTGAAAGATTGGGCTACTTAGTATGGACGATGAGAGGAATATGATAGAAAAATGCAAAACAATGAATGGTATGGAAAAAATTCAGATGTTTCTTTACCTTCCTATATTATACAAGAAAAGAAGACTTAATGAAATTCAAATGCTCTCAAGATATTATGGCCAAAAGCTAAAGATTTAGAGTTGGATTTAGAACTGGAAGTTCCACACAGATAAGAAAAAAGATGCATGAATTGTGTTCGTGTCCATTCCATAGTAGGTGCGTGCGCTTGCCACATGGACCAATGCCAAGTTTTTCCCTCAGCAGTATCCAGCTCTGACTCCATTGGAGTGGCATTCACATGGCACGGTCTAAGGGGCTCCACCAGATTCCACCCCACCACCCCCCGCCCGCCCGCCAATCCTTTTTGCTGGAAGCCTCTGACAGCGAGGAAGGAGGGCAGGTCACAGAATGGACATAAGCAAAGCATCTCAAAAGAATGACAGTTATGGAATATGGGTAGGCCCATGAGCCTAGAAAGAACAAAGTAAAGATCCCACTGTGGAACAAGGGCCCAGCAGGAAAAAAGTCTCGAGGCCTTGCAAAAAATGTGACCACAATGCCACAAGAAAGCACTGTCCGACCTCCAATCAGTGGGTGAAAAGGTAGAGATGGCCATGATACACTCTGATGGAAGAGTGGGTCAGACCCTACGAACAAGGTGATGATCCAGAGAGGGCGGGGAGTTTGTGTGTTCCAACGAACCCAGGAGCAATGCTGTAAGGAATCTCATACTCCAGCAGTGTCATCCATGGTGGCCAGGTCCAGAAAGAGGATCAAGACAAAGAATGGTCTGAAAGTCCAACAGCAGAACAGGAGGAGGAGAGCCAAGGTAAAGCTAAAACATGGTTGCAAAGGCAGAAGAAGGCTGCAGCAGACAAAAAGACACCCAGTCACCTTGGATCCCAGGCCATTTGGACCTTAGCCTTCTATCTGTCAAGAACTGTGTGGTGGCTGCAATGCAACAGTGCCCCTCACTCCCATGCTAAAAGAAGTCACGCACAGGCATTTCTCTCTCTGCATACTCCTCTTCTAAACTTAAGCCCTATGACCACTGGTGACAGGAGCAGGATTGTTAAATCTGGAAGCTTTTAGTCATGGACCAGCACATAGGTGGAGGATACATGTATTTGTCATTCCATTTCGAGGACTGAGGTGGTAGAAAAGTCCAGCTGCTGCATCCATGATTGAGCAGCCCTATTTAAGATCTGCTCTGCTCAGCTGACATGGGGAGGGGGCTAGAAAAGGTGCCCTGAACATAGTCCCACCTCAACCCTGACTAGGTAACTGTCGGGGCGGGGGGGTTCACCTCTATGCAGTCAAAATCTAAACAAACTTTGGAACATGGAATATTTGAACTCTGATGGACAACCCAGACAGTGAGCAACCCAAAAGATGCACAACAATTACTGTATGTGAGCAGTGACAATTCAACATTAATATAGGTGCCCTGTCAGAAACATGTGGTCCAGAAGGACAGCTAAGAGTAGACATTTTTCTGGAAAGGAACCCTAAATGAAGAAAAATAAATTCATGGAGTAGGATTTGCCATCAAAAACAAGCTGACAGAAAATCCTATCTGAAATCCCTGTTGACATCAATGAACATCTCACAACTCTGCTTGAAACTTGCCAAAAGCCAACACACAAGCACTGACAATTATACACCAAATCTAAATGCTAAAAGGGGACATGAAAGAAGTTTACTCACTTTGTGCAGTAATGATGGTTCTTAGAGATGTGTTCCCCGCCCCCTCATGGGTGCTCCATGGTAGGTGTTGGACTCACCCAGCATCACAGCATGGAGACTTGTTTTTAAAAGCAGCACTAAGTATTGCTGCGCATGTGCAATCCCAGTACACGCTGTTTGTGCCAGTAGGGATTGTGTGCACAGCCTGCTCTCTCCTCTGTTACTTCACTGACGCCCTAGCTACATATACTGCACCGAATGGAGCGGAGGAGGGCAGGACATGGAGCACCCACAGAGACACACATCTCACAGGATCACTGTTACTGCATGAAGTGAATATTCTTTTTTGTGTGACATCCCTGTGGGTGCTCCAGGGTAGGTGACTGAAGAGCAGTACCCCTAACTGGATGGTGGATGTTGATTCCGTGCATCTAGTATAGACAGTACTGTTTAGCCTACTGCCAAGTCTTTGTCTACATGAGACTGTATTGTGTAGTGGGTCAAGGTGTGGTCAGAGTACCACATAGCTGCAAAACATATGCCCTGTAATGATGATCCCTTTAGGAAGGCTTAACGTTACTACTGATCTCAGAACACTGCTCTCAAAAATGCTGTCGATGGTTTATTTCGAAAAGAATAGCACCGCGTTATACATGCGGATATAAGTCTCTATATGTGTTTGGGATAACAGGGGCTATCCCTATGACCTTTCTGCGTTTGTGATTTTCTGAAGTGCGTCCCGTCTATGTAGAAGGATATCACCCTTCTCATACCCAATGGCTACGTCTACACGTGAAGCCAACATCGAAATAGGCGCTGCGAGGGAACGTCTACACGCCAAAGTAGCACACATCGAAATAAGGGTGCCAGGCACAGCTGCAGACAGGGTCACAGGGCAGACTCAACAGCAAGCCACTCCCTTAAAGGGCCCCTTCCAGACAGTTGCACTAAACACCACAAGATACACAGAGCTGACAACTGGTTGCAGACCCTGTGCCTGCAGCATGGATCCCCAGCTGCCGCAGCAGCAGCCAGAAGCCCTGGGCTAAGGGCTGCTGCCCACGGTGACCATAGAGCCCCGCAGGGGCTGGAGAGAGAGCATCTCTCAACCCCTCAGCTGATGGCCGCCATGGCGGACCCCGCTATTTCAAAGTTGTGGGACGCGCAACGACTACACGGTCCCTACTTCGACGTTGAATGTCGAAGTAGGGCGCTATTCCTATCCCCTCATGGGGTTAGCGACTTCGACGTCTCGCCGCCTAACGTCGAAGTTAACTTCGAAATAGCGCCCGGCGTGTGTAGCCGTGACGGGTGCTATTTCGAAGTTAGTGCCGCTACTTCGAAGTAGCGTGCACGTGTAGACACGGCTAATGTGTGCAGTTTGACCTCTGTATGGGACGCATGAGGCTTAGGGAAAAAGGTAGGAAGGATTATAGGTTCAATGATGCGGAACAGAGCATGCCTTTCGGTAGAGAGAGGAGGGAAGGGAGGGTTTGTAATACTACTTTGTGTTTGTGGGAGATTGCATATGGTGAAGAATCAGTCAAAGCAGCTGCTATCTCGCTCATGCTTCGAACTGATGTTACAGCCACTAAAAGCAGGGGTTTTCATTGTTAAACACAGCTAGAGAAAGTGTGGCCGTTAACTTGAATGGCGTCCTTCATACCTTGATGGGGCCAAGTCCCAAGCTGGAGATACAGGTTTATGAGGAGGCGTGTTTTGTAAGCTTTTGCTAAACCTCTTTACAATTGGATGAGTGAACACAAATAAGCCTTCTACAGGTGGATGGAAGGCTGTAATTCCGAAAAAGGTGACTTTTGAGTAAATACAGTGATAGGCGAGTATCCTTTAGCTAAAAGAATATAGTCAAGTATCAGAGACGTAGCCGTGTTAGTCAGTATCTTCCAAAACAAGAAGTCTTGGGGCACCTTATAGACTAGCAGATATTTTGGAGCATAAGCTTTCATAGGCAACCCCTGCCGCCACGCCCCCACCCCATGCATCTGACAAAGCGGGTCTTTGTCCACGAAAGGTTATGCTCCAAAACATTTGTTTTGCATTCTGTTTCTCATCTGCTTTGTGACAACAGATCTCGCATTTGTTGGAAGTAGTGGTGTGCACACAGTAACCAGGCCATCAGATGAGGGTACGCAGTCTGGGGTGAAGCGTGGAACCTTTGTTCTGAGGGAGCAAGTCTGGATGGCTGAGAAGTAGGTAAGGAGGATGAGGGAAAAAAAAAAACAAAACACAGATCTGTCTGGCTCACGTTGGAGCAATGAGGATAATTCATGCTCCATCTGGATTTTCCTGAGGACTCTGGCAATCAGAGGAATGGGCGGAAAGGCATAAAAGGAGGAGTATTTTCCAGGAGAGGAGAAAGGCATCCCTCAGACATTTGTGGCCCTTGCCTGCTCTCTAATAATACTGGCTGCATTTGGGGTTTTCTGGTGTTGAGAAGAGAAGAGGAGATCTATGAGTGGGTGGCCCCACATCTGAAAGAGGTGTTGGATCACTTCATGACGGAGCTCCCATTTGTAGTCCAAAAGAGAAATGGCGACTTAGAGTCTGCAAGTGAGTTGCTCATGCCTGGCAGGTATGATGCTGTGAGCACGACATTGTGCCCAATAGACCAGTTCCATAGTTTTATGGCCTCTGCACAAAGCAATTGTGACTGGCCCCTCACTGACAAATCGATATAAAACATCATTGTGGTATTATCTTGTTTTGAGCATGCAGCAGAACATGCTTGCAAGCACTGAAAAAGCCACACATAGCTTGAGGTTGATGTGCAGTCTGTGTCCTTGGTCCAATCGACCATGGACGTGATACTGCTGGCACTGCACTCCCCAGCCAAGTGTCTATCATAAGTTGAGTTAGTTGGGCCAGGCCTCTACTAGACTGTTATGTTCTTGGGTCCACCTTTCAAGGCACTGACACCAGTCACGTCTGAAGGCAATGAAAAATGTAGCCAAGCATTGGGGATAACATTAAGTAGGGGCCACCATGTGGCAGAGGAGACAAAACGCATGTAAGAATGGGAGTCACAGAGCTGACGGCAAGTTGTGATACAAGGCACTGTGTGGGGAGATAAGTTCAAGTGCTTGTGGAGTCGAGTCACGCTACTACGAAGTCGATGCCAGCGGTAGGCTCCATTTGGCGATGGAGATGAGGGACCCAAGAGACTGTCGGAGCTGTCTCGTGAATTGTACCATGGCTCTTGTAATGTCTTGTGATGGACAATGAAGGAGGCAGTCAGATATGGGGAATAGGCTGATGCCTTCCCATTCAAGGTGCGCCGCTACTGGTGCGATGGATTTTGGCAGATACTCTGGGGGCAGCTGAAAGTCCAAAGAGAAGTACTCCATATTGACAATGTTGTGCTTTGCCTTTGGAGTACAAAAGGCATCTGTGAGCAGGGTGAATGGTGACGTGGAAATAAAATGGGTTGAGGGTTGCAAACCAGTCCCCCTCCTCCAGTGCAGAGATTATAGAGGACAGTGTGGTCATTTTGAAGCACTGTGTGAGATTAGATTTGTTCAGCTGCCAGAGATCTAGGATGGGTCTCCAGCCCCCTCTTTTCTTTTAGAAAGTAGTTTGAATAAAATCCTTTCCCTTGATGTTGTTTAGGAACTTCTTCTATGGCTGTAATTTGTAGAAGGTGCAGTACTTCAAGATGCAGTAAGTTCTCGTGGGAAGGGTCCCTGAAGAGGGTGAATAAGGCAAGGGGAAAATGTTGGAGGGACGGAGAATAGAGAGATAGTACATCCCTGTCTGTGGTTACTAGCATCCACCAATAGTAAAAGGGAAGTAAGCAGTGGTGGAATAGTTGACAGTTGTGCACTGGAGAACACAGGAGGTTTGACAAGCCCTCAACCAGAACTTCAAGCCTGCTGTTTTGAGGCTGGTGGAAGTGCTGGGCAGTTATTTGGGAGCTTGTGCCTCTGATTTCATCGTCTACTAGTATGGCATTGATACTATTTATAGGATTGTCTTGTGAATGATTGATCCTTGTATCTGTGATATGGGGGGTACCTCCTTTTATGGGAATGTAAACTCCTCCATTTCAAAAGTGGTTTGTGTCTCCTTGCTCGAATGTAAGACGTCTGCTTTTGTTGCAAAGAGCTTGAGTTTTTCCAATGGTAAGTCTTCCACCTCAACTTGTAGTTTTCGGAACACCTACTGCCATTAGGATCTTCTCATAGCAGTGTCTGTGGCTATGGCTGTGGTATCAGCAGAGTCTAATGCCATCTGCAATGCTGTTTTTGCTACAGTGTGGCCTTCCTGAACTATAGATTTCAGGGTAGGTCTCTTGTCTTCAGGGAGAGGAGACTAACTGAGATGGTTTAGCATAACTGTCAAAATCATGATTTGTTAAAAGTGCTAAATAATTAGCTATGCATAGCTGAATCATAGAAGACTAATAGATCCTTTTACCAAATTGCTCTAGGCATTTATGCTCCTCATCAGCAGGGGTATTTCTATATATTGATGATTTTGCTCAGTGGTTTGCAGCATCTACTACTAGAGAATTTGGTTGTGGGTTTAAAAATAAAATCCATGCCCTTTGACAGGACAAAATATTTTCTCTCAGCTCCTTCATTGGTGGGTGTAGCTGTAGCAGGGTTTCATCTGACTTCATCTGCTGCCTCCAGTATAGCCTGATCAAGTAGTAGGGCTACTCTGGCTGTTGTAGGTGGTTAAGTTTTTTAGATGATTGTGTTGTCTTGTATTTCTGTTAGAGGAGTCTCCTGGCTGACCACCCTTTTAAACAGATCTTGGAATAGTCTCAGGTCACCAGGAGAAGAATGGTGAATGGCTGAGAGTGCTTCTCTGTGACACATCAGATTCAACGGTTGGCGAGTCAGGAGGAAGGTGTGACTTTAGATCACCCACAACGTGGGTATCATACTTTTCTCTTTCTCCCAGTGGGTGAGGAGACACTGGCACAACGGAGGGAACCCTTTAGTGATGCCTAATGGGAATGCTGTAACAACAAAGCACTCAATGTGACTGAGGTCTAGAGTAAAAAGGCTCATGCAGATAGTGATGATCTCAGTAATAATGCAATGAATGAGTTGCACTCAGGAATGAGCGTTGTGACAAAAATGCAGTTCTACAGTCATAATATCTATTATCCCTAAAAGAGTGTGGTGATGTGAGTGGTTAGTCAATTTCCAGAAGCACTATGGGTGAGCAATCTCTGTATGCTGCACTGTAAGGGGAGTGAGGTGATTGATAATACCTCAATGCCTTGTAATAAGGATGACAGCCACATGCACTCTCTCTGTAGTGGTACAGTGGACTGGGGGATGTTTCATGGTGGGGCCCCCCCCCCACATGGTAATCTAGTTAAAGGTAGGCAGGCTATGGTTCTGAAGGAAATCTGTTAGGTTTTGCCTGACTTTCCAGGCTGTCACTGGTGAGACCTGGTGTTGCACCAGGGTTCAATGTTGCTCCTCCAGTGCTGGGAGAGAGCACGCAGCATCACATGCTCCTTCAGCACTGGCAACAGCAGCCACTGCTTGTCTGTTGGTACCAGCAATGGTTGCTTAGCCTCTTCTGGCATTGCTGGTGCCACAGGGGGTTGAAGCTGCTTTCGCCAAGGTGCAGCTTTTAAGTTTAGAGCCAGTTCATCTCCCTTGCTTATAATGGGTAGGGAGTAAAGTGGGAGAAGACTTACTGTTTGCCTTAGTCCCCAGTGAGGAGATAGCATCCCTGACAGAAGGAAGGTCTGGCAGCAGCTCAAGAGCTTTATCAAAAAAGGGAGCACTTTCAGCTGCAGCTCCCTGTCCTTTCTAGTTCTCATAGTTCAGCTTGCAGTGAGTATTTGAGAACTGTGAGCCTCTCTGAGGCAACGAATACATTCTGAGTGCCAGTCTATGGCAGGCATAGGATCCCGGCACGTAGAGAATGTTTAAAGCTCAGTGTTACTGACTTGTTTCTTATGGTCTTCTATTTTTGGGGGGCGGGGGTGGGTGGGTGGAGGGGTTAAGGGGAGGGGCTAGTAACCAGTCACTTCAGCAAATTACGTATGATAAACATTGAAACTGACAAGAAAGAAGCTCCTCCTATTTTTGTATGCAACAAACCACTACCTTATAAAACAAACAAAGAACAAGCACTTATAGAAATAAGAAAGTGGTAAGTAGACACTATATATTCTCTATCTACAGGTCTGAGAAGAGAGCTGAACTCAGTCTGCAACGGAGGGCGTTTATGAAGGATCTGAGGAGAGAGCAGAGTTGTGCGCACAATCCCTAGTGATGTGAATGGCATGCTCTGGGATCACATGTGCAGCTCCACAGAGTGCTGCTAAGAAAAAAAAGAAAGTTTCCTTGCCGTGGGGCTGGGTGAGCCCAACGCATACTGTGGAACCACCACAGGGACTGCACTCAAAGTAGGAGAAGTTCTACACCCAACTAGGCATAGTTCTGAAAGACATCCCCAAAGACAAGGTTAGTCTCTGTGGATTTCCAATGCCAGGACTGGAAGAGACATGGACCTCTGGCAGCCTACCATTGGGAAAGGAGTTGGCAACAGCAACTCCAGTGGAGTGGTCCTCCTTATAAATGTGAAGCACATGGAGCTTACCACTACAAACGCCCTCTTCCACCAGAAAAACAAATTTAAGACCTCAAGGCAACATCCTCAAAGCCCTGGCACTTCATAGAGGGTCATCATCCATGCTTGGGATTGGCGCTGAGGTCCTTCTCATATGTGCAATGACTAGTGCTGATGACTGCTGGACACCACCTTATTTGATCCACAATGGCAATTAGGACGGTCACTGAACACAGAAGTCAGAGGATACACACCTGAAAAAAGGATCAATGTACAAGGCTTGAAGGACCCCATCAGATGAAGTGACTTTCAGATAGTGCTTCAAAGGAAGCTGCTGACAGCACCCCCTGAAAATATGGAGGAACACTGGTGTCTATTGAAAAATGCCATCATTTAAGCTTGTGGAGAAACCATTGGCTACCAGTCCAGGAAGCATCACGACTAGTTTGATGAGAATGATGTGGAAATTGTACACCAGATATAGGCAAAAAGGAAAGCCCTGAGGGACTGGCAAACTGACATTAACTGCACAACAGAGAAGCACAGGATAAGGCCAAGGCAAAAGTCCAATGTAAAACAAGCACTCTGAAAAAACACGGTCATGGACTGGAAAGCACAAGAACTCCAGCATCTCACAGATATCAACCATAAGAGGGTTCCTTCAATGCTACCAGAGCTGTTTATGGACTGAGAAACCATGGAATCAGTCTCCTGAGATCCAAGGATGGCACCCTACTCTTGAAGGACAACGAAGCCATTGCTCTTGCTGGACGGAGCACTATAATGAGTTCTTGAACCACCCCTCCACCATGGTCCTAGAATCCCTTTATCAAATTCCTCTACAGCTGTCGAGGGAAGATCTTGCAACACTTCCTACCCTGAGTGAAGTCCAAGCTGCCATCAAAGTGATGAAGTGCAACAAGGCAATCAGACTAGATGAAATCCCCACTGAAGTCTTCAAAGAAGGTGGACCAGAGCTCCACAAACAACTCCACCTCCTAAGATCTGGGATAGGGAACAGATGCTGCAAGATTTCAGAGATACACTGATCATCAGTCTCTTCGAGAAGGGCGACAAGTCAGACTGTGGAAACTATTGTGGCCTTCACCTCATGAGAATCCTAAATATATCTTGGGAGGACAAGCGCACAAACACTACTGTTCTAGAAGAGTCAAACATGACCAGCATAGAAGCCATTATCATCCATCAACAACTTCATTGGCCTGGTCACATGGCTTGGATGTCCATTAGCACCTCCCAGAACAGATTCTTGTGTCCTTCCTTCAGGTGTGAAAACAGAATGTTGGGGGCCCAGCAAAAATGATAAGGAGATGCCAAAAGCACGTAAGAAAAAAGTGCAACATCAGCATCAACACTTGGGAGACCGTTGCCCAAGGCCATCCCTAATGGAGAATGGTAATCTGCGAGGAGGTGACAATTGAGAAGTCCTGCCACAGTGCAGTGAGGAGGGGGAGAACAAAAAAGAGCATCAAAACACTGCACCCACACCCCTCCAAACCTGCTCCTTCTGCATTAGGATCTGCAGCTCCAGAGTCAGGCTTATTAGCCACTGATGGACTCACAAAATAGGAGGGCGACATGAAGACATCCTACTTCTTATTAAGTGACTGCCAAGAGTGTTAGACCCTGGTTCTGAGATTCAGTGATTAGTCGAAGATGGACTGCACAGAACACCAAGGAGATGCCACACACAGATGTCCACCAAGAAAATTTTGATCATGTGACCAACTAAGTTGGTCTGGTTGAGGGCTTCCTATTTCCTAATAGGTCCTGTTGGACCTCCTCCAAGCAGGTTTGCTCCTCAGGTTTTAGATACAAAACATCCCTGATGAGTTGGAGGAGCAAGGTTGGGATGTAGGAGCAGTGATACTGTGTCAGTAGGTCTAGCTGGTTAGGGCCCAGGGAGGGGCCACTGACAGGTTCATCCTATTTAGAAACCTGGGAAGTGGGCACATGTAAGCCCATCCAGCCTAGTGGGAGGGACTACTGGACCCACGGACCAAATGATTCTGTGGGACAACTAATGGAAAAAGAAGGGTTAGGAGTGCAGGTCACTGGTTCAAAATGAGGAAGCCAGAGGGGGACACCAAGCAGAGAACCCTCAGACAGTACCCATTACTCTTTGAAGCTGTTTAGAGAGTAACTGTGGATGCCACCCAGAGGAATTCTCCTTGGCATGTGAGATGAGTGAGAGAGGAGTGGAAAAACAGGCACCACAGTCACAGAACACCCTATTGTCCAGCATCCTCCTCCTGGCATTATTGATAGCAACTTTGGTCAGGGCCAGGAGAAAGCTGATAAGGAGACCCTGCAACTCTGTGGGGCCACAGATTGGGTGCACGTAAATGCAAAGGCTGGGGGTGGAGGGGGGAAAGAGAGGAAATGCAGCCAGAATCTCAGGAGGTTCTAGAATAGCAGCTGCAAACCTGTCGCATGCAAGGTAGCTGCCAGTTTAATGAGCATATCAAATGAGTGCTGGTGGGTGTATGCCAAGATAAGTGGGTGCACGAGCAGGTTGGAAAGGCAGGGTGAACACCCCCGTCCCCCCCAGCCCTCAGCAAAGGGTTCCATGGATACCATGATGCCAGCCATGGGACTGGCTTTGGTGTCAGTTATGTAAACTGCATCACAATCAGGAAACTCTGCTCTGTACCAGAGCTTCTGTTATCTGGTGACCAGGATCTGGTGACACAGCAGCTCCTGTTTGAATTGTGCTAGTCGCTGTACATGTAAATATATATACTGCTCCGAATGGGATGCAAGTCTTGACTTGGACTGCCTGCGAGTCCAGATCGCAATGTATGGGATGGGTTAAATTGCTTGACTTGAGCTGGGTCCCAACTCCCCAAAGGGAAAGTTGAGCTGCCTGGCCTGGGTCACCCCCAGCCCTTTCCTTCCTCTTAGAAGGAGTACAAAGCCGTTCTCTTACATTCTTTTTGGCTTCTTAAAGCTATGAAAGACTACCGAGTTCAGCAGGACACTGCGCCCAGATGTCAGTGCTAGGATACCAAGTTGGACCTTTGTTCTAATGCCAGAGTAAGCACCAACTCCATCAAAACTTTATTACCCTGATCTTGAAGGACTTGCAGATATACTTGTTACATAGGTACTTGGACACAGGGCATGGAAGACAGCTACTGGGAGGATTGTTCATAGGCACAGGGCATTTGCATCTATCACGAGGCTTGACACCTGGTGAGTGGGGCATATCACATTCTCCCAGCTGAGTCCCAGTCAGGACTAACAAAAGCTCTAAATAACCATAAACAGCTAACTTACAAGCTCTACAAGTTTGTAAGAATGGAAATGAAACAACGCTAGCTGAAGCTGAAGCTGTTTTGTAACTGGCAACAAGACAGAACTGAAGGTGTATGTGGGGGTGGGATTTGGCAGTGCACTTTATACTGTGCCATGCAGAAGTGACTACAGAGGGCACCAGAGCTGGTTCTCTACAGATTCTTCCAGCACTGGGGCATGTGGTGAGCACATACACATAAAATGGAAGAGACATTAAAAGCTCTGGAATAACAGTGAGTTGTATTTGATAGGAAGTCTAGACCACCTAGCTCTATGGCATGCCACAGAACACAGATTAACTCTTAGAGATTGCCTAGCAATACAACCTAATTAAATCCAGAAGGGGGAAAAAAAAAGCCACTAAGAAAAGCCACAGGATACTGCAATCATACCTTATTCCTGTAGGTGTTGATACTTCATATGGGAACATTTCCTTAAGAATGTCTCTTTCTACTCTTCTTTCTTCTGCAACAGCTTTTTCCACCATCTAGGGGAACAAACAATTATAAGCCTTATCAAAAATCAAGAGAAGGAGAGGGAAAAAGTTATAGAACAGATATTTAGGAGTGACCATAACCCTAAGTGATATGGAGGGAGAACTTGGTTCACCCAGTGAATATTAAGAAATCTTTCCTGGTTTTTTTACATCGCTGGTTTAAACTTTGTTACTGGCAGTTGTCTACTCATGTTTGGTGTCCAGAGGCATTCAGCACTGTCCTCAGTTTCCTTCAATATGAAGAATACTTTGTGGTTACTTATGCAGTACTTCTACACCAAACAAAGCATATGTTC
This sequence comes from Carettochelys insculpta, assembly GCF_033958435.1. Lineage (NCBI taxonomy): Eukaryota > Metazoa > Chordata > Testudines > Carettochelyidae > Carettochelys > Carettochelys insculpta. The sequence goes on from NC_134137.1 coordinate 289,999,289, forward strand.
AAAAAGCATTAGTTGTCACCTCTATCATGGCTGTATTGAGCAGATCGCTATACTGGTGACACTGGTCATGCACAATCCATTTATGGGGACAACTTGTATCCTCTTGGTGTAGTAAGTGAAAGTGCTGCAATATAGCAAAACACTAACTAAAAAGGCTCACTGGGTTTTAGACAGTAAAACACTAATAAATGTAATAGGTATCACTTCAGTGCCCAGTCAGATCTGTTACCAACATGGTGTCAGATTCTGTGTATGCAAATGAGGTAGCCCATTTCACATAATACATGAAAATGGACACAACTGAAAGATCGACTAGTTTTTAAATTAAAATATTTAACTTTAAGAATGAGTTATTCAAAAATGAACAACAGAAATCAGTTGAATTTATTGTTTAACAAGCTGTCAGAGGCAGACACATTTTACCTATTAAAAGAAGAGGCAGATCTACTCCATTAATGTTACTTAGGAGGCTTATTTTAAACCAAAAGCCTTCAATTTGATATAAGTTCAGCAGACCTAGATCAACTTTTCAAAATTCAAGAGCCACATAACCCAAATCAACTAAATTGACAGGTATATTTTAAAAAAGCAGAAACATGCTACACTGAAAACAGAAGTAGCACAAAAACTGCAAACATGAATACAGAAATGCAGATGGTCTTAAAGCTAAGCAGGTGTTTTACTGGTAAACCTTCTGAACCCTAAAATCACCAGTCAAGTCATGGGGTACAATGCTAGTTTGATCTGAATATCAAGGTGATGCTTCTAAGAGAACTACACCCTCTTTTCCACTGTGGGAGAGAATAAAGGATTCTGCCCAGAAAGAATGATAGCAATCCAAATTTTAATTCATTTACTTCAGATGTCATCAATGGTTTCTTTGGTGTTCTTCTGGGTAAGTTTGAGAGTTCACTGATTGACACTGTAGGAGATGCATGCTTGAAATTTCCAGGAACCCTATTGACAACCTGCTGAGATTCAAAAATTGTTCAGACTCAATTAGCCAAAATACAATTGGGGTGGGGGGAGAGACAATCTTTGTTAAACATTTGGGTATTAAAAGTCATCACTCAGGGGAAAAAAAAAAGGATTTAAGTAGAGTTACTTTGCAATGAACATTCTAAATACTTTGGAAATATAGTTTCAGTAATTTTTGCTTAAGCTGTTTAGTGACATAAGGTCACAAAAACACTTCAGATAACTCATTGCACATGTTAACTAAACTAATCCCTCCATGAAAGCCGTAGTGCTGAAGTTCTCCAGCCTTCCATTTTTGAAATGGGAACAATCATACTAGCTAAGACAAGGCCTGCAACAAGGAGACTTCAAGGCACAGCACAAGAACAGAAGCTCATATAAGATTGATAAAAAAGGAGAAAGCAGCATATCTGACAGAAGTATAAATAGATTAGGTATTGGGGGCTAACAAGTAAATTTAGATTTGCTTAAACTGTAAACACTTTCTAGTGTAAATTAAACGATATATGTTACAGAAGGATACTGCTTGTATAATTTATTAGATATATTTACTAGGGTCTTGTTGCTTGAAGCCACTATAGTTTCAGCTATGGGAGTACCCTCTGACATTACTGCATCATCTACAGGCAACTGTGCTGTAGTTTCCACCTGTTTGTTTAAAAAAACAAAAAAAAACAGTGAGTGTAAAAAATAGTCTAGGGCCCTGACAATCTCAGCAGAAAGTAAAAGGAGTCTAAATTGCAAAAAAGCCTCTCATCACCCTTTTCCTTGGTGTTCTTCTTGATACTCTTGTAGACTCCCTAGAAACTGCCTGAAGAGGTCCACTTTTTGAAGATCCACTTGTCCAGATAGTCTCAGTAACTCCATCTTGAGAATAATTCTATTCAAGCATCAAACACATTAACACATAAAAAGCCACGTCCCAACACTGAAGTTTCCATAACTAAATAGCATGTATATTCCAGATATATGTCTGCAACACACTTGATACCCAACATTAAAAGCCAATATTCTAAAAGCCAAGATGTTTGGAAAGCAGGTGATTGTAATCTACCCTTAAAATGATCCCTATTCATATCGAATTGGGCAATGCATTATGACGGGGTGGCCAACAGAATGTCTTCATCTGGCCCATGGAGCTGGCAGCAGTGCCATTTTGAAAGCTGCCTAGGAAGCTCCAAGCCACATGAGACTCTAAAGAACCATTTACAGCTCCGGACACTGCTGCTGTTCACTCCTCCTCCAGCTCCCTGCCCTGTGGCACTGAAAGAGTAGAACTCTATATAATTGGTTTAACAACCAGCAGGAGGGATCTGGCCATTAAATCAATTAAATTGAGTCCCATCATCAGCATGGCAGGGCCAAGAGCAACATACTGTATGTGGGGGAAAGGAGTAGGAGGGCTGGGGAGAGCAGTGCAGCTGCAGCGAGGAGAAGACAGTGGCCTAACCAGGATTGGGGGCGGGGAGGGGGGAAGGGCAATAGCATACGGAGCTCTTGTGAGAGGGGTAAATTAATCCTGGGTTTGGGGATATCTTGCGTTTAGCCCCCAGAACATGTAAAATTGCCATGTGGCTCCTGATGAAAAAAGGCTGCCCCCCTACCCAGCATTATGATGATCAGAATGTCACAAATGGCTAAAACCCAATCTCTGGCTTCATCCTGCCTAAGAACCAATAGTGAAAACAGATTGTCCATTTTAACATTTAACCCAGATCTCATCCACCTGAAAACAAACCTTTTGTGCATCTGGGAAAGATGTTACCAAAACATGCATCTCCTCTGGATACAGGATAAGGAGATTTTCAAATTCATCAGAAATTGTTTGCTTAACTACTATTTCTGCCTGTGAAAGTCTCCCTTTTAACTGTAAAAAGCTTTACATCCATGAGTTAAGCTACATCTTTTCCTTATACCAAGGCTTTATTTAGACATTAATCAAACCTAAACCAGGCCATTACATATTAAAAACAAAAGCCATACTAGTAGTGTCACAACAACATTTAACTTAGGAGTTTTGCAATAGCTTTACAGCAGTAGTGGACAAATACAGCCTGTGAGTGAGATCTGGCTTGCCATGGCCCTCCACCCTATTAAAGTCCTGAAGCCCCACACGCTACTCAAAGCGGCTGGATGATACAACAAGCATTTCTCTGCATATGTGCCCCTGACAGAAGGGGCAGCAGGTCGCCATGTGAACTGGCCAGTGAGAGTTGCAGGGGTGGTGCTTGTAGGCACAGGCCACATGCAGAGTTGCACTGCCTCGCTCCCTTTTCACATGCATTAACAGAGACATACAGAGTTAAGTGCCTCTCCGCCAGAGCCTGTACTCGCTACCCATTCCTGCACCCAAACTCCCCCCAGATCCCAGATCTAGGTCACAACCCCCTCCTACACTGACACTCCCTACATTAAACGCAACAGTAAAGTGCAGCCTGTGAGCTCTTACCATATTCTCAGAGCACTGCCCTCACCACCCCCCCCCCGTGAAAATTACTGCCCACCCTTGGAGAAGAGAGGTCAGTCACCACAGTAAAAATTTTATGGCAATAAGCAATGGCAAACACCTTTTAGATTAGGGCTCAAAAACAAGTGAAGACCCCAAACCTACCAAAACAGCATAAAAACCTGCAGTTGTTACACTGGCAACCTGAAATACAATTAGACATTCCAAATCCATAAAATATCCAACACTAAAAAAACCTGACAGTTACTAGTTGTAGGGTGCGAGAGACATTAACAGTCGAGAGTGCAGTCCGACCCCTCTGTGAATCCTCAGGAGAATCTAAACAGACCAGTCTGTGCAAGGTGAAAAGCTGCAAAATAACTGCCATGGGAACTACTGCAGAACCAGGCGCGCTTGCCAAGACTTCAAGGCTACGCTGGCAGTAGGCCACAAGAGATAGTGATAAGGAATGCATAGGCAATTTTAGGCAATCTTATGGTAATGAGTTGAGCTTTAATCAGCTAGTGTTAGGAGGCCTGTTACAGAGCCTCTCCCCGAGCAAAGCTCCGACGCGTCGGGTTTTCCCCCAGTGGTGACTACGGCATCTCCAGGGCTCCCGTCGCGGGGGTCACGTGCTTTCAATAAACCAAACATAGCACACGCCTTCTGGGGAACCTGAGCCTGGTTGGTAACACTAGTGTATTAAAAAACAAAACCCACCTTCAAGCAAAAGAAGTTTACACTAGTAAAAAAAGTGAACTAATATTCTGAAACCTGGAGTAAAAAGACAAAAATGTACACTTTCCCTTTAAAAATAAAATATAAATTCAGGAAGTATTAGTGTGCTATCATCATTTATAAACAACTCAACACAAAAATAAAAAAACCACCACCTCAGGTGGCAATGACCATCGAGTCCACAGGAAGTTGTAAGCATGGGTTTTGGGGAGAAAAAAGGGTCAAGAAATGATGGATCCTCCCATTCTACTGCAGCATATCCCACTGACAAGTCAAGCAAGATCAGGTCATAGCATACTTTCATGGTTTTCCAAAACTTAAAATTATCTTCAAGCTTGCTTTGTTAATCTGTCCTTTTTCAGTAAAAATGTATGCTCCAATCAAGTAATTCTTATATAGCTAAAAGTTGAACAACAGAGTTCTTTTCAATGTTTCAAAAACTAGTCTGTTGTGCTCCACCTACTGGATTTGTAGCAACAAGTTTGTCATTTAGATCAGAGAAATTACAATTTAAACCTTCTCAATGATTAATTGGTAAACTTTTATTGATATTGAGAACACAATCAACCACTTTCCACTAAATCTCAATTTAGATGGAGTAGGCTAAATGTAAGGCTAATCACTGTTTGCAATATTTCTTTAAATGGTAAGAAAATGCAAGAGAAAAGCCCTTCTCTACTCAGTAGGATTTCATTCGACACTGGCTTCACAAATTAAAACAATTCTTCCCTCCCAAATCCATCCCCATCTTTCCTCTTCACCCCCAAATTTTGGATTATTACCTTCCCTGAAAAGCAAGGACTCTTTTGAAAGTTTACTATATTTTACTGAAGTTCATTTGTAAGTCTGACTACTACAGGTTTTAGATTATATCAATTGCATCTTAAGTCACTCAAAAAAGTACCACCAAACTTCTCCTGTGGAGGTTTAGCATTTACGTGGACTAGATTTCAAAACACTAATGGATCCAAGTCAATCTAGCTAGCTAAGAAGAGGGTTAATATTCATCATTTTAAAAGATTTGTATGCAGTGTTTTACTATTCTCATTGAGTCAACCCAGTGATTTGGATGAGAAGATACCACTTGAATTAACATTGGGTCCTGGATATTCTCAGGAAAAATTCACATACTATGAAGCACACACACACTATAAAGTAATCTCAGGATTAATCTGTACATAAATGAGTCTGAAATGAGCACTATAAACATTCATAACCAAAGTGATGTACTATTTTGGCAGATCAGATAAGTTTGAAATAGTTTGTTATACTAGATCTCAAGTGGTCATGTGAGAAAGTCAAATTAAAGGGGGTCATCCTTGCATAACGCATTGAGAAATTCCTTCTCAACAGTTTACATGTGTACAAACCCCCTTCTCCCCACCACAGATGCCACACAGTCTGAGCAGGGGAAAGACCCAACATCATCACGTGGATAGCCCTCAACCCAATAAAAGGATGTGCGTGCCATTTGGCGTAGACCATGGTGCCAGTCATGCATTTAGGGCTCCAAGGACAGGAAAGATATTTGGGGGCTTTGCTGCTGCTGTGGGAAAGGACCACCTCAACTGGCCCCACACTGAATTCCCCTTTCACCCCTACTGCAGCCTGCTACCAGCAGTCGGAGTCTCCCCGGTGGCTAAGATACACGGCGCCTTTGTTGTCACCAGGGAAAGCCCATAATGGGGTTTGGTGCTGCTGGGGGTGGAGGGAAAAGGTCTCATGAGCTGGGTGGGGTGGGAGGGGGACACACTGATTCCCCATGTAGGGACCATGTCAACTGGGCCCTCAGTGCTTGCCCACCCCTGAAAACATGGAGCTCCTCCCCCTCCCTCCAGGGCAATGAGATTTTGCGCTGCCACCTTCACCTTATACCTACAGTGACACTGTTATTTTGTTCCACTGATCCCAGGCGAGAACACTGTAATTGCACAGAAGCTTTACAATGCACTGGAAAGCCAAAGACTCCCCAGCAGAAATGTAATAGGTGTGGGACCAAAAATTCTTCTTTCCTGCACTTTGCTATCCTTCTCACTTTAAAAAACAGTCCTGGCCCCTGCATTATATTCAGGAATCACATGCATGCAATGATGGGTGGTGGGACAAGTAGATGGACAGTTGAAAATACAGTCGCTGCACCTGTGTTGGCAATGTAACATGCTGGGAAAAGAGAAAAGTTACTCACCTGTGTAGCAACGATGGTTCTTCAAGATGGTGTCCCCGTGGGTGCTCCACAGTAGGTGTCGGGCTCGCCCCGGCGCCGCAGCTCGGAAATTCTTCAGCAGTCTCCGTCGGGTCACGCATGCGCCGATGCGCGTCGGCTCTTCACGCACTTACGGTCACGTGCGCGATCCGGTCCCCGCCAGTTCCTGATCAACCGCTCCGGACGTCTCTTGGAGAAAAAAAAAAAAAAAAAACAACACACCACACACAAACAGAGCTCCAAAGTGGGGAGGAACGGGTGGGTAGTGGAGCACCCACGGGGACACATCTCGAAGAACCATAGTTACTACACAGGGTGAGTAACTTCTTTCTTCTTCGAGTGGTCGCCCTGGGTGCTCCACGGTAGGTGACTACCCAGCAGTAACCCCCCGCCGAAAAAGGAGGTGGATACCCGATTTATGCGCAGCTTGCCCGTGAAAGGACTGCTGTCAACACGCGTGTATCCTTATCAAGCATCCTGTGCATGGCGTAGTGCTTGGCGAAGGCGTCATAAGACGACCATGTCACCGCTCTGCAGATATCTCTCAGTGCGATTCCTTTGAAGAAGGCCATTGACGCCACCATCGCCCTAGTGGAGTGGGCCCTTGGTGGAACTGGCAGAGGAGTCTTGCAAAGCTCGTAATATAGTCTTATGCATGACACAATGTGATTTGAAATCCTCTGCGAAGATAGCGCTTCCCCTTTTGACCTGGATGCAATGGACACCAGGAGTCTGTCCGTTTTCCAGAAAAGTTTAGTTCTATCGATGTAGAAGGCCAGTGCCCTTCTTACGTCCAGTCTTGCAAAGCTCGTAATATAGTCTTATGCATGACACGATGTGATTTGAAATCCTCTGCGAAGATAGCGCTTCCCCTTTTGACCTGGATGCAATGGACACCAGGAGTCTGTCCGTTTTCCAGAAAAGTTTAGTTCTATCGATGTAGAAGGCCAGTGCCCTTCTTACGTCCAGTAAGTGCAACCGTGCCTCTTCGCTCGAGTTGTGAGGCTTAGGATAGAACGAGGGCAACACTATTGGTTCATTAATATGAAAATCTGAAGAGACCTTTGGAACGAAGGCTGGGTGCAAACGTAAGACCACCGCCTCTTTTGAGAATATCATGCAGGGTGGTGTCGACATTATGGCCGCGAGCTCGCTCACTCTGCGAGCTGACGTGATTGCCAGGAGGAAAGGCATTTTAATGGTAAGTAGTCGAAGGGGGACCATAGCCAATGGTTCAAAGGGCGGTCCCGAGAGGGTGTGTAAAACTAAGTCTAAAGTCCATGACGGCGGTATTGGTTTCCGAGGGGGGTACAGATTTACCAACCCCTTTAGGAAGCGCGAGGCAACAGGATGGGCAAATATGGTTGATCCATCCTCTTCATGTCGAAACGCTGATATAGCCGCCAGATGAACCTTTATAGAGGATAGAGAGAGTCCCTTTTGTTTGAGTTGTAGCAGATAGTCCAGAATCATAGGTATGGTGGCATCCCGGGGTGTCAGCTGCCTGGAAGAGCACCAAACGGAAAAACGCAACCATTTGTGTTGATAAGTCTTTCTGGTGGAAGTCCTCCGACTACATTCAAGGACTTGTTGTACTCCCTCTGAGCATGTAGTCTCTAGGGCGCCGAGCCATGGATTAAACCATGCTTGTAGCCGGAGTCTTTGCGGGTGCGGGTGCAGTATTGACCCCCGAGCCTGTGTGAGAATGTCCGGTACTGTTGGTAGGGGAAACAGCCGATCCTGTGCCATGCTTAGAAGCAATGGGAACCACTGTTGCCGGTCCCAGGTTGGGACTATGAGTATCATGCGTGCTCTCTCCCTTTTGGCCTTCTCCAAGACCTTGTGTATGAGTGTCGTGGGAGGGAACGCATAAAGTAGACGGCCCTTCCATGGAATCATGAAGGCGTCCCCCAAAGACCCCTGTCCCATGCCCGCTCTGGAGCAGTATTGGGGACATTTCTTGTTGTCGTGAGTGGCGAACAAGTCGATTTGGGGAAAACCCCATCTGCGGAACACTTGGTGAAGCAGGTCTGAACGGATCTGCCACTCGTGTGTGGGCGCAAAGTGTCTGCTGAGCTGGTCCGCCTTGACGTTGTGGACACCCGGTAAGTATGAAGCCTTTATGGTTATATTGTTGGCAATGCACCAGTTCCACAGTCAGACCGCCTCCGCAAGAGTGTACAAGACCTGGCTCTCCCCTGATGGTTTATATAAAACATGGTGGTGGTGGTGTTGTCGGTATTTACGCCGACTATTTTTCCACGCAGATAATTCTGAAAATGCCTGCATGCATTGAACACTGCTCTGAGCTCTAATATGTTTATGTGCAGTGTCTTCTCTGCAGGGGACCATAAACCTTGAGTGGTTTTGTTGTCCATGTGTGCCCCCCATCCCGTATGGGAGGCAGCTGTTGTAATGAACACAGTAATTTGTGGTTGGCGGAAGGGCACCCCTGTTAGTAGATTCTTGGGGTCTACCCACCATGTTAGTGACCTTCGTGCCTTTGTTGTAAGTGACACCATCTTGTGAACGGTATGGATTGATGGTTTGTATACGGTTGCCAACCAATGCTGCAATCCTCGCATGTGCAGCCTGGCGTTTTGCACCACAAACGTGGTGGTCGCCATATGCCCCAGTAGTTGTAAGCACGTTAGGACTGAGACAATGGGGCTGTATGTTATTAGTTGTATGAGGGACTCGATGGCGCGAAAACGGGCATTGGGTAAATATACCCTTGACATGACGGAGTCTATCCGAGCCCCTATAAACTCTATATTTTGTGTGGGCTCGGTCTTTGACTTTGAGAAGTTGATGATGAGGCCCAGTGACGTAAGGGTGTTTGTGGTGATGCGTATCATCCGTAATACTTCTGTCTGGGAAGCTCCCTTTAGCAAGCAATCGTCCAGGTACGGGAAGATGAAAACGCCCTGTCTGTGTAGGTATGCTGACACAACCGCTAAGGTCTTGGTGAAGACTCTGGGTGCTGGAGAGAGGCCGAATGGAAGGACTCTGTACTGAAAATGATCTGTGCCAACAATAAACCGGAGGAAGCGCCTGTGCGCTGGATGAATTGCGATATGAAAATACGCATCCTGTAAGTCGAGGGCTGCAAACCAATCTCCGTCATCTAGTGCCGTAATTATTGAAGCCATCGTAGTCATCTTGAAGCACTGTTTGCGTAGATATTGGTTGAGTGCCCGTAGATCCAAAATAGGCCTCCACCCTCCTGTCTTCTTCTCTGTCAGGAAGTACCTGGAGTAGAAACCTTTGCCTTGAAATTGCTCCGGTACTCTCTCCACCGCCCCTATAAATAGGAGGTGGTCCACCTCCCACCTTAATTCCGGTAGGTGAGAGGGGTCTCTGAGAAGGGGTGCGGTGGGAGGATTTGGTGGAGGTAATGATTGAAAGGGGATCGTGTATCCTGTGTTTACAATCTCCAATACCCACTTGTCCGAAGTGATGCTTTTCCATTGTGGGTAGAACAGCTTGAGTCGGTGATGGAACATGTACTGAGATTGGCACTGAGATACGGTCTTCGTTTCGCGACCCTCGACATACCCGTCAAACCTGCTGTCTTGTATTTTGCCCTGAGGCGGCGTTGCCTTGTTGAGGTCGACGTCTAGGGCCCTTGTAATGTGGTTGATGACGTCCCTGATCATACCCCCATTGAAAATGGGTACGTTGCGGTTGGTAACCATAATGGCGTTGTTGAGGATAAAACTTTTTCCTTTCTGTATGGTGGGGCGTATATCCCCAAAGTCCGAAGTGTCGCTCTGGAGTCTTTGCTCGAGTGTAAGACTGAGTCAGTTGATTCGGCAAATAATTTTATTTTATCAAAGGGAAGGTCTGCAATTTTCACTTGTAGCTCCTTGGGAATGCCGGAGGTGCGAAGCCATGACTCCCTGCGCATTACAACCGCAGTGGCTACGGCGTGGGCCGCTGTGTCCACTACATCTAATGCAATCTGGATGCCTGCTCGAGAAGCTGCATAGCCTTCTTGTACAATTGCCTTAAGGATCAGTTTCTTATCCTCTGGGAGGAAGTCCATGAGGGCGGTAAGTTTGGAGTAGTTGTCGAAATTGTGCTTTGACAAATGGGCAGCATAGTTAGCCATGCGAAGCAACAGGGTAGACGACGAGTAGGCCTTTCTACCGAGGAGATCCAGCTTCTTTATATCCTTGTCCAGTCCCCTGGATTTATAATGGGACGTTTTGGATCTATGTTGAGAGGATCTGACTACTAGCGAATTTGGCTGTGGATGACTAAACAAGAATTCCATACCTTTAGCAGGAACAAGTACTTTTTGTCTGCCCTTTTGTTGGTAGGAGGAGCGGAGGCCGGAGTTTGCCATATATTAGTGGCTGCCTCCATGATTGCATTGTCCAATGGTATAGCTATTTTAGAAGGAGGATGGGGGCCTGAGGTTTTTAAGAAGCTTGTGGTGCTTCTCCTGCACTTCCGCCACCTGAATGTCCCGAGATTGAGCTACCCTTTTGAACAGCTCCTGGAATTGTTTCAGGTCATCTGGAGGCCGGGGGGGGGGGGGGGGGGGGGGGAAATGTCCCCAGGAACCACCGCTTCGTCTGGAGATGAGGAGGCATCACTGTGGTATCTCTCCTCCATTTCCTCGGGATCCTGGCTGTATTGATATGGTTGTCCTTTTGAAGCTTCGAGGTGAGGCTCAAAATCTTTCGATCCAGCCTCTGACTGGGAAACTTGCGGCGTTCCCCCAGGTGGAAGCTGTGCACTGTGGCGTTGAGGAGGAGTTGACGGAGATCTATGGTGAGATGCCAACCTCCTATGTTGATGCCCCGTATAATGGTGGCAGTCATAGCAACAGGGACAGGGGCCCGGTGATGGGGACCTGGACCATGACCCAAAGATGTAAGGGTGATGCAGAGAATGCTGTGACCGTTGAGATGACACCGACGTATGGGGAGAGCCTCTGTGAGAATACTCATAGGGGTCTCTGCTAGATGATGGAGAGCAGCGTGCAACTCTGCGAGATGGACTCTGAAGAAAAGGAGATGGACGTCTGTGGCAGGCTGAAGGTGTTGCTACTCGTTGAATCTCTGGTGGTGATCGCGGCGATAATGGCAGTGCAATTACCTCAGGGGAGGGATTGCGGTGCCTGGTCTTTGCTTTAGCTTTTGCTCTTTCAGGCATCACTGGTGGTCTTAGCGGTGCCGGCGGGCTCGGCACCGTAGCAGGTGCCGTGCTAGTTTCCGCTGCTCCCGGTGCCATCTTCGTCGGTGCCGCTGGGAGTGCTTCGCTCGGTGCCACAGTAGCCGGTGCCGGTCTGTCCGGTGCCTGCACAGCTCTCGGTGCCGTCTCCTTAGGAACTGTAGGCCCCTGGGTGGGTACACGCGCTGCGGCTTTCCCAGCAGAAGAAGCCAGTGTGCCCGGGCCCTTTGTTTCACTCGTCCCGCTCCCAGAGGTAACGGGCAGGGATCGAGCAGGAGAAGCTCTTCTCTTCTTCTGCACAGAGGAGGTCAAAGAGGCAGCCTTCCTCTTGTGCAATCCTGACGAGCCCTCCTTATGGGGCTTCTCTGATGAGGCAGGTTGAAGTGCTTTGTCAAAGAGCAGCATTTTCAACCTCATCTCTCTATCTTTCCTAGCCCTATTCACCAATTTGGAACAATGGGAGCACTTCTGGAGAAGGTGTGTCTCCCCTAGGCACTGGATGCATCTGCTGTGGCCATCCGAAGCAGGCATGGCCTCCCGGCAAGATTCACACTTCTTAAAGCCGGGGGATGACATTGTTAATTTTAACTCTGAGTCCTTAGGTGCTAACAGCACACTTAACAGTCTATTTGCTAAACAATAGCAACCGATGGCCTCTGGAGGCTTGACAAAGCTAGCGGGCCCGCCCAGAGGTGGCCGCTGCAATCCTTAAAACAGTCTTTACTTCTAAAACGAACTATAACATGGTAAACTAAAAGTATATAACTGCTAACTATTATTATAATAACTATTAACACTAGTAAAATAGGATTTATCTGTCTCGGGCATTGGAGCCGGAGAGGATTCCGTCTGCAGCCGTTGGCGGTTGAGAAGGAACTGGCGGGGACCGGATCGCGCACGTGACCGTAAGCATGCGAAGAGACGACGCGCATCAGTGCATGCGCGACCCGACGGAGACTGCTGAAGAATTTCCAAGCTGCGGCGCTGGGGCGAGCCTGACACCTACTGTGGAGCACCCAGGGGGACCACTCGAAGAACCACCAAAATTTTTTTCCTAGACTTTTCTATCCTTTCTTCTAACTTCTAAATACTGAGGGTCCCTGCAGTATTTCCAGGGAGCGGCATATTTTCAGGATTGGGAAGGGAATGAGGAAAATACAATGTGGGAAGAGGACGTCAAGACCAGCAAGCATACCCACAATGCTATGGGAATGAGGAAACTGTGGCATAGCTTCCCACAATGCACTACTGCAACAGTTGATGTTAGACAATTTGAGTGTGGCAGCAATGACTGTGAGCAGCACATGGGAAGTGAAGATGGTCAAATTTGACCTTATAAATTCCAGAATTACAAAATTGATAATGAATTTGAATTCATCTTGTTGTGTAGATGCAGCCTGAGAGAGATGAGTTACTTTACTACTCTATTTGACTTGTTATTCCACATGTGTAGAATGATATGGAGAAATTAAACCCTACAGTCATTTAAAAACAATTTCCTTCTTAAAAACTGATGCTAACTCAGCGCTTTCCACTCACTTCAGTATGAAGATGATGGTATGCTCTCTTGAAAAATCTGGCTGCTGTCTTAACACATAGATATATTCCTCCTCCCCCCGCAAGAATATTGATCATGCCAACGTTTTCATCATAGCAAAAAACCAGAGGGAGCACTAATCTCAGAGTTGGTGGGACAGAGAGAAATGGAAAAAAATCAGACCTCCCATTTAGGAAGCTAGCTTGAAATACTCATTTAAAAAGAATTCTTGACTGCACGATATTATTAAAGGCTATTTGAAACATTTCATCAGCCACCAACTTTGAATTTTTGAGAATCAAAAATCAAGAAGTCATATTGAAACAAAGTGAACTTCAAATAGGTTCAACAAAATTATGTCTACATGCACCCCAGCCAAGAGAAAATTAAGTGGTGGCTGGATGTCTTTCAAAAAGGTAGCAGATAAAATTATTTCGAACGCTGAATTGTTACTAACCATGGGTGACAATTCCCAGGGAAATTAAAAATTTAGAGCCATGTGCACTATTAGTAGCCGAAACAACATTTTAAAAAGAAATGTTGTTTACCCATCCTCACCCCAAACACAACTATCAAACCCCTGCCAACACAGCACAGATCACTGAAGTTCTGAAGAAACTAGTTACTCAAATTCTACTCCACAAAGAATACCACTACCTTTCTTCAGCAAAAAGCAATGTTTGTCATAAGACTATTCTATGATTGACTAAAACTGGATGGTCTTATAAAATAAGCTAGTCTGAACAAAAAGGATAGTCATATGGATATTTATAGCTTTACAGGAGCATATTAACCAAAAATATTTGGTAAGTCAGACTCCTGAAGTCCACATGTTCAACTCACTTTTAAGAAACCAATTACAGTATATGGGGTGCTTCCACACATTGGTAAAACACAAAAAAGGCCTTCATTAAGCAAGCTAGAATATTTTAGCATTTCAAAGTCAGACACTCATATTAGTAAGAGCCCATATACGTATGCACGGCAGTATGTAATCATACAACTAAAGGCTTCTTTCCAATTTATAGGACTTCTCTAAGACAACCTCCCTACCAATCTTTAAATCCTCACTCCACTGCACAGAGACACTAATGCCTCTGAAACAGATACTAGGATGTTTTTAATTAAGCAAACAATTTGTTTTTCTTAACTTTGATATAAGAACATCACCAAGCTGCTCTTATTGAAGGTTCTAAAAAGTTTCTCTTGGTCAGCAAGGAAATTTCAATAAATTTAACAAAACTTTAAAGTATTATACAACCTTAACTACAGTAGTGCTGCCTGCACTATAGAACAAAGCAAAGGCCAACTATCAGAATACAGCTAAAAATTTAAGTGTTACTGTGTAGACAAAATATTAATAAAATATCTCCAGGACTAGTGCCAACTTGGGTATTGTTTAATTGCAGCACAATTTCTGGAAAATTTGTAATAAACAGTTTAGCCCCCTTAAAATATTAAGCATATGCTAATATTAATCATATGAAATAAATTCAGCTACTGCAAATAAACACACTCAACAACAAATTGATAAGAAAATGCCATTAAAATAAATAAAGATACCTGATTATGTTCAGCAACTCTTCTTTGTTTGAATGTTACTGGAGTCTTAGCCTTGGCTTTCAGTGGTTCCCTCTTCTCAAGTCTGAATGCTACCTTGGGATCTGAGAATAAAGACAGTCACTATTATACTTGGATTTTGGACCTAGCAGTTGCCAAACAGAAGAGCCTACTAACATTCTCTGTAGGACATTATATATTTGTAGAAGATCATAAAACAAACTTAGTATTAAAACAAATCACTCTGGCTCCCAGAATGTCTGAGTTATAACTTATAAACCTCTCTACATATATGAATTTTTCCTTCCAGGTGACAGGAGGACATCATGTAAATGCATCAGTCTTCTGCCCAGGAGATAGAGGTAGGGAGGGAGGCCCAGGAAATGTCTTGGTTGGCCTCATGACTTCTTGTTCTCTTCTTCTCCCCACCCAGAAGACTGGTCGGGGGTTGGCGATTGTAGTGGGGGGGGGGGTGTCGGGGTCACAGCCCCCGACGATTTTCTTAATATAGGCAAGTTTGCACTGTGACATAATGTGATGCATCCAGACCAGCGAGTGGCCATGTCATCCTTGTACTGCAACTTAGGGTGCTCTGCACTGGTTTACTATTGTAACCCACAACCTGGACTGCTCACAAAACAGTTTGCTTGTCACACCCAGATATGTTTGTGTAACCACAGCCTGTCAGTCACATCCTGGTTCTCACTAGTCATGGTTATACTACAGGGTGACTCCCACACTTTCCCCGATGAAGATTTTCCAAGAAAGGAGTGTCCTGTTTGGCCAGCCCTCTCCTGAGCAGCTCAAATACATGAAGTCAACTATTTCTCTTTAAGGCAGGAATGGGGAAACTGCAGTGCATGGCTTACCTTGATCCGGCCTGCAAGGCTCAAGATTTCCCCTCCCAGTGGCTCTCCTTCCCCATGAAAAAGTGGTAGTGTCAGATACTGTGTTCAGGCATAAAGGAGCAATCCTGGGCTACTTTATTGCCAGGACTGATAACTTCCCAAAGAGGAAAAAGCCAGCAACTCAGCCCTCTAGCTTGTCAGCCCACTCACCATGTCCAAAACTCACATACTTCAGGTTTTTGTTATGTCCTGATGCAGTGACCAATATTGGCATGTTCAGGTTCAGAGTCGATCCCAATACTGAGAGAGGAGTTAATTTTTCCTCTGTCCCCCACCCCACCCCACATCTGGATTCCCTCAAATTCTTCCCAGTATTGAGGAGAGTGAATTTTCTTATAGGCACCAATGTAGAGTTGATGTGCAGCACATTCCCTCCATAACAGTGCATATAATAAAAATCATGTGGTGGAAGTGAGACCAAATGGTTCTAATCCTGAGAAGGGGCTCAGGGTGCAGGAAAGGATACAGCCTCTGGGCTGGGGATGTGGGCTTTGGGAAGCAGAAGGATGCTAAGGGCTGGAGCAGGGAAGACTCAAGGTGGGCCAGCAATTTGGGGCTTGAATTTACCTGGGAAGCTCCCTCCTTGGGGCCCAACAGGGAAGAACACCTCTTCACTGAGTGCAGCGGCCTCAGGGCTTGGGGACAGCAATCTAATCCTGCTGCAGCTGAGTAGGGCTAAATGGGACGCTGAGCAGCTTAGGAGGCATTTAACCCAAACACATTATTAGTAGGAAAGAATGCTATGTTTTGTGCTTGCTTACAAGTTCCCTCACGAAGGAACAGTTACAACTACTCATTCTAGCTTAACTTGAGTTATGTTTATTTTAAAATTTCCACTTTGCTTTTTACCTTCTTCATTATCACTGTACTGATCAGAATCATTATTTCCATTCTGTTTGGTGTTCTCAGCTGATGAAGAAACCGTTGGTAGAGGTGTGGAAGATCCCAATGCTGGGCCTTCTTCCAGAAGTTTCTGCAACTTCTTCTCATAGAGCTTTCTTGTAGAAGCTGTAACATGACAGAAAATATATTCAGAGAATTAAGACAGACTGTGCAAATTTACTTGACTCCAATGTTGAACCTTTCTGGTCTACATACTCCTGGGGTCTTACTGGCTACGTTTTGATTTGCCTCTGTCCCTTTAGCCAAAACAGGTCTACTACGTAAAAAAGATACTCAGCACAAGACGTGCCTGTTTATATATTTAATTTTTTTTTTTTTTTTTTTTTTACAGTTGGAGCATTCTACTCACCTCTTATCTGAGCTTGGATTACATGACACATGCTTAAAATAAGCACATACTGAATCTTTGCTTGAGCCACAAGCATCCCTTTCGCAAAACAGTTCATGCAAAAGGCAGGTTAGTTTCATGGTTTAGCTATTGGTTGCTTAGTTAGCAGGAAGATGTGTCAATCCTGAGCTAAGAATCTTTTCTTCAACTAGAAAGGCACACAGATCGGTCAGTCTTTAGCTTACCCACAGATTTAGTTCTGCACTCAATTACTCACGAGCAGTAAAGAATGCCACCTGGACAAATACGTGACATGGGCTAAGTCTACACTAGCCAAAAACTTTAAAATGGCCATTTGGAAGTTTACTAATGAAGCACTGAAATACATATTCAGCGCCTCATTAGCATGCGGGCAGCTGGGGCACTTTGAAATTGATGTGGCTCACAGCTGCGCAGCTTGTCCAGACGGGGCTCCTTTTCGAAAGGACCCCAGCTACTTCGAAGTCCCCTTATTCCCCATCTGTTCATAGGAATAAGGGGACTTCAAAGTAGCCAGGGTCCTTTCAAAAAGGAGCCCCGTCTGGGCAATTTTGAAGCGCTGCGGCTGCCCGCATGTTAATGAGGCACTGAATATGTATTTCAGCGCCTCATTAGTAAACTTCGAAATGGCCATTTCGAAGTTTTTGGCTAGTGTAGACACGGCCATGGTGTGAGAAAAGAAAACATGGAAGTAAAGGGAATTTGGCCACTGTTAGTAAGGCATACACAAAAACATCCTTTAGAGGCACAATGAGCATTCAATGAAATCAAAGTAACCAGAGACAGCCTAAATAGCTTTCAGCTCTTCCAGGATCTGGTCTGTATATAATTGGCAGTTACTGGCTAGTTTCTGGAAGGGACCCTAAATTAAACAACTTCCTATAAGTGGGGCAGGCAAATCATTTGTGACCAGGGGACACTATCTGAATTTCTATGAAAGTACACAGTGAGATGTCTAGACAGAAATAAGTGTTGATTAGGTGAAGGAACCACCTGCAAGCTGTACAGATAGCTAGGTAAGGTACAGCTGCTTCAGATCTACTGAAGAGAATCTCTGGGAGATGGATACTAGGGTGGACATCAGTGTCTGTCTCTCAGAAGCTTCTTAAAGTAATTCAGATAAATTACTGCTCTTTTCAATTGTGACCCAAGATTAGTAATCAAGACAGTTTGTATTACTTTCTTTCTACTCACTTTCTTTTAGGAGTAGTTTAGGTAAAACTCAAATGCAGATTTAAAACTTCAATTTTTCTTACCTAACCCCTCCAGAAGCCATATGGGGTCTCAAGTTCATTGCACTAACCTCCTTCTGACAACAAAAATTACTACAAATCAGCCTGTAGGGTGACTAAAGCTGGTGGCCACATAGGTCCCACCCGCATGGGCAAAGCCAAAGCCCCGCTGGCCTGGGCAGGGAAGGGGTCAAAGCCCAAACCCAAAGGCTTTAGTCCCAGCGAGGGGGCCTGTAACTTAATTCCTCCTGCCTAGGGCCGTGGGGCTTGAGTTTCAGTAAGTCATAGCTGGAATATCTAAAGGATGCATGTAGCTATACAGACCTTCTGAAGTGGAGTTTCTAACCCCCCTGCCCAAAAAAATTTATAGCCTCAAGTAGTAATATAGGCCACTGCCTCTCTTCCTTATCAGAGCTACTCATGAAAAGCCTACAGTGGCTGTCAAAGGCCTAGAAGTACCTGATGTTTGTTGCTTTGTTTCGCTCAAATTTTTCCCTTCTGAGGAAATGGCAAGGTTTTCCTCAAGACAGCATGGTCCCTGTTTGGCAGGTCATTAAGGCTATGTCTATACTAGAGGGTTTTTTCCAACAAAACCTGCAGGGCATCAACACTAAATGCATTGTCAAAATACTGTTGACAGAAGTTGGCACTTTTGTTGATAACCTTCTGCCTCTCCCCCATGAGCAGAACCTCTCTTAGGCAGAGTCTGTTGACACAAAAGCCATGTGGCCACTGGGGGAGGAGGGAGAGAGAGGGAGAGAGAGAGAGAGAAGCAGCTCTGTCGACAGACAGGGCTTCAGATTCACTGGGCAGCCCTGTCTGCTGTACTTCTGGTTGGCTGTTTGTCAAAAGGGGGTGGGCAGTCTGGCCACTGACAACAGAGCAAATCATTGTTTCAATCCCATTGTGTGTGGACACATTGTCAACAGAAGTCTTGCTGGAAGAGCTCTTCTAACAGTGACTTCTGTTGACAGATCACTATAGTGTAGACACAGCCTAAGTATTTTATTCTGGTTCAAATTAAGGAATTAGAGTTATAGATTATGCATTTGGATTTTACAGATGGCTCTTCCTCTAGGACAGGGCTGGGCAAAAACACAGCCTGCAGGCAAGAATGGACCTGCCAAGCCTCCAGATGCTGATCCACAGACACAGGTTCCCTTCCTGCAGCCCCCCTCCCCCGCCCATGCTGCTCAGAAAAGTTGTTGCACGTCCCTCCGTGTCTTGCAGCAGTCGCAAACCCAGGGGGTAAGGGGTTTCCTCATATGTTGCCCCACCCCCAGCACAATCCAACTGGGGAGTTTCTGGCCAGTGGGAACTTCCTGTTTGAAGCACAGGAAGCATCCCTCCCAGTCAGGCTTCTGACTATCCAGAAAGCACATGGTTAGTGCCTAAGAAACCTGCTGGGCATTACAGGTAAGTTTCCAAGCCAGAACCTGCCTCTGAAACCCCAAGTCCTCACTCTTCCCAATCCTCTCCTCCCCTATCCCATATAACCCAAACTCTGTCCCCAGCTACTGCACCCATACCCCCTCACAGACCCTGCACCTCAGTCGCCTACCCCAGGTCACAACTCTCTCCTACTTAAGGTCACAGCCACCACCACCCAAACTACCTCCTTCCCCCTGCACCCCATCTCAATCTCCTACTGAGCTTCCCTGTGCACCCAACCTCTGCACCACGTCCCCCCGTTAATATCACTAAAGAGTACACCCTTGACCACTTTCCAAATTCTTGGAGTGGGCTCCCCTCCACCCTCATCAAAAATTATTGCCCACTCCTGCACTAATGTACTTTAAGGATAAGGTGTGGGTTGTTTCACTGGCTTTTGGTGCTCACTTTTGAACAAAACCCAGAAAAATTTGAAACAGGCAGTTCAGACTAACACCTCTGTGGCTAAAGTCTCTGCTGTAGAGGATATGCATATATGTATGCCAACACTTTAGATGTTTCCATCTATTTCATCCTGGAGAACGAGCATTCTCATAGTAAGCAGTTTAGAGTAGTTAAGTCCAATCACTGGTGTTTTAAAGTAACCATTGGCACTTTCATTTCACCAGTCACATCGTGCAATTGACAGTTGTGGGGGTGGATTTTTCAGGGAGTGGGAAGAAAAAAAGACCACAACCCTATAATAGGGAATTCTGGTATGAAAGTATATTTTGAGTTCTCACCTCTGCTTTCCCAAACAACTCCCTAACAGTACTGTGTATCATGTTTTCTTCAGGTCACCTTGTTGAGCAATGCAAAAAATTTCTCCTGACTGGTCAGTCTGCTACCCACAAGCAGGTGCATAAGTTACTGGATATGTAGAACTCTGATACCCAGTTTCTCAAATCTACTCCCAGAAGTGTGTTTGTTCAGACTACATAAGTGATTTTTAGATATGAGACTTATTGTTACAAAAATAGTTAAATCCATTTAAACTTGAAGGCATGCAAACCAACATTTAGGCCTAAACTTCCATCAATTAAAATAATTTTAAAATTAGCTATTATACAGTACATGTTTCTTGCTGAAGTTTCCAAGGTAATCAAACAATTGAACAGGTGGAAAAACTGGCTAAGCACCTCAGAACCACAGTCTACTGAAGTACCAGTTCAGATAGCTGTCTTTTTTTTTTTTTTGCACATGGTCTTAAATTTCAGTTTATTCAGAAAGGTAAATCAGATTACTGCTTCTAAGATGACAAATTCATGGACCTGAAAAGGCTGTCTTCCTCTTCCAAACACAGAAAAGACGGGAAGGGAGGAGTTCTATGATATACAGGGTCCAATGACTAGAAACGAAATCATTCACTAAATACAGATAATACTTAGATTTAAAAAAAAAAAAAAAACTTTATGTACACAGCATTTTCCAGTTAACATTTATTTTTGTTAAAAATTAAAGCTGTGTTTGGGCATTGTGAATTGCCTTCCGATTTCCATCCAGAGTTTGACACATCAAAACGTAAAAAAATAATTTAGTAAGTAAAAGTAGCAGTCTCCAAAAGATGCACACAGAATCTGGCCTTGAAATACAAGGAAATGAGACAATATTCATCAGCATGAGAGGCAGCAGCCTCACCACACAAGGAGCACTGTCAAGTTTTTTTTAATTAAACCTTTTGGCAGTGTGGAGCCCTCTTGGCAATGAGCATCGAGCCTTTTCGCAATTACTACAACCAAAGCAGCCTTTTTTTAAGAAAAGGCTAACTATGGTAAAACAAAAATTAAAGTCAATGTTTAACTGCAGATTTAAAAAAATTTCAAACCACTAATTTTAAGGTTGTGTGGTCAGTCTTCTCATTGCTGTAAACTGTTTAATTTCATATTTTTGGACATTTAAATTAATTTAACTGTTTGGAAAAAAAAAAACACATTCTGGTAATAAATTGTTGCAAATTACTTAACCAAAAGTTCACTATATTTTTATTTTACTTTAAAAAAGTCACTTCTCATAGGAGATTTACAGTGCTCTATTAGCTCTTTACACTGTGAGCTCTGGAGCACAGATCATACATTTTTACATAATTATGCTAAGGATGCTCCTATACTACCAATTCTCCCATCAGAGGTACCATGGTAATAAGGCAATCTGAAGCAGGCTAATGAGGTGCTAATGTGCATATTCAGTGCCTTATTAGCATAATGGCAGCCACCTGACCAGACTTCAAATTGCAGACTGACCATGAAGATGGGGGCAGCTTCAAAATAAGCATCCTGCTTAGACACTCCCTTACTCCCACAGAACTAGATCAAAGTAAGGGAATGTCTAAGCAGGATGCTTATTTCGAAGCTGCTCCCATCTACACAGTCAATCTACAATTCGAAGTCTGTTCATGAGGCCACCAATGAGGGGCTGAATACGCACATTAGCACCTCATTAGCCTGCTTCAAATTGTCTTGTTACCATGGCACCTCTGACAGGAGACTTAGTGTAGCAGCAGCCTTCAATAGCTTTTACCTACCTACGATTGGACCAGGGATCACTCCATATTTTGCAAGTTGCGCTTGAAGGTCTTCATTACTGAGCTCTGTTACATCCAACAAATCTTTCTCCTCCAGCCTGGGTTTGTCTGTTTTCTTCGTGGCTTTCTGTAAGAAAATAAAACACACCCCATTTCTCCATGCATTACAAAAACAGAGTGTGTCTCCTTATTGAAGAAGTACAGCAAATACATTTGGGCTCTAAAGCTACAGAATACAGTTTTAATATTCACTCATTTTCTTTTAGTGGTGTTACCTTTATCAATACCAGATAAAACACTGTTCTTTCATTTCTAAAGCCTGGAGAACTGGTCCATATTTATGCAAGACTAACGTTACATGAAATATTTTAAGAGCCTTTGAAATCAGGTCTTATTTTTCCTCACCCTCTATGCTGACAGATTATTATAGTCTTATTTTTCCTACAATTGGATAAATCAGGTTTGAAACACCTACATGCCTTAAGACTAAACCTCCTAGCCCAACTTGAAAAGTATCATCGCCATCACACCCCACAAGCTGTATATTTAGTTTCCTGTATGGATGTAGTAGAGTATCCTGTACATGACTAACAATAAGCATCTGCTTATCGGTTAGCACTACCCATTACTCAGAACCCCCCTGCCTCCCAGCAAGTAGATAGGGATTGGGTGGCTCAGCTGCTATCCCTGCTTGCACTGGGACCAGACAGCTTGCCTTACTACTGCTCTGCATTTAAAAGGTCTTCCACCATCCTGCTTCCTGCCACTCTGCATTTAAAAGGCTGAGTCAGCACACATGGGGGGGCGTGGAGGAAAGGCAGGGTGGGAGAGAAGGCTTAACCAAGTAACAGTCAGAAATTTTGGCGGTTACCAGATTACTCACTCTTGAACATCCCTAGTTTCCTGCGACATATCTTCATGCCCACATCCACCCACCTTGTAGAACTCTTACTCTCATGAGCACACAAGTCTTGGGCCTTTGATCACCTCTTTTCTCTTACAAGTAGTAATCGTTTCATGAGCTACTTTGCTCTACCTCATCTCAGTATTCTTTGGAGCCACAGTGTCCAATACACTCTCCATTTGCCCCATGTGGCAATGGAGTGTGGCGAAATGTGGCTCAGGAGAGCTGCACATGTTGGGTGCCCCCTTGCCATTTCACGCATGTGCCCTATCGCAGGATGGGAGAAGTGCACGGCTGCAGCGGCAGATGCGGCTACTATGGCATGGCTTCACCCAGGAGTAGCTTGTGCAGCTCCAGTGAGCAATCTCACAGGTGTGGGGGCTGGGGTCTTGTGAAGATTGGTTAAATTTCTTTTGGACCCGAGGGTGCATGGTTACCTAAATGTCAGTTTAAAAATCCTCAAGTCATATCTACATTACTGCACACCCTGTTGCTACCACTGCAAACATCTTGGTTGATCACTGCAGAGCCAGCCGGGGAGGGAGGGGACATAGGAATATGCAGCCACCATCTACACCTTTTGTAACTCTGCTAAATGGACCTGTTCCTCAACAGGAAACCTGTTTACCTGAAAATTTCCTTTCTTGGACTAACAGCCTGCAAAGCCATGACAATGGTTACTCTGTTCTATGCAGCCTTGGAGACAGACCAAACCTGTCAAAGACAGGAGAGGTATGCTCCACCTCTGAGAAACCACCAGCTCCTACTCTTCCATAGCCTAGGAATCTTCCTATAATATATCTCTGTAAAAGAAAATTTAGTATTAAGACTTAACAGAACAAGAATTTCAGGGTCAGTCTACACAACAAGATTATTTTGAAGTAGCTATCCTAGCATCTACACAATGCAACTGCTATTTCAAAATAATTCTGAACTAGAGGTTGGTTTATTTCAAAACTGGTAAACTTCATTCTACAAGGAATAGCCCCTACTTTAAAAAAAAAAAAAACAAACCGCTATAGTGTGTCCAGTGGCTCTATGTTGAGACAGCACCTCTATACACAGACTATGTCTGCACTAGAAGTTTTTGTCTAAAGAGCTTACTATCAGAAAGACGTGCCGACAAAACTTTTGCAGCAGATTGTGCCTACACATAAAAGCGGATCTATCTTTGAGCCGCTCTGTCAACAAAAGGGTCCTCGGAGCATTTACACAGCTTTTTGTCAACAAAACACATTGTGCATGTGGACACTCTGCACGTTGTCAACAAAACCCTAGTTTTGTTTACAAAACTCTAGTTCAGATACAGCCACAGAGCTTAAGTGCTATTTCAAAATGCACATGTGTAAGAGCAAGTGAGAAAAAGAGCATCGCAGCCCCTGCTCTTTCAAAAGAATGGGCCGGGGTCAAGAAATCCAGCACCACAAGGACCACTCTTTTGAGCAAAGGGCCCCCGGAGCATTTACATATGCTTTCCCTCCACCCCATGAAAGAATCTTCTGGGCAAAGTTGCTCTCTCTCCCCCAAATGAGGAAGAGGGCCTCGAGAAGCAGCACTGTCTTCCTTTGAAAGAATGCATTGTGTGTGCAGATACTCTGCTTATTCTTTCAGAAGAGGGCCTGATTTTCCAAAAGGACTTGCTAGTGTAGACACAGCCTCAGTGAATAACAGAGTACAAATAACTCACTATCTTTTTCCAATTAATAGCCTATTCCTGGTGGGTGGGATGGGTGGACCTCATTACTCCAACAAAGGAAGTTTTCAGGTAAGACACAGGTAAAATTATCTTAGTTTAAATGTAATCAAGTCCATAGTAGGTCAGTGAAACAGAGATATTATAGCTGTGTCCACTCAGAGGGACATGGAGGGAAGAGAGCACCAGGAACTGTTATGTACAGATGCTAAAAAGGGCAAACCCTGCCCCTGATAGGTGCTCCTCACTGTGGTGTCAAAGTACATACCAAACCAACATGCAACAACTAGCTGTCCAGGTTGTAGAATCCAAAAGGTGGTACAAAGATGAACACATAGCTGGTTTACTGATTTGCAAGGCCAATAATATTTCTACCTATGCAGCTGTCACAACTTTAATGCCATCAACTAGGATACTGGAAACTGGAAATAGGCTTTTTGACTTGTATGTCGAGGTAGAGCATTTCAGCCACAGTAGATAATACAAGTTGAACCTCTCTAGTCCACCACTCTCTCATCTGACAAGATTTTAGTTAGCCAGATGATCACTTATTTAAGTTGAAGAGAGCTATCAAAGTCCCTTTTAATGGTTAGAAATTAATGAGACTCATTAAGGAGTGGTTCAAATGGAAGGTCTGTAATAGCTTTGATATCACCAGGTAAGATTCAAATGAAAAAAAGTATGTATATTTAATGCATATATCAGGAAATGTAAAAGATGTTGCTCTTATATGAGGATTGCTAAAATGTTGGTGACATGGGGGAAGAGGAAATTCACTCCTTGTCTACTGCACTAAGAATGCTAGAAAAAGCAGTAACCTGACCTCTGGAGTGCCTTAACTGTCAGGTCTAACCCAACTCCATTATGAAGAAACCAGATGTGGTATTGATGCAGATGTGGCAGACACTACTTATGCACCAACATCAGTGGTTTAAAGCTCAAATGAGTCCATAAATGCTGACTTAGAATGTTTATTTCTGGAAGCTGAAATTGTGGCTATTGGTCCACCGTACAATCTTTGGTCTCAGAAGCTAAAAGCACATAGGCAGCGCAATTCACTAGTAACCTCTGTAGATCTCTACTTAATGGAAAGCACACACAGGTGTTTATACCTTGTCAAAGGAAATCTGAGAACCAAACAGTCCTTGGCCAGACTGAGGATACCACATTGTCAGCGCTACTTCTCCCCTGAAGTATTCTGGTTAGGAGAAAAGAAGTGGGGAAGGGCATAAAAGAAACTTTTAGTCAGCTTTACAAGATATTAGTTGCTTTGGTTATGAACCAACCAGCAAGAGAACAACGCTAAAACATTGTTATTCCAGTAGGAGGTAAACAGATCTCCTGCTGAGAAACTAAGTTTCTTTATGAAGGGATGAGACCCCTTTGAGCATTGTTCCCATTCTCAACCTCATTTTGCCTTTGGAGCAAGTCAGCAGTAACACTCCATTTTGCCTTTAATATGAAGGGAGCAAACTGACAAAGATTGCACAAAGGCATCAGGAGGTGAGTTTCTCTAGAGCACTGTATTTATATACCAGACAGGTGAGCAGGTGAACCAAGTACTGAGGATTACTTGTCATGCTACATTCTGCCAATTTATGCAGCTTGAGGGAATCTGACTTCACTGTGTGCCTCCTAAAGGAATCAATCACATGAATCATTCTTCAGAAGTGTAAAAGGACTAGGGTTCCTGCCCCTCCTTTCTAGTAATTTATGCTGAGAAAACTAGAGGGGTCCAAACATTTGGTGAAACTCTCTCTCTCATGCCTCCACTTGCTCCTTCTCCTGAAAGAGGTTGGGGAGGTGGGGAAAACAACAGACTGATGGGTGAGGAGAAGGGGACAGTGTGGTGGTCCTTGTGACTACTATTTTGCATAGCTTTAAAAAACAAGAAAAAAAAAGGAAGAGATTTGTCCTGAGACTGGGGTCTCATACCTTTTCCCAATGAGATTCCCGCATGGGCCCTGGAGATAAGCAGATCCTCACCTGATGGATACCAAGCTCCAACCCTGGACATTCAAGGGGAGCCCTCAGTCCATTTGCCACAATGGGCTTACACTGGTGGTAGGAATGGAGGGCAGGGCTGGGCTCAGGGGCCTCTTATTAGGGTCACTTTGCTTTACTTCTGGATCCTGGTCAGTAGCTCTCTGCCACTATTGCAACAGCACAGTGATGGGACAGGGCACCTACTTGGGAGGCCGGCAATGTAGCTGAAAGCATATGGATCCTGGTGGCTGGGTAGGAAGCCCTGGTGGCCCTTGATGACATACTTCAGCCAACTGCGATGAAGGGAGCCACTGCTTGCTGATCCCAGACTATTTCTATAATCTGAGCAAGGCCTGGGAAATTTGCTCGACGTACTTCCATTACTTCCTAGGAGCTGTCCCACTGAGGGTGGAAGGCTGCAGGAAGCCCTTCCACTACCTGAGGATTTTGGAGACCTGAATTTCCCTATGCACTTAGTCAGCAGCAGAGAGGTAAGAGGTCTTGTGTTCCCACTTTGCATTCTCTGCCAGAATCCCAGCAACTAAGAAGAAAGCCAATACAGCAAACCCTCGATTTAACAGGCTAATAGGGGAAGGGGTGTCCGTTAATGCCAAAAGTCCATTATATCTGAATGGTTATACTTCATGATGCACTGACCTTGCCAGCCCACTCACTCTTGTCCTCTGCCTCCCACTTCCTTTCCCCCTCCTGCCCCATTTCCCCCCCACCTCCTTCTCACAATTACCAGTAGAGGAATCAAATGCTGGCCTGTCTCCTTCCACCTCTTACAACTCCCAGTGCTGTGGCACCTCCAGCCCCTGGTTCTGAGCCACCTGTGTGAAGATGGAGCGTGGCCACACCCAGCCTGCAGCAGCCTCCAACACCATAGCTGCTGCTCAGAACCACTGCAGGCAGCAGCACCCAGATGCCAACATGCTCAATGCACACAGGGCTGAGAGAAGAGAGCTCCTGATCCCAGCTGCGGCTCCCACATCCCCCCCAAAGCTCCCCTGGCCCTGGTGGTCCCAGCTGCTGCAGTGATCCCTCCAACCCTGGCAGACCCAGCCACTCCGTCAGCGGCTCTGGTGAGTCTCCAGTACTTATTTGGGAGGGGGGCGTAGGACGGGCTGGCAGACAGCATCTCTTATAACAGACTTCAGGAATATTAGGGTCCACTAAATCGAGGGTTTAGTGTACTTTCTGCTGATAAAGGTAGAGTCTGCCAGCCTGCTGATTAAGCTTATTCCCCAAACTCAATCTTCCTTTACTTCTTTAAAATTTGCTCTGTAGCAAGAAAAATCTGGGACTTCCTGCCTGCAGCCTAGAATAGACATGACATTTGTTGGTTTCTCGCTTCTTAGAGACAAGCATGGGGCATCTACCTGTGTGCAAAAGGCACATGGGGGAGGGAGGTTCACTGCAGACCACCCAGGTGAAGGAGGCCCACTCACACCTGGCAGTTGCCCATCGCTAATTTAACAGGTGGAGAGAAAAAAAAATCAGCTATTTGTAGGTAACCTAAAATTTTTATAATGGTATTTCATAGAGACTGATATGCTGAAGATTACCCACAGCAAGTTGTGTGTGTTTGTTGGGGCCCAGAACACAAAGAGCGCCTTTTCTAAAGGGTCATAACAGCTTTGTGTTTGCACAAATGAAGTGCTTTAACAAAAAACAAAGATCTTTGATATTGTAAACCATCCTATAGTTCATATTTTTAAAAGTCTAATGAGCACACTCATAAGGGGTATCAATTAGTGGCTTGCAGGCCGTTCATGGTTTGCCTCTGGCCAGCCTCTAGATGCTTTATTTAGCAAAGTGTCTGCAGGTACAGCTGATCACAATTTCCATTAGCCACAGTTCACTGCTCTCAACCAGTGGGAGCTGCAGGTAACAGCACAAGCCAGGTCACCACTTTCTACAGATCCCAGTGGCTGGGAATGGCGAATCATGGCCAATGGGAGCTGCAAGCAGCTATTCCTGCAGATGATTAGGTCAACAAAGCATGTGGCAGTGTGCCAGGGGCTAACCCTGGTGAAGCACATCCAGCCCACATGGTTATTGCCCACCATGGTATATAGCATTGCAATAATGGAAGGAGCAAGAACGCACATAGTGAAAATGAAAGTCCACCTCTTATCTATGCTCCTTAGGAAAAAAATGGAAGTCTCTACCCACCCATATATTCATTAAATACTTGTGCAAAGTCATCTGGAACCTGACAGGTTGGAGATTTTGGCTATAAGTGCCCAAACAAGCTATTGAAATCAGTGGTTGTTCCACACGTTCTAAAATTGTTGTCTTAGCCGTACTGCTAAGTACACTATACCCAGCTTGACTCGGGACCTCTCTGAGGTGAAAAGTGATGATAGATCCTTTTGAAAGGCTTACCGATTGGTGTCATTAAGCCTGGACTAAGGTTGTTGAAAGTACGAACAAAAGAAAAATTCCCATCTGCATGTTGTCTCATCCCTACCTTTGCTGCTGAGAAAAGATCCAACACTGAGATGCTAGTCACCAGGATCCTTGCTGACCAGGAAATGACTGTTCTACTACTCCTATAGCTTGTCTAACAGCTTTAATGGAAGGTACCACAAATCATTTGGGAAGCTATGAAATTACCTGCTAATAAAAGGAAGTTTCTTCCTAAACTAAAGACAATTATACAGCATCTACACTAGGATTTTCTAAAGCCTTAACCCGAAACAAGTACAGCTCCGCTACTGGTAGCAACAAGGCTCAGGCATCTTTACTACTACTCAGAATGGGGTGCTCTTAATGACTGATTAGCATAAGTTTTGTCAACATTATGCCTGCTGCCAAGAATAGAGACTATGTACACTGGGAATTATTAATAAAAAATACAAACATATGATAAGACAACCACAGAGGGCTGGCCTAGGAACCATGTAAACGTGCATGCCTCCTGTATTTGTATGAAGTGTTTAATCTTTTACTGAGCCTGAGTAAGCTGTTGATCTCAAACCTCGCAGCAATGATTATTCTAGGGTTATTTACTTCTGCTTGTAGTATTATTTCCTTGCCATTACTTGCTGTTTGTGCATCAGCATTACAGGTTGAACCTCTCTAATCCAGCACTCTCATCCGACAACACCCATAATTTGGTATGATTTTAGTTAGCCAGGTGACCACTCTTCATGCATGTGGCCAAGTTTCCAGTGGTCTCAAAGTCTGATTTTCAGCCACCAGTCCTGGCTCTCAGTGTTCTGTGCTGTTAGCTCCAATCTGCTCTTAAACGTCCAAGAGCCCAGTAAGCAGTAGAAGGGTTAGTAATGTCCTAGACACTAAAGTGGCCCTCCTTCACCTGGGTGGTCTGTAGTGACCCTCTATCCCCATGTGCCTTTTGCACACTCATAGGTGGCCCATGCTTGTCTCTCAGTCGTGAGAAACTAGCAAATGTCATCCCTATTCCAGGCTGCAGGTGAAGTCCAGATCTTTCCTGCTACAGAGCAAATTTTAAAGATGTAAAGGAAGATTGGGTAATCCATGGTCTAGGACATTACTAACACTTCCATGGTCCAGCAAATTTTCTCGTTCAGCAATAGCCATGTCCAGAGGGTGCCAGACCAGAAAGCTTCTACCTATGCTAATTAGAGGCTTTAGTACAAGTTCCTGAACTGTACAACGATCGTACATTTTCCACTACACACAAACATTGAGGACATTAAGGTTGTAAAGTCAAGCACACAAGAAATACCAGAATTAAAGGTTACCCAGGCACCATTAAATACAGCCCTTTTGTGTACATGACTGCTGATTCAGTCTTCAAGTACACAATCACATACTCACTCTGCTTCATTCAGTGGCAGAAAAAGTAATGCTGCTCTGGAGATGAATCAGAGACTTGCCTAGAGGGTCCATGTTTCATATACTGCAGAAGAAGCGTACAGTGAGAGAGGCAAAGGACTGCAGGAAGGGAAAAAACTATGACCTCTCAGTGAAGGGAGATAAATATTAACCTGGACTCCATCCCTGACTATTAGAGAATTCCTACATACTAGGCAAGTCAGTGAAAACAGTTCATACAGGGTCAGCAATTACAGGTTCATTTTCCAGGTGTCTGAGCTCTTGCAGTTACAAGCAAAGTGCTATACAGTGCTGGTTACTCTGGAAACAAAAACCAAGCTCTAGATTTCACAAATTGAACACCCAAAGTTAACGGATACCTTTGTGCCTCCGATTTGCATCTATAGCATGGGGAATAACATCCTCAACACAGGGTGTTTGAAAAATAAACTCATCAGTATGAGAATGTCAATATTAATTCATAAGAAAATTAACAATTCTGCCTACAGGAGCAGTATTTGAGTAGTGTGCTGTAAGGCAAGAGGCCATACAATGAACAAGTATTTAAAAAAAAAAAAAAAAAAAAAAAAGACACACCAAAAATTAAAATCCTCAGCTTATTCACTGCACAACACCTGTCCTTTGCACTCTTCTCCCCTTTGAGCAGTCACAACCATGCACATTCCTCTTCCCCACCAGCTCCATGTCAGGTGCAGCGTATCCACTCACCAAGCACTTGCCCAGTCTTTTTGTTCAGTCTGTTTTCACTCCCCACATCCAGCATTCTGGCTTTTTTGTAGAGCTCTCTAACCTCCACCACAATGATTCCCATTCCCCCCCACCCCCAAACTTTCAGGCTCCTCATCTCAAAACAACCTATTCCTCCAACCCTCAGGTAGCCCTGGCTCTTGTCTTCTTTGCATTAGAATCACACCATTTCTTCCTCCAAAACAGTGAGCCTAGAAGTTAAGACTCACTGAGAACACACACAGCCTGAAGCAGACAGCATGAAAAATTTCAGCCCAGCCGGTTAAAGTTCAGCACCATTATAAGCAAATGAAAAAGGGTCTTACAATGGGTAACGATGAACCTTAACTGGTGATGCTTCCATACCTGCCTGAAAAAATGAAAAATTCCTACCCTAAACACCAAGATAAATTTGAAATAAGAAACAGTATGAAGGGAAAAAGGGGGTGACAGTGTAATCAGATGACAGGCAGGTTAGCTGAACTGGTTTGAGCATTGGCCTGCTAAACCCATGGTTGTGAGTTCAATCCTTAAAGAGGTCATTTAGGTATTAGGGCAAGTAGATGTCAAGGATGGTGCTTGGTCCTGCCAAGAGGGCAGGGGACTGGACTAGATGACCTCCCAAGTTGCCTTCCAGTTCTAGGAGATGCATATTTAAAAGAAGAAGTGAAAAGGAATTCAGATCTTATACTTAACTGTAGCTCAACCAGCCACCACTTCTTGATAGTTCTCTTTTCTTCCCTACTTGATGTAAGTGTACTACTTTTCTCTATTAGGCACACCTGACTGATCATACATAAAGCCAAAGCCTTGAGAGCAACTCCTGAATCCAGAGTACATTACAGACCCAGTAACTTGCTATGCGAATTACAAACTAAAGTCTTGTACTAAAGTTTGAGCACTGAGTGCAGCAAAGAAGGCTTTCACATGTTTAGTCTGCCGCCTATACAGAGCTCCAGTTATTGAGCTGGAAGTAAGACTATGTTCTGCAAATACATTAGTAAGACAGCATGGGGCTAAGGTCTTAATTTTTAAGCAATGTTATTAAAATGCAACAATTCCTTCTGGATTTCAAGTTACTAATACTTATCTCAACAGTTAGTATTTCAATCATCTCCATGATGAATCACCAACAGCGGGCCAGTACTGCTCAAGCTGTGTACTTGTGCAGCGCTCAGGAGGGATTCAAACCATCAGATCTCAACAGACAGTCATTTGCACACGCCTTGATACATTTTTTTTTTTTTTTTTTTTTTTTTTTTTTTAACTCCACACATGATGGAAAGAGCCTGCACATGGCTGCTAGAGGAAACATGGCTATTGCTTAAACAGCTCCCCATTCCAAACCAAGAAAGGTTTAGCATGTTTTGTGTGTTACTAAGCACTTAAGTATCAATACCACTACTGCTGTTAAGTCACAAGAAATGGCTTAGTCACTTTGTATAAACTATGCACCTGCTTATGTGATCACATACAGTATACTGTAGGACCAGTGGTTCCCCGTGATTTTGCAGGGGGCCTGTGAAAAAAATAAAAATAATCAGAAAACAGAATTGGCTTTCCTATGGGTCTGTGAAGAGTTGTAGGGAGTGACTGGGGGTCTGCACTAGTGAAAAGGCTGGGAATCACTGCTGTAGAGCTATCCAGTCTCTCAAGGGAGGCACGAATGTTAACTGAACTAAACAAAGATTGGCTGAGCCATCCACTAAGCAAGCAGAATTTTTTCCACAGCTGGCTTAATGAAAAAGTGTAACCTTAGCAATGGCATGCCTTGAGCTTGATAATTAATTATCTTAATATTTCTCTTATCTTCTGTCATTTGTAATTATTCTGTTTAGGACCAAGTACTGCAGAAAGGAATTTAGGGGTC
The DNA here is from genome assembly GCF_033958435.1 of Carettochelys insculpta. Classification (NCBI taxonomy): domain Eukaryota; kingdom Metazoa; phylum Chordata; order Testudines; family Carettochelyidae; genus Carettochelys; species Carettochelys insculpta. The sequence goes on from NC_134137.1 coordinate 290,032,304, forward strand.
ACAGTGGACCACAAGTTAAATGAGTTAAGTGTCACACTGTTGCAAAAACACACACACCCCACATGATTCTCAGATGCATTAAGAGGAGTGTTGAGAGCAAGACACAAGTCATTCTTCTGCTCTGATCAGCACTCACTGGGCCTCAACTGTGTCTAGTTCTAGGCACCATATTTCAAGAAAGATGTGGAGAAATTGGAGAAGGTCCAGAGAAGAGCAAAAAAAATATTAAAGGTCTAGAGAACATGAGCTATGACGGAAGACTAAAAGAACTGGACTTGTTTAGTTTAGAAAAGAGAAGACTTAAGGGAACATGATAGGGGTTTTCAAGTACCTAGAAGAGACTTGCAAGGAGGCAGCAGACAGGACAAGGAGCAATGGGCTTAAACTGCAGCAAGGGAGGTTTAGGCTAGACATTAGGAAAAACTTCCTAACTGTCAGAGTGGTTTAGCACTGAAATAAATTGCACAGGGAGATTTAAATATCTCCAGCAATGGATATTCCACAAAGCAAGTTAGACAGACATCTATCGGGGTTGTCTAGACAGTGCTTGGGCCTGCCATGAAGGCAGGGGACTGGACCCTATGACCTCTCGAGGTCCCTTCCAAGTCTCATGTTCTATGATTTTAAGATTAGCTCTCACTAACTCATGGCTAATACTGCTTTTAGGAGCTGGGAATCACATGCATTTCTACTTGAGCACCTGGTGTTTCTTCAGATACTTTAAGAATAATGTATGTCCAAACAGATACCAAAAATAAGGAAGCGTAATATAGTATCTTAAGTTTCATGGTGTCTGTTTACCCTAGGAACTAGCTTTGAAATTAGGCACTACTTTGAAGTAGCCAGCAGAGTCAATACACACTTTTTCCCCTTACTCTGAAGTAGGAAGCCCAACTATGAAGTCCTTACTCCATTCCCAGGACTGCAGTAGTGCCCTACTTTGAGGTAGGGGTGTGTGCGTGTGCGTGTGCGTGCGCGTGCGCTGTAGTAAGCAACTTTAAAGTTATTTTTGTAGTGTAGACACAGCCATGGAGTGTTTTGGGACATATAACATGCCGAATTTGTATTCAATAACTCAAAGTTTAAAATTGTTTAAGATCTAGTATAAGTGAACAGTCACCTGGGCCTTGTCACTCTATTACCATTTGCTTTTCCAAAAGTTAACACTTATGTAATATTCTGATATCGCTTTCCTATTGCGACCTCAAGCACAGATAGCGCCAAACAGCTATATGAAAATTGTAGCATTCTGGGCACAAATCATACTTGTGAAACTTGCATTTCAAAGTGTTACCAAAAATATCAAATTAAATTTTACTAGAGAAAACTACACAGATATCTTCTACTATTGTATCAGTTATGGTACATCAATGCTCACCGCTTATAAGCCAATTGTATCATTGGAACAAGCACCCAATAAAGTTTATTGCAATTTTTAAACACTAAAAGCACTGCACTTTCAGATGCATAATAAATGAGAGATTTACTGTTACTGCATGTTACCCTAAATAACCAAGAACCCCCCACCCACATTATGTGAGATTCATGAGTTTAACTCAGAACCATGTTTTAAAAGGTCACTGACAAATTATTTTTTTTTTAAATTTTAAATTGGGTTTGTGCTGCAGTTTTAATTCCTTATGACGTACAAGAGATGTCCAAAACGTCTCCCCACATTTGATATTTTCCTGCTGGTAGGAGATTTTTTTTGGAGGCTGGGGAAGGTAGTTGGCAGCTCAGAACCATGAAGCACATCAAGTCTGGCTTTCCTGATTTTGCAGGAGCTTTTTTCCCCTCCCTTTGTTTAAAAAGGAAAAAGCATTAAGCTTTAAAAGAAAGTCTAACTTCCGCTCAGGTATTTGACTTCAGTATTAGTACAAGAATGGTCAACATAAAAATCCCTTCCTCTTCCAATTGCTCAGATTGCAGTTGCAGATGATGAAACTAGGATATCTTTGGTTAAGCAACTCACTATGCTACAGGTCTAAATTTCTACTGTTAAAGAGGGAGACACCTCAAAAGATAAGAGTTTCCAGAATAAATCTTATTTCCTTTTTCACAACTCACTTTTTTTAAAAAAAGGTACAGGATTTTAGCCACAGATTTCACAGAACTACAACTCTTAAGACTCAAACAACCCAAGAATAATTATTTCACGAGGCATCTTCCCTTGGTATTTGGCTGTATTTAGATTACGAACAAAAATATTTAGTCTCAAATAAGTAGTGTTTAAATGAAGTTTACTCGGTATAGCCAAAGCCCATGTCACAACTCAACTCTTGCCTCGCATTCATGCTTGGTGGAACCAGCTCTCTTTGATTTTTGATTGTTACCTGAATGTATATGCACAAAGGCATTTCCATATAGCACAGGGCCAGGCAAAATATGGCCCATGAACTGAATCTGGCCCACCAAGCCACTGGGTCCAGCCCACAGGAGCCTCAGATGGGTCCATGACTGTGGGGCTCCTGCTCAGCAAAACCAGCTGTCAATACTGCAAGCTATAGGGAAGAGAGGGAGAGAGAGAGGCTTCTCACAATGCCCCTACCTGCAGCAAAACCTTGCAGCCCCTACTGATCAGAGCTGCCTGTTTGCAGGACAGGCAGTGTGACATACTCCTTTCCCCCATCCCCCACAGCAATAAGCCCATAGCAGTAAACTGACCCCAGCAGTTGCTCTGAGCACTTGCAGTGCATGGAAGGCAGGAATCCTGGCTAAGGAACCTGCTGGTGAGGAGCCCTATAGGTAAGTGCCTCCTGGCTATAGCCTATTCCACACCTCCCCCAATCTGCACCTCTGCTAGGATACAAAATCCTGTTTAACTGATTAACCAATGTGGGGAGAGAAGAGTGTGGCTGGGGAGGCTGCTCCAACCCAGCTAAGCTGGAGTAGCCTCTGCTTGTGGCATTCCAGGGACTGGGGCTGCTCTGGCCTGGCTGGAGCATCCCTTTCAGCACTGCTGTCATGGGTAGGGGACATTCCAGCATGGCTGGAGCAGCCCTTGTCCACAGCAGGGAAACTAGGCTGGAGCCACCTCCCAAGATGCTGCTTGCCTTTGGGGCTGCCATGGACAGGGCTACTCCACCATCTAAGGAGCACCCCACCCATGAAGGTCAGGCAGGACTAAAGCAACTACCTGCTTGCAGCAGGCTGCCCTTTAGCTTCCCTAACCTCTACACTATGTAATAAAAGCCTTCTGTGTCTGCTCCTGCATCCCCTACTACAGTCCTCCTCCAGGTTACAACCCCCTCCCAGCCACCCACTGATCACTCACAACCCAAATTCCTGCACACCTGTCTTAGGTCAGGACCTCCTTCAGGCCCTGCATCCGTCTTCCAGATCAGAACCCTGCTTGCACCCATATCCCCTTCTGGATGTTGCACCCCAGTCTTCAGTCCCAGATCACAACCCCCCTCCTTCACACAAACTCCGCCCCCCCCCCCCCGAGACCACAACCCCTTCCTTCACACAAACTGCCCCCCCACCAGAAGATCCTACATCCCCTCCTGCATCTCAATCACTTACCATAAGGTCCCCTCTGCACCCAGCCTCCATCACAGATCCCCACCTCTTCCATTAAATATCATGGAAAAGCGCAGCCCTTGACCACCCACTAACTTCTTAGAGTGCCCCCCCCAAACAAAAATTACTGCCCACCACAATACAGCATATCAGCTTTGCTACACTTAAGTACAGACACACAAAGCATTTCTTGATCAAGTTGTGAGATTTTTTCCTTCACACTTAGTAACCATCCACCCATCTGTACTCAAAATGTTCGTGCTTGTCTAAGCAACGTTATTCCAATGCAATTCATAACGCCTAGAGAAGAAGTTTAATTATGTTTCCATTTAAAAAAAAAAAAAAAAAGGCTTGTGAACAGAAGCCTGGAATTTCTCTTCCCTGAATTAAGTTTCTGGAATGAAGTTTCAGAGTAACAGGCAAAGCGTTCTAAAAATTGGTAGCTTACTTTCTTAGGTGCCTATTTTAAAATACCCCACATGCAGGCAACCTCTTTCCGTAACTGGAGTCACTACATAATCACCTGCCATGGTACAACAGAAAAGACGCTCTTACCACATTACAGTACCCTACTTATTATAAGTCAGCATCCCTCAGAGAATTTCCCCTCCGTCAACTTCACTAATGAAACGGGCAGTGGTAGGAACAAGACACGCCGATTTCCCAGCCCGGTGAAACAGGAGCCTCGCAGATATTACTAGCGCTGATAGCCAGCGCTCAGCGAGCCGTGCCAGCCACGTCGGAGTACGGCCCAGACTGAAGTTACTAGGAAAGGAAATCCCGGTGGCAGCGCTCCCCGACCCCCGAGCGCAGCGCCGGGCACCGGCCAGCCCCTCGCAGGGCACAGAACCGAGCGCCTGGGGGAGAGGTCTGTACCGAGCAGCTCTTGCCAGCCGCCGTTGTCCACGCGCCCCGAGCTGGCCTCTAAACCGCATGAAACAGCGGCGCAGACCGTGGCCGCCAGGGCGCGCTCCGCGCCTCAGAGCGGGAAGCGTCGCACGCCGCTGGCCTGCCCGCGGCCCACTCCCCAGGGGCGGGCCTACATTCGCGGGAAGAGCAAAGGGGCGTGAGGCGGTCAGCGGCCGCCAGAGCCCTTTGTATAGCAGCGCGGGGCCCTCGGGCGGCGGGGCCAGTCTCCTACCCGGCCGGGGGTGGCACCTCCTCTGCCCCTGGCGCCGAGCGGCGTAGGCTCCCTCTCCTCGTCGCTGGAGAAGTCGGGCTGGGCGGGCGCGTTGCGGGGGGTGAGGTGCTCCAGGTAGAGCTGCACATACACGTCCTTGCGCTGCTCGCCGCCCGGCAGGCTCACATTGTTGGCGATCAACTCGCTCTTCAGCTTCTCCTTGGTCAGCACCGACGGGTCCGCCAGGAACTCGGGCATCGCCGGCCTCTGCCGCCGCCCGGGAGGGACACCAACAAAGGGGGAGGGGGTAGGAAATCGCCTCCCTGCCCAGCGCAATGAACCCAACTCGCGGCGCGCTCGGCGAGGCTTCTCCCGACCTCCAATAAACCGCCTCGGGATTGGCCGGGCGAGTCCCGAAGTTGGGCTGCTATTGGCTGCGGGGTTGAACAGGGCGTGGCGCGAGGGCTCGACCAACGTTAGTGCTTTGCGCGAGGAGTAGTAACGCAGTTTAAATTCGGCTTAGGCGGGAGAGGCGGGGGTGTTGTGCCGCCTCCCTTCCCCCTCCTCGCTAGTCCCAGGCGAGGTCCTCCTCTTGCTAACGCCTCCCGCGGGCACCACGAGCCACCCCCCGCCCCAACGATGAGGACGTCAAAGGTCGGGGGGAGACCTCCTGTGCGGTCGCTCTCTGGGCTGGCGTATGGAGGGGTTTGCAGCCTGCGCTGGCGAGGGACATTTAAGACCCCCTAGAACTCAGGGCGAAGTCTCCCGGCGGGACGGAGCCCCCCCGCCGCCATGGCTGCTAGCTCCAGCGGCGCGATCGGAAGGTCCCATGCGCGTCATTTGCTTCTCACAATAAGATTTTGAGCCACTTCCCTAGATCTGGAGATTTGCATTAAAATAGGCGCTTTCGGAGGCATTATGAGGTGCCCTCTCCTCGCAGGTAGCCTCGCCTTCCTCGGCTTTGACCTGGGCACTGGTCGGATCGAGGAGAACAATTCCAGCCAGAAATTGCCCTGGCTGTTAAAAGCTGCGACTAGTATATATATGTATGAAAGAAATTCCTTCTAATGCGCGGGGGAGGGGACGGGACGGGACGACAATGTTACCCATTACCTAAGTGCCAATGCCACAGCTTCTCCACCAGTGCAGGAACGTGCCTATAGGCTACAGGTTGCAAGATTGGAGCTATAGATTGTAAGGTTCCTGGGACAATGAATGGGCTTCCTACATCTGGAAAAGGACTTGACGCCATTATTACAGAGCCATACAAATAGCCTGGAAGCAAATTATTATGTTAATAGAGGTATATTATGCATGTTTTAAAATTGCAAAAAACTCACCAGCTTTTTCATGGATCTAAATATTAGGACCATCAAAGATTTAGAATCACAATGTTGAGATTTTAAAAAGTTGTGATTAATTGCATTGGATTGTTAAACATTAACAGAATAACATTTTAAATTCTAAATATTGTGGATGTTTTTCTGCAGTTTCAAATATTTGTATTTCAGTTACAAAACAGAGTGCACATTGTTCACTTTATTATCTATATTTTTAATTAGATTTTTCAGTTCACCTCACACCAAGTACTGTAGTGCCATCTCTTTGTCATCAAAAATACAACTTAACATCTCTGCTTTGGAGCCCACACCCTCAACATCCACCCACACCACAATTTCCTACCTCACACCATGTGAACCTATCAATGATACTGTGGTTTTCACAAAAACATTTTTATTTAGATGGGGGAGGGTTTATGGGGTAGGTAGGAAAAAGAAGGGAATCCTGGCATTCTGTGTGGTGGAATGTGAGCCTTTGGCAGTGTGGGGAGGCCCTGGGTGTCGAATGACAGACTGTCATTGTCTACCCACTGCCCTGTGTTCAGGGACCCCACTGGGAATGGGGGGTCAAGCCATATTGAGGGGAGGCCAGCAATGGGATAGGGAGGCTGCTTTATGAGTCCTGTGATGGGTTTTCCTCTGCAACTCCAGGATGGAATGCAAGATGTCAGTTTGCTCCCCGACAGTCATCAGGAGCTCTCCTGTATCCTTATTCCTGTACTGGAGCATGGTTTGCCACCACTGCTAGGTCCACCTTCCATCAGTGATGGCTTTGGCTCACTCCCCATCTGCCTTTTTAAGTTGCTGAAAGATGAGGTCCTGTTTAGATCTTTTCTTTCTCCTCATCACAGCAAACTGGTGAAGACAGTGAAGATCAAAATTTAGATACATTTTTTACATTTGACACAAAGTGTTTACGCACAGAATGAATGGGTATCTGAATCAGGGCAACTTTTGTTTTTCAAGGCTACTTTTGGCCTCTTAAGGATGACCATGAACTGACCTCTGCGGAACAGATGCTATTAGTTATCCAGACCCTTTCACTGCAGACATGGTAAGATCTTGGTGGCATAAGGATGGTGCGAGCAGGGTCTGCACAGCCTGGCAGTTGTGTGGTGTAGGGGAAGGGATCAAGCCTACTGGACACATGGTGGGCTGGGATGGGAGGGTGTCTTCCCTGGAAACTGTTAAGCATGGGGAAAAAAAACCCCTCTCGGTGGCTCCTCATAAATCCTATGCGGGGGGAAAGCCATTTAAAGCAGGGAAATCCCATGCTGGATATTCCAGCGTCTGAAAGCAGGGTCTGCACAGTCTGGCAGCTGCATGGCAGGGAGGAGGGGTTGAGCCCACCAGATGCATGTCATCCCTGTAAACTGTAAAGCACAGAAAAAAAACCTCTCGGTGGCTCCTCATAAATCCTGGGGAAAGCCAGCAGTGTGGTGGGAGGGGAGAAGGCCAGGAGAGCCTGCCAGCCACACAGAGCGGGGAGACAGAGAGCCCACCAGACGTGGTGCCTCAGGGTGGTCCTGGGAAATTTAAATGACCAGGGAACAATGCGAAAAATGCTAATACAACTTCTCTTGCTTCTAGGATGCCAAAAGAGGCATCAGCCTCCTAAGAATAACAGAGAATAAAAAATAAAATATGCTCATAGTGTGTGAGCATAGGCCTGGAAAATTTGCCAGAATGCTGTGTGGCATCTTGATACCAGATTACTTACTTGTTGCCTGGCGTTGCAAGGTGTGGTATTGCAAGGTGCGCTATTGTGGAAGCTGCAATAAATTAGGCCACCCCAAAAACCTCGTGTGAAATATGAAAGTGCCTGGCTGAGATCTTTATGGAGAGTTCCAAAAAGGATAAGCACTCCATCCCCAGAATTATTAACAAGCTGTTTTAAGGGGCACAGATCCACCACTCCTGAGCCGCAACCCATTTGTAGCAGTTTAAAAAATGTGGTTCACAGAAGTAAGTCTATATCCCGACCCAGCCGCAACTCACTTGTAGCATTCTAAAAAAATACTCACCAGAAGAGTCCCAGATCCAGGGTGAAGAGCAGCTGCAGGCTGGCAGAATCATCTTTCTCTGGCGCTTGCTGAACATTGGCATCCTCCTCTACATCAGCTTCAGCAGCTCCTGCTCCTGCTCTCAAAGTCCTGAGGACAGTCTCCTGAAGACTCCCACTTAACCTTGGGGAGCATGGTTGGGTCCCTCCCAAGAATGGCATCCAGCTGCTCGTAGTAGCGATACTTGTTGGGAGATGACCCAGGTCTCCCATTGGCTTTTCTCACTTTGTGATAGTTCTGCCTGAGCTCCTTCACTTTGACCCGGCATTGCTGAGCATTCTGGGCATACCCTTTCACAATCATGCCCCACAAAATCTCATATGTCCACATTTTGCTTGCTGACTCACAGTTTGCTGAGCACTGATTCTTCACCCCACACAGAAATGAGATCCAGGATCTCATTTTGGCTCCATGCTGGAGCTCTTTTGTGACCCTGAGTAGTCATCGTGGCTAGATGTGATGGATGGCTCCTGATGTGCGCTATCTGTGCTGGCCAGAAAGAAAATGAATTCAAATTTCCGGGCTTCCTGATATCTATTTCCTGCACATCTGGTGAGCAGCAGACATGAAAGTGGCCAGAACAGCCACATGTGGGGCACCTGTGGGATACCTCTGGAGGCTAATAAAATTGATTTAAAGTGACACTATTTCCACACTAACATGAATACCACCTTTTTAATTCAAAATTGGTGTTATGCTGCATCAGCAGGTTGATGTGAGAAAGTCAGCCTCAGGGCCCCTTGAAATGGACCTAATGTACAGGAAGACAGTCACATTGTAAAATCAAGCTATGTGCCTTAAAAGCAACTTTATGCTGCAGTGTAGATGTAATTTTACTCCACAAGTCTTTAGGGCAGCTTCTTGGCTCTTCAAGCTCATGTTATATAGTGGGATCCCTTAATGACATATAGGTAGCATAGCCTGCTCTGCGGTTCCTCTGCATGAGGGATATGTAGAGGCATGCCAGGGACAAGGAAAAAGTAGTTGGTGATATAACCAGAATCATCTGCTCTGTTATAATTTATACTGAAGACCATGAAGCTTGTTGCTACTTCCGGAATTAGAGATCAGGTCCTCCAGAAGATCTGGCCCTTATATTTTTAAAGTGAGAGCTTATATTTTGGAGTATCAGATGGTAGCCAGAAAAAAAACATCAAGTTACTACAAACCAGTGTAAAGCACCCCCTACTTGTGATGTTTTTATAAGGAAAAAAAATACCAGTATGATTTATTAGCTATTCATATCCAATAGAATACTTAATGCAAATCTACTGTCTAGTGATACACTTTGTAAAACATTGTGTTATTTCAAATTCAGGCTAAATTTGTATCTCTCAGGAGCTCTGCTTTTCAAGGGCTAAATCAGCAATATCATTTTCTCCATTGTCCTTAAGTGAGAGTCAAGAAGTTGCATTTTACCTATTGTAAAGGAATATGCTATTAAGAAAAGGAAGACAGAAGAGAGAGATAAAAGAGTGAAACCGTGTCCATTTTCAACTGTTGGAAAACTACTGTAAGCCTGCCTCAGGATGTGCAGTATGTTGAAAGCAGAAGCCAAAAATATTTTCAGTATAGGACCCTGTGGCAGGGTGGGGCCAGGAGAGTCTATTGGAAGGCCGGGTGGGTGCTAAAAGGCCCCTCTCAGGACGAGAGGGAGCCTACTAAAAAGAAGCCGCAGCCCCCAGTGAATACAGGGGACAACAAAAGAAAAAACACAGGGATGGGAGTGAGGGTCAGAGATTCAAAGTGAGGCAACCGGAGGGGAACACCAAGCAGAGAACCCCAGACAGCACCCACCGCTCCTCAAAGCTGTCGAGGGAGTCGGTGGATGCCGCCCAGAGGAACTCTGCCCAGATTCGTGACCAGCGGGATGAATGGAAGTAGGCCCCACAGTGGCAGGTCGCCCCCTCTGCCAGCCTCCTCTCCCTAGTTTTGTAAATGGCCATTTTGGCCACAGCCAGGAGGAGGCCCCGCGACTTCGTGGGGCCACGGATAGGGTGTGAGAGGATAAGGAGATGTGGGGAAAAATGCAGCCAGAACCTCAGGAGGAGGTTCTGGAGGAGCTGGAAGAGGGGCTGCAGCCTGGTGCACTCGACATAAATGTGCGCCAGGGTCTCCCTCATGCTGCAAAAGGCACAAGTGTCCGGGTTAGGGGTGAACTACGCCAGGTACGCACCTGTGCTCAATGCTCCATGGAGGATTCTCCAACTGATGTCCCCGGCAGGCCGTGGAATCAAGGTGGAATAAAGGCTGGCCCACCGGGGCTCCCCACCCTCCAAAGAAGTTAGGAGGTCCCGCCATTTGTGGTCGGGGCGGGACGAGGGTGGGGAAGTGGAGCGTGTGACGCATGAGTGTGTACAAAAGATGTCTAGGCGCAGCTCAGAAGGGAGGGCGAAAGCAACCTTGTTCTTGGAGCCGCGAATGTCATCCAAGAACTGGTGCATCTCGCCCACCAGCGTGTGGGGTGCCGAGTCCTCGGGGTATCAAGTGCCTGTCAGCCTCTTATTCTTGTGGGCCCCTGGCTGGAAAAAAGGTCCAAGTGGGGGCTAGGGTCTAGGTTCGGGAAGGATGCGGGTGGCAGAGGGAGAGCAGCCCCAGAAGTGCTGGGAGAGGGCGATGCGGCAGGGGTCTCCTGAGCGATCACCGCCTCGGGGGCAGATGTAGATAGACAGGGGTTTGAAGGGGAGGGTCGTGGAGAAGGGGAGGGGGTGGAGGAAGGGGAGGGGGTCTGGAGAGGGGAGGGTTACGGGCCCTGGGGTGGGACATTGATTGGAGGAGGGAGTAGGGGTAAGGGTGAAGGGGGGGCCCCCCAAGGTGGGAGCGGGGGCAGGGATGGGAGTGGAGGGGGTCTCGGGAGAGGGGGCTTCCACAGGTGGTAGGAGGGGGAGGGGGTTAAGGGCGAGGTGTCTGCACACTCGGCAGCGGGCGCCGGCAGGGTGAGGGGAGTGGTGTTGGGGTCTTTGGGTCCTAAAGGGGAAGCGGGGTATAAAGAGAGCACTAATTCCTCCGGGGCATCCAGGGGCTGGCCGACCTCCTCCGGGAGGTCATCTCTAGCTGAGAGGGGGGCCCGCACTCTGCGACGTCCCGGAGCAGAGGGGGGTGGCGGTTAGGGAGTTGCTGGTGGCCGGGGAGAAGGAAGGCGAGGGGAGTGGACAGACGGCCTGCAGGCCTCCAATAGAAGGCCGTCCGCGTCCAGGGCCGCCAGAGTAAGACCTAGGGCCCTGACCTCCTGTGGGAGGAGGGCGAGGCCGAGGCTTACCTCCTCCAGACACTCTGCAGCTGCAAGCTGGGCAGCGGCCAGAGGGTTGTCAGAAGAGGGCGAGGGGACAACAGGGGCCATTCCCACTTTTGGGGTTCCAGCTCCAGGGCAGAAGGGGTGATATCTCTCACGGCCACCGTGGCAGCCTCGGTCACCCCCAGCAGGTGGTCAGTGGCCAGGGGTTCGGCGGATGGGCTAGGGCTTGAGGCCCTTTTGGGTGCTTTGTGGGGCACAACCACCCCATCCTCCGATGGGGTGGAGTGCCGGGCGCGCACACTCCTTTTCTTCCACTTCCCCCCCCACCCCACCAGCACCCAGTCCTCCGAGGAGGGGGGCTGGGCGGCAGAGGAGGAAGAGCCAGGGGACCAAGGCAACGAGGAGGGAGGGAAAGAGGGGCCGGGGCAGCAGGGGGAGGGGACGGGTCCTGCCACTGGCCCTGCCTCCCTCTCCTCCGCAGGCCCAGCTCCAGCGCCTGCTCGGGCGCTGGCGCCTGCTTCTTCATGCCTGGCACCATGTGATTGGGCACCCTCCGACGCCTGAGCAGCGATGGCTCCGTCTGGGGCGAGAGGAGAAGAGGCGGTTCCAGGGCCTGTCATGGTCGGGGCGCTGCCGGTCTCGTGGCTGGTGGCCCCCGGGTCGGAGGAGGTCCTGGGCTTCTCTTCATGCCGGGCCAGGGGGCAATCCCTCCAGACATGCCCCACCGCCTGGCACACAAAGCACCGGGCCTCCCCCAGGGTATAGAGGACCCAATACGGGGCCCCTTGATAGGGCACCAGTATAGCCCCCTCCTGGGCTACCCCGCCCTGTGCTGCCCCCGGTGGCAGTTGGATACGGGCCTGCCGGCAGAAGGAAAGCACGTGCCCTAGGGCGGGGTCCTTGCCACCTAGGGGCAGGGGCTCAGGACCGACAGAGGCCAGCCCAGGGCAGTGAGGAGGGGCAGAAGAGCAGAGTTGGGGAGGAAGGGTGGGACAGAGGAAAACACCACCCATACGCCCAGGTCTTCAAGCGGCTCCAGGGGCACATGAACGCCCCCAACCACTAGGCCCCTCTCCACCGCCTCATGGGCGGCGGCCTCCGACACCAGGAAGAAGACAATCTTCCCGAACATCCAGGAGACCGCCACCAAGACCGTGGACCCTACCACCCGTGCCAATGCCTGCACGTAGGTTTCCACGTGGGGCAAGGCAGCCACCAGGAGGCAGCGGACTCTGTGCCTCCTGGTGAGCACAGGGAAGGGGCCGCGACCGTTGGCGGTGGTAGTCCTAGCAGAGGCGGAGGGAGCAGGGTGCGAGATGGCAGCCACCACCTGGGCATACGACCTGGGGGGATGAAGAATCGGAGCCCCCGGGGTGGTGGAGGGAACAGGGGGACAGGGAGAAGGGGAAGCTGCCCTGGATGTTGCAGCAGCTGGGGTAAGAGCCCCCGCCACGGGAGGTTTAGCCTTCTGGATGGGGCTCTTGCCTTTCTTTTTCCCCTGGCCCTGCCTACCCTTTTGGGGGGTTGGGTTCGGGGCGGGGTCGCTGGAGGACACCGCAGCAGGGTTGGCAGGAGCACTGGAGCCTGCACCTGCACCCTCGGCCGACGTGATGGCAAAGACCCCAGCAACCATGGATGAGCAGGCCACCATTTTGGAAGTGGGAGGGGGACATCACTGGATGACCCCCCCCCCAGTGGGCACAGAGACCATGAGGAGGGGATATGGGAGTGAGGACATTATTGAAGGTGGGGGCCTTTAAGAAGGAGCAGGAGAAGAGGGGAGAAAGGAAGGAGGAAAGAATAGTTGCCCCTCCCCCACTGGCCGGGCTGAGGACCTGGCCAGGTGGGGGAAGGGCAGGGAAGGGAGATGAGCTCAGGGAAATGGGGGGAGAAAGGATGGCCAGTACTCCCAGCACAAGATGGAAAGAACAGCTCCTGCTTCTGCACTGGGATGTGAGGGGATATCAAAGTGAGTGCATGTGGGGGTGTGAGTGAGAAGGGGGGGGCTCAAGCACCGTGTAGAACAAAAAAAGATGGGGGGGCATGGGCACATGGAAGAAGCAGGGGGGCGAGCCAACCAGAGGGGAGAGGACGGGAGAAGTAGTGCCCACGGGCGCTTGAGGCCGTGGGGGGGGCACAGCAGCTGCTGCAGAGCCTCAAGTAGGTGGAGGGGAAGGAAGGGGCAGATGGTTGAGGGGGGCTCAGATGCGGGGGCAGTGGCTGGGTGTGGGGAGGGCAGTGGGGGAGATGGTGGCTGCAGGGGTGGGGTAGGGACTACGCCCTAACACCCACCCCCAGCTGTGCAGCCACCCCTCTGGAGCCTCAGTGGAGAGGGGCCCTGCCCAAACTCACCCCTCCCCTAAGCCATTCCACAGGAGGCTGTGGAGGGAGCCCAACCACTGCTTTAAAAACCCCTTACCTCCTCCAGTGTGGTGAGGATGCAGCAGCTGTTAGGTGGAAGGAGGTGGGCCCAAGTAGGGGGCCAGCAGCCTCCCCCCAAAGGGTGGAAGGGGGAACCCTCCTGCTAGGGGAAACTAGCTGGAAAGGGTGGAGTGGGGGGAGAAGGAGCAGCCTGCCAGAGGCAGGAGGGAAACTGACCCAAGGAGGGGGTTGAAAGGGAAGCCCTGCAGGGGCTTGATGAAGCAACCAAGGGCTGCCCACCTCCCAAACATGGGGTCCACTGCTGTGGGAGCCCCAACGCACGGGGAGGCGGGAGTAAAAACAGCTGAGACAGAGCTAGCAAACAAAGTGGGAACAGCTGAGGAGTAGGCTTCCCTAAATCAATCAGGGCCAGCTGATCCTACTCAGGGGCTACCTTTATAAGCTTGTCTCCACACAAGGCAAGGGGAGGAGGATGAAGGAGAGTTTGGGAGACTAGTGAGGAGATAGAGAGAAATTCAGGGCTATGAAAGAGGAGAGGAGCCTCAGCAATCCAGACTGCCCTCTGCCCCAGCAAGGGTAACATGGTGCAGGCAGTGGGGCCAGTGGACTAAACAGGGGGCCTGAGGCCCAGGAATGAGACTGACCACACCACAGACCCTTTCAAATTACTGGAGTTCCTTAGCTTTCCACATCCTGTCAAAAGTATTTTTCTTTGATGTGAAGTTGCTTACTAGCTTTTAAATAATCTCAAATCTTGAGTTTATTGGGAGCTTTCTCTGCTTTATTTAAGAATGTTGCTCTAGAGCTTCTAGTGAATAAAAACAAAAAATACATTTCATCTAAGTTTTCTCTAAGCTGCACAGCCAGCCTACCAAGGGCCACACAGACACTCAGGGCTGCAGTATAGAGAGACACTTCTTACCTGCTCCCAGCCCCAGAGCTGCTGTGATGGGGAGAAGCATCTCTCCCTGCTTTCAGACCCAGAACTAGTGCAGCAGGGAGAGGCACTTCTCCCATAGGTGCTGCTGTGGGAAAAGAGAGCTGGGGGAGTCCTTTCTCCTTGCTGCCTCCCTAAGGCAGTTTGTACCCTTGGCCCCTAGCCCAGAGCTCACACCACCAGTTGGAGCTCTCACTCTCCATACCCAACCCTCTGCTTCAGCCTTGAGGCCTCTCCTGCGCTCCGGACCCCTTGGTCCCACCCGTCACCTTAATTTTGTTACATGCACCAATAAGGACGTGATATGTCATGCATCACATATCACCTCCATACTGGTGCACATAAAAATTATTTCTGCACATACATGGGAAAAATTAGAGGGAACATTGCAATGGAAGAATTTTATCTTCTAGGGTGATACAGAATGTTTGCAATGGAGATTTTTGGATGCTGATTTAATTTGTTAGAAATATAAATTTTAAAGACATGTTTCATATTTATCTGAAAGCAAAGTAAAGATGACAATAAATGCAGAAGAGCTCTGTGTAAACTAGAAAGCTTGTCTGTCTCACCCAAAGAAGCTGGTCCAATACTAGATATTACCTCACCAGCCATGTCTTACAGATGACAAAAGCATTTGAAAAGGAGCTGCAAATTTAAATGTTAAGGATGTGATAAACCACCTTCACTTATAAGATTTAGGCATTAATATGGAAATCCATTTATCTGAAACACAAATTTGAAAACATTAATGGAATTTTAATTTAATTCAAGTCCATGACAAAGTTTGGCAACAAAACAAAATGGTATTTACTAAGCATTCAACAGAAGACAGGAATTTTTCTTATAAATAAGAAACAGGTGTTTAATTGTAACTGTACACTATAGTTCTGTTTATTTAAAGCTGATTGCTTTTCCATGTTCTTGAGTGAATGAAAGAAATAGTGAAAAAAGTAACAAAATGGTGATACATAATTACAGATTTCTCAAAAGAAAAAAAGTTCATTTTTAATACAGGTTGCACCTCTGAAAATTGGCACACTCCATCATTGTCCAGCAGGACTATGGATGCTCCTTGACCAGAGAGCCTGAGAACCTAAAGGCAGGAGGGGCAACTTCAACAAGATGGGCAGCCCAGCTAGGAGCAACCCTGGGCCAGAGCTAAAGTCAGGGGGCAGTGCGGGGCTAGACTAGTAGCCCCTTGGCAGAGCAGGACTGGGGCACATACGGCTGTGCAGGGCTGGAGCCTTCAACAGTGCAGAGCTGAGGCCAAAGCCACACTGCACCCCAAAAGTTGGGGCTGGAGCCATAGTAGCCTCCTGGCTGCACAGAGCTGTAGCTGGACCCCTACATGGGGCCAGACCTCCACAGCAGCCCTGATGCTGCTGGGCTGAAGCCTTCCTATCATGTGGGGCCACAGCAGCCTGGGGCCAGAACCTGCTGCAGCCCCCTGGCTGTATGGGCTGGGACTGTAGCCTGCGTGGCACTGGGACCAGAGCTCTCCAACAGTGCAGGGCCAGGGAGGAACTGGAGCCACTGTGTTACCCAGGACTCAACAGCAGCTGGGCAAGGAATCCAGCCAAGCTGAAGGAGAGCCAAAGTAAGGTGCCTGTAAGCAGGCTCTTGGGTGCTGGTGATGGGGGACCACCTCATATCTGGCAAATTCTCTCATTCAGAATTGATCAGGTCCTGACAGTGCCAGACCAGGGAGGTGCAACCTGTACACTTGAAATAGAGTTTGCTAAGTAATAAAAAAGAAATGTCTCACTATATTGGGGCAAATTCATCTTTGATGTAACTCCACTAATAAAAACACTGTTATTCCATGGCATTTGCCTAATTTGTTTTTTTCTCATAAAACTTTCCCATAACATTTTTCAAGCAATCGCTTACTCACAGGGGGAAAAAATCACATGTTTGAATTATATTAATATTTTAAACTTTTTTTTTGCTACTGGCATTGTGACAGAAACAGACCCAACTGAAAGAGGACTGAAAATAAAAGTATCAGTTCCTACTTTGTGTGACTTGAAGGTTAGAAATTATGTAAAAAGGTTATTTTAAAATTCTCCATGCTGAATCATTTCCAGATGTGAGTTTAAACTTGATAATATACAAATAATTCAAAAATTCTAGTTACTATCCACAAAACTGCTATTGTAAGCTGAAGGTGTCATTTGTTAGATTTGTTTCCATCTTCAGAAAATATTTTTCTCCATAGAAATGTGATGACAAAAATGTATACAGTAAGGGTGCACCTACACTTGGAACTAACTTCAAAGTTCAGCAGAGAGTCTATGCACATTTTCCCTAACTTCGAAGTAGGGAACCCAGTTTCAAAGTCCTTACTCCATTCCCGGGAATGGAGTAGTGCCCTACTTCAAAGTTTAGCTTTGAAGTAGTGTGTGTGTAGTACAACTCTGAAGTTATTTTTGGAGTGTAGCAACAGCCTAAGTGTTCCAAGTTAATTGCTGTAATAGGTTAATCCCTCTGGCTGCATCTACACTACAGCGATCTTTCAAAAGATGGTCTTCCGGAAGAGATTTTCCAGAAGATCTTTGGATAGACAGCATCCACACAGCCCCCTACTCTTTCAAAAGAGTGGGCCAGGGATCTAAAAATCCATCACCAAGGGGCCTGCTCTTTTGAAAAAAAAGGCCCATGGAGCATCTCCACGCTTTTTTTTCTCTTGAAAGAAGCTTTCAAAAGGAGTGGTCCTGATCCAGGAGTGGAAGAGGGCTTCCAGAAGAAGATCCGCAGTCTTTCGATTTCAGATCAAAAGAGCACATTTTGTGTGTGGACATGCTGTGTGTTCCTTCAAAAAAGGATCTGATTTTCTGAAAGACCTTGCTACTGTAGACATAGCCTCTGTTCTTAGGGATGGTTAGATCTGACCAGAAGTGACATGTGCTTTGTGATTTCACTGTAGGTTCCAGGGGATAAGGCACCAAAAATGAACGAGACAGAATTGGAATCCTTTTTTTCAATAGTAAATGCTTTTCTAGCCTATCAAATACCCCAAAATTAACAAGTGTGTAAATTTGAGAACCTTTTGAGCTTGAGGCTAAGGCCAAATGTCTCCTTGGGGTGGGGATACCGCATAATTCTGATTGATTGCCATTAAACTTGTTTGAATCTGAGCAGTTTTACCAGGTGTCCTGTAACTACAGGGAAATATGATGGCACTAAATTGTGAGATATGCCAGAAACTGACTGATGCAGGACAGGGGAAAGGAAACGGGTTTCAGGTTTCCTTATATTGACTGAATATAACTCCTCTCCCTCCCCAATTCCTTCTTCCCTGGTTTCTTATCACCGAAATATTGAGTGCCGCGTTGCTGGCAGAGATGGTCACAGGGTTTGCTTGTTGCGTGACGTTCCTACTTATGACCAGCCTGCAGTAGGAGCAACGGTAGGGAGAGGACCAAGGGTTATACCCAGTGGGTAGCGAAAGCACGACCAACACATGAAAAAGGAATAAGAAAAGTTGACTGACCCCGACGTGATTCGAACACGCAGCCTTCTGATCTGGAGTCAGACGCGCTACCGTTGCGCCACGAGGTCCTGCTGGGCTCTACCACGCGCAGCATTAGACCTCACCCACCACCGCAGAACTACCTCGCCCCCCCGCATATGCGTAGCGCGGCCCAGCTTCCGGCTCCCGCTGCGGGGGACCCGGCCCGCGCGCCTTCCCGACGGCGCGCCACAGCGAACGTCCCCGGGGCAGCAAACGGCCCACTCCGCTCAGGGCGCCTAACGGCCCCTACGGGCTTCAGCGAAGTGTGCAGCCTCCGCCCCACCCCCTCCAACGGCAGGGCGGCCGCCAGCGTCCCGGAGCGAGCGGGAAGAGCCCGCTAGCCGCCCCGCCCTCAGGCAGCCCCAGGGCAGCAGGCCCTGCCTCCGAGAGGAGCCCCCCCAGCTCCCACAAGCAACCGCTAGCCCACAGCTCGCCTGCCCCGCCCCCTTCCTACCCCAACCGCTCCTGCCACCTACTTGCCGGGTTTAGGTCTTGGCTTCCAGCCCGGTACCGCCAAGCGCTGCGTAGACCTGGTGCCCTGAACGACGAGGGATACACCGCGCGATGGTGTTTCAGCAGTAAGTGGACTGCTCGAAGATCAGGTTCCACGCAGCTCCTCGTTAGTATAGTGGTAAGTATCCCCGCCTGTCACGCGGGAGACCGGGGTTCGATTCCCCGACGGGGAGGCGAGTGTGATTTTTTTGCAGCCCGCGCTGATTTTTAAAAAAACTATTTAGACAAAACCTTAAAACCAACCACAGCTGGGGAAACACACTCCGCGCTCCGACCCAACGCTCCCGGGTTGGAACATGCCTGTTTAACATCAATCCGCTCAGGACATAAAATTGGCCGTCACCTCCCCGTCGGGGAATTGAACCCCGGTCTCCCGCGTGACAGGCGGGGATACTAACCACTATACTAACGAGGAGCTGCTTGCGAGACTCTTTTCAGGGTTGCTATTTCACCCTGTCATCTGCTCAGAATTTCCATGGCTCCTCTTGGACATGTTTAAAGCAACAGGGAGCCCTTGCGATCGGGCTGTCATTTAGCTGTGCGCTTGGAGGGAAGAGGCGCCCCTCGCTGGGCGCGAAGGTTGGAGAACCGGCGGGTCCCAACTAGCTGAGCTTTCACAGCAGCCGGTTGGTTGGTGGAGCTGCCTGGGCTAATATATCTTCCCACCTTTCCCCAGCTGGCGGGGTGGGGGGCGGTCCCCAGGGAGGAAGGAACGAGGACTGCGCGCTCGGGTTTGTCCCACACGCAGGTGTCGCCGTCGCCGTCGCCGTCGCCGTGGGCGGGGGTGCTCAGACCCCTCCGGGCGCAGCTGGAGTGACTGGGTGCTTGGAAGCGAGGGTGTGTTCTGGGCCGCCTGCCAGAGGCCTTTAGAGGAGCGACTTGAGCCAGCAGTTAGGTCACAAACAGCTGCTGCTGTCTGGCTTTCCTAAGGGAGGGAGAAATGCAGGCCGAGTCCTGCGGCCCGGGAGTTTAAAGCTGAGGGAGGTGATACTGACTCGGTGAGCAGGAGGGTGATTATAAAATTAGTGTGCGTCTCTGCATCACTGTGCCGCTCAGTCAGGGACTATATTTAATCTACCAGTTTGTGTCCGGTCCGATGTACAGTAAACATCGCATATAAATGGTTATTATACGTAGAAGCAAAGGCGCTGTCTGCCAGAATGGAGATAAATATCTCCGTGGGTAACAGGAGCCTAGGCCGGATTTTCACACCGGAGTGGCAAAAGGGTGGCTCGATTCATATTTAGGCAGCTAAATTAAAAAGTGACTTGCAGCTGCTGTTGAACACCTCTGAAAATCAGCCCACTAATTCACGTGTTTAACCCTTGTAGGATCCTCATTTTAGGCAGCCAAGTTTGAAAATTTTAAGGTGACAGTGAAAAAGTAAAGTTATAGTCCAATGCTAATTACATTCTGTAGCTGTGCTAAACGGGGCACCGGCACAATCTTGAAGCCATAGGCTGGGTCTACACGTGCCCCTTCCTTTGGAAAGTGCATGTTAATGAGCAGGTTTGAAATATGCTAATGAGGCACTGCAATGAATATGCATCTCCTCATTAGCATAATGGCAGCCGCAGCCATTGGAAAGTGCAGTTTTTCGAACCGCGCGCCGCCCGGGGAGACGGGACCTTCCGAAAGGACCCCCCCCAGTTTTCGAAAGCCCTTTGACGAAAGCCGAATTGCCGCAGCCATCATTATGTTAATGAGGCGCTGTATATTCTTTGCAGTGCCTCATTAGCATCTTTCAAACCTGCTCATTAACGTGCCCCTTTTGGAAAGAAAGGGGCACGTGTAGACCCATCGGCTACATCTACACAAGCACACTACATCGAAGTAGCTTATCTCGACGACAGAACATCGAAATAGGCTACTTTGACGTGTATCATCTACACATCCTCCAGGGTTGGTGCCGTCGATGTTCAACGTCGAAGTAGTGACGGAATGCCAAACACACAAGTGCTCCCCGTCCAAATAAGGGGTTAGCAAAGCCCCAAGCCATTCCCTTAAAGGGCCCCTCCCAGACACACTTGGCCTGCACAGCACGAGATCCATAGAGCGACAACCAGTTGCAGACCCTGTGAGTGCAGCATGGACCCTCAGCTGCAGCAGCAGCGGCCAGAAGCCCTAGGCTAAGGACTGCTGCACACGTGGACCATAGAACCCCACAGGGGCTGGACAGAGCATCTCTCAATGCCTCAGCTGATGGCCACCATGGAGGACCCTGATATTTCGAAGTAGCGGGATGAGGATCATCTACACACGCCCTACTTCGATATTCAACGTCGAAGTAGGGCGCTATTCCCATCTTCAGATGGGAATAGCGATTTTGATGTCTAGCCGCCTAACGTTGATTTAAACGTCGAAATAGCACACGGCGCATGTAGACGCAACGCGTGCTATTTTGACATTGTGCCGGCTACTTCGAAGTAGCCGGCTAGTGTAGATGCACCCATCATGTATATGACAGATCAGGAAAAAAATCGCATGGAAATTTAAAGATTTCCTAGTCTGCTTTTTTCCATGTGCCAATGTAGTGCATTCCTTCAGTTCATGGAATCCAGCATAATCTGAGATTTTCTGAGTGTGGTCAAGGTAGTCCTGCTCATCCTGGCTGATAGTGGTCTATAGGGGTATGTCTACACTAGAGAGTTATTCCAGAATAGTTTATTCCCGAGTTATTATTCCAAAATAAGTTTTTCCAGAATAAAGCATGCACACTACAGGAAAGCCACAAAATAAGCAAAACTTATTCCAGAATAGTGTGCCTACACATAGTAGAGCCTATTTTAGATTAGAGCTGCTGGTACCAGCACTTCCAGGAGCACTAGTCCAAAATTCTATGTCTACACAACAGTGTTATTTTGTAATAAACTGTTCTGGAATAGTTCACTTTGAAATAGCCCCATTCTGTGTCTATACATCCCTGATTCTGAACTACCTATTTTGGAATAGGCACTATTCTTAGTGGAATCAGGTTTACAGAATTCAAAATAAATCATATGCTATTTCAAAATTATTTCAAATTAGATGTGAAGATATTTCAAAATAGGAGCTGTTATTCTGAAATAGCTTTGCTGTGTAGACATATGCTATAAATCCTAATCAGTGCCAAGAGCCAAACCAGTTCCCTTTGAAGTCCCAGGATTGGAGGTGGGTAAACTGGACAAGCCAGCATCATCTAAGACCCTGTTACCGACAGGTTGTGTGCAAGAATCCAGAACTTCTCTACTGCCACAGCTTAAGTGTGACCTGACATCCTCTGGGAAGACTGCAGTCAAGTCTTTTACATCTTTCACATTTCTTTAGCTCCTGATTTAATACTATGACTGCCACTGATTCATGTCAAATCCCACACTCTATATAGTCTATGTGCCATGTGTCCATTGGCTCCTCAGATTTTGCTCTGTGCCCTTATGCTGTAGTGACCTGAGTCTTTGGCAAGGTCTTACTTCTTATAGAATTCTGTGTTAATTTACAGCACTGTCTGCATACATAGTAGCACTGGGGAGGGTCACTATCCAGTGCAATGTACACACCTGGTGGTAATCAATTTTCTAATAGCTGTGTTTCTGTATTGCTATTGCTACACTGGTCACGCCACAACATCAACATTTTAGAAATAATAGCAAGTGATTTGTTAAGTTGTTTAAGAGAGACAGGCTGATGCACTGTAGCAAAGTCAAAAGCCGGGGGGTGGGCCTCTGGACAACTAAATAGTTCAAATACATTGACTGTGGGTCTGCCCCACGAAAGTTCATCACCTAATAAATCATTTTGTTAGTCTTTAAAGTCCTAAATGACTGCTGTTTTGTTTTGTCTCAATGCATTTATAAATCGTTTACTACTGGGCAATTAGCAAAAAGTAAGGACATTTTCTTTTTAATTCACCACTGTGTGTATTAACAGACGCTCTTTTTTGTTGGCAGGAATTAGAATTTTACTTAGAAGACAAATACTGTACTGAATAATAAACAGTGTTCTATTTCTCCAGTTTTGTATGAGTATCTTTCACTGATCTGGTTGGGGAAAGTTAACAGAGAGGTAGCCCTGTTAGTCTGTATTATAACCAAACAAAACAGCAGTCATGTAGCACTTTAACAAAATAAAGCTGAAAACAACAAGAAGTCCTGTGGCACCTTATAGACTAACAGATATTTTGGAACATCAGCTTTCGCAGGCAAAGACCTGCTTCATCAGATGCATGATGAAGAAGGTCTTTGCCCACGAAAGCTTGTGCTCCAAAATATCTGTTAGTCTATAAGGTGCCACAGGACTTGTTGTTCTCGAATTTACAGACTTAACACAGCTACCTCTCTGATACTTGCCACAAGGCACAGTAAAGCCGGCCTTTCAAGTTCTCAGCAGTATTAGTGCCCTCTAGTGGCACTCAGAGCTGCTCTCAAAACTATTTGAAATTCACACAAGAAAGACCATTGATTTATTTCAGTTATTGTGAAAAAGCAAATAGGGGAAATCATAGATTCAGACATATGTTGATATTAGAGCAAATAATCCCCTCTCCCCTCAGCCAAATGCTTTGTTAAATTTTGGCAAAGATAATAGTTGAAACATCACTAGCTTCTCCACTCATATTCTATGTGCTTCAACCCATAAATAGCAAACATTTTGTTAACGCTTTGCATCTGGAAATCTGCTGGGGGTGGGAATATTAAAAACACTCTTTACGATGGAATTTGTGGTTTCCTTTTGCAGCATAGGGCAGTAAGGGGTTTCTTTTTTCTTTTTAGGTTGCATACTGTGAAATCAAATCATTGTCAGTTTTATCCAACAGTGGGGATCAGTCTGGTTCTTGCCAGAGCTAAAACAGAAGCACATTAAATGCCTGATTCCTCACCCCTCGTCCATTTAATGAGAAATTCACGAGCGTAGGGAGGACCCAGTTTTAGAGTATTTTGCAAAAGCCGAGGTCGGTAGTTCTGCTTATCTTCCTCTTGCCTATGCTGCCAGCCATTTTGAGGTCAGCAAAAGTTCCTGCCTGAGAATAGCAGTGTTTGGCTGTACATCCCCAGAGCCTCCCCAGCTCCATGGAGTGCTTAGCTAAGGAATCATGTACATTGCATATGCCCTGCAAAATCTGAAACTTGAGCCCCTCTCCTTGTGGAGGCAGAGAGAGAAGAGCTGGCAGAAAGCGGAGCAGTCAACTGTGGCTTCATACTCTGATCAGCTTACCTGGTTCAAATTTCTTTGGGCTGATACTGCACTACAAGAGGGAGGACCAAAGAAGAGAGACAAAGAGAGTAGATTCTAATAAAGGGAGAGTGTGGGGTAGTGGTGATCAGTGAGTTACAGATTGTTGTGCTAAACCATAAACTCAGTGTCTTTATGGAGGCAATTTTTTTAAAATGTCCAGCAGAGTTGTGACTTTATGCTTCCAGGCTTGTCTTTTGCAAGTGCTGTGCAGGTTTCCTTTGAGAGGGAGAACTGGGAGGCCAGGTACTGAGTGGGGGCTCTAGAGAAGTGTTTACCCAGAGGTGATGTGGTGTTTTTGTCTAGTATCCTTTTCCTGGATGAGTTCATAAGAGACCATAATGATAGTCTGGTTTCAGTTATTGTCAGAGACAGACCAAGGTTTTGGGGGGCCCTCCCTACCACTTCGACCTTGGGCCCTGCATACTTTCCATCTGCAGCCCTGACCATGACCCCACCTCTTTCTGCTCCTTCCCTGCAGCCACCACTGTTTCATCCAGGGTTCCCCCACGCCTTCTTCCCCACACCGTGGGCCTGCAGCCCATTTGCTACTTTCAGTCACTCCCCACTGCAGCCCCAAGAGCACAGAAGCTCGGAGTGAGGTAGAGAGTCACAGCCCCTTCAGCCCCAGCACCACAGCAGAGGTCTGAGTCCTGGGACTTCACTCTCCACCCCAGTGTTTCTATGGGGAATCACTTCTGCCAGAGACTGGGGCTGGGCACCTAGGCTTCCCATGCTGCTCTGCAGCTTTGGCTGAAGGTAGGGTTTGGGGGTGCTGGAGGCTTCCCCTGCTATCCTGTGCCTTCTGCTAGGAATGGGTTCAGGGGATACTGGGGTCTTCCACCATCACATTGCTCCTAGTGACCAGGGGTCTAAGCTTCTGCCAATCACTGATGGATTTTTGTCTGAGGGTCCTGTGATTTGCCCCATTGGTTCAAGGGCCAATCAGCTACTGGTTATTGGGACATTTAGAGCACAAGATGAAACACATCACGCATTGTAATAGGCATATGTGGGGGCCAGGAATCTGGAAAGGTGTGTTGTGGGGTTATTGATCATTGTAGCAGTGGAAATTTGTCTGCAAGTTTTGCATCTGTTCTTGCTTTGAGCTGGCACATCCTGGTCTGTGGGGAGCTTGCTTCTGATGGTGAGCATGAAGGTGGGTGGGTGAGTGGGGGAGTGTTTAAAATCCAGAAGTGGGGGTTCAGGAAAGATTTCTTTCAGGGTTGGGTCCAGGGCTCCCTGTAAGCTGTGCACTTGTGCAGCCACTCAGGAGAGAGCCCACAGAGACACCCAAAAGAGGCAGCATGTGGTTCTATTGGTCATGCATGTTCACATGTGCTGGGTGCACATAAAACAATTTATTCTGCACAGGAATGGAAAAAGTCTGCATCTGGATGGCAAAGATTAGTGGGACCATTGACTGGTATGGATTGTAGTTATTTGGTGATATCCTGTGTGGGTGCCAAGGTGGGGTGGCAGGTGACACTTGAGCTTGAAAGGGTTGAAGGAGTTGTTATTTCTGTATTCAGGCAGGCTGTCTCAAGGTCTTCGCGTGGCCCTTTCCAATTCGCTTTGAATGGTATCTTGAAATGTGTCTTAACTACTTATACTAAACAATCTTTCCCACCTTGTATTTAGCTCTGACACTGATTACCTTTCCAAGACCTGAAAAAGAGCTCAAGGTTTTTTCTCTTTCACCAGCAGAATTTGGCCCATGCAGATATATTACCTCTGATATCTTGTCTCTCTATTAGTCTGAGACCGACATGGCTACAGCAACACGGCATACAAACTTCCCAGACATATTTGCTTTTGAGTTGAGAGAGCGCATGTGAGAGGTTTTACCCCATAGCTGCTTTCATTTAAAAGTTAAAAATGACTGCAAATGGGAGTGCTGTGTCATTCCTAACTCTATTGTCACATGATCAGGAACTGAGACAGTGTGGCTACGTCTACACGTGAAGCCTATATCAAAATAGCTTATTTCGATGTAGCGACGTCTATTTCGATGAATAACGTCTACACGTCCTCCAGGGCCGGCAACGTCGATGTTCAACTTCGATGTTGCGCAGCCCAACATCGAAATAGGCGCAGCGAGGGAACGTCTACACGCCAAAGTAGCAGACATCGAAATAGGGATACCAGGCACAGCTGCAGACAGGGTCACAGGGCGGACTAGCGGTTCCAGGGCAACAGCTAGCCGCTCCCTTAAAGGACCCCTCCCAGACACACTCAGCCTGCACAGCACACGGTCTGAGGAGCCATAGGCACACAGACCCCGGGCGCCGCAGTCATGGACCCCCAGCAGCAGCAGCAGCAGCAGCAGCAGCAGCAGCAGCAGCAGCAGCAGCAGCAGCAGCAGCCAGAGGTCCACCCAGCCCTCCCGGCAGGAGCAGGGCGAGCCCTGCTCCATGCCATGCAGGAGGCAGCTGAGCACCTCCTTGCTACCCCGGAGGAGGAGCTGCCCCCAGGGCAGCAGGGCTCAACCCCCAACCCTGCAGCACCCCGCCCCCCCCCGCCTCACACGCCGGCGGCTGTGGAGCTACCCCACCAGCACCGACTGGTGGGAGCGGCTGGTGCTTGGGGAGTGGGACGACGACCGCTGGCTCAGGAACTTCAGGATGAGCCGGCAGACATTTATGGAGCTGTGCCAGTGGTTCACCCCTGCACTCAGGCACCAGGACACCGCCATGCGGCATGCCCTCACAGTGCAGAAACGGGTCGGCATCACTGTCTGGAAGCTGGCCACTCCCGACAGCTACCGATCCGTGGGGCAGCAGTTTGGTGTCGGCAAGGCCACCGTCGGGGCTGTCCTCATGGAGGTAAGAGAACCCACGGGAGGAGGGCAGGGCAGGGGAGGGAGGCCCGGGCAGAGGAGGGCAGGGGAGAGGAGGGGAGGGGAGGGCGGGGGAGGCCAGGGCCGGGGAGGGCAGAGGAGGGCAGGGCAGGGGAGGGGGGCCAGGGCAGGGCAGGGCAGGCCAGGGCAGGGCCACGCACACCCTGCTCACCCCTCATTGGTGCTGTCCCATGTGCTTTCTCTGCAGGTTGTGCGTGCCATCAACGCCCTGCTCCTGCACAGGCTCGTGAGGCTGGGGGACCCAGATGCCACCATCGCCGCCTTTGCCACCCTGGGCTTCCCCAACTGCTTCGGGGCTCTGGATGGGACTCACATCCCCATCCGCGCCCCGCATCACAGTGGAGGACGATACCTGAATCGCAAGGGCTACCATTCTGTCGTCCTCCAGGCCTTGGTGGACAGCCGGGGACGTTTCCAGGACATTTATGTGGGCTGGCCTGGCAGCACCCACAACGCCCAGGTTTTCCGGAACTCGGGCCTGTGCCGCCGGCTGGAGGCGGGGACCTACATCCCCCAGTGGGAGATCCCTCTGGGGGACACCACCATGCCCTTCTGCGTCATCGCAGATGTGGCATACTCCCTCCGGCCGTGGCTCATGCACCCGTACACGGGCCATCTCTCCGCTAGCCAGGAGTGCTTCAACGAGCGCCTGAACCACGCGCGCCAGGTGGTGGAGCGCTCATTTGGCCGCCTGAAGGGATGCTGGAGATGTCTCCTGACCTGCCTGGATGCGGGCCCCAACAACATCCCCCAGATTGTGGGTGCCTGCTGCGCCCTGCACAATTTGGTGGAGAGCAAGGGGGAGACATTTTTCCAGGGCTGGGCTGTGGAGGCTGGCAGGGCCGACGTCCAGCCACCTGCTGCCCCCAGTCAGCAGGTGGACCCCGAAGGGACCCGGGTCCGGGAGGCCCTGCGGGCCCACTTTGATGATGAGGCCGCGGGGTGAACTCTGCCCAGGCCCCCCACTGCCCGCCCCTTCCTCCACCACACTCCTGCCCCAACGCCCACACCATGGAGCACCCAACCGCACCCCACTCCCACTTTTCCTGGACAAATGACAGCACGCACTTGTGGCTGAACTTAAACTGGTTTTTCTTTGAGAACTTTTTTTTTTAACTGTAAATATATAAAACAAGAACAAACTATATACAACATGTGGAAACAAAGTAATATGTACAAATAAAACAATCGTAAGAAACAAGTGTCCTCATTAATAAAAAGAAAACCAGGGAGGATAAAGGGGAGAACTATTTACATGGGGGGGACGGGGCAAACGGGGGGCACAAAACAATAAGTTGAAACTATATACGGGGGGGGCCACGTCCCGGGCCCCTCGCCCCTACAGTCCGGCACTGGGCGTGGGTGGCCGGGAGCTCTGCCGCGGCCACAGCCCTTTCTGGGGCTGGCTGGGGGCGGGCCGGACTGGAAGATATGCCTGGCGAGTCTCAGCCGGCTCCAGGGGTCCCTTGGCGCTCCGGCCCTCAGCGGTGGGTGGCGGGGCGACGGCGGACGGGACGGCGATGGGCGGAGCAGCTGGTGGTGCGGCTGGTGGACCAGGCACGGCGGGCGCTGCGGCGGCCGGCGCGGCATGGGGGGCCAGGTAGTCCACCAGGCGGTTGAAAGTCTCCATGTAGGCCCCCCCGCCTCTTAGCGTCAGGCCAGCGCCCGCTCCTGCAGCTGCAGGTGCTGCTCCGCGACCTCCAGCTGCCGTCGGTGGATGGCCAGCAGCTGGGGGTCCGTTGCCGTCGGCTGTTGGTGGCGCGGGGTCCGCTGTCTAGCCTGCCGTGGGGCCGGTCGGTCCTCAGCCGAGGGGCTGGCCTGGAGCGATGGTCCCGGAGGGCTCTCCGGGACCACTGATGCCTCGCTGGCGCTCTCTTCCAGTCCTTCTGATGGTGCAGGTGCGGGACACAGGAGAGGAGGGGGGGAAGAAGAATGGAGACAGGCGTTAGTGTGGGCCCCGAGCCGTGGCCTTTGTCCCCCCAGCCCTGTGCTGCAGGTTCCCCATCCCCATCCCCGGGAGATGCTGCTGTGATGGATGGGGTTCAGGGGTCCCCCTGCCCTGCACCCTGTCCCCTGGTGGGAGCGACTCTCACTTCACTCCGCAGGGTCTGACAGCAGGAGAGGTTTCTTAGGCCACAGATGCCCAGTTTCTCCCAGGAGTGACAGCACCAGCTGTCGGAAGAGACAGTCCTTCCAACCCGTCATGGGGAGAAGACCCCAAGGGGTGCCCCTCTGGGATGCAGCTTTCCCCCTCCTCAGGCTGGCTGCCTTCCAGCTCTCCCTTCCCCTAGCCTCTACCTGTGGCCCCCGCCCTCCCCCCCCAGTTCCAAGCCAGCTCGGCTCCTCCCTCCTCTTTGTTTAGGGCAGAGGTGTCACCTGCCAGCTGTAGCCCCAGGATCATCCTTTGCCCCTGGGAGCTATTCGGCTCTTGTTGCTCATATGTAGCCTGAGTCTCCCTTTTGCACTCCCCCGACTCCATCACATGCTGCTGCTGCTGCTGTTGCTGCTGCTGCTGCTGCGGGGTGTCCCACCCCCTCCTCCCGGGGGCCCCTCGAGGTTCCGCTCCCCCCTGCCCCGGGGATGGGGCATGGCACTGTCGTGAGGGGTGGGGGGGGGCAGGGGCTGATGCACTGCTGTGAGGGCCATGGCACTGCTGTCCTTGGGGCCATGGCCATGTGAGCATGTGGGGGGCCCTGGACACATATCTATTACCCCCCACCCCTCAAGCCCAGGGGTGTACACCAGAGGGGGGTACATACCTGTCGGTCCACTCCCACGGTCTGGAGATCCCCGGGGGGCGGAGGCCCGGCTGCTGCTCCGGGATGGCAGGAGGAGGATCTGCAGCCTGGATTCTGCAGAGGAGGAGCCCCCCTCCTCCTCTTCCTCCTCCTCCTGCCGCGATGTCCCGGGGGTGGGCTCTGGGGGGGGGGCCCGGGGTACAGGGCTTACCTCCGGGGCGGACTCCGGCTTCAGGGCCTGCTGGGGCTCGTCGGCCGAGGTATCAAGGGTGGCCGGAGGGGAGGAGGTGTGCCGGGGGCCCAGGATGTCCCTGAGCTCCCTGTAAAAGGGGCAAGTGACGGGGGCGGCCCCAGATCGGCTGGCCGCATCCCGGGCCCAGGAGTAACCCTGCCGCAGCTCCTTCACCTTACTCCTGACGTGATCAGGAGTGCGGGCAGGGTGACCCCGGGAAGCCAGGCCGTCGGCCAGCCGAGCGAACGCATCCGCGTTCCGCCTCTTGCTCCCCATTACCTGGAGCACCTCCTCCTCGCTCCAGAGCCCCAGCAGGTCCCGCAGCTCGGCCTCCGTCCAGGAGGGGCCCTGCTGCCGCTTGCCAGCCTGGCTGCCCGCCTGGCTGGGCTGGCTGCCCTGGCTCCCCTTGTGGGGGGGTCCCCTGGGGGCGCTGGGGGGGGCTGCCGGGCAGCCATCGCAGCTGGGTGGGTGGCTGTGCTGGCTGAGGGACGTGCAGGCTGGCCGCGTGTCTGGGCTGCCGCCTGCACGTTCCCTCAGCTTCCTGCACAGGAAGGGAGGGGGAGGGGACCTTTAAGGGGCTGCTCCATGCGGCCACCATTGAGCTGAGGGGCTGGAGAGAGCGTCTCTCAACCCCTCAGCTGATGGCCACCATGAAGGACCCGGCAATTTCGACGTTGCGGGACGCACAATGACTACACGGTCCCTACTTCGACGTTGAACGTCGAAGTAGGGCGCTATTCCTATCCCCTCATGGGGTTAGCGACTTCGACGTCTCGCCGCCTAACGTCGAAGTTAACTTCGAAATAGCGCCCGACGCGTGTAGCCGTGATGGGCGCTATTTCGAAGTTAGTGCCGCTACTTCGAAGTAGCGTGCACATGTAGACACGGCTTGTAAGTGCAGTTAAGTACTGCCCAAAGCATTGCATGTTAATGACAGAACTTGACTCTTGCTGTTCCTAGATTAGGGGCATGCTAATGAGGCCTTTTCAAAGCCTTGAAAGAGAGGAAGAGTGAGCATTGTATTTAGAAGAATGAAAATATGCTTAGAATCTGGATTCACATTATTTTGTATAAGCAGAAATGAGGAACCGAGAAGCTAAGAAATATCAAATATGAATTTGCTAAGCCCTAGTGATTAGTGGAATATCATCAACAATAAAATCAAATGCAAAAAGGGACCAGTTATCCCTAAGGGGTGGGAGTGGAGGAGGGAGTTGAGGGAGTTAAGCAAATAACATGCACTCAGTGACTTACTGTTTTTTAATTGTTGCTGAGGATTAGTAAGTGATGTTGTCACTCTTGTGATCTCTGTCTGTTTTTCAAACCAGCATTTGTTTGCACTGGGGGGAAGCATGGATGCTTTGGAAATAATCTGTTTGTCACGTACCTCACATTAGTGAGTTTTTGGAGTGGTGATAAGAGAAGCAGCTATTCTTTATAGCCCCATATTTCCTATAGTGAAACAGCCTATGTAGGAGATAAGAAATTATGTGAGCTTGACTTTGCGGAGTTTCTTGTGGACTGCCCACTTACAGGAAACAGGGTTCCTCGCTTCTGAAACGTGTGGTTCTCAGAGGAGCTGCTTGAGGTAAAGGCTATCAGAGAGAAATCAACACATATTTATAATACCTTATCTAGGTAAACAAGGTTACAGTAAACTCTTTCATATCCCGCATTCTATCATCCAGAATTTTCAAATAACTGGCATTTTAACTATAAGTACATTTTAGTTACATTTTCTGTAAGTACAGTATAGTGAAAGTGAATACAAATAAATACAGCAAACACCGTAGAAGTTTGCAGTGTACAATACTACCGTCGTTGGCAAATAAAATACTCTGCATACATTTTAGTTTGTTTCTTAATATCTAATCATGCTTTTCTGTAGTGTTATGCACTGCTAGGTATACCTCTCTGTTATTTAGAATATTTGAATATCTGGCAACCTCTTGGCCCTGTGGGTGCCGGATATGGAGAAGTTTATTGTATTGCTATGTCTACACTACAGCAATCCTTTGAAAGAAGTTCTTCCAGAAGATCTCTTCTGAAAAGACTTCTTTCAATAGAGTACGTCCACAGACAAAAAAGCGGGTGGAAAGATTGATCCATTCTTTCAATAGACAGTGTCCACACAGCCCATGCTTTTTCAAAAAAACGGGCCAGGGATCAGAAAATCTGGTGCCCAGAGGATTGATCTTTTGAAAAAAGGGCCCCTGGGGTGTTTACGCAATTTTTTTTTCTGAAAAAATCTTTTGGAAAAAAGGTGCACTTCCTCATCTCAGAGAGGAAGAGGGCTGCCAGAAAAAGTGCTGCATTCTTCCAGCTTCATATGGAAAGAATTCATTTTGTGTGTAGCTGTTCCGTGGGATTTTTTGAAAGAACTCCAGCTTTATTGAAAAAACTCGCTAGTATAGATGTAGTATATATGTTTAATTTAAACTAGGTTTTAAATCAATTAAATCCCTAATAGTCTTAAGCTAAAGTGAAGTAAGAAAATTATTGTGCAATTTTCTATTCTTGCCTCAGGCGCAGAATTAGCTAGGTATGGCATTAGGGAGCGGTGTAGGTTAGATATTAGGAAAAGCTATTTCACCAGGAGAGTGGTGAAGTACTGGAATGCACTGGAATCTCCATCCCTAGAGGTTTTTAAGTCCTGGCTTGACAAAATCCTGGCTAGGATGATTTAGTTGGGTTTGATCCTGCGTTAGGCTGGGAGCTGGGCTTGATGACCTCCTGAGGTTCCCTCCAGCCCTTGGATTCTGTGATTCTATGATTTTAACTAGTACCAGAGAGATAGCTGAGTTAGTCTGTAATCTATCAAAACAAAAAAAGCAGTCATGTCGCTCTTTAAAGACTAAAAAAACATTTATTAGGTGCTGAACTTTTGTGGGACAAACCACTTCTACAGATCTACAGGCTGAACTTTACACAGCTTAAGATATTTACTTTATTTTGACAGGTGACATGCAACAGTCTGGCCATGTCTACACTTGCCCAAATCTCCTGGTAAGAATAATCTGCTGGTAGGAATAAGATTTCAAAGTTCCTGGGGTCCTTTCGAAAAGGAGCCCTGTCTGGATGAGCTGCGTGGCAGCAAAACGTGGCAATTTTGAAGAGCAGCAGCCAATGGCATGCTAATGAGGTGCTGAATATGCATTGGGGCTAGTGTAGACACAGCCTCTGTGTTTTATATTGAGTTGTTGTAGTCATGTTGGTTCCAGGCTACTAGGCCAGGTCTAAACTGTGGGGTAATGTCAAACTGAGGTATTCAACTCCAGCTACGTGAATAACGTAGCTGAAGTTGACATACCTTAGACTGAGTAATTGTGGCATCCCACTGTGAGCTGTCATGGGATAAAATCTCCCATTGACTCTCCTTGTGGTTTTTGTTCTGATGGAGTTCCAGAATCAATGAGAATGTGATCAGCGGTTGATTTAGCACATCTTTACTAGACGCACTAAAATCGAGCCCTGGGGGATCAGAGTCCGCAGCATTGACCTTCCAAGTGTTGACAAGGCTTAGAGAAACATGTCGTTGAAGTAATGTGGCTTATTGAATAAACTTCTGTTGGTAAGGGAAACAAAACTTGATCCCCTTTAAATGCTCAAAAACTTGTCTCTCTCACTGACACAAGTTGTTCCAGTGAAAAAGTATTATCTACCTTGTCCCTCTAATCTGTGTTTTAACAGTTATGAAACTCTAACTTTTTGACTCTTAATGTCTGTTGACATAATTGCTGCCTCATGCCCACACTTGGCTTGCCCCTTATAATTTCTTGCAACTGAAAATTTAAATAAATAAATATAGAAAAATGCTTAAAACTTATCGATATCATCCATCAAAATTATTTTAAACATGAAGGTCAAATTCTTCCAAGCCTAAATATGAGTGTTAACTTGGGCTTTTAATATTTTAACATTGCCCCATGTGCTCAGAAACATTTAATTGTTTAGGTTTGTAAATAATTGAAATTGTGGGAGATGGGAGAGATTCCAGAAGACTGGAAAAGGGCAAATATAGTACCCATTTATAAAAAGGGGAACAAGAATAACCCAGGAAACTACAGGCCAGTCAGCTTAACTTCTGTGCCAGGAAAGATAATGGAGCAGGTAATTAAAGAAATCATCTGCAAGCATTTGGAAGGTGGTAAGGTGATAGGGAACAGCCAGCATGGTTTTGTTAAAAACAGATCATGTCAAACCAATCAAATAGCTTTCTTTGGTAGAATAACGAGCCTTGTGGATAAGGGAGAAGCAGTGGATGTGGTATACCTAGACTTCAGTAAAACATTTGACACGGTCTCACATAATATACTTATCAATAAATTACGCAAATACAACTTAGATGGGGCTACTATAAAGTGGGTGAACAACTGGCTGGATAACCATACCCAGAGAGTAGTTATTAATGGTTTTCAATCCTGATGGAAAAGTATAACTAGTAGGGTTCCGCAGGGGTCTGTTTTAGGACCGGTTCTGTTCAATATCTTCATTAACGATTTAGATATTGACATAGAAAGTACACTTATTAAGTTTGCAGATGATACCAAGCTGGGAGGGGTTGCAACTTCTTTGGAGGACAGGGTCATAATTCAAAAGGATCTGGATAAACTGGAGAAATGGGCTGAGGTAAACAGGATGAAGTTTAATACGGACAAATGCAAAGTGCTCCACTTAGGAAGGAACAATCAGTGTCACACATACAGAATGGGAAAGGACTGCCTAGGAATGAGTACAGCAGAAAGGGATCTAGGGGTTATAGTGGACCACAAGCTAAATATGAGTCAACAGTGTGATGCTGTTGCAAAAAAAGCAAACATGATTCTGGGATGCATTAACAGGTGTGTTGTGAACAAAACACGAGAAGTCATTCTCCCGCTCTACTCTGCGCTGGTTAGGCCTCAGCTGGAGTATTGTGTCCAGTTCTGGGCACTGCAGTTCAGGAAGGATGTGGAGAAATTGGAGAGGGTCCAGAGGAGAGCAACGAGCATGATCAAAGGTCTAGAGAACATGACCTATGAAGAAAGGCTGAAAGAATTGGGCTTGTTTAGTTTGGAAAAGAGAAGATTGAGGGGGGACCTGATAGCAGTTTTCAGGTATCTAAAAGGGTGTCATAAGGCAGAGGGAGGGAACTTGTTCTTCCTTGCCTCTGAGGATAGAACAAGAGGCAATGGACTTAAATTGCAGCAGGGGAGGATCAGGTTGGACATTAGGAAAAAGTTCCTAACTGTCAGGGTGATCAAACACTGGAACAAATTGCCAAGGGAGGTGGTAGAATCTCCATCACTGGAGATATTTAAGAACAGGTTAGATAGATGGCTTTCAGGGATGGTCTAGAAAGTGCTTGGTCCTGCCATGAGGGCAGGGGGCTGGACTTGATGGCCTCTTGAGGTCCCTTCCAGTCCTACTCTTCTATGATTCTATGAAATATTTCAACATATATTTTCAACTTTTCATGTTCCCGAGACCCTTTTTTTTGTATTTCCTTTCTCATGGAAATATAACTTTTGGATTTAGTATTCTAAGTATTTAGAAGGGCAGTATCTTCTTCTTTATTCACATGACACAACTGTTTACTTATATTCACATAGGTCTATAATCACTAAGATTATATCCCGACAGAGTTATTAAGGAGTTTGTTGTTTGCAAGGCATTAAAGTCTTTCTTTGTGGCGCTCAGTAGAGACATTACTTCCATACCATCTTTGGTGAACTATTATGTATATGCTTGATCTTGGGCATCCCTGTAAAACTGTATGCACCTGCTGTGTGTGTTGCCAGTTGGCACCAAACAATTCCTTGGGTCACTGTAACAGAGAGGGAGCCATGCTAGTCTATATACTATCAAAACAAAAAGCAGTCAAGTAGCACTTTAAAGACTAGCAAAATAATTTATTAGGTGAGCTTTCGTGGGACGGACCAACTGTCTGAAGAAGTTGGTCTGAAGAAGTGGGTCTGTCCCACGAAAGCTCACCTAATAAATTATTTTGCTAGTTTTTAAAGTGCTACTTGACTGTGTTTTCTTGGGTCACTGTGTGTTCCACACAGCCTCACTCACTTCTTGATGTCATTTTAAAGCACATATCAATATCCATCAATGAAAAACAATGGATCTTTATTCTCCCCCCAGAAAATTCTGTTTTATGATGGTTGAAGATAGCTGCGAAATACTTCCAAACTCCTAAATTTAGATACATGGTTTCTATAGCTAACCTTGTATCTTTAAGCCACCTACAGCAACAGTCCAGATCATGGGTTTGGGTTTTGACTTATCTCATATTTAACAGCCTATATGGAAAAACATT
This sequence comes from Carettochelys insculpta, assembly GCF_033958435.1. NCBI lineage: Eukaryota > Metazoa > Chordata > Testudines > Carettochelyidae > Carettochelys > Carettochelys insculpta. The sequence goes on from NC_134137.1 coordinate 290,068,275, forward strand.
GACTTGGCTGAGTTGGGATTTAAGTGAGTGAAATGACTGTTGAAAAAAATTGTATACAGATACATTTTGCAATATGAGTGGAAGTGATGTTTGTGGAGGGGGACACAATACACAGGACTCATGCAAAGTGGATATGAAAGTAGGAAGGAGGGGACTGCTGCTTATGCAGCCCTTCCGCATTTCCTTTATGTTGGGGCTTGAGGACAGTCTTGCACAGTCCAGGTACTCTACTCAAAAAAGTCAGAAGCTTTTCTGGCCAAAAATTCACTGGATACTGTCACTGACAGTAGTACCTTCCAATACACAGTTTCTTGGAATAGACAGGAAGCTGTGTGTAAGCATGAATAATAATTATTGCATGGCTATTGATCTGGCCATGGGACTGGGGGAGATGAAACCACAAAGAACAAAGCAACAGGCTTCCATGCAAATTCTCTGAGATCCCCAGGGATGGAATGAGAATGGAACCTTGGGCCTGCTCATTAAGAAGGCCATGCTCTAATATTGCACCTCGTGGGATGGCTAGCTCCTCACCCCAAGAAGTTAATGTTCCATGTTCCATCAGTGTTGTATTAATCCCCCTCCCTTTACTGAGTTTGTCTGTGGAAGGGGGTGAAATTCAACTATAATTTGTATTCTTAATGTTTCATTTCTACAGAGATGACTCTGTATGGTCTGCGTACTTTGAGAATGAAAATTCTTTCACAGAAAAGGCCTTTTATTTAAATTGTAGGTTTGACGCTTCCAAAAGGAGTTTAGCTACCAAGGAAAAAGGAAAGCCTTGGCTTAGTACGTTACAACAAAATATCGTCCAGGTCCAAACGCAGTAACTATATTATATATGAAGCAATGTCCTTTTGCCAAAAGCCTATCAGTTGTTATTCCATTGGGTATGCTTGGGGAAAGTCTGTCTCTGGTTTCCCCTAAGTGAACTATTGTATTACTTCTTCATGGTGGTACAGTCACAGAAAACATTATTAATAATAGATTAGTTCAGTATTTGGGAATGGAAAATAGTAATGGTTTTGTTTGTCACAGGGACGCATGAACACTGGGCTTGCTGGATTCATTGTTTTCTGAGATCAATACCTTCTCCAGCACAACTGGTGTCTAATAGCAGAATTTGGGGATTCATTAAAGTGCACTACTGTCAGGGGAAAGAAAAAATGGTGTGGAAGCAGGAAACTGTAACATATCTAATTGTGTCAAACTTCCGCAGTGGAAAGTCTTTTCTAGTAACTGTAGCAACCAGAGCTACCAAAGCTGACTGGTTGACATAATGCCTGCCTACTCATCATCAGATACAGATAAGCTGGGAAGGAGAAGGCAAGCCTCTGTAAAGAGAACAGTGTCATGTAGAAGAATATTTAAGACCCTTCCTTATGTAAATATAAATGTTTGGATTCCAAACAAGGTTTTGTTCTACCATCCAGACCAGGGTTGAGCAAACTTTTTATGTGAGGCCACACTTTTTGTCCCTGCAATTAGTAGGGCCTCCATAACCTCTCTAACATAATTCAACAAATGGAAATTTCAATTATGTTCACATGAGTAAACACCCTTTTGGTATCTGTAAGAAAATAAGTCTGCAGAATGTAAAAATGTTATTTATCCGTATATACATGTAACTACACATACATAAAAACAGTAACATATTTCAACACGTTTAATGAGCTGGATGACTGTTAATGAGCTGATTGTGCTGTGCCCTCCGTTATGAAATTTCATGCACTCCTGAGGTGCCTGCCCCTCACTTTGCTCTAGACAACTCAATGGTAGGTGGGGGGAGTCAGCTGTCAGATTACAGCTTTTTGTTTCCAAGCTATCTCCTAAGGAAAGGGTGACACTTGGGGGTTACCCCACAGGAAGATATCTAAGTGTGTCTTCCTGGGTTTTTAGGGGGGCTTTTTCACTTGAGCTGGGTCTATACATGCAAGTACATTTGAAATATCTGGTCATCTTTCAGAAGAACACGAGGAGCGCCTACACACAAAATGTGTTCTTTCGAAAGGAAATCGAAGGAACGCTATGCAGATTTTGAAATCCCTACTCCAATCCTGTATTGGGAAGCGCGTTCCCTTTCAAAAGCCTCTTTTGAAAGAAGACACATGTAGATGCTGCCTGGCCCACTCTTTCAAAAGAGGACTCCTCCATGGCCCTGACCAGTTGGAGTACAGAGAGGCCCTGGTCTGCAGCTGTGGGGCCTTCTGATCTTTGCATGCGGCCACCTTGAAAGCCATATGGACCCAGAAACCCCATTTCAGGAAGCTGAGAGCGTGCTAGCAGCACAGCCACGAGCTGCTTTCAGCAGGCCCTTGCACCCATCCCCAAAATCAAAAAAAAACACAATGGCCAGCAGATGCCCACCACAGGAGCACTAAAGCGCCCCCCTCAGAGCCCTTACAGGGCTCACAGGAGCCAGAGCATGCAAAATAATAATAATAAAAAAAAAAAGGTAGGGGAGCTCCCTACTGGACCAAGCCAGAGTTGAGAGACCTCCTGAGACTATGGAAGGAGGAGGAAGTGCTTTGTGAAATGGAGGTAAGTTGAGGCAATGCTGCAGCCTTCACGCAACTGGTCCATGGCCTCTCCAACCGAGGACATCCTGAGAGCACACTGGACCAAGTCCTTAGTGAAGTCAAGAAGCTCCAGTAGGGCGATGCCCAGGCCTGGGATAAGCCTGGCTGCTCAGAGGCAGTTCCCACAACCTGCCCCTACTACAGGGAGCTCTGGACCATCCTCGGTTTTCAGGACAGCTTCCTTTCACCCGTTGCCCTTGACAGAGCTGTGGACTGGAGGCAGAGACCTAGGAGGAACTGGGACCAGGGAGCCAGAGCCAGGAACCATACTGATCCATGGAGTGGTCCAGTGATGATGGGGGAACCTCTTCATCAGTGTGCTCTCCTGATCATCCAGCAGGCAGCTGGGAGCTGGGCATCACCGGACCTCAGCGAGGGACTGTCTGTTAAGTACCTGGTGGTGCACACACCCCAGCTTGCAGGGTGAGGGCGACACAACTGCCAGCAGGCCACGCAACATACCCAGTGGTCCTGGCCCAGACACATCCCAGCCAGTCATGGCCCCCAGCATGCCATAACAGCTGCCGGCGACACTCAGCACCCGCCCCTGTCGACAGTACTGTGAGCAAAGCAAGAGGTAGGTGGGGCTGGACTGCACCTGGGGACTGCTGCACATGGGCAGGGAACCTCTCCTCACTCATGATACCCTATGGCTGCCATGCCTCTGGACGGGGGATGTTGCCCCCAGGGGGAGGGATGTTCTGTGGGGCACGACCCCTGGGATTGTGACAAGGGACTGAAATGGCACCCATCTCTCCTTACAGCTGTGTCATCTGAGGGCCAGGAGAGTCCCCCCAATCTCCCTGTGGCAGGCATGTGACCTGGACATGGCTTACCTCCATGAGGACAGCCCTGATGGTGGCTTTGCTCACCCTGAACTGGTGCCCCAGGGAGTGGTAGCTGTCCAGGGTGGCCAGCTTCCAGATGGCTATGGCGATTCTCTTTTTGAGGGAGAGGGTGGGCTGCATGCAGGTGTCCTGGTGTCTGAGTGTGGGGGCAAACCGGCAGCAGAGCTCCTGGAAGGTCTGTCTGATCATCCAGAAGTTTTGCAGCCATCTGACATCATGCCACTCCCCTGTCACCAGCTGCTCCCACCAGTTGGAGCTGCTGGGATATTTCCAGATGTGCTGAGGCACCCAGGAGGGTGCTGGTGGGATCTGGCATGCAGGTGATTCCATGACCCCGGTGGGCCAGCTTGGCCACCCAAGGAGGTGGGGGGCAGCCATGACAACTGTTCACAGCATGACTAGTACAATGTCTAGGACAGAAACGTCTAATGCCAAGAGCAGCTTCTGGGGCTCCATTAGGCTGTGCACTGGCTTTCTGGTTTCTGCACAGGTTCTGCTTGGCTTGGGGCAGCTTGGCAGGCCTTAGCATGTGCAGGGTGAGAGTGCTGGGGAAGGGCCTTTCAAGGAAGCAGCTGGCTGCAGCCTCTGGAAGGGCTTGTTCATCATGTGACCCAATCTGCAGCGCACCCTGCTCCGTTCTTTGCAAAGAACACCTGGGGCTGTGTGGACACTCCCTTTCAAAAGAATGGAGCGATCTGTTGAAAGAGTGGATTGATGGTTCGATCTGCTTTTTGTGGCTCACTGCGCTCTTTCTAAAGGCTAAAGGTTGAATGTTATCATTCGATTTTTACCCTTCTAAAAGAGTGCTGTCATGAAGACACAGCTCTGGTGGTGTCGGCAATTACACTCCAAGGTCAGGGAATCAGTGACCTTGGGGAGCTTTTTTAAGCAAAGCTTATAGAGGCAAGATATTTCTAAGGTTTTTGTGGGCCCTCACTTTCTGCAATCAGATTGTCAAAGTGGGGAGGCAGCCCTGACAGGTGTCCTATTACTTGATGTGGGGGGTGTTACTTCTTGTGGCCACTTCTCTTTCTGTCCCCTCTGCTCACCCCCCTGTGCCCTGTCTTTGTGTCACACTCTCTCTCATGCACACTATCCTGTCTGTGTGTAAGTCACTCTATATTTGTATCCCGCACTAGAAATGCCGCAGCCAAACACCACACTCGAAGCATCAGGGCTATTTTGATTTTAGTATTTCATTCCCACGGCCCCTCATTGTCAGAGGGACAGTGGGACGTTTGAAATAGACACTTATTTTGAACTTCGTGCTTTGTGGCCAGCACTGAGGTCGAAATAAGTTACCTCAAAATAACTGTGCAAGTTGCATAAGTTATTTCAAGATAGGAGCCTTAGGTCACGTCTACATGGGCACTTAGCACAGCACTGCTGCCGGCAGCACTGTGCTAGTGAGGTTTGTAGAATCTGCAGATAGTTGCCCATTTGCAAACTCATGCAGCTGATTAGCATAGTCGCACAAGATTTCGCTGTCAGCAGAGGGATCTGCCATCAGTACAGAGGCCATGTGGATGTACCTCTCTGCTGGCTAAACTCCCCTCTGTCACCAGTCCCTTATCCCTGAAAAGATTCAGGCATAAGGGACTGGTGACAGAGGGGGTTTTTGCTGGCAGAGGCACGTCCACACTTGCCACTCTTTCTGCAAACCTTCTGCAAAGGGTTACAGAGTACCTCCCCAATAGCTTCCTAGAGGTATCCCTGGAGGATTTCTGCTCCATCCCAAGACACATAAACAGTCTCTTTCATGGAGCACTTTCTGCATAGCTGAACTGGCACCACTCAGTACTATCCCAATTGCGTATCTCAGATTAAACATTAAAAATAATAGCATTAGACTCCTACAGTGTGATCAGAAACATGCACTCACCACAGATGCTTCCCACCCTCAAGGTCTGACAACAAAAGGTCCCGAGAGAGGAGTGGCTCCAGAGTTAAGAAAAGGTCCTGACTACGGTAGAGAATGGATCCTCTGCCTGTCACAAGTCTCTTTCTCATCAGTAATGTTCTTGTTCTTGCCTGAGGCTCCTGGGAAGTATCCAGGTAGAGATTTGGGGTGTTGGTGGGGTCGCCACCTAGAATCTCTTGCAGATCGCCATAGAAGGGACATGTCTGTGGCTCAGAACTAGAGTGACTGTTTGCACCCCATGTTTTCTGGTGCATCCTCTAAGCTCTTTTATCTTCAAGTGGTATTTATGGTGTAGTCCTTCTCTCCCATGCCCTGTGTGATCCTGGCATAGACGTCAGCATTTCTTCTGCTGGTTTGGAGCTCTGCCTGTAGAGACTCTTTTCCTCACCCAGCAGTAAGATCCTGTGCCCCTGTATGCTCCCTGCTGGAACCTGTTTGTGGCTCTGGGCATCCATGGTCAACTGTGCTGGTGAGCGCTCCATGCTGATCAAACTAAGAAGTCAAAAGTTCCCAGGGCTGTCCCTGAGAGCCTGGCCGAAGTGCAGTGGGGTTCAGAGCACTCTCCAAAGTGGTGACAGTGGAGCAGCACCTCCAGTGCTGTCTCTACACAGCCCCTAAGTTGACACAGGAAGGTTGATTTGAATGCTACACTGTTTGCAGAGGAGTACAGTTTTAAAGGAGGCTTAGGTCAGTGGCAGGGGATTGGTAGTGTGGGCACAACACGTACATTACTATTTGGAGCTAATGTGGTATATGTCAAGGTCACTTTGTAGTGTAGACCAGGCTTAAGTAGCATGAGAGTTAAATCGGAAGGAACAAAATTTAAGTGTATACTAACATCTCAGCTTGCATTGACTTAACACTGCAATGAAGACCAGATCAAATAAAAAACACTTAACATGTAGTTAAATTTAAATGCCCCTGGCAGACAACATATACAGTCCCCCTGCTTTTACTCACCCTAACCTATCAGAAAAAAAAACACAAAACCCTTTTGAGTGACTATCCAGTTAAATCCTTGACACAAAACGAAGCAAAGTGCATTTTATTATGTTTGCTGCATTACAAACTTGTGAAAATGTTTCCTCATCAGTGTTCCCTGTACATTTTTCCATCCATGTGTAGAATAAATTTTTGTTATGTGCACCGAGGCATGTGTGGACATGCACCACCAATAGAAACACATGCTGACAGTTGTGGGCACTCTGCTAATCTGCTGGGAGGTATCTGAATCTTTTCTGGGTGGTTGCCCAAGCACTCAGCTTACTGGGAACATTGCTCCTTATTCACCTTTGTTAAAAGATGCACTGAGCACCAATTATCCACATTTTAAACAATGGATTAAATTCAATATAAATAAGAAGGATAGAATGCAGCGGTTTCTTCTCTTACAGGAAGTGTCTCTTCAACAAGACAAACTGGAATGTGACCACACGTTTTATTTTTTTATGGTGAGAAACCTAAAAAAGAACAGTATTTTGCTAGAAATTGGCTAAACTACAGCATTGCCCTTCTGCCAAGTTCCAGTTTTTATTGTTCAACCCCTGGCAACTTCTTTTTCAGAGCAAAGGAAGCAGCTGTACTGCTACTATTATGTGTTGAATTAATGTCTGAGGACAAGACAAATAAGATAGTGTTGGAAGGCAGAAATTACTTAGTCAGTTACTTACTTTTTAGATAGGGTGACTGTATTTCCTTATGCTAAATACAGGACATCTGGTGAAATTACTTATATTCAACTGAATCCAACAGCAACTGATCAGAATGATACAGTGAAAAGGTCAAAGTAACAACAGGTTGACTGAACCCTCATTAAAAAGAAATACTGCATAGTTGGATTCTTTTTGTTTAACCATTTACCTTTAAGATTTTAGGGTTCATATAGAGAGGGGTGACATCCGTCCACTCTATCTTTAGAAGGAAGAGACGTAAGGCTACAGAGTTATTCAGCTTGCTAATGTGTTTGATGTTTTAATTGTGTTGCTGCCCTATTTACACAATATAGATATGAGTGAATAAATTAATTGCAAACACGTATCTTCAGTCCTCATGCTCAGTCCATTTGTCTGAACCAAAACTCTGCAAGGAGTTCTAACTCAGTTTTTAAAAATTCTCTTTTATGTTAGAAATATTTGCTGCATTACTCACCTCATATGTAGTCTTTAAAATTCATTACATTGTTCAGTTGGGGAATCAGAAACCGAGAACAGAATGATGAGAAATCAATATAGAATCTGGCACATGGCTAGAAATAAAATTCATACTAACGTACGTACAACATTTCTCAAACCAAACCCATTTACTACTAAAATTTGTCCATAATCAGAGGGAAGAAAAAGTGCTAGTTAGTTGATAGAAGGTAATGGGATTTTTTTGATTTAAGCACCACATCTACTTTCTTGTCAGCATTGCTTTAGCACCTCTTATTTGTGGGAGCACCAATAAAATTTTAAAACTATAGTCCTGTACTTTCCAAAATAGCTACATAGAAATATTTGGTAATTAGGTTTCAGGAGATGTGTCATAGCTGGATGTCACCATTTTAGGTGACAGCAGAAATTCTCTGAGGGAAATGAGAAGAGCTGAACGCTGAGCTGCTGAGAAGAATAAGTGGGTAAAGAATCCTATTTCACTTTCTTTGTCAAAGATTCTCAATATTAAAACTATCCCAATTAGATGCTTTGAGGAATCATTAAACCTTGCCAACATCTGCTAGCCAGTCTTTATAATTAATATGGGGTTTCTTAGATAAAGTATATCTACCTGAGCTGAAGGGGTTATCTTGCAAATGTGAAAGAATGTTCAGCTTTAGCTGCTGCTTCAAAATCCTCCCACAAAGATTTAAGATATTATTTTTCTGTGGTGTGTGGGGGTTGGCGGGGGAAGAAATGGGTAGGTTGTAATGAGTCCTTTAAACCAGCTTCTCGTTTATCTACCTCTACTACAGCTGAGTGGTCTCAGGTGGGATAACCATGTTAGTCTGTAGCTACACACACACACACACACACACACACAAAGGCAGTCCTGCAGCACCTTGAAGATTAACAAATGTATTTATTCGGTAATGAGCTTTCATGAGTAAGATCTACCACAGCTGGAGTAATGAGGAACCCGCCTTTGGATTTACCACTATGGCCTCTGGTAACAGAGAGCGAAGTTCAGTTATTTATTTTAACCTGACAAAAAAAAGTTCTAGGGAAAATTTTCCTTCCTGTGAAAGTTTTCAGCAGAATCTTGATTGATGGTCCCAAGTCTTGACTAAGTTATTGACTATTGTCCATCACAGGATCATCTGGCTCCAAGTTTAGTATTATTGCTTCTATTTAAAACAAAAATGGGACAGAAGAAATCCTGGTTCATATAGATATTAGTAAATTAGCTGTGGCAGGGAAAATTTATTCCAGGCTTTTATATTTGAACTTAAAATATGGGGTTTAAAGGATCATTTGTACCGGGAAAAGCAGTCCAGTTTTAGGGCTGCAGAGCCATGCCTGCTCTGTGTTTTGTTTTATCCTATGTGAGTTATAGATAGCTGTGTTGACTGAAAATGCTCTCCTGTCAAGATGGCACTGTCCACACTGGCACTTAAGGCATTGCAATTCATGTTGCTCAGGAGGCATAGCTTATTCACAGTCCTGAGCAATATAAGTTATGCTGAAATCATTACAGTGTATATCTGGCTTAAGTCTGGCTTCCAGTTTTCCACTTGAAGATGGCTCATGGCTTTGAACTGTACTTGTATGAGTTATCAAACCCTCATTCATGTAAGGACTATACTCAGTTAAGATTTTAAACCATAAACACTGGAGTCCTCAAAGACAGCTAATGAAAACCATAGAATCATAGGTCTGGAAGGGACCTCCGGAGGTCATCTAGTCCAGCCCCCTGCTTCCAGCAGAATCAATCCCAACTAAGTCATCCCAGGCAGGACCTTGTCAAGCCGGGACTTAAAAACCTCGAGGGATGGAGAATCCACCACCTCTCTAGGCAACACATTCCAGTGCTTCACCACCCTCCTGAGCTGTGTCTAAACGTGCACGCTACTTCGAAGTAGCGGCACTAACTTCGAAATAGCGCCCGTCACGGCTACACGCGTCGGGCGCTATTTCGAAGTTAACTTCGACGTTAGGCGGCGAGACGTCGAAGTCGCTAACCTCATGAGGGGATCGGAATAGCGCCCTACTTCGACGTTCAACGTCGAAGTAGGGACCGTGTAGACGATCCGCGTCCCGCAACGTCGAAATTGTGGGGTCCTCCATGGCAGCCATCAGCTGGGGGGTTGAGAGACGCTGTCTCTCCAGCCCCTGCAGGGCTCTATGGTCACCGTGGGCAGCAGCCCTTAGCCCAGGGCTTCTGGCTGCTGCTGCTGCAGCGGGGGATTCATGCTGCATGCACAGGGTCTGCAACTCGTTGTCGGCTCTGTGTATCTTGTGCTGTTTAGTGCAAGTGTGTCTGGGAGGGGCCCTTTAAGGGAGCGGCTGGCTGTTGAGTCTGCCCTGTGACCCTGTCTGCAGCTGTTCCTGGCACCCTTATTTCGATGTGTGCTACTGTGGTGTGTAGACGTTCCCTCGCTGCGCCTATTTCGATGTGGTGCTGCGCAACGTCGATGTTCAACATCGACATTGCCAGCCCTGGAGGACGTGTAGACGTTATTCATCTAAATAGCCTATTTCGATGTCGCCACATCGAAATAGGCTACTTCGATGTAGGCTTCACGTGTAGACGTAGCCCTGGTGAAGTAGTTTTTCCTAATATCTAACCTACTGCTCTCTTTTTGTAACTTCAGACCATTGCTCCTTGTTCTGCCATCTGTCACCACTGAAAACAGTTTCTCTCCATCCTTTTTAGAGCTCCCCTTCTGGAAGTTGAAGGCTGCTATTAAATCACCCCTCAGTCTTTTCTTCTGTAAACTAAATAAGCCCAGATCCCTCAGCCTCTCCTCATAGGTCATGTGCTCCAGCCCCTTAATCATTGTTGTTGCCCTCTGCTGATCCTGCTCCACCACATCCACATCCTTTTAATACCAGGGGGTCCAAAACTGGACACAATATTCCAGATGTAGCCTCAGCAGTGCTGAATAGAGGGGAACAACCGCTTCTCCATATCTGCTCACAATGCTCCTCCGAATGCATCCTAATATGCCATTAGCCTTCTTGGCTACAAGGGCACACTGTTTACTTATATCCAGCCTTCCATCCACCATAAACCCTAGGCCCCTTTCCACTGTACTGCTGCTTATCCACTCAGTCCCCAGCCTATAACAATGCTTGGGATTCTGCCGTCCCAAGTGCAGAACTCTACACTTCTCCTTGTTGAACTGCATCAGATTTATTTTGGTCCAATCCTCCAATTTATTCAGGTCACTCTGGATCCTATCTCTAGCCTCCAGCATATCTAACTCTCCCTTTATCTTAGTGTCATCTGCAAACTTGCTGAGGGTGGAATCCAGTCCTCATCCAGGTCATTAATAAAGATGTTGAACAACATCAGCCCCAGAACCAAGACTTGGGGCACTCCTCTTGAAACCAGCTGCTATCCAGATATTGAACCATTGACCATTACCCATTGGGCATCACCATCAAGCCAGATTTCTATCGATCTTATAGTCCATGGATCCATCCATACTTCCTTAACTTCTGGGCTTTGTTGAAGTCAAGGTATATCACATCCACTGACTTCCCCATGTCCACAAAGCCTGTTACCTCTTCATAGAAGCTAATCAGATTGGTCAGGCATGATTTGCCCTTGGCGAATCCATGTTGACTACTCTTGATCACATTCCTCTCTTCGAAGTGCTCCAAAATGGATTTCTTGAGGATCCCCTCCATTGTTTTCCCAGGAATTGAGGTAAGGCTGACCAGTCTATAATTCCCTGGATTGTCCTCCTTTCCTTTTTTAAAGATGGGCACTACTTTTGCCTTTTTCCAATATCCGGGATCTCTCCCGATCTCCACGTCTTCAGAGATAATGGCCAATGGCTCAGCAACGACATCTGCCAATTCCCTCTGTACCCTTGGCATCTTTGTTTTTGCCTGTGTTATAGCTGGCGCATTGGAGGCTCCTCCTCATGATCTTCTGGAAGGTACAATTTTTTGTCTTCTGAAAGTATTCTGTATTTTATGCCTTTTGCATAAAAAATTATATCACACTTTCAAAAGATAATGTTTTTAGTGTTTTCTCAATCTCTAGTAATAATGAAGTTAGTGGCAATTTTTGCCTTTTTACACATCGTGCCAAAGAGGTGAGTTTTATGAAATTCACATATTATATGCATTTTGGTGTTTTATTGTATATTTTTTCCCTTATAGATGCAAAATAAAGTCATATGTGAGCTAATAAAACTCACAAATAGTGAGCATAGGACATGTCTGATGGGCCAGAATTTCTGAGGTAGCACCCTGCAGCATTCAGTACTAGCTGGAAATTCCTAACTGCTAAATTTTTCTTGCACAGATATCTTGCATTGCTGTAATGCAGAGCCCAGTCAAGAAGCATATGCTTTAGCTTACGTTGCTTTGGATGTGGTATCAGCTCCACTGGGGGGAAAAAAAAATTAAAAAAAAGAAAACTACTCTTCTTCTGCAATAAGAGTGTGCAGAGGAGTATAAAGTCAGTAAATCTCCCTGTGTAGACAAGTTCTTAAGCTGTCTTTGTCTGATAGTGTTTCTTTCTCTGACTAGGTTATCACTGTTACCGCACTGTTCAAACCCATGTGTTACAGCACTGTGTAATGCTGAAAGATTTATATTTTGGGAGCATGATTTGCCTGCCTGGTGAAATAGTGAGGCAATCAGTACCCTCTCCATGAGAGCTAGGGATGTCAGCTCTGCCACAAACATGTTCTGGGACTTCAGAGTACTTATTTCATATGTAACCCTTCTGCTGGAAGGAGTCGGCAGCAATCAGGGTCGGGTTCAACATCTAGGGGCTCCTTTTCATCCATCTCACACAAAACCGGCTCAAGCCCCCACCCAATAGCCTGTGAAATTCACACACCCCTGGGCACCTCGGAGAGGCAATGCTTCCCCACTCGCAAGCACAGAGTCTGAGTGTAGAAAAGAAACTTTTGATGAAAGAGGCAGAAAAGTCATATGGAATAAGCTTGGGAATATATCACACCCAGAGATCATAACCAAACCTCAAGTAACTGTCCCAGCTCAAATGGATTGGCAGTGTCTTTGGCCTGTCAGGCTCACGAGTCCAATACTGTAACCAGCCAATCCACACACCCGAATTCCTCTGTACCCTCACTTCAAATGCCCCACTTACAACTTGGTCCAGTCCATGCAGGCCCTCACACCTCAGGCTGATGCATTCCCTCATGGAACTTGAGGCAATGCAACCTTTGTGCTGGTCCAGCATTCTGCTTGCTCCCTGCCAGCTGCAACACCAGCTGGCTGCCGGTTGCACGGCCTGCCTGCTGCTCCTCCTACCAGCTGGCATGACCTGCCCACCGCTCCTCCTATTGGCCAGCTGCCAGTCACGCTATCCATCCACCAGTGCTCCTACCGGCTGTCCGGCTGCTGTTCCTCCTACTGGCTATCCACCAGTTGCACTGTCTGCTGTGGGTTTGGCCTGAAGCAAACTCCTGTGACTTCAGCTCTTAGTAGGGTTAGCTGCCACCCTGTAATTTCAGCTCCCCACATCTACCAAAGTGGAGTCTCATACAAAATACAAACACTAGCGTCTAGTTCTATCTTTTAACAGGTGGGGAGGACTACTCAAGCCAGGTTTATAACTACATGGCCAAAGCTTGTACAGGGCCAAGGCACTCAACTAGCTGATTCAACCTATATCCCTTCCCTTCTGCTTTACAATGCTTTAAACCAGGGGAGCCCTGTGTAATCCATGTCTTATGCAGTTATGATGACTGCCCTGTCCCCCACAATGACTTGGAGCATTGGTGAGATTTCACAGTTCTTATACTGAGTGATTTTACAACAATGTGTTTAAAATAGACAAAATCTCATTGCTTCCTTACTACCAATCTGGCTTTGTTTGCAACGTATCACATATGCACACCTTTGCATTCTCATGCAAATGATCCCTGGGAGACACATTCCTTACAGTCTTCAGCAGCACTGAGTTCCTGTGGGCACATTCTTTACATATAGCTCTTGAAGCTCTACAATGACGGTGCAGAGAACCCAGCTGTGCTCTATGTGCTTTATCCAAGGGCTGAATGATCCAGCGCTATATTGTAGCCAGATCTGGTAGGAGCAAGCTAGGATGTTGGCGATGCCCTGCCTACAGATAGCATGTGATCCGTGAGGCTGGTGTCTACTAATTGCCCAGATCTTGAACTAGAAGATGGTTTATGACACTCAGACTTTAACAGTAATTCCAGGGTTCACTCCGTTCTTTCCCCCAATGGCTGCTGTCCATGTGCTACAGAATCCATGCCTTCCTATGTCTCCATCCTTAATGGCTGTAAAGGTAAAATTCAAAATGCAAACCAGGTGATGTGATGTGTGCTTCTCTCTGCAACAAGCCTGACTCAATAGCTCCGAGGAGATTGAGCCAGAAAGTGCATCTCCCCATTTCTACAGAGAACTCTGAAATGAAAACAACAAATTTCTAGAATAAATTTGAATGCTAAAAATGTCCTATGGAATGGGAGTTCTGAAATATCAGTTAGAATCAAAATGACATTTACCTTTGACCTTTTCTAAAGGTTTCTGGGCTGACTGGTGCCCAGGCAGGCTGCCAGGAAACCCACCTAGCTTCAATCAGAATTTTTGACAAACGTCAACATGTTCTTGCAGAGTGCTTCAGTGTTGATAAGTTGGCATTAGCCAATGAGAGAAAAAAATTTGAGGAAGATTTCTGATCAACTCCAGCTCAGAGATAGCTATAATGAGCCAAATGACATTAGCCAGGCTTAATGACAGCATTAAAAATTCCTTCAATAGCTGACAAAAGCAAGACTAAGATAAAAGTATGATCTGTCGAATTTACAGAGTGGTGCCACAACTTGCAAGAACTGGGTTTCTAGGTGACATTCAGAAATGCGTTTGGGACTCAACCCAGACCAGTAAGTAATTGTATCACCAGCTGCCTGTATCCCTAACACCCCAAACGCCCTGCTGTTGCAGCTCAGTGACCAGAGACCAACAGCTAGCAGACAAGCATGAATTTCACCAAGTGTCTGGGTGCTGGGATCAGCACTCTGAGCCCAGCAGCATGCCTACAACATAACAGCCCCACCCTTGTCTCTACCACCCTTGGTTCCTAGGATCAATGAAAACAGGAGATTGGCTTAGGAATCATGCACACAAAGAGACCAAACACATCCAGCGGTTTACAAGTTTGTCAATGATAGGTTACATGTCCCATTTTGCATAAAGCATATTTGAGTTAGGCATATTGATATTCAAAAGCATATTTCTATAAAGGATATGAGGTGCAACCTCACTGACTCTTTTTCTGCAAGCCCTGGAGCAGCTCAGCCTATTCATGAAAGTAACTGAAACCTAGTAGCTGGCTATCCTGCAGGAGTAGGGGCTGGAGGAGTCACTAAGCCAGGGATGAGCAACCTAGGCTAGCGAGGGGGCTGCATGAGTGGCCCTCCTTCATCTCAGTGGGCTGCAAGATTGTTGCAACCAAGATACTCTTCCATGATAGGATGGTTTGGCTAACTGCGCTTGCATATCTAGAATTTGTGGGGTGTGCCAATTAAATTGTAGCAGCACTTTGATTGGACACACAGGGAGTGCACAGCTCTCAGTCAATTGCTGTGTGCAATCAGCACACGCATCACTTCACATGCCCTTGCTTTGTATGTGTGTCACTTTCGTAATGTTGGTATGAAAAAATACCTACATGGATGGAAACCAGCAGAATCGGGCAGATTTGCCTGTGCGCAATGGTAAACAAAATGGCTCACAGGCCACACACGGAATCATGATGCATGCGGCCTGTGGGCTGCAGGTTGCCCACCTCTGCAGTAAGCATCAGGTAACCTCCCCCAGCTTCCCACACTCCCCAATCCATTAATGACCCGTCTTTCCTTTCATACCCATTTATGCTACTGTGCAGGAGACCACATGCTTCCTCCACCAAGGCAACTCTGCCCCTGGGAGGTGTGGGGTGCAGAATCTGCCCTATGGTTTGTATTGGTGGAATGAGATGCATGTTTTTCTTCATTCCCACCCTCCCCAAAAAAATCACTGGAACATTTTGTAACTCTCTTTCTTCCCTAGCATGTTTGCTAATCCTTCTTTACTTGGTACTGTTTGCAAATTGAAACAATTTAATTATCCCTCTGAAATATTTATGAAGTTATTAAACCATGAAAGTTCAATTAAGGATGGAAAATCTGGTTCAGGAAATATGAGGACCAATGCAGTTTCAGTGTTGTGTTTTTAAATTCTCCTTTGACAACTGTTAGAAAACTGAAATATTAAAACAAACCAAAAGAGAGCTGGCAAGTGATTTAACACTTCTATATGCTAGTTTGTCAGGAAATCTTGCTTCTGTATTCTTTGGCCTTGCCAATAACAATGTCCATGTTTAATTAGCTCCTTAATATTTCTGAACTTTCATGGTCAAATTACTTTAAAACAATTAAAAATAGCTCTTATTCTTCAATGTTTTTTCTTCTCCCCTGTTCCATCTGGATTTATATCTGAAACCTTATTTCTGTTTAATTAATTAAGAATTTCTTTGTTTCGACAGATTATATTTGTCCTGTTGCTTTTCTCCTTTTCATTTTGTGCAATTTTTCTTGAACATTAATATTCAGCTTTAACTCCAGCCGTAAATACTCCACAGTGCACATACAAGGCAGTTTTAGTTCTGTAATTTCTACATGAAAATACTAACTTTAGAACATATCACCACCTCTGCTCACCCACTCATATAACTTTTTCTAAACATCAGAAACTGGCAGCCAGTATTTGCCATCTCATATCAGTGGTTCACACATACCACACCCGTTCTGGACAGGTGAGTAATAGAAAGAGAGACACAAGACGCCTTTTCTCCCCCATAACCTTGCAGTGGAGAAGGCCATTATCAGAGTCTTTATGCCCTGTGAGCACAAGGACTGAAAGAGTCTGAATACCACTGATGATGCTTGACACCCAAAGTGGGATGAGGACAGAGCAGAAGGAGAACTCTAACCAATCTCAGACTAGCTAACAGAGTGGAGATGGTGTAGAAGGAGCAAGTTCCACTCTTTTAAGAGATCTTGCGTGTCCCCTCAAGGAGCTCTAGCTCAGCCAGATGAGGAGTATAACTGAAATTCTTACAACACAAGCTGATGAGTCTACCAGGTACAAATGAGTTAAAGGGCTGTGCTCTCTCAGGTGGACTCTAACAGGAATTAAACTCTCAAGATTTTGAAATAATGCAGACAAAGGATTATGCCTCTTTTAGTAGATTGTGTATCTATTTCATAGCATTTTTTAAAAGACTTACAATTAATCTTAGGTATCAGAGAGGTAGCCGAGTTAGTCTGTATCTTCAAAAACAAGAAGAAGTCCTACGGCACCTTATAGATTAACAGGTATTTTGAAGCACACGCTTTCATGGGCAAAGACCCGCTTCATCATTCCAATTAATCTTCAAGCTTTCACATTGTAAACAGAAAGACAAGAACTTTCCACCACAGGACGCAAACTACATGCATATAATTAATTTGCACAGAGATAAGCCTAAAAATCAATAGGATAGTCAAGGAGTTGAATCAGACAGATTATTGACTTCACATCGCAACTGTGGGAGCTTGTTCTTTGTGGTGGAAATTGTATCTTTTTTCTGTGTTGTGTAAAAGTGGCTGTGTGGACACTAGGCTGTTCTAAATAGTTTAGATGGGAGTGTTAAAAACATTGTAACTATAATGCTTACAGAACCTTACATTTTGCTATTTTTGGTTGAACATGAACAGGGTTTGCTTGGGCATCCTCTGACTAACACTTTCTCCTTCTCAGGTGTTGTATCAGTAGATATCCAATGCCATTGGATATTGGCATTCTAATCAGCCACTGATCAATACAGCTTTAGCGTAGGTAACCATTATGATTTTGCCCTTTGAAAGATGGCTATAAGCATACTATAATGTATTGCTCTCATACAGGATGAAGTGCTTTTGAAACATTAATTGATTAGAGACCGTTCCTTTAGCCTTTGTGCGCTTTAGTAATCTTGATGTAAATTATCTCCATTTTCAGTGAGGGAATCTTTGATTTTAAGGAGGTGAGTAAACATTGCAGGAGCAGCCCCTTAATTCTGATCAATAACCGTAAGTGTCTGAGTATCACAAACTACATAAGAAAACTGCAGTCACTACAGTTGAATTTCAAGATGTCAAGGACTGAGATTTCATTCTGAAACATGAATGGGAAGTCATGAACCATTCTACATGGTTGGGAAGTCAAGGTTCAAAGTCAGGGTTCAATGTGCAGAGTCTAGCCAGGCACCGCTGGAGCAAGGAAGAATGTGAGGAGGACACAGACACAGACATGCATGGAACACTGGAGTGGAGCAATTGGCAGCTGTTGACCCTGTTCACACAGTATGCAGTAGAACGCCAGTTCTTTTCCCATGAGACAAGCACAGACTGATGGATCTGCATAGTCATGCAGCTGTGAGATGATCAGCAGTGGCTGCAAAACTTTCACATGTGTAAGGCCACCTTCTTGGAACATTTGCTTTCCCCGGTGCTGAAGCACAGCAGTACCAGAATGAGACCTGCTCTGACAGTTAAGAAGGTAGTGGTAATAGCCCTGTGGAAGCTCATAGTGCCAGACAGCTACCAGTCGGGAATCAGGTTGGAGTGGGTAAATCTACAGTGGGGTCTGCTGTGGTCTAAGGCAATCAATACTGTTGTGCTATGAAGGACATTGGCTCTGCAAAATGTGCCAGATGGTTTTGTTATGATAAAGTTCTCTAATTGTGGTGGGGTGATTGATGGAATGCCCATCCCCTTCCTGGCCACCTGACCCCCTTGACAGAGTACATGAACTGCAAGAGGTACTTCTTGATGGTGTTGCAGCCATTAGTAGCTCACAAGGACTGTTTCACCAACATTAGTGTGGGATGGCCAGGAAAGGTGCATGATGTGTGTTGTGAACAAGACACGAGAAGTCATTCTTCCACTCTACTCTGCGCTGGTTAGGCCTCCATTGGAGCAGTGTGTCCAGTTCTGGGCACCACATTTCAAGAAAGATGTGGAGAAATTGGAAAGGGTCCAGAAAAGAGCAACAAGAATGATCAAAGGCCTAGAGAACATGACCTGTGAAGAAAGGCTGAAAGAATTGGGCTTGTTTGGTTTGGAAAAAAGAAGATTGAGGGGGGACATGATAGTGGTTTTCAGGTATCTAAAAGGGTGCCATAAGGAGGAGGGAGAAAACTTGTTCTTCTTGGCCTCTGAGGATACAACAAGAAGCAATGGGCTTAAACTGCAGCAAGGGAGGTTTAGGTTGGACTTTAGGAAAAAGTTCCTAACTGTCAGGGTGGTCAAACACTGGAATAAATTGTCTAGGGAGGTTGTGGAATCTCCATCTCTGGAGATATTTAAGAACAAGTTAGATGGATGTCTATCAGGGATGGTCTAGACCACGTGGTCCTGCCATGAGGGCCGGGGGCTGGACTCGATGACCTCTCAAGGTCCCTTCCAGTTCTAGTATTCTATGATTCCCTGAACTGTGAAGTAAAGTCACTAATTTAGACCAGGTTGGACATATCGATAAGGGATGATACAGGTTTTCTTAGTCCTTCCTCACACCAAAGGGCTGGACTTGACGACTTCCTGATGTCCCTTCCAGACCTACTCTTCTGTGATTTCAAAGTCCTGCGAGCCACACATTACTTATTATTTTGTCTCAAGAAATCAACAGAAACTCTTCAGCACAAATCTTGTTCATGTTCCCACATAAATAAGTCCATTTCAGTCCCTGAGGTTTAACTGAGCATCCTACACTACCCCTTCAGCTAGTCAGTGACCTCTTCAGGAAGTCAGACCAGAGGTCCTTTTCAAGTGATTTTTGTCACTAGCACTTGAATGCATTACCCAGCCTGTGTTTTGATGAGCACTCACCTCCAGACCCTGCGCATCATGGTAGGAAGTAGTGTTTCAGGGTGTTTTCCATGCTAGCACCACCTGGTTTTTACAATTGTCCGCTGCTTCCATGGCCTGGCTCTCCAGTGAGTTCACCTCTCAGTCCAGATCCTTTTTGGGGTCAATAAAAATGTCCAAAACCAGGGAACTTTAAAGTTGAGTGACCTCTAGGGTAGGCTTTCAGCCCACATGCAGCATTCTTGGCATCTTGCAGTCTTGAAACCTGTATTTTCTCTCTTGGTTTGGGGCAGTGGTAAGGGAACCCAGATTCACCCTCTCGGTTCCAGCCCAGGGACCTTGTTTTAGGCACCTTATGACTATTTCTTTAATCTCTCACCAGGTCCCTGGGCTGCTGCCACCTATTCCCTGCTTGTCAGCATCTTCCCTATGTCTCTGAGTGCTACTATTACCCGCAAGGATTTGTGGCTCCTTGTATCGTTTCCCCAGGCAGCCTCCTTAAAGGTGCTCCCAGGCACCAGCTGTATTTAGAATAGCCCCTTATTTCCTGCCTTAACACGGGTGTCTTCTGACCCTTATTTCTTGAGCTGGGTTGGGTTCAAATGCTCCTTCTCTCTCTTTTCTTTACTGCAAGAGTCTCTCAGCTCTCTCCCAGATAGGGTGAGCAACTAAGGCAACATCTACACTATGAAATAAAGTCAAATTTTTTGAAGTTGACTTTTTACCCTTAGATTTTATAAAGACCAAGGTGAAGTCATTGATTTTATAAATATCAAAAGGTAGCCAAGTTAGTCTGTATCTTCAAAAACAAGAAGAAGTCCTGTGGCACCTTATAGACTAACAAGTACTTTGGAGCATAAGCTTTCGTGGGCAAAGACCCGCTTTATCTGTAAGGTGCCACAGGACTTCTTGTTGTTTTTGATTTTATAAAATCGAAGGCCCTTAGCCAGCTTCTCCTTCAGCTATCATTCCTCCCACCACAAAATCAGTTCACAGAGGCCTCAGCAGGTTGGCATTCTCCTGCTAGTGACTCCCTGCCATGAAGAAGGAGACTACATATATGCTGGTTCCTTTCCTAAACCTCGGGCCCAACAGATTTGAAAAGAAGGGAGCCGCGACCTGATCACTCTGCAAGACTCCTGGTTCCAGGCCCTTAAAAATAGTCAGATTTCCTCCCAAGAGCTACTTATTTATGGGAGTGTTTCCTCTCTCCCTGTATCTCCTAGGTTGTTGTATATATACAGCCTCCCAAAATCTGAGAGGACCATGGCATGATGGGGTGTGTGTGTGTGAGCTGAATCACTTCCCTGTCATATTCTTCTTCATATATTAACCAGCAGCTTAGGTCAGAAACAAAATACTTTTATCTAACAATATCAGAAAGGAGATACAATGGCTACAGTAGACTGCACTATCCTTAGTTGCTCCAATGTAAGAGCTTAATAAATCCCCTTCAGAAACAGGGTAATGTTATCTTGGGTAAAACAAAAAAAATTGAGTGATTTCATTTTTATCAGATTTAATTGACATTTACTGTCTGAGGCAATTCTATGAATAAAACGTATTCATTTAGGCTATGTCTACAGTAGAAGAATCTGTCTGCAGAAGTTACTGTCAGAAGAGATGGTCTGACAAAACTTCTGTCAACAGATCACATCTACACATAAAAGTGGATCGATCTTTTGATCCACTCTGTCGACAAAAGGGTCCCAAGAGCATCTACATGGCTTTTTTCTCAACGGCTTCTGTCAACAAAATACATTTTGTGTGTAGACACCCCGTGAGTTTTGTCCACAAAACTCTCTAGTGTAGATGTTGCCAAAAAGTATAGTAGCTTAAAGAACTTGAACCTCAATATGGGGTCATTCATAAAGCTTCCCAAAGAATTCGAAGATATAACTTTGCTCACTATATAGCACATGCCCAATTGAAAAGAAAGAAAACTTGAACTGTTTTGCTTTTATGTACTATTGCTCCTATTTGCTTAGCAAAATGCAGAAAAAATTTGAAAGAAGCATTTCACAAGCATCTTCTATAGGGTGGTTTGTCAAAAGGATCATCAAGCTCCTCTTACTATGTTTGACTATGAAATGGACTAACTTTTTCAGGAGTTAGGGATTGATTATTTGTTGCTGATTCTGGTGAAACTCAAGAACATCTTTACAAAACAACTGTATTTTGTACATATTCTGCGGATTGGTATTTGTTATAGACTTGCCGTAGTAAGAACAGATTAAGAATACATATTACTTGGACCCTCTAAAGACACATGGCTCCTAATTTGACTGATGGCCAGTGGATGTGAGGAAATTAACAGAAAGTCTTTTTCAAGTTGTGGGGACCATTTGGAATACAGAATCTGCATTTGCCAGTTAAACAGTTTGTCAAGGGATTCTTAGGTTTCCAATTCCTTGGAGCAGAACCTCAGCTGCTCTAAATTGGTGTAGCTTCAGTGAAGTCAGTAGAGCTGCTCTGCTATATGCTAGATGAAGATTTGGCCTCGTGGTTGATATAGATTGCTTTAGTTTTGTGGTCTTGATTTGATTTATGGGATTAGAAAGAATACTCCCAGGACTCCCAGTAAGCAACTTCGAAGTTGCGCATCTACACACACCTGGACACGGGGGCATGTGTTGATGGGCACCGATGGCTGGGCCGCCATCCTGGGGCTATGGTCTTCCTGGGGCTGGGCAGGCCGGGGTCAGCTGGTGATGTGGGGGGCCCCCACCCCATGCCCCGGAGGTGTGTGCCCTGTGGGGTATGTACCTGAGGGTCCACCACCACAACTGGGGAGCCCATTGGGCGGATGCCTGGCTGGAGGTTCAGGAGGGGAGGTCCATCACCAGCTCCCTCTCCTCGCTGACCACTCCGCCTTGGTGCCCGGCTCTGGCTGTGACCCTGGTGTTGAGGTGTTGAGGATGGCGGGGCGGGGGGAAGAGGTCTTCCGGGAGCCCAGGATAGCCCTGAGCTTCCGGTAATAGGGACAAGTGGCAGGGGCGGCCCCCAACCGGCTGGCTGAGTCCTGAGCCCGGGAGTAACCCTGCCGCAGGTCCTTAGCCTTACTCCTGATGTGCTCAGGAATGCGGGCAGGGTGACCTTGGGTGGTCAGCACTTTCTGCCGCTTGCTCCCCATTACTTGGAGCACCTCTTCCTCGCCCCAGAGCCCCAGCAGGTCACGGAGCTTGGTGTTAGTCTAGGAGGGGCCCCACTTCTTCCCCCCTGGCTGGGCCCCTGTGGCCCCTGGGTGTGCTCAGAGGGGGAGCCCTGGGGCTCCTGGCCTACCCAGGGTGCTGGCCATGCTGCTCTCTGCCATGTTGGGGGTCGTGCCAAGGCATGCAGGGGCAGCGTGAGTTGGGGCTGCTGCCTGCATGCTCTCAGCTTCCTGCCATGGGGTTTCTTGGTCCATGAGGCTTTAAGAGCTATTGTGTGCAGTGATCATAAAGCCCCACAGGGGCTGGATGGCCCATCTCTGTGTCCCAGCTGATTGCCACCATGGAGGACCCTGTTATTTCGAAGTAGTGGGACGTGGATTGTCTACACACGTCCTACTTTGATGTTAGATGTCAACAGAGGGCGCTATTCCCATCTTCTCATTGGAATAGCGGTTTCGACATCTCTGCACCTAACGTCGATTTCAACTTCAAAGTAGCACATGACGTGTGTAGACGTGATGTGCATTACTTCGAAGTTGTGCCTGCTACTTCAAAGTAGCAGGTCAGTGTACACGCAGCCTAGATGGAGAAGATTGGGCTGAAACTGTAACACCCCTCTGACACATCCTGGAAGTTACTGTTGTGAATAAGTCCCTGACATCAGCTTACTGACTTGTTTCCTGCCTCTTTTGCGTGGAAATAGAGGCCAGAATATGCAATTGTGTAATATGCAGTTGTCCCAGAGCTGTCCAGTCCACACGACAATGGCAAGTATCAGCAGGGCAGCCATGTTAGTTTGTATCCGCAAAAATAATGAGAAGTCCTGTGGCACCTTACACAATAACAGATTTTTTGGAGCATAAGCTTTCATGGGCAAAGACCTGCTTTGTCCTGTTGGTCTATAAGGTGCCACAGGACTTCTGGTTGTTTTATGATGAAGTGGGACACCCACCCTAGCCCTTGCATTTTTGGGGGCTTGCAGTGTCCACCCGATTTGTCCTATGGATGGTAGGGAAGAGGGATTATGGGTGCCTAGCACCGAGGCAGCAGGGGTTGATGTCCACATTCCCACTCACCACAGGGGCAGGAGGAACTCAGCAGCCTGTTGAATTTCCACTGCCCATATGGTGAGAGTGTGTGTGTGTGGGGGGGCAACCCTGGCTCACCAGCCCCAGACCGTGGGTGGGGGGAAGGCACTACATTTTGTGGGCCCCTAGGCTCTGGGGCTGGGCCAAAAGGAGGGATCAGTGTGGGATGGGGCTGCCAGGAAGTGGGCTTGGGGCGTGGGGTCTGGATGGGAGACAGAGCACAGGAGTGAGCTGGGAATGGGGGTGGTCTTGGCCGGAGTGAGGTGCTGCAGTGGGCTGCTGGTGGGGGATCTAAGAGCAATCCCTGGTTAGGTGGGGGCCTGGCCAGGAGGTGGCAGGAGAGGGGTGGAGGTGTGGGTCTGGGAGGGAGGAATGCTACAGGAGGGCTTGGGGCGCTGGATCTGCAAGGGAGGAGGCAGGAGGAGGGTGCTGGTGGGGAGGAGGTGCCGGAGTTGGGGTCAGGTAGGAGGGCGTTGAGGGACTTGGAGTCCAGGCAACAGGGGTGCAGCTTACCTGGCAGCTGACTGTATGCATATGGATCTGCGCCCTCTCCCACTGCTCCCAGGCACTGGAGCGGCATAATGAAGCCCCCGGGAAGCGCTGTGGCTGCTGCAGCTCTCCCTCCCCTTCCCTTGGCTGGAGGAATGGCAGTGGCACTGCACAGAGCTGCTTCCTGCCTCCTCTCTTACAAACCCCCCTCCCTGCAGAGCCCATAGGCCAGGACCAGCCTTGGTGTCCCTGATCTGGCCTGCAAGGTTTGGGGATCCCCACCCCCTCACTCCACCATGGGCTGGGTGTTGTAGAGAGGAGCCCTGAGCAGCAAGAAGGCATTGCTGGATCGAAGTCTGTGAAGAGACAATGACAACCTTAGGCACAAGAAACCTTAAATTCACGTATAACCTGGAGAAAGCTCTAGGTCCCACTGTCAACAAGATTGCCCCTCCCAAATCACACAGCAGTGAAATGATCACAGCTAAAAGCAAGCATTTGTCTCAATGCATGACCACTATTCAGAGCTTTGGTTTGACCCTCAGCCTAGGAAAGACGGAGGTACTGTTTCAACCTGCTCCAGGATCTGCTGTTCTCCTCGCTTCAATCTTTATTGAAGGAACAGAGTTAAAAACAGTAGAGGAGTTCAAGTACCTTGGCAGTGTGATAGCCAATGATGGCTCCCTTGACAAAGAAATCAATGCCAGAATCTGCCAGGCTAGCTGGGCACTAGGACATCTGAGACCGCAAGTGTTGAATCAGTACAATATCCGACAGTCCACTAAACTGAAAGTGTACAAGGCTGTAGTCCTGACCAGTCTCCTGTATAGCTGTGAAACCTGGACCTTGTACAGAAAACATAAAATTGCTGGAGCGTTTCCACCCACGCAGCCTGAGGGCAATACTGCACATTCGATGGCAGGACAGAGTTACAAACCTGGAAGTCCTGGACAGAGCAGGAACAATGAGCATCGAAGCCATGATTCTGAAAGCCCAGCTTCGCTGGACGGGGCACGTCACACGAATGGAGGAGTCAAGAATCCCTAAGCAACTCCTCTATGGTGAACTCTCCCAGAGCAAAAGGAATCAAGGTAGGCCTCACAAGAGATATAAAGAGTGCATGAAGGCCAACATTGCTCATGCTGGATTAAAACCAGACCAGCTAGAGCAGCATGCAAAAGACTGAACAGGCTGGCGTGCTCTCATACGACACACATGACACCTTTGAAGAGCAGCGATGTGTACACCTCATTGATGCTCATGAGAGGAAGAAAGCAACAGCAGCAGCCTCACCAACAGGTCCAGAACAATTCACTTGCCCCCACTGCGAACGCCCATGCTGTTCAGAGCTTGGACTCCTCAGCCACATGCGAGTCCACAACCGATGAGCTTGTGCAAGCTGAAGACATCATCGTAGGACACGACAGACCACCTAGATATATATTCAGAGCTATACACACAAGAATGAAACATCACCAGTGAATCACTGAACCAAATACTAACCCTACAGGTCATACCAGAACTAGATGTGAAGCCCACTGTAGAAGAGCTAAGCAAGGCCACTGATTTCCTATCAAGGGGCAAGGGTCCAGGAAAAAATGGCATCCTAGCAGAAGTCTTCAAGTGTGGGAAAAACAGCCCACTACCATATCTTCATCAGCTGCTACTTAAATGCCAAAAAGACGGTGAGGTGCCGCAAAACCTGCATGACACTAACATTGTCTGTGCCCATGTAGACACGTCTGTTGATAGAGAGGGCTTCTGATTCCCCGGGCAGCCTTGTTTGCAGAGCTTCTGGTCAGCCATTCTGTTGCGAGAGGGCAGGGCAGTCTGGCTGCTCTCTGTTGACAGAGTGGATTGCTCTTTCGATCTGCTTTTATGTGTAGCTGCAGTCTGTCAACAGAGGTCCTGTCAGGAAGTCCCTGCTGACAGTGACATCTGTTGACAGAGGCTTCCCCTGTAGATGTAGCCTTCCTGTCCCTCAGCTTTCTTCAACCTTCTGGCTTTGGCTCTCAGCCTCAAACCCTTTTTTCTCCAGGTCAAGGGTTTTATAGGAGACCTGTGTAACTTCTGCTCGTAGCACTTCTTCCAGTAGTTTCTGCAGCTGTCCCCCTCAAATCCCTTGCAGCAGTTCCTTGGTTGAGAGAAGTCCACAAGTGACAGCTCTTTGCAATCTGCAGGAGCTGCTTGCAGTGTCCGGCACAGATGTTTCTCCTTATGTTGCTACCAGGCAGAAGGTAATCAGTCCAGGTGCACAGGCCCCTGCTCCCTTGTCCCACCTGTTGACACTGGCATATCAGACTACTAGAAGGCCTATGGCACCTTAAAGATGAACAAATCTATATAATGGCTAATGAGCTTTTGTAGGTAAGACCCACTTCTGTCTGCTGAATTTGTGTTGGAGTAGTGAGGACATCTTGTGGCCTGTTTGAAAATTCCAGGTGTCTATATTTCACCTCTGTTCCCAGGGATAAAGGACCAGGTTAGAGCAAAAGCGACATAACTGTTGTACTGTGTCTGCACCAACTTGATCTTTCATCTTGTAAATACCATTCTAATCCCATTTAAAAAAAACTGGGAAGTTAACAAGTTTTTAAGTGTAAACATCAAAACCAAAACAATCAGTGCAATAGATAGCTTTGGTTTGAAGGGACATTATATAGGACTATGCTCTCATATTTCCACTGAACAAGGTGTTATTAAATTGCATAGTAAGCATCAATACAACACGTTTACATGATTGTATGAAAAGGGGTGAAATCTCTATGGACACATTCTTAACACACCAGATAGGTTGATCAAATGTTAATATACAAAAATGTTAATATACAAATGTAAGACTCTGACAATGGCTCACATCCCCCTGTCTGATCTGACTTGTGTTTTCCTCTTTTGATAAGTACTGTTGATACTGGGCCATTTCCACCTTGCTGAATAGACCTTGTCAGCTCTGACCCGCCCTCTGACTGGGACACCACTCTTTAAATACCTCTCTGAACCCCTCCTCCCCCACTCATGCATCTGATGAAGTGGGTCTTTGCCCACAAAAGCTTATGCTCCAAAATATCTGTTAGTCTATAAGGTGCCACAAGACTTCTTGTTGTTCTCGAAGCTACAGACTAACATGGCTCCCTCTCTGATACTTCCAGCCATCAGGGTGAATCTTCTCCACTTAGTAGCATCCTTCAGTCTACGTAGACTATGGAACGCGCCCTTTGTAGTTCCGTTTGGCATCCTCATTTGCAGCATCAGCTGTGACTGTGAAGACCCACATGAGAGTGACAGTCCTTGCTGCATCTGTTGCATATGTAATGGGTGTCTGGCAGGTCCTTGCTGTGCTTTCTGTGGGCTCGCTTCTCCTTTGCTAGCTGTCTGATCCTCAACTCACCCTTCTGAAGGCCCTTGTATAGTTCCTGCCTCCATCTGCTGCGATCGTCTGCCAGCTCCTCCCAGCTGTCTGGCTTGATGTCTACTTCCCTGAGGTCTCTCATGCAAACATCCTTGTAGCACAGCTGGGGGCATCCGGGAGGTCTTTTGCTAGAGGCTAGCTCACCATACAGGATGTCTTTTGGGATCCTTCCATCATTCATCCTGAGGACGTGGCCAAGCCAGCGGAGCCGCCACTGCCTGAGGAGGGTGTGCATGGCTGGGATTCCAGCTTGCTCAAGGACGGTAGCGTTGGACACTCTGTCCTTCCACGATATTCCAAGGATGCATCTGAGGCAGCACAAATGGAAGACGTTCAGCCTCTTTTCCTAGCGGGCGTACAGGGTCCAAGTCTTGCTGCTGTAAAGGAGGGTGCTGAGGATGCAGGCTCTGTAGACTTGCATTTTGGTGTGAGTGTACAGCTTGTTGTTATTCCACACTCTCTCGCTGAGTCTGGACAGCGTTGTGGCTGCTTTACCGATCCTCCTATTTAGCTCAGTGTCCAACGACAGGGTGTCAGTGATGGTGGACCCAAGGTAAACGAACTCATGGACGACCTCTAACGTATAGTTGTCAATGCTGATTGACGGAAAAACAGCAACATCCTGAGCAAGTACATTTGTCTTCTTTAGGCTGATGGAGAGCCCAGATCTTCTCCACTGCATTTTTAACAAACTGAGCACATGGAGACATTTCTAAACAGCTTTATACACCTGCACCATTACTAAAACTGCTTTTTTCTCTAGAAAAAAAGGTGCCGGAACTCAGCTCCAAACCACTCCCCCAGGCTCCAGGATTTACCTGCCTCAGACAGCAGCAGCAGGGGAGGAGGGAGGAAACAGCTGGCGGAAGAGAGGCCGCCTCTCCTCCCCCTTTGGCTGTGGCTCCCTGCCACAGCTGGAGCAGAGCAGCCTGCTCTGCCCCTGCCAGCTGCCATTGGCTACGTCTACACGTGCAGCCAACATCGAAATAGTCTATTTCAATGAATAACGTCTACACGTCCTCCAGGGCCGGCAACGTCGATGTTCAACTTCGACGTTGCTCAGCCCAACATCGAAATAGGCGCTGCGAGGGAACGTCTACATGCCAGAGTAGCACACATCGAAATAGGGATGCCAGGCACAGCTGCAGACAGGGTCACAGGGCGGACTCAACAGCAAGCCGCTCCCTTAAAGGGCCCCTCCCAGACACAGTTGCACTAAACAACACAAGATACACAGAGCTGACAACTGGTTGCAGACCCTGTGCCTGCAGCATGGATCCCCAGCTGCCGCAGAAGCAGCCAGAAGCCCTGGGCTAAGGGCTGCTGTCCACGGTGACCATAGAGCCCCACAGGGGCTGGAGAGAGAGCATCTCTCAACCCCCCAGCTGATGGCCGCCATGGAGGACCCAGCAATTTCGACGTTGCGGGACGCGGATCGTCTACACGGTCCCTACTTCGACGTTGAACGTCGAAGTAGGGCGCTATTCCTATCTCCTCATGAGGTTAGCGACTTCGACGTCTCGCCGCCTAACGTCGAAGTTAACTTCGAAATAGCACCCAACGCGTGTAGCCGCGACGGGCGCTATTTCGAAGTTGGTGCCGCTACTTCGAAGTAGCGTGCACGTGTAGACGCAGCTATTGAGTGCAGCACCTGGAGCAGGCTGCAGTAGCCTGGCAGCACCAGCTGGGCAGGCAGAAGCAGGAGCAGGAGCAGGAGCAGGAGCAGGGCAGCAGGTGGAGGAGGACAAGGACCCCCGGGCTGGGAGCAGAGGAAGAGGAGCTGGCCATGGGGGTGAGCTGGATGCTTTCCTCCTCTGTCTCTCTGGCAGCTGGGGGGTGGGGTGAGCTGGGTTCGTGCTCTGCTTCTCCATGGCTACTGCCACCCCCTCACTGCTCTCCTCAGTGCGGCTCTGGCAGGGGCAGTCTCAGCCACCCCTCCCCCAGTTCTCTTGCAGGCTTAGACTTTTCCCCACTTGGAGCACGGGGGTGGCTCCCTGCCCTGCCAGCTTCCTCTTCTGGGGCTCCCTGCTGCAGCTGACTGCTCAGCGACTCCGGAGGCTGCCACCAATTAAGCAAAAATACTAAATTCAGTGTTAAGGATGGGCATTGTTTAAGCAGCAGCAGCAGCCTCCAGAGTCAGCGGCGGCAATGCTCGGAGCCACAGGTTGCTGACTCCAGCACATGCAGCTTGGAGCTTCCAAAAAAGGTGCTGGAACTCCATTCTTGTGCATTCCCCCAGAAAAAAGGCCCTGACTAAAATAAAAGACTTAAGGTGCTACAGGACTTCTTGTTCTTTATGAAGATACAGATGGACATGGCTACCTGTCTAAGACTGTACCCTCCACCATTACTTATCTTCTAGAAATGCACTGTGCCCAATAAATGCAGGGCCAAATCTGCAATAAATCTATTGCAATAAATAGGAATTGAATCCAACAATATTTGTCTCTTAGGTACATAGACACACAGGCAAGTTTTTTTCATCTTTGTATTTTGTTTCATTTCCCATTCAAGATCTTTTTTCCCCACTATATGCATCTATTTGCACTCTCCATTGGGATGTTAATTTCTTTGGTACCATGGTATCCAACGTGCTAGCCATTCGCCTCATGTGGCTGTTTGTCTGGTTGGCTGTCACTAGTTGGCTTGAACAATAAATGTATTTTCAGAATAATAAGGCTAGTTCACTATACCAGTAAGCCTCTTGGCCTTTTCTCAGCTCCATTCTTGTGGATGAGCTGCTGTTCTGGATGAGCAGACTTTATTTATTCCCACCCCATCAAACAATGTTTCAATCCATCTTTCTCTGCAGTCTCACTTGGGTGCAACATACTCTTTTATTCTCAGACTGCCCCTGTTTGGTTTCCAGAACAGTTATCTCACAGTCTTTTCTGATTAAGTTATTGTATATTCCATCTTGAGAAATAAAACAAGAGAAACCAACACGTTATCTGTGAACAAGATTATGGGAAGAAACCAAAGTGACTAGAAAACAACTGTGAGAATAGAAAACAGAATGAAAACCCCATTCACTTTTTTCAGAAGAAAAGAGAACTGATGATTCTAGTAATGCATTGTTGCCCTTTTTAGATTCAAGTGGGTAGTCCAAGCTCAGGTCCCTGTGGCTGTTGTAGTTGGAAGTAGACATTGACAGAGTTTGGCATTTTCTTTGATGCAATCTTGTTTATTTACAAAGGGCACACAGACTCCTTCCCCTCTGCCTTGTGGGTAGGTTTGGGAGATCCAAAGCCTATGGGAGTAAACCCAGACAGAAAATCTGGAGTGGAGACTCTAAGGCGGTTAGCAGGGCAGATTCATCCAACCTGCTTTCCGGCATCTCCTTGC
Organism: Carettochelys insculpta; assembly: GCF_033958435.1. Taxonomy (NCBI): domain Eukaryota; kingdom Metazoa; phylum Chordata; order Testudines; family Carettochelyidae; genus Carettochelys; species Carettochelys insculpta. The sequence goes on from NC_134137.1 coordinate 290,099,126, forward strand.
AGTCACCTCAGTTCCAAATGTACTGGCTTCTGTCCTTCCTCTGGATTCAACTGGGGTGTGTGAGAGGGAGATAGTACTGTTTGGGCAACAGCAACGCACTTGCTCCAAACACTAGCTCAGACAATGTGGCATGTAAGAGGGAGCCAAATGGAGAGGACACTCCATCCTTGCTGATAGCATGGAAACAACACCAGAAGTGGCATTTACGAGTTATAAGCCCTCCTCAATTGGTGAAGAGGAGGACGCTGTGGGTGACTATCGCATTCCACTGGCCAGCTACCGCCCGTCGCATGGAAATAGACCAAAAATCACAAAGTAGATGTAAACTACGTACCCACCATAGAATGAAATAATAAATCAACTTGCCTCCGGCTCGGTAGCTGGAATGTGTGAACCATATGTTCGGGACTTGAATCTGCCTATGACCTTATGAACATGGACTCAATACACAAAACAGCACTCATAGACCAACAGCTACACAAACTGAACGTCAACATCACTGCTCTCCAGGAAACCAGGCTGGCAGATTCTGAGTCAGTGAAAGAAACAAACTGCACTTTCTTCTGGAAGGGCTTGAGTTCAGAAAAACACCGCCTCTGCGGAGCTGGATTTGCTGTTTGGAACAATCTGCTGAAATATATCGATATGCTGACAGCTGAATCGGAATGTATTATATCCTTGAAGCTCTGCGCCAAGTCAGGATATGTCAACATCATCAATGGTTGTGCACCCATGTTGGCGTTGTGCACCAAAGACAAGGACTGCTTTTATTATAATCTTCAAAAATTATTGATGCCTTTCCATCTGGCGAACAACTGTGCATCCTTGGCAACTTCAATGCAAGAGTTGGATGCGGCCATCAGTCCTGGACTGTCTGCCTCGGTCATCATGGTATTGGAAAAATGAACGAAAATGCTCCAGGGCTTCTCGAATTCAGCTCTCAGAATCAACTCTGAATCACTAATACTTTCTTTAACTTGAAAGAGTGTCACAAGGCTTCATGGCACCACCCCAGATCTGGTCACTGGCATCAACCTGACCTTGTACTGGTATGTAGGAAACGTCTCAATGCCGTCAAATTTACACGCACATGCCACAGCACCGATTGTGACACTGATCACTCCTTGATCATCAGCAGAGTGAAAATCATCCCAAAGAAACTCTACGGCTATAACTACACTAGCCCCAAACTTCAAAATGGCTATAGAAATGGCCATTTTGAAGTTTACTAATGAAGTGCTGAAATACATTTTCAGCGCCTCATTAGAATGCCGGCAGCCGCGGAACTTTGAAATTGACTCCTTATTCCTAACAGCAGATGGGAATAAGGGGATTTCAAAGTTGCCGGGGTCCTTTCAAAAAGGAGCCCTGTCCGGACGAGCTGCACAGTGGCGAGCCGCGGCAATTTCGAAGTGCCGCAGCTGCCAGCATTTTAATGGGGCGCTGAATATGTATTTCAGTGCTTCATTAGTAAACTTCAAAATGGCCATTTGCACAGCCATTTCGAAGTTTTGGGCTAGCGTAGACATGGAGTATATGACAAAGGAATGGGGAAAGCCAAAGATCAATAGCCTCAAAACCAGAGATGCACTGAAATGCTTTCTTTGCAGATGATCTCCCTTGCAAAACAGAACACAAACCTGACCAAAAAAATGTTGATGAAACATAGTCCATACTGAGAGATGCAATATACGAATGTGCTAAATCTGCCTTTGGAACCTGTACATTCTCTAACAAAGACTGGATTGATGAACATGCTGACATTCTTAGGCCTCTTCTTGAAAAAAAACCCAAGGCACATCTGAATGTGTGTAACGAACCCATCACAAATCACCAAGAGATCAACTTCAACATGTAAGATCTGTTCTTCAGAGAGAATCCAGGTTGTGTGTGAACAAGTCTTGAGCTGATCTATGTTCTAATATTCAAAAGGCATCTCATTTGGACAACCTGCAAACTATGTATGATGGATAGAAGAAAGCACTCAGGCCAAATGTTACCAAAGTCACCCCACTGAAGTGTTTAAATGGACAGGTGATCACAGACAAAAAGCTGCAGCTGTCCAGATGGGTGGAACGCTATTCAAGTCTTTATGCCCATGAGCGTACAATACAGCCTGAACTTGACAACCTCATCCCAACTCTTCCAGAAATGTCTGAGCTAGATGCAGAGCCTACGGAGGAGGAACTTTTTCAAGCTTTTGATGCTCTCTCCAATGGAAAAGCACCAGGAAATAACAGAATTCTAGCTTAAGTCCTGAAGGCAAACAAGGCTGTGCTCATCCCCTTCCTCTATGACTTACTCCTAAAATGTTGGAGAGCAGGAGATGTCCCACATGACATGAAGGATGCAAACATCATCACTCTATAAAAACAAAGGCAGCAAGGGTGACTGCAACAACTACAGAGGCATCTCTTTATTGAGCATCACAGGAAATGCATTTGCCTGTATCATTCTCAAACACCTGCAAAAACTGGCAGTTCGAGTCTATCCAGAAACACAATGTGGCTTCAGGGCTGGCAGGTCAAAAATGGACATGATTTTCTCTCTTTGACCACTACAGGAAAAATGCAGAGAACAAGCAAAGCCGGTATTCATAGCATTTGTGGACTTAACAAAGGTGTTTGACACAGTTAATAGATCAGGACTATACAGAGTATTAACCAAGATGGGCTGCCCACTGGCCCTACTCAAGCTCATAACATCCTTTCATGAAAACATAAAAACAACAGTGCAATGTAATGGATTTATATCAGAACCGTTTGCAATGAACAGTGGAGTCAAACAAGTGTGTGTTCCTGCCCCACCCTCTTCGGCATGTTCTTCTCAGTTCTACTAAATTGCACATTTCAAAACTCGCACAGTGCTGTATTTCTCCACACAAGATTAGATGGCTTTGTCTACAACCTGGCAAGACTCAAGGCCAAAACTAAGTTCAAGAAAGTCCTCATTAGAGAACTCCTCTTTGCAGATGATGCAGCTCTCATTGCTCAAAATGAAGACACTCTACAGTCACTGATGCATTCTCTGTCTAGAGCCTGCTAGTTGTTTTCCCTTGACATAAGCATGAAGAAAACTATTGTATTCACTGAAGGTATACCTCAGTGACCCAATGTCATTCTGGATAACAGACCGTTTGGTGTGGTTCAACAATTCTGTTACCTTGGATCTATTGTTACCGCAAACCTGTGGATGAAGAACTGAACATCAGAACTGGGAAGGCAGCTATTATTTTTGGCAGACTTACAAAACAAGCATGGAACAATCCTAAACTGGCAGTGAAAACAAAGATACTAATCTACCAGACATGTGTATTGAGTATCCTGCTAGATGGATCTCAGACATGGATCACCTACTCGAACCAGTAGACAAAAACTGAACGGCTTTCATCTTAGTTGCCTCTGCAGGATTAAGACTATCAACTGGCAAGATAAAGTTTCAAATGCAAATGTCCTGTCAATATCTGGCATACCCAGCCTCATAGTGATCCTCAGCAGCAGAAGACTACAATGGCTTGGTCATGTGAGAAGAATGGGTGATGAATGTCTTCCCAAAGAAATCCTCTTTGGTGAACTGTCATGTAGGTTGAGAACAAGAGGAAGACCAAAGCTAAGATTCAAGGATATATGCAAAAATGCTGTGAAAAAAATTCAACATTGATCTAACCTCCTGGGAATCTACATCATCACATCGAAATACCTGGCAACAATTGCTACGACAGGGCACATCATCCTTCGATAGTGTATGTGCAAGTCATGCAAAAGAACTCAAGAATTCAGAAATAGACTGACAGGCGGTTATTGCAATTGACTGTGCAAATCCAATATTGGACGGATAAGCCATGAGAGAAGCTGCAGACAACAACACTGCCACAAGATCCTCACCGCCGCTGCTAGCCACCGTCTCTATAGACGAAACGGAGCCATAGAGAGACAGACTCCTGCTTTCTCAAATGCAGGGGGAGCCTAGAATAAAAGGTGTACTTTCTTAACTTACTGCCCCAAGCCTCTTCAGTGAGCAGACCCAAAAGCTGACTCTCTAGCTTTTCCCAGGGTTGTACTGTGCTCATGTGCTACTGCTAAGCTTTTGTTCTTTTTTGCTGCCCTCTCTCTATGGCTACGTCTACACGTGAAGCCAACATTGAAATAGCTTATTTAGATGTAGCAACATCGAAATAGGCTATTTCGATGAATAACGTCTACACGTCCTCCAGGGCCGGCAACGTCGATGTTCAACTTCGACGTTGTGCGGCACCACATCGAAATAGGCGCTGCGAGGGTACGTCTACACGCCAAAGTAGCACACATCGAAATAAGGGTGCCAGGCACAGCTGCAGACAGGGTCACAGGGCGGACTCAACAGCAAGCCGCTCCCTTAAAGGGCCCCTCCCAGACACAGTTGCACTAAACAACACAAGATCCACAGAGCTGACAACTGGTTGCAGACCCTGTGCCTGCAGCATGGATCCCCAGCTGCCGCAGCAGCAGCCAGAAGCCCTGGGCTAAGGGCTGCTGCCCACGGTGACCATAGAGCCCCGCAGAGGCTGGAGTGAGAGCATCTCTCAACCCCCCAGCTGATGGCTGCCATGGAGGACCCGGCAATTTCGATGTTGCAGGACGCGGATCGTCTACACGGTCCCTACTTCGACGTTGAACGTCGAAGTGGGGCGCTATTCCGATCCCCTCATGAGGTTAGCGACTTCGACATCTCGCCGCCTAACGTCGAAGTTAACTTCGAAATAGCGCCCGACGCGTGTAGCCGCGACGGGCGCTATTTCGAAGTTAGTGCCACTACTTCGAAGTAGCGTGCACGTGTAGACACAGCTTATATCTGTTCTGAGTCTGTGTTCCACCTTGTGATAGGTTCTCACTACTACAGTGCCACCTGCTGGCCAATCTGGGAACTAACTCCTTCCACTCTGAAGCACCGGTCTTGTTTCCCAGTTCTCCACCACGTCGCATCAGGCCCCACATCCCTCCCAGGCCAGGGTGCCCCTTCCTCCGGGCACGGACCCACATCAGAACTCAAGCTCTGGGATCCTTCTCTCCTAGGGAACCCCGTTACCCCAATGCCACCTCTGGTCTCAGTGACCCACAGCTGTTCATCATCTAGCTCCTTCCCTCAGGGGCAAACTGTGTCCGAAATAATTGGAAAGGGGGTTTGGCTCTGTTGCCTCTTCATGCACTGACTGGTCCTCTGCAGCCCCAGTATCTCTGTTTGCTTCTGACGCTGGGCCTCAGCATGGGGTTTATTCAGGCCTGAGCTCCCCTGGCACACCCTCCCCTTCACCAGCATTTCTTTGTCCAATATACCCCAAGTTAGCTGCTGGCTAGGTGCCTCTCCCTCCAGAGCTGGATGATAGGAAGCTCCTCCTCTCCAGGAGCCCTTCATATAAGGTTCTAGCCAGGCCCTGAGTGGCTATCACTAGCCTTCTTCTGATTGGACCTCAGGACAACCCTTTCTCAGGGCTGTTTTAAGCCCAACCATGTCAGTGCAGGACAACCACCCCATCACGTGCCTCCCCAAAAAATAGTCATCAAAACCCTTCTGTCCACTGTCTCCATACTCGTCAGTAGCGATCACAACCTCCTTTTATTTTAGGTGCATGAGGTGAGAATTCTGATGATCTCAGTCTGACTGTTCTGTTACATTAATTGGGTGTGAGCACACCCTTCAGTCTCAAAGAGGTTTGAGATCCAAGAAGTCACCTGTATCTGTCTACAGAATGGAATTATTAGTGCCCTACTCTCAGTACCCACAGAGTAAACATTAATGATATTTATAATGTACAGGATACTGTGAACAGATCTTCAGCTTCAATTGACATCACATTCAGGGCACGAATATCTTTCTGTATCTCTTGCAAACTCAGGCTATGGTGACACTACAGAGTTTATGGCAGCAGAGCTGGTCCCATGCATTCCAAACTCTCCATCTTTAAGTGGACTGGACATTCCCACTGACCTAATTAACCCAACCCCAACAAGTGGCAGTAGCTATGTTGGCAGGAGAAGCTCTCCCACAGCATTGTGCTGGACACACTACCACTTAGCTGGCAAAACTTATGTCATTCGGAGGTGTGCTTTTTCACACTCCTGAGTGACGTAAGTTTTGCTGCCAAACGTGGGTAGTGTAGACAGTCTGAGTCTAACCTGAGTGGATGTAAGAAGATTGAAATGTAACTCATGAACAAGCATTGTCCTCATAGATTCTGTAATTTCATACAACCAGCACCGTACAATCAAAACTCATCAGTGCGTAGATTCCTGCAGAGAAGTAATTCCTGCCAGCATTTACCACTCTTAGGCTGTGGCCACACTAGCAGCTCATTTCAAAAATTATTTTGAAATAAGGGGCAATTTCGAAATGAGCCGGAGAGCGGCTACACAGCAATTGCTCATTTCGAAATTCATTTTGAAATTAAAAGGTGTTCATTTTGAAATGGTGGTTCCACTCCCGTTTTGGGAACAACGCCTCCATTCAATGTTAATTTTGAAATTAAACGTGTGTAGCTGCTCCCTGGCTGCCATTTCAAAATGAAAAGTCCTCCACAGAGCCGGCCCCTCCCACCAGCAGGCAGAGCTCTATGGCTGTCAGCTGAGGGCGCCTTAAAGCTGTAGGGACACAAACCCCATGGAGTGTGCTGGCAGCCATAGGAGCACAAGGTGGCCATACGACACTCCCTAGCACCCCCAAAAAGTGACACCCCACCGTGGCCGAACTGATGGCCAGCGGCCAAGACCCCCAGGATCCTGTGGAACCAAGGGGTCCGGACGGTGGGGCTCCCAGGGCTCTGGGCAGTCCCCAAAGAGGAGGGGTCCCTCTGGCTGGAAGCTGAAGTCCAGGACCTGCTGGCTGTCTGGGAAGGAGGACATCCTGCTCAGGATGGAGGGTGGAAGAGAAACACCGATACCTTTGCCCACCTTGCCAGCAACCTCCCCGCAAGGGGCCACCCTCTCCAGATCCCCGACCAGGAGCTGCGGCAGGGCTATGTCCGAGCAAGGGACTCAACCAGGAAGTCGGGGCAGCACTGGCCACCTGCCCCTACTTCGGAAGCTCCACCAGCCGCTGGGACTCAGGGAGGCTGCACCACTTGAGGAGATCCTGCACTCGGCGGAACCAGAGAGGCTGGATGAGGAGCCCCAGCCAGAACCCTCGATGGCCACCCCTACAGCAGGCCCCGAAGTACCTGCTGGCACCGGCGACAGTGACAGCAGGAGTGAGGGATGGCTGTGCATGGCCGAGCCCTCTGAGGGCCCTAGCCAGGCTACCTCCACCCGGGCCTCCCCTGAACCATCCGAGGAACCCTCAGGTAGGACCGGGCGTGGGGTGCCCTGGTCATGCAGGGGAGGGGGCAGTCACTGACACAGCCGGTATGGGCCTGGGCACACGGCCACAGGCCAGGGACCCAGGGATGGCCCTCATCATTGCTAGGGGAGGGCCTGTATGGGGCCATGGGCTGCTAGGAGGGTCAGAAGCCCGGGAGGGCTGGGGCAGCCACTCTAACAGCCCTGTGTTGATGGACCCCACAGAAGATGGGCCACCCCAGAGCTCCTCACCGCAAGCAGGGTGGGATGGCAGTGGGGACAAGGCCACTGGCCCACAGCACCTGGGCTCATGACTGACAGGGGACCACCCTCTCGCCTTATATCTTCACAGCCTCAGAATCTGCCAGCCACCCCAGCCCCCTGGACGTGCCCAGGAGCCCTGCAGCAGCAGAGGAGGGTGAGGGGGCAAAGCCTCCCCGAACCAGGCGCCATGGTGGGAGGAGCAGCTGGGCAGATGATCTGGTGGCAGCCCACATGGCTGCATGGCGGGAGCAGAACCACTTGCTGCGGGAATGGCTCTCCATGGAGTGGGTGGCCTGCGACCGGGTGGCCAGGTGTCTCAACACCCTGACCCAGGCCATCGCCAACCGCCTGGCCCAGCCGCTTGGCCCATGGATGGTCTTTCCCTCAGCACCCCCTCTGCCCCAGCCCCCCCTTCCTCCCCGGGGCCCTCCTCTTCCCTGCCACGCTCCTCTTCCTCAGCATAGCAGTTGAATTATTTAACAGTGTATAGCTGCGTCTACACATGCACGCGACTTCGAAGTAGCGGCACCAACTTCGAAATAGCGCCCGTTGCGTCTACACGCGTCAGGCGCTATTTCGAAGTTAACTTCGACGTTAGGCGGCGAGACGTCGAAGTCGCTAACCTCATGATGAGGAGATAGGAATAGCGCCCTACTTCGACGTTCAACGTCGAAGTAGGGACCGTGTAGACGATCCGCGTCCCGCAACGTCGAAATTGCTGGGTCCTCCATGGCGGCCATCAGCTGGGGGGTTGAGAGATGCTCTCTCTCCAGCCCCTGCGGGGCTCTATGGTCACCGTGGGCAGCAGCCCTTAGCCCAGGGCTTCTGGCTGCTTCTGCGGCAGCTGGGGATCTATGCTGCAGGCACAGGGTCTGCAACCAGTTGTCAGCTCTGTGTATCTTGTGTTGTTTAGTGCAAGTGTGTCTGGGAGGGGCCCTTTAAGGGAGCGGCTGGCTGTTGAGTCCGCCCTGTGACCCTGTCTGCAGCTGTGCCTGGCATCCCTATTTCGATGTGTGCTACTTTGACGTGTAGACGTTCCCTCGCTGCGCCTATTTCGATGTTGGGCTGAGCAACGTCGAAGTTGAACATCGACGTTGCCGGCCCTGGAGGACGTGTAGATGTTATTCATCGAAATAGACTATTTCGATGTCGCAACATCGATATAAGCTATTTCGATGTTGGCTGCACGTGTAGACGTAGCCTATGTGTCCTGCCTCAGGTGGGGATATCAAGGGTGGTGCTGGTGGGGCAGGGGTGAGACCAGAGGGGGTGAGGGGCTGTGTGGAGTGTGCTGGGCCAGGTCATGGGGGCCCCCAGGCAAAGGTCTCCTGGAGGGTCTCCCGCACGTACACCCTGTCCCAGTGCACCTGGTGACACGGGACCACACCTGGCTGCTCATAGTGCGGCACGGCCTCAGCTGCCCAGCGTGCCACAAAGTGCTCCTGCTTGCTCTCCACAAGGTTGTGCAGTGCACAGCTGGTGCCCACGACCACGGGCACACTGGGCAGGCCTATCTCCAGGCGCATCAGGAGGCACCTGAAACGTGCCTTCAGCCCGGCCGAATGCCTGCTCCACGCTGTTCCTGGTATGGTTGAGGAGGGCATTGAAGAGGTCCTGGCTCTCATTGGTGTGTCCCGTTTAGGAGTGCATTAGCCAGGCCTGGAGTGGCTAGGCAGCATCAGCAATGATGCACAGGGGCATGGTCACGTCCCCCACTGGCAGCTCCCCGGCGGGGGATGTAGGTGCCCTCTGCCATCCTGTGGCTGAGCCACAAGTTCTGCAGGATGCGGGCATCATGGGCCCTGCCCGGCCAGCCCACACAGATGTCGGTGAAATGTCCTCAGGCATCGACGAGGGCCTGGAGGACAATGGAGTGGTAGCCCTTTCAGTTGATGTACAGTCCCCGGCTGTGTGGTGGGGCCCAGATGGCAATGTGGGTGCTGTCCAATGCACGGATGCAGTTGGGGAATCCCAGTTGAAAGCCGGCCATGGCAGCGTCCACGTCCCCAGGGCGGATCAGGCGGTGCAGGAGGATCCTGTTGATGGCGGTGACAACCTGTAGGGTAGAGGGCACAGGTGCCCGTGAGTGTGTGGTAGCATATGGGGGCCCCACTCCCAGGGACCCCACTCCCAGGGACCCCCCTCCCAGGGACCTCACTCCCTGGGGCCCCACACCTTGGGATCCCCCTCCCCAGGACCCCACCGTGGGTGTGTGGCCCCGGGTGCCTTACCTCAAGGAGGACGACCCTGATGGTGGCCTTCCCCACCCCGAATTGGTGGCCGACTGAGCAGTTGCTGTCCGGGGTGGCCAGCTTCCACGGAATGATGGCCACTCGTTTCTCCAGGGGGAGCGCAGGCCACATTCAGGTGTCCTGTTGGCGAAGTGCTGGTGCCAGCCAATGGCACAGCTCCATGAAGGTGGCCCAAGTCATCTGGAAGTTGTGGACCCACTGGTCGTCGTCCCACTCTCCGAGGATGATGATGTCCCACCATTCCCCACTGGTGGGGTACTGCCAGAGGCAACGGTGGGGCTGGAACAGGGGGTGCTCCGGATGCACCGTGGGGGGAGCCTACAGGAAGTTGGCCACATGTTGGGCAGCACGTAGCCTCATACGGCATGCTGTCAGGATGGCCATCAGACTGGCCATGATGTCCAAGGTGTCCCCATCAGTGAAGTGCTGAGGGTCCATGGCAGGCAGTGGTGTGGTGGCTAACCAAGGCTCTGCCAAGTGCTGTGCTGGAGGTCGCGTGCTGCAAGCAGCCAGCGTCCTCAGCATGTGCACAGGGAATGTGTTTGGGCGGAGCCCTTTAAGGGGTTGGCTCGCCCATGCTCCAGGAAGGGCTTGTTGGCCATTTGACCCTGCCCTTCCCATTTCCTGCCCTGTTATTTTGAAATGAAGCTGTGGCTGTGTAGCTGCTCCATTTTGAAATGACTGGGAGTCTTTTCAATGTTGCGGCTCGCAACATCGATACACATTTCGTGTGTAGTCGCTTCCCTGCCACTTATTTCGAAATAGCGGCTAGGGATCAGCCATTTCGATGTCACTCTCTAGCGTGGCCACAGCCATTATCTTTTTCAAGCAAACAAGAGCATTAACCTTATACAACAGTCCTTCACCTAAAAGTGAGCATGCAGTTATAGAGGCATAAAGGCGGTACTCCTGTGTAGTATGGGGAGAATTATGTTGGTGTAAATCACCTTTACACTGGTCTAATTGCATCCACATTACAGCAATTACTAGTATAGCTGTACCAGTAAAAAAAAAAATTCCCTAATTCACATAGCTATAGCTGTCACAGTTTGAAGGGTAGACCAGGTCTTCATCTATCTGTAGCTGCACTAGGGTTTTTGGAGAAGTTTTCCCCTATTGCTAACACTCGTGTAGCTCCCCTGCTGGCAGTGATAGTGGCATTGTACTATAGATTATTTTAATGGCGTGTCAGCTAATCCTGCCGAGATTGCTTCAAGAAAAGCCACTGGTTTAATACATTTAGTGGTGCTTGTCTATCTAAAAATATTGAATTTTAAAATAAAACCTTGAAACCTATTCTCCCACACTATAGATGAAACACTTTGATATTCTTCTTTAGATGGATCCAGTCATTGCGATAATGACATTTTTGAAAGTGGTTACTCTTTAATGCAGATTAATAATTTCTAATAATGATTGAGCCATAAAACACAATCTATATAATTGTTAATATGCATTCTAACTTGGAGCAGTGATGGCAGATGTGCTAGGAATGAATATTAAAGTGTGGCTAAACCATTGCATGCTCAGTTACATAGGTGAAAGTAAGTGGCGCATCCCTGTCAGGGCTGCCTCCCTGCTCTGACACTGAGTGCAGAAAGTGGGGGCCTGCATAAACCTTTACAATACCTTATTACCACCACCAAGTGATATAGCTGCCCTTCAAACCCAGGAAGACACAGTTGTTTAGCTCCAAAACAAAAAAGCAGTCCAGTCGCACTTTTAAGACTAACAAAATAATTTATTAGGTGATGAACTTTTGTGGGTCTGTCCCACGAAAGCTCATCACCTAATAAATTATTTTGTTAGTCTTTAAATTGCTATTGGACTGCTTTTTTGGTTTTGATAGTACATAGACTAGCACGGCTTTCTCTCTGTTACTATTGGATAGCTCCCTGTGTGGTACCCATCATGCTTCACCTTTTCCTGAGGAGATAGCTTGGAAACAAAGAGCTGTAATCTGATCACTGACCTTGCTTTAGGCAGGCATTCACACAGATCAAAGGACACAGGAATCAAATCACTGCCTTAAAATTAATTTATTCACAAAAGATGGAAAACTACCAAGAAAGTAATTAAGCATAAGTGGATGCCAGATATACTTAAGTCTTAAAGCAACTAAAGAGTATTAATATAAGAGCATAGAGAATTACTTCCCTGGGACTCATCTTAGAAGTTACAGAGTACAGGGGAAAAAAAATCAACTCAGTCTGAGAAAGTTTAACACCAGTTCCAAAAATAAAAATCACCTGATCGTGTCTAATTAAACATTTCCTTTCTACTTACATATCTATGTGCTGATTACAAAATGCCCAGGATATTTACTGGATTCACTCAAGCTGCTTAGGATCAGTAATTTTTTGTCTGTCTTCTCTGCGTCAGCCACACAGACAAAGACCCCTGGCTGCAGGGCTGTGTCTACATTTGCATTCCTCTTTCGAACAAAAAAAGGGAAGAAGGGTTCTTTCAAAGATGGGGTTTACTTTCAAAAGAGCCGTGTCTACGCTGCTTTTCTTCCTTCAAAACGAGTATGCAAATGAGGTGTTAGGTAAGTAAATCTGCACCTCATTTGCAATTTTGATTTCCCTTATTTGCATGCCTCTTTCGAAAGAGGACTGCAAGTGTAGCTGCAGCCCAGTTCTCAGTTCAAAAGAATTTCTTTTCCTCCCATTGATTTACCTGGCTGCCTCCTACAGAAACCCTCTAAGGGTTAACCCTTTACAGGCATTCATTCATGATAGTCCTGGTGTGCTGCTCCAGTAAGAAGGAGCCGGCCAGCACTGGGGTGCTTTGCTGCAGGAGGAGGTGTGATGTACTGTGCACTGATGGCTCTTACTGATTCCCCAGACTCTCCTTCAGGCTGGCAATGGTGGCTGCCCCATGCACATGGTAAGCAGTAGGCAGCCAGGCAGGTTAAAGAGGCTGGCTGAGGGGTAAGCTGTAGGAGGCATGACCGCTTCCAGGTGGGCTTCTGCTGAGAGGAGCGGCAACATTTTTAAGGGTGGGGTGGATTGTTGAAATCCAGCCTCCTTACCCCTGTCCACCCGCAGCCAGCTAAGGCCAGGAGCAAAGCCCCAGCTGGGAAGGGGTGGGGCATCAGAGCCTCAGGCATACAGGGCAGCAGCCAGGACCCCAGCTGGTGTGTGGGGCCGGCAGTCAGGATCCTGGGCACTAGCCTGTGAGCCCAGGGCTGCTGTAGCATTCCCCAACTCTCCACTACATCCCACCCCAACCCCTGTTCTGAGGCTTGCCCACAACCCCAGCCCTGTGTTCTGACTCCTGCACCCCAATGCTTCAGCCTCAACTCCTGCACCCCTCCACACACATCCCAACCTCCTGCCCTGAACCCCTCCTCATACATTCCAACTCCTGCATCCTGCCAAATCCGCAGCTCTGAGCCCTGCACACCTCCAGCCCCCTGCCCTGATTCCTGCTCCCATTCACACACCCACCCCTTTCCTTGAGCCCCCACACTTAAAGTTCTTACAGCCCTCTTGCATAGCAAGCCTCCAAACCTCCTGCTCTGAAGCTCTTCCAAGTAGTGGTGAATGCAATACAACTGTACCTGTAAGTAATTTGTTACTTTCAACCCTGGTTGTCATTAGTGGAGTTTCACCTTTCGACATCACCATAGAATTTGGCCCCACATCAGTCTCGAAGGAGGCAAGCCACAGAGCAGTAGAAGAATATTTTTTCTTTAAAAAGGAAAAGCAAAAATGCCGTCAAAGTTTGGGTCCCTCCTCCTCTGTATGTTTGGGCAGACAAAAACAGAGGAGGACATAAGGATCAGACACAACACTGGGGGTGAATGGCTGGTTGTGCCATGATTTCCTCTGTGTGAAAATACAATGGTATGTTGGACAGAAGACCAGTTGCAGGCTCTCCCACAATCTCAGCTTTCTTTGCCCAATGGATAACTTAATCTACATACCAGTGTGAGGAGAAGAATATAAAGGCCTATAACAGCAGATCAGCATAAAACACAGTCATAATTTTGACTTCAGATCAGCATATATTCCAAGACTGAATGGAAATATGATACACTCATCCCTTGCTGTATGAGCACAACTGATTCCCAAATTTCTGCTCATAGGTGAAAACTCATAGGAGTGACACTAAATTCCCATTAAAATACATGTAAAAGTCTCTGATTTGTTCCAAGTGCTTGTAACTTGACATAAACCAGTCTAGTTTAGGTAATTGTCTGATGTATTTGAATAGTTTGGCACCAGAAATAGGATGTCGTGTCTGTATGTAGAGCAGGGATTCCTAAGCTCTGGGTCAGGATCCAAACATGGGTCCCATTAGATTTATTAAAGGTCGCCAGCTGGGCAGTTCCGAGCTGCATGTGGCTGTTAAAGAAGCCATTTGCAGTTTCTTAACATTGCTGCCTCAGGTAGATATCTATCACTAGAGATAGCAATTACCTTTGCTAAACACTGGAGTTAATTGGTTTTAACGATTGTTACCTGCTGGGAGCAGGAGGGCTGGGGGAGCCACCCAGCCTAGCAGCCCCAGTGAAGAGGCTGCAGGAGGAGGAGGAGTGTCTAAGGCTGGGGCCATTTAGGGCTACGGTGGGGTCCGGGGAGAATCTAAGGCTGTGGGTGGGTTAGGGATGTGGGGGCGGGTCTAAGACTGGGCGCATTTTGGGGCTTCTGGGGGGGGTGTAAGGGTGGCAGCAGTATTGGGCTGCTGGGGGGAGTGCAGGTCTCCCCACTCCCCGAACAGGGACCCCGCGACTTGCTTATATTAGCAGGGGAAGTTCATTCATTTAGTGAATATACGTGTGTATAGGTGTCCCTCATTTTAGCGAGTACTTGTAAGTAAAATACTCTTTAAATGAGGGATGGGTGCACTGTTTTGGTCCAGATATTTACTATCGATGATGGTATGAATTTTCTTTAAATATAAATTTTGCATTTGTAAAGGGCACCCTCCTTTACTTGCCTCAGGTGCATGTACGCAACCTAACAACACACTGTAGTTCTTGTCAGAGGCAAAAACAAATCAGAAAGGACAATGCCCTCAAAGAAGGAAAACAAAAATCCCTGCCCACACATTTCAGGCAACCCACTAAGCAAAGAAAGAGGTAGCCAGGTAAGGAAATACGCAGCGTTTTTTTACACAGGCCCCTTTTCACTCAGGGGCTGTGAGAACTTCCTCTGCCCCATTCTGATCTCAGGTTGGCAATTCTCTGTGGTGCCCAGGCCAGCCCAACACTTGGGGCATTTTTATTATAATGATGTTTAGATCGCTTTTTCAGGCAAAATTGTCAGTATTTTTTGATAATGTGGCCACCCACTTCATGAGCTCCACTTAGCTGCTGGACAGGGACTGCTCTGCTTGTCTCCTCCTTGGTGCCTCTTCCAGGCTGCCAGCAACCCTGTGAAGGTCTTCAGTAGTTTCACCCCTCTAGCTGAAGCACAGAGTCCAAATGAGCCCCTTTATGAGTATAAAGAGCCCAATTAAACAAAGCGTCCCACTGCCCTTACGAGGGTCTTCAGCCCCAGCTATGGGCCTTTTAATACAGCTCTTTGTTCTGGCTCTTAACTAAGCCATGGCCCCTTCTTGTGTTTTATGCTGCCATGACTGGTAGGGCAACCCAGGTCCACCCACTGGAGTAGGTTCCAACCCAGGGACACTACAAACACCAGCTATTTGCTGCTCAGTTTCAGTTCATTGGTGTTTCTTGCTCGACTTCTCCCTACTTAGCTCACTTCACCCTTACCTCAAGTTAAGGTTCTTAAGACTTTGCTCTTCTGCAACCCCAACTTAAGCAAATATAGCCAGAAATAACTCTGATTACGCCTTTGGCCAGAACAAGGCAGCTTTTCTTGTCCGTCTGGAGCCATGGACTGAGCTGCTATGGTCCTCACTCTGCAGATGCTTTTAGTTGAGTCTGCTAGGCTCTGATTGGCTGCTTCTGGGAGGCCTCTCAGCAGGCCTCAAGGTCCCATCTTCACTCTTTCCTGAGTGGGGTGTAATAGGACCAAAAAGGCCTTTTATAGGGAACCACAAAGGTGAGATAGGCCTGGTAAGCAGGTTGCCTTGGGCCCCAAGCCTTCAGGGCCAGGCACTCCAAATGTCCATGTCCAACCTTGGGCCTTGCAAACTCTTTGGGCAGACCGGAGGCCAGGTGTGCTCTGTGACCCTCTTCAGACAGATGCCCAGTCTCTTTTTGTTCTTTAGCAATAATTCTTATTTTCAATCTCCTGGGGTCCAAATTCCTGCCAAATCCACTTGCCACCCAAACACCTGCCCCTCTCACAGCTAATGTATGAAAGAAAAGACTGGTTAAGAAAGTCGCTAGCACATGTTCTAAGGGAGTTAGTAGAATGTAAATTGTTTCAGTAAAGCCATCTTTGTATCTTGTATTTAGCTGTGACTCTCAAGTGCCTTTCACAGACCAGAAGAAGAGCTCTGTGTGGCTGGAAAGCATGTCTCGCTCACCAACAGAAATTGGTCCAATAAAACATATTACTTCACCTGCCTTGTCTGTCTAGTAAAGCATAACACTTGACAACTCTACATGAAAGCACATTTTAAATGTTCTCAAAGGGCAGGCAAGGTACTTTCAAAATACAAAAATATTATGACAGACTCAGGCTCCGAAGTTACAGTGATTAAGGATGCCCTTTGAGAGTATAAAATAGCAGATACGTAAGTTAAAATAATGTTTGCGTGTGCACGTGCATTTGTGTTAGGCTCAGCAGCTTAATCCCTGACATCTGCCATTGTCTATGAGGACATGTTCATGGCTGCAGTCTTCCACTATGCACTTCCAACTCACTCCTCCCTCTTGAACCCCCTAGGATGCCCTACAGCAGCCCAACTATACCTCTCCCCACATTCCCCACCGCCAACTTCCCCACTCCTCCCTCTCCAGTGTCCTCTTTTTAGGAATCTCAACAATGGTAACCTTACTTGAAATGCACAGAGCAGGGGCAGGAAGAGGTAGAGCTTGGTGCAGGGCCTGGGGAGAGAGAGGGTTGTCCTCGGCCCCACATCTCCCTAACAATGCCCCTGACTGGGGCTTGTACTCAATCTCAACAAATAATTTCTAAAACCTGTGCAAAGAATAGAGTCTGTCTGAACACTCTTGGGTGCTAGGAAAGCCAGAGTGTTTCTGCCTCAGTCAAGGTTACATATTTTCTGGGGTGTGATACTGGAACTAAAAGCATACTCCATTACCACAGTGCACATTTCCCTCAGGATTCTGAGGCACAGGACAGCGTGTACCTATGTAAAACAGCACGCCAGATTACACTTCAGAAGGATGCAGGGATAGCTGGTAGTGTTCTATGTCTTCTGTTGTGTTGTTTAGATGGAATAATTTGTGTTCCAAAGTAATTTTGTCCTCTCTGGACTGGTAGATTGACTCTCAGAATGTATATGCAAGAGTTCCCTTAATTTTTCCTAAACCAATACGTACACTGAACATGGACAAATTGTCCCTGGGTTGTGGTGCACATGAGGGAATCCTGCAAACTCAGGAGTTGTGGTCTTCACAGGAGCTTTGAATTCAAATGTCAGAAACCTTTATGTGATCTGTGTAGCCTGTTCAGCCTTCTGTCCACATATTGTGGGAAAAAAATCTGCTAGTGTTAATGGACAACACAGCGACTATGCACTATGTAAAGAGAGAGTGACAGTTTTGTTCATTCCGACTGTGCCAGGGCTACTTTGGACATGCTGTAGGAAGAACTCCATTCATCTCAAAACTGCTTGCCTCCTAGGAGACCAAACACATTGGCAGATTGCCTGAGCAGGTACCGCTCCAGTCACTATGAATGGTCAGCACATCTGGACATGGCCAGGTCCATCTTCCAACTGTGGGGGCCTCCCCCAGTGGATTGGTTTAGCACAAAGACCCACAGAAAGTGCCATCCATTCTGCCCTGGGAGTAGCCCAGATTCTTGGATGGATGTGCTCCTGCTATCATGAATGAATTCTTTACTATGTGCCTTTCCTCCAATACCATTTCTATCCAGTGTTTTTTTCAAGGTGAGGCGGAACCATTCTTAACCCATGCTATTAACACCGTTATGGCCTCAGCAACATGTTTTTTCAACCACACTAGAATTTTTAGTTAGACTACCTCTGCCTCTATCATTAAATCCAGAAAACGATTTTTCAGGACCATGACTGACTTCTCCATCAATACAACCTACAGGCCTTCTACTTGGTGGCATGGATGCTTTGTGGGTAACATCACTGGAAATGGCTTGCTTGAAAGACTTTCAAGGTGGTGCTTCTGAATAGCAGAAAGTCTTCAAGCAGGCATATTTAGATGTCCAAATGGTAGTGTTTTCCTATCTGGTCTCAATAAAAGCATGTCTCTCCAATGTAGGCTTCCATTAATGCTGTTTTGGATTATCTGTTGCATCTAAAACACCAAAGTCAGACAGTTAATTCTATTAAAATATATTCAGTAGCTATTTCAGCTTTGCACCCTCCCATGGATAATAGATCACTTTTTTCCCAATCCCCTCTAAAAGTGTTAGGCAGGTTGTCCCCACAGGGACAAGAACAAAGGGGATCTCAAGTTTCTAACAAAATTAATGGGACCACCTTTAGAATCTCCCATGACTTGCTCCACCTTTCTATGAAAAATAACAATTGCAATTACCTCAGCAAGGAGAGTAAGTGAATTGAGAACCTCATTACACAGTTTTCCATAAGGATAAAGTTTACCTCTGCCCATACCCAACTTACCTAACAAAGGCAGTTTTCAGTTTCCACATTTACCAGGCAATTTTTTTGCCAATATTCTTCCCAACTGCTCACATACATAGGCCGTTTCTACACAGGCCACTTCCTTTGGAAGTGGCATGCTAATACAGGGAGCGAAAGATGCTAATGAGGCACGGATGCAAATTCCCCACACCTCATTAGCATAACGTCAAATGATTTGGAGTCCGGAAGACTGTTCTTCCGGACTCCAAAATGCCGTGTAGAAGCGCGGCCCCTGGGGGGGGGGTCTTCTGGAAGGAAGTCTTTCTTCCGGAGGCCCCTTCTTCCTGAAAATGTTTGGGAAGAAGGGGACTCCAGAAGGAGGACTTCCTTCCGGAAGACCCTCCGGGACTGCGCTTCTACACAGCGTTTTGGAGTCTGGAAGAACAGTCTTCCGGACTCCAAATCATGTGACGTTATGCTAATGAGGCCCGGGGAATTTTCATCTGCGCCTCATTAGCATCTTTCGCTCCCTGTATTAGCATGCCACTTCCGAAGGAAGTGACCTGTGTAGAAACAGCCATAGAGATTAGCAGAAGCTTCATTTGCTGAGGAGAGCTTTTCTCTTTTACTTGGACCACACCAGGTTCTTCAGATTCTCAAAGCAGTTATTTGTTGCAGTTATGGACAGGGTAAAGAGTTTATCAGTTTCCACTCAGAGGATTCCTCCCGCATTTCCTCTTGTATTCATTTATGCTACCAGTTAGCTAAAGCCATCCCACCTCTTGAGTGCTGGCTCATTTGACTAGAGCACAAGTGGCTTCACTAGTTATCCTGGTGCAAGCACCTATTCAAGACATTTTGCCAAGTGGCAACCTGACCATCAGTTCACATATTTTCTGCTCATTATTCTATTTACCGTCAGTTTAGGATCAATGCCAGTTTTGAACAGGTTGTTCTACCATTGCTCTTCACCTTGGGTCCATCTACATGCTGATCCCCTTGTGAGTCACCTACAATGGAATAGAAGGGTTTAGGAAAACAGTTGGCCACATTTCTGTAACTGCTGTTGTTCCAGATGTGTTACACATGTGTGGTCTGCAATCTGCCCTGATTCCCCTCTCTATCAGAGTCTATTTAGTATGTGGTATGTGATGGCACAGGGTGTTTGAGCTGCCCAAATGAGTAGCACAGAGGGAAAAAATTTCTCAACAACTGTACACAAGCTGTGCACACGCAGGCTGCGTGTACACTTGCATTCCTCTTTCGAAAGAGGCATGCAAATGACGAAATCGAAAATGCAAATGAGGTGCAAATTTACATATCCAGCACCTAATTTGCATATCCTTATTTCGAAATAGCTTCTTTCAAAAGAAGAAGACCCGTGTAGACACTGCTTTTTCGAAAGTAAACCCCATCTTCGAAAGAATCCTTCTTCCCCTTTTTTACGGGAATAGACGAGCAATTATAAAAGAAAAGTATAGGATGGAAATTTCTGAGGCAGGTTGTGGTATTCTGCTAAAGACCCCCTATTGGAATCCTAAAGTCTGGAGTAGGCCTATAATCCTATAGTTCAGAAACCCAGTTAGCATGAGTGGAGGGATACCTCGCTGCCCCCTCCTCACTCACCAGGCCCAGGGAAGGTTGTTCTCATTTTGTCTTGGGTGACACCCAGGCCCTAGCTTTCCCCTCACCCATCAATAATTTATATAATCAATTGTAATGTATTATCTGGCAGTGCTCCACTGAGTCCTCATGGGTGAAGTGACACACCACCAGTGCTCTGTGTAATAAACCCTCCTGCTTGCTTCATACACAGTGTTCAGACTTTGTTCCAACAATTGGGGGTCTTTAGCAGAATACCACAACCTGCCTCAGAAATTTCCATCCTACACTTTCCTTTTATAATTTCTCGTCTATTCCAGAGATCAATGTAATATAACTGCATGAGAAAAACGGGCCAGAATCTTTGTAGCTTTTCTCTTCACCAAATACATTTTTGACAATCTATAAAGGTAGCCACTGGATGGCAGTGTTTTACATCAAATTTCAAGTTTGGTTTCAACAGTTTAATAAGACTCTGACTGCAGATGCTCATCTGACTAAAACCGTCACCCAAATAGTAGGCAAGCACTTATTTGAATTCCATGTTTGTTGCCCTGACAAAAATTGAAGTGACAGTCATATTATGGAGAGGTTACTGCCTCTGCATTGTTAAGTTTGAGACTTGCTTTCCATTATAACCTCAGTGTTGGGTCTCACCTCTGAAATTCTCATAAAGGGTCTTTTCTGTTTCAAATGTCATCTCTGCAGTGGGTAGCACATGGAGAATTTTTGCTCAACTTTCAGATAATTTGAACAAGCTAATTACTTTTTGATTTAGATCCCTGAAAACCAATGTTTTGAAAATTCTTCTAAGCAAGTCTTTCCTCAAAAATGGTTTGTCTGAGAAGCTTTGCATAAAACTTACTTCAAAGGCTTCAAAATGGTCAAGTGTATGGGACCAATTTTGAGACAGGGAAAGGCATATTTGTCAGTGTTTGAGGTGAATTTGCTCCAGCCAAGTTCGCACCTGTTTTGAGTTGGCTTATTGAGGACATTTAACAATCAAGTTTGACTCTCATAATTATTTGCAGAACTATAATTCCACAGGTGGCCTGAGTAAATATTTGCAGAAAACCTTTTTTTTAAAAAAAAGTCTATATGTCAGTATTTGTGCAAGATGCGCTCACATGTTCTTCTAGCTACAGAACAGAAACAATACCAATTTTGTGATTTATTAGATATATCACATCTAGTCAGCATAGCTCAAACAGGAAATGTTGAACTCTTAACTGAGACTATTAGCTATAAAGCCACAGGGTGAAAAAAGCTTAATAATACTCACAATTACCATAGGATAATATCTAATAGGAAATTTAAAAAAAATGTGCTCTGTGTGAGAAAATTTGATGAAAAGAAAAAGACGCTAGGCATACTGAATAAATCATTAATTGGTTCTACCTACCCAGTTCCCAGAAGCCAGAGATCCTGACTCAATATCTGATCCTGTTATCTTCTCCTGACTCTTGCATGCTAGACTAGGGATGGCATACACCAGCTAAATCTTTATTCCCAATAAACTCCCCTCAGAGCTATGCTCAGTTCCAGTGACGGTCAGTCATGGCCACAGGAGAGACATCACTGATTTCCTTCCCCTCCTACCTAAGACAGTTCATCGTCCCTGCACCTTTCTCCCTGAGGATGCAAATCCCCACGGAGGGCACTATCTCCTGAAAAGACTTAGTGCTGAGAAGAATTTCCCCCCCCTCTCACACATTTTTTTGGTGGGGGGAAAGGGGAGAAAGAACTTCTCCTGTACCTCCATATTTCTAGTCTTGCCCTCCTACTGGCAGCAACCTTGTCTCCATGGAGAACTGTTTGGTCTATAGGACTGTTTGGGGCAGGCTTTGGGGGGCCCCGTGACAGCCATCCCCTCTGTCCGATTGACAAGATGATCACCCCTAATAATGGGAGCCCGACGGGCCCAGGGAATTACTTGTGGGGAGGGGAGGCTGACGCAGGCCACCACACACTCTTAATGTGGCTGCAGGAAGAAAGTTTCTTGGCCCCAGCCTTCTCCACTCCCCTGAGTGGTGCAGGGCTTGGGAGAGCAGACTGCCGTGGGCTGGGGCCGGGGCTCTCCACTTCCACCTCTGCAGTGAAGCTGAGCAACCTGGTGGATGGTGGCAGAGCAGAGCAGGCTGCTTGGCTGCCCCACTCCAGCGGCTCCTGCCACCATGGTGAGTGCTGTGTGTGTGTATGTGCTTGTGTGTGTGCCTGCGTGCATGTGTGCATGTGTGTGTGAGCCTTGCTGGGTAAGTCGCCAGGTCACATAACTCTGGGAAAGGGGGCTTCAGGGAATAGGTATAAGGCAGGACAGGAGGGGCCGATCAGGGTGGGATGGAGTGGGGGGGAGGGGAGGTTGTTGCAGGCCCCGCACCCTCCTAGGGACAGACCTGTCTCCATGTTACACTTTCAGAGTACACAGGATGAAGATGCTGCAGTATTTCACCTGCTGTGAAAAATACAACCTCCTCATCTACCACAGCAGTGCAGTTCTTAAATCCACTCCTCAGCAGATGGCTGCGAGCTTCTTAAAGCACTTAAAATGTTGTAATCCAAAGAAACATTTTTTTATATACCAGGTAAGAAAAGAACAAAGAAAGGGAAAATGGAGTCTCATCCCTTTACTGGGCAGAGTGAAAATTACTTAAATGTCCCCACTGCTTTTTTACACTTGCAGCTGTTGGGGATTGAAGTTTAGATTTAGCTTTGTATTCTCTGAGTTTCTGATGGCTATTTTTGAGAACTAGAATATTCTTGTAAAATGTTTTACCCGTGTAGTCGGTAAGTTCTCTCAAGTTTTACTTCATCTTAACACATTTTGAAGGGCCTCTAGGAACTGAACAAGACTTAATATACTTTATTACTATGTAGAACTAAATTCACAGAGCTGAACTCATATCTGAATGACCCATTTCAAATTTGCAGCTTCCATTTTCCCCCATCAGATCGTGTAAGTGTAGAAACATCAAACAAGGGAAGGGGAAAAAAGGCTGTGGTAGAGAAAATAAATCAGACTTACGTTGTCCAGTCCTTGCAGAGAAAATGAGCTTATAAAGCTCTAGCAGAGGCATAGAGATACCATTTGGATGGTTTACGGGTGTCAACATTTCCATAACAAAACCTTCTCCTTTAGGAGTTTGTAATTTCCATGTGCACGTTTGTTTTGGAGTGAATGTTGCTTATCAGTTTATATTGGTATTCGTGTACCTCAAACTAAGTATATAAACTGGGAAAAAGCATGCTTAATGCTTAGCTATGTATTTAGTTGACTTTAAACACATGGTTTTCATAGTTTTAGATTTTATATGACAAAGGCTGCTTCTACACATGCCACCTCCAGAAGTGGCATGGTGATGAGGCAATTTGAAACACACTAATGAGCCACTAACGTGCATATTCAGCATTATATTAGCATAACGGTGGCTGCACGAATTTCGAAGTGCAGACTTTGAATTGCAGATTGACAGTGTAGGTGGGGGCAGCTTCGAAATAAGTGTCCCACTTAGACATTCCCTTTCTCCGATTGAGTTCTGGGGGAGCAAGGGAATGTCGAAGTGGGGAGCTTATTTCGAAGCTGTCCCCATCTACACTATCAATCTGCAATTTGAAGTCTGCACTTTGAAATTCGTGTAGTGGCCATTATGCTAATGAGGCACTGAATATGCATGTTACCTCCTCATTAGCTTCCTTCAAATTGCCTCATTACCATGACACCTCCGATGGAAGGTGGCATGTGTAGAAGCAGCCATAGGCATTATAGATTCTTACCATGAAGAAGTTTTTGTTGGCACGCTTATATGAGGCTTATGTGTTCTGGCTCTTGGCTGTGACTGACAAAGTAGGTCACTCACCCCTACAAAATGGGAAGGTCTCACCAGCTGTCTCTCTGGCTTGTTGAGGAACAACATTGGGTAGCTCTAAGAGAGTCTTTTGATTCATCTTGGCAAGAAAGATGGTAAGAGCTCTAAAGGATGAGGGTATACATTTATAACAATGAACATCTCAGGGCAAATTTTACCCTGTGATGCATGTGAACAGGAGCTGGGAGAGCACAGGAAGAGAGTGTACGGAAGCTGTCCTACCTTCGATACACCCATGCATCTCTGCAGTTGCAGAGCAGGGTTCCAACCTAGCACTAAGGAGACACTTCGAATGATGGCCTTGCTACTCTGACAGTCCTTATAATGGGAAGGGCTTGCCAGGTAGGCAGTTACTCTAGGGTCCCAGTTCACTGGACCTGTACTCTCTGAGCTTCCCTGAAGCAGTTCTTCATCCTTTGGTGTCTCCAGCACGCCTCCTGGGCATGAACTCTGTCACCTCTTCGTGGAAATGGAACCACACAGCCCAGGTGTTTGGGCCTCCAGGATCATTGGTCCCCTGTTAGTCTTCTCAGTATGTGAAACATGCTCTGTCTCAGAACTCCAACAGAGTGGGCACTCTAGGTTACTGCTTAATTCTTCAAAGACATGTGATACTGAAAAACAAACAGGCACACAGGATTTGTAATAGATTTTAGACATCATTACATTTTACATAGTGATAATACAAGAAATATGCGGAGCTATAAAAAAATAATAAACACACTTGTATGCCTTTCCCTGCCTCAGTTTCCTTGCCACTTTTTGGGGTTTGGACAGAGTCTTCTGAGGAGTCCAGCATCCCCTCTCCTGCACATGGCTTCTTTGCACAATCATAGAATTTGTCTGTCTCCTCTAGATCTGTTATCTACAGGCCCAGCTGAAGAAGTAAGCTAAGAGGATACCTCTTCTCTGAAAGCACATCTATTTCTTTCTC
The DNA here is from genome assembly GCF_033958435.1 of Carettochelys insculpta. Classification (NCBI taxonomy): domain Eukaryota; kingdom Metazoa; phylum Chordata; order Testudines; family Carettochelyidae; genus Carettochelys; species Carettochelys insculpta. Next base: position 290,124,024 of record NC_134137.1, read on the forward strand.
TTTCTGCTGCCCAAATTCCTTTTCCTGCTTTGATTCAGGTGACCATCTGCCCCGTATTTGGTGGGTTGGTCCCATACTTATTTTTCAAAAGGGAATAATTGTCCCATATTTGGGCCTTCCCCAGCTGACCTTTTCCACTAGCATCTGCACAGGCACAACTGCTGGCCAGGGAGCACGTAGGTCACTTCTCCGAGCCTCAGGGAAGTTGGGGGAGCGTGGGAGGCTGCCACTTCCCTGGGGCTCCTGGGGAGCGCTGGGGGCTGCTGCCTTTTTCCCAGCTCCCCGAGGCTTCGTGGAGCTGGGAGGGGCTGACCATCCCCGCCATATCTCCCTGTCCTGTATTTGGGACAGGGAGATATAGTTGCTCTAGCTTTGAGTCTTTCAAGTTTATATGTTCCCCCACCAACACCTGGTTTCTTTGATTTGCTGCTGGGGATTTTCCCCCACTCATCCTATTGTTTTGTCTGGGACAGGTCTATTCAGTTGCTAATAATCCCTCAATGACTGTCTCTTTCCCAGTCAGAATTGCAGGTGCCATTCTCCTGTGTCACCTGTCAGAATTTCAGTCCAACATGGAAGTAAAAAGACTAACAGAGAAGGCCGCTAGTGTTACAACCTAAGTGGAGCTTGCAGATTGATAAAGATACATACTGAACAGTGTGGCAATTCACAATCTCAAACCAGAATTCATAAATGGTACACAGATTTCCCCAGACAACCACAGAGGAATAACCAAGTTCCGTATCCAGGCAATGCATATACTGCAGTGAATAGCCTTTGCTGGCAGAGGTCCACACCACTTCTTATCAGTGTCCTACACATTGTCCCTCCCCATTGGCTTGGAGGATGGCATAGGGGCTCTCTAAGAAGCCGGCATGGCTCTGCTGCCCCTTCATGACTCAGTCAGTTAGGACAGATATTAACCTTCATAGTACTGAAAGTTAAAAGTTCCCTGTGGTCCACTATAAGGGATGTTGAAGAAAAGAAAAATGAATGGAGTTAAATTACATTATAAATTGGGGGAAAAGGGATTTGGTGAGAGTTCCATGTGTACATCTCAATTCACACCATACTGGAAGTTGCTCTGCACTGATTTCCAGATCTGATTGATCGCATTCCTCTGGAATATTCCAGACAAGGGAACCAGTTTTCCACAACTGTTCAACAAGTCTGTGGAAAAGGCAAAGGCCAAATAAACGCTTTTTTTAAACCATGAGGTATACAGGGACCTATATTGTATGATTGCAGCTACACAACAAGATTTCAAAAGTGAGATTGTTTTAGACTTGAGGCCGGCCACTCAAATCCAGGTAGAACATAATGGCTACGTCTACACTGGCACAAAATTTCGAAATGGCCATGTAAATGGCCAAGTCAGAGATTACTAATGAGACACTGAAATGCATATGCAGTGCCTCATTAGCATGCCTCCAGCCGTGGCTCTTCAAAATTCCCGTTTTTTGCTCCCGCATGGCTTGTCCAGACAGGGGTCCTTTTCGAAAGGACCCCGCCAGCTTCGAAATCCCCTTATTGCTATGAGCTGATAGGAAAAAGGGGATTTTGAAGTTGGCAGGGTCCCCCGTCTGGACAAGCCACATGGGAGTGAAAAGTGGCAATTTCGAAAAGCTGTGGCTGGGGGCGTGCTAATAAGGTGCTGAATATGCATTTCGGTGCCTCATTAGTAATCTTCAAAATGGCCATTTTCATGGCCATTTCGAAGTTTTGTGCCAGTGTAGACATGGCCAATATGTTGGGACCAGACATTGTGGAAGATTCCATACACTTCCATGATGATAAAAATTGCTACAACAGACTTCAAGTTATTCAAATTAGCACCCTCCGCACTTAATATCACGTTTGAGAAACCCCACTGAAGTTAGTGGGACTATTCATGTCCCTGTGCAGGATCGGGCCCACAGATCACTGAGCTCCTGACATGAGGCCAATACCCGCCTTTGCTTGGGATAAAGTTTGAGCAGCTTTGTTGTGCACACTGTGTCAAATCCTGCATTCTTTACTCAGCTTTCTACTGAAGTCTCTGGAGATTTGCTTGGGTAGAGAGTGCAGGAGTTTGCCTAATATCTGTCTCTCAAAATATAGCAAATGAGGCAAACAAAGTGCCCACTGATTTTCACAGCGAATTAGTCAGCAGGAATATATTGCCAAAATAGCCTCTTTGTACTATTGCATAATAAACTAAGTCCCCAGCAAGGCAATGAGGCTTAGGGCACAAAGATTCCAATTAAAGCTAAGAGTTTTATTCATTAAAGTTGGACTTTACTTCAGGACAGAGAGAAACAGAGCAGTCAAATAAAAGCAGCAGGCTTAGAAAGTGTTTTTATTTAGTCAGCTATCAGAAGCCCATGGGCGTGAATTCCTGATTAATAATGTATATTATTACTCCTGTAACTAATGCTGATTCCAGAATCTCTAACTGTGTTTGAAAATTAGAAATTAACACCTCAAATGAACACAGTATAAATATTTAATAGGCTAATAAGGCTTCTCTAAAAAAAGAAAACTTTTCCAAATATAATGTGGCCAAATAGAGAAGTTGTTCATAAATATTGTGGAGAAAAATAACAGTATGCTCTTGCTTGGCTTTTTTTGGTGCCATAAAGTCACCTAGCTGTAAGAATGGTTGTTAAGAAAATGCAGCATACTTTTCATACACTGAGTTCAATATTAAAAATGGCCACATTTGCCAACATCACTCACAAAACAAAACCAGAGATACTGCATATATTGCTGATCTTATGAGGAGATGCTGAAGTAGCTCAGGTAGCTTTTGAAAATGCTGACTTATTTATTAAGTTTTAGTGTACATACAAATATATTGAGATAATGGTTACAGAATCTTAAATCCAAATTCTCAACAAATAAGGAGAAGCACAGGAGGAGGGACAAAAACATAGGAGACTGCAAATGATGTTTCAGGTACAAAGACTTTACAAGCTGCACGTAACAGAACGTGTAACAGGCAAACATTGGAATCACAAGACCAGTGATCCATCTAGCTGACTGTCTTGTCTCTGACAGAAGCAGAACCAGATGCTTCTAAGGAAGGTGCAAGAATCCATGTGCAAGACAATTTAGGAAGAATCAGTCCGAAAGGGAAATATTTTTCTTACTCTCCTGCTTAACTGTTTGCTTTGGCTCTAAAAAGACAGAGAGTTCTATCCTTCATATCACTTTCTTTTTTACAGACAGCAAAACAATATTACACTAAACAATCATTATCTTAAACAAAATATTATATCTTGGGATATCATAGATTTTGACAGTCATTTCTTTAACAACAGTCTTTTGCATGCAGAGGGGGATTTAAGGAGCAGCATCATTGGCAAAGGCCACCTAGGCTCCCCTGCTGCTAAGGTAAACAAAGCAGTGAAAGCTTCTGCTGTGCTCCAGCTCTTTGATCTTTAGAAGCGACCCTAGTTGAGGAGTAGTGGCTCCACTGCTGTTTCTCCAAGTTCTCCGCTCCTGTGGCCAGCTGCCAAAACTTCCTCTGCCCCATCCACAGCTAATACAGACAGCAGGGAAGGAACGCAGCAGCTGCGGTACATAATTTTGAACTTCATTCTGGTGAGGCACCGATGGCAGATTAGGAACTCCTCACATGCCAAGACCCCTACTCTAGTCCTATGGTCTGGAGCCAGGTGTCAGGGGAGAGACCAATGGTATATGGTTCAAAAAACAAAAAAGTACTGGGTAAACTTACCTTTTGGTGCTCCAGGCAGGAGGGTAGCATGGCAGGCACCAGGGAGGTACGGTGTCAGTAAAAGCATGCTTAGTTTGTAAGTATAACAACAATATATGAAAACAAACGACAAGGGGATGGGAACTCCAGGGGTTCAGAAACCAGACTTGAACCTGTTTTGGAGGCATTTAGTGTTTTTTCTCCCCAAAATAAATGAAAGTTTGTTTGCTGTGGCTTCGTTGTAAATTACGGCAAGTTGTCAAAAATAGCTGTTGTATGTTGTTAATGGTCAGCAAATGTATGTAGTCATTCCACACCTGCAGCACCACAGGATGGCTCATTTCAGATTTTTACACACCACCATTCCTCAGCTGAACTGCTACTGAGTGTAACTAGCCACATCAGCTGAGGGGGTCATGCAGTCAGGGTTAGCTTAACACAGGACAATGAGTGAGTAAACTCCCTATTTCCCAAAGGAGATGTGAGTAAACAGGGTTTACTCTTGTTTATCCTGAGCTACACTACTGAGATATCACTGGGTGAGTGCATGTAGCAAGGCGGAAGTTTCTTTGAGAAAGCAGAAGGGGCAACATGGGAAGAAGGGAGAGGCCAGAGAAGCTTACAAGAGGACCTGTGTCTACACTAGCAAGTTCTTTTGAAAAAAAAAAAAAAAAGGCCTTTTCCAAAAGAACCTGCGGAGTGTCTTAACACAAAATGGGAGGGGTAGCTGTGTTAGTCTGGATCTGTAACAGCAACAAAGGGTCCTGTGGCACCTTATAGACTAACAGAAAAGTTTTGAGCATGAGCTTTCGTGAGCACAGACTCACTTCATCAGATGCTGGTCTTGGAAATCTGCAGGGCCGGGTATAAATAAGCCAGAGCAAGGGTGGGGATAACAAGGTTAGCTCAGTCAGCAAGGGTGAGGCTTACTACCAGCAGTTGATCTGGAGGTGTGAACACCAAGGGAGGGGAAGCTGCTTCTGTATTTAGCCAGCCATTCGCAGTCTTTGTTTAAGCCAGAGCTGAGGGCGTCGAATTTGCAGATGAATTGTAGCTCAGAAATTTCTCTTTGGAATCTGGTCCTGAAATTTCTTTGCTGTAGGATAGCTACACAAATCAGACATCAGAAATGGCAATATACAAAAACCTGTAGGACAGCACTTCAATCTCCCAGGCCACACAGTAGCAGACTTAAAAGTAGCTATCCTACAGCAAAGAAATTTCAGGACCAGACTCCACAGGAGCCTTCGTTGCTGTTAACACAAAATGTGCTCTTTCAGTCTGAAATCAAAAGAACACAGCACTTTTTCCGCTGGCACTCTTCGGCTCCCAGATGAGGAAGAGCACCTTTCTCCAAAAGATTCTTTTGGGAAAAAAAATGTGTGTAGATGTCCCATGGGGTCCTTTTTTCAAAAGAGCAGTCCTCATCACGTTGGATTTTTCAATCCCCGTCTCATTCTTTCAAAAGAGGAGGGGCTGTGTGGACTCTCTCTCTATCAAAAGAGTGGATTGACTTTTTGATACACTTTTTTGTGTGTGGACACGCTGTTTTGAAAGAAGTTTTTTCAGAAGAGGTATTTTGGAAGAACTTCTTTCAAAAGACCTCTGTAGTGTATGTAGTAATGAGAGGACCTGACAATAAGGCCTAAAGGCCCGAGCATCAGCCAATGCTTGGTTAACATAGAGCAAAGCTAAAGGCCTGAACAGTAAAGCTAAAAGGACCTCAAGCCTGAACAACATAGGGTTAACAATGCTGAGTGACAAGCCAAATTGTGAGCTAGGCTGGTGCTGTTCACAGGAATGTGACAGAGGCAGGGCTGATCAGAACATCACCCCAAAGTGCCAAGTGCTCAGTGATACACAAACACATTCCAGGAAGATAATAGAATATCCTCTTCGGTACCATAGACTCCCCTCAGATTAACAGGTACATTCCAACCCAGGTTCAGTGCAGGGTAATTATGACAACATGATGGATAGTGTTATTTTGATGGTACTAACATCTTCAAGGTAGTGGGTGCCATATGACTATGTCAAGGGGTGTCAACTTGTTACAGTTAGGGAGGCCCCTGGGATACGTAATATACAGATTAAATAGTAACAGAGAGAAAGCCATGGTAGTCTATATGCTATCAAAACAAAAAAGCATTCAAGTAGCACTGTAAAGACTAACAAAATAATTTATTAGGTGATGAGCTTTCGTGGGACAGACCCACTTCTTCAGACCATAGCCATACCAGAACAGGCTCAATATTTAAGGCACAGAGAACCTAAAACAGTAAAACCAAAAACAGTGCCAGCTCGTGTCTAGCAGTGGCTCACCCGCCGGTACTTCCAAGTCCCTGGAGTACTTCAAAGTACCGGTGGGTGAGCCGTGGCTAGACGCAAGCTGCACTTCAAAGTTTAAAACTTTGACGTTGCTGCAGGGGGGAATTTGCTTAATGAAGTGCTGCATATGCAGCGCAGCACTTCATTAATAAACTCCAAACACCCTACTTACCATCCTCCCTTCAAAGTAGGGAGGTAGTGTAGACAAGCCCAGTGTGGATGTAGCTGAGAAGTCTAAGGGTACATCAGCACTGCAGCTTTATTTCAAAATAAACTATTCCAGAATAGCTATTTCAAAATACGGCTGCTACATATGAAAACATATTTCAAAGTAGCACTTATCTATTTCACAGTATTTATTTTGAAATAACTATTCCAAATAAGTGCTGGCAAGACAAAGATTACTACTTATTTTGAATAGCTATATCCTGGAAAAAATGTGAGGGTTGTATTGAATTTTTTTCTAGCTTTCGGTAACCAAACTGAAATATCTTTAGTTTTATACATTTAAAGATGTCTTCAGTTTACAAGACTGGATTTAAAAAAAAAACCCTCAAAAATTTTAATTAAACTTCTTTTCAGTAAAAATCTTTTCATTCAAAAATTTTAGAGAGTTGTCCCTGTTAAAATCCTTTTTCACGGGTGTGTCTTCTTGCTGCTTTCAGTCTTGAAGAAATAAAACATTTTGGCAGGGATGAACTTAAGATGTTCTTCCCAGTCAGTGATCTATACGGCACCAGAGAGTCAGAAACTAAATAATTGTACATCCTCAATGGCTACTACTCCCATGGGTGCACCAGTAACCCCTAAATTTCAAATTCTGGCATGGTTTTCAAATGAGTAAAGCCTCCCCTGTGTACCATCTCATTTTGTTCTAGAACCTCATCAGCAATCATCTGCAGCAATAGTGCCTTCTAAAGCAAATGTATTCCTGTGCACTAGCCTACATTTCTGAATGTTTTCCCACAACTTGTTAATCCACTAAATGTTCTGACTTCTGTCAAGAGTCAAATGGCAATTGCAGCCTTTACAAGCTGTAACAGGACCTTGAAAATCTGCTAATGTCCCTAATGACAGACTGATTCTGACTGTTGATACAGGATTCTCAGAGGAAAGAATAAATTATTGAACATCTACGTTTCTAAATAGACATGGGAAGCGAGATGATATCTTTTATATGACCAGCTTCTGGTTGCAAGAGAAACAAGCTTTGGAGCAACAGAGAGTCACTTTCTCACCAATATAAACTGGTCCAATACAAACTATTACTTTTCCCACTTTGTCTCTCTAAAATCCTAGGACTGACAGGTGTAACTACACGGCCTCCCAGATGAGTAGGGTTTGAAGAAAAAGCCTGTTGCAGAGGTTGATTTTGCAGACAACAACTTGGGAAATAAAGGGGAAGATTCAGGACTTTCAGAATTAAAAAAAAATATTTTCAGAGAGAAAACAGCTCTTGAAACGTTTCAGGAAACAACATCGAGTGACTGATGATGAAAGAAGAGAGATTAACTGGGACACAGCTATCTAGGGAGGCTGTCTTGGATTTGAAAGACTATAACTATTTATTCTCTGAAAGAGGATGTAGTTACTATAGCTTGTCCAAGAAATAGGTTTATTCTAATGAGTCTGGTTATTTTCCCAACAAAATAATTAGAAAAATGTTTTGCCCTGAGGTGTACAGTCTTTAGAGAACTCCATGCTAAAAATATGCAGTACTCACTGTGCTGTAGTACTCATCTTTATGTGAGATGTTAGAGTGTCAGTAGGATCTGAATGACACCATTTCAATGGTGCTCTAGTTCTTTGTGAGTTTGGCCAAATTAGCTCTGCTTGGCAGGGAGCTGTACTCCTTTTAATTGCCTGTAAAATATCCTGTACACCTATGAGGCGGTATAACTAATACATTACTAACTACAGTAAGAGCACCAAGAAAATGATTCTTGTTAGTATAGTGGTAAGTATCTCCACCTACCCTGGGGGAGGCTAGGGTTCAATTCTCTGATGGAGAGTAAATAGAGGCCCTAGGGAGGTGGGATGGCTCAGTGGTTTGATCACTGGCCTGCTAAACCCAGGGTTGTGAGCTGTCCTTGAGGGAGGGCAGCCTTTTAGAAGCAGCTTCTTGTTAGTATAGTGGTTAGTATCCTTGCCTATCAGGTGGGAGACTGAGGTGCAATTCCTCAGTGGGGGTATGGTTGTTCATGTGGGGGAGGGAAAACGCAGAGTTTTGTGCATTTGCCTGCTAAACCCAGGGCATTAGGAGCTCAATCCTTGAGGAGGCTGTTTAGGGCATGGAGCAAATAGATGTCAGGGATGGTGCTTAGTCCTGCCAAGAGGGCAGGGGACTGGACTAGATGACCTCCCAAGGTCCCTTCTAGTTCTAGGAGATGTGTATCTCCAATTTAAAAAAAACAAACAAACTTTAGATACTTTCAACATTGGCTTCAGCATCTAGCTGTACATCTGTCTCCTTTATCAGAGAGGTAGCCATGTTAGTCTGTATCTTCGAGAAGAACCAGAAGTCTTGTGGCACCTTATAGACTAACAGATATTTTGGAGCATAAGCTTTCATGGGCAAACACCCACTTCGTCAGATGTCCCCTTTGTTATTCTTCTCTACAAAAGGATTGAACTGCTGTTGAAGGCTGAGATGCACATTCCTTGCAGCAAATAAGGTTAATTATCAGCAACTATTGGTTTTGCCTTATATATTGCCTCAGCAGATCCACACTGTTGGAGCTATGTGCCCTGCCATGTGAGCTTTGGACTCACCTATAGGCGCTTAAATGATAGGGAGCGGCACACAGGTTCCCCTTGAATCCAGCGGTCTGGAACTGAGGGTAGTAAAGATTCTGATTCCAAACCACCTCATGCTTCTTCTGTGTCCCCAGCATGGGGTGACCACAGAAACATCTCTCTCTGGTCTTAAGTTTTCATAATAATTTTTAGGGTCAAGGTTTTCAAAGCTAACTAGAAGATTTAGTCACACAACTCCTTTTGACATTTATGGGAGCTGTGTAGCTAACTCTCCCAGTCAGCTCTGAAATCTCAACCTAGGCTGCACTGGAATGTGAAGAGAATTTAATTTAATTTCTGATTGTATTTGTTATTATGTACATGTGTGCTCACATGCCTGCTAACATACAAAAAGGTTGTCCTCAAAAAGGTAGATACATGGGCTACAAAACACTTATCCCACTAAAATGTCTTTTTTAAACCAGTTTGTTTTGAGTTTAATGTGTCTGTGTGAAAGTTATTCCTTCAAAGTCTGTGTTACTTGTATAGCACTTACACAAAGGTCCTGCAAGACAACTCTTAGGGTTACGGTGCTTCCTTTTGAGGGAGCTTCCAGTTCACTATGCAAGCATGATAAACCAACTAAAGTGTTTGAGAGACTTGTCCTCTACCTTACAGCTTATTGGGTGTTCTGACCCTGCAGTATGTGTTCAGTGGAAGAGTCCCTTGGCATTTCTACCTACAAATTCTTTTTTCCAGAAAAATGTTGATGCAACCTTATTGCCCCCAACTCTGGAGAGAATACAGATGAGCAATTAACTACGTGTCAACCTTCCTCCTTTCTGTAATGGTCTTTTTCAAGAGGGAAGAGCTGAAATTTATTTGTACTCCTGAAATCCAGACAACTGCCTTACCAGAAAGGACACTCTTGTTTGCAGATTTGGGATCAATTGATCATAGCAGATCCTGTGGCACCAGCAACCACCTGTCGTCAGGCTACCTTAGTGGTGCCCAGTCCCTGCCAAATGTAAGGCTGAGATGCAAAGCCTTTAAAGAACTAACATTCTTTCATAAGTAAGCTGAGGAAACCAACTACTACTGTAATGGCGTTTCTCTTCAACCAGAGGCAGCAACACTAAATACTTACAACAGTGAGCGAAAGAAGTTGAAGCCTGTGGTTCTTTCCAGTTTTACTCTTATGCTACGAAACATTTGAGAATATATTTTATTCCTCACAATCCACTGTAAATCATTTGTGATTTTGATCCCAGTTAAATTTTTTTCAGATGGAGATTTTTATAATTTTCTCACATCCAAAAACTTTACTTGGTGAATTAAACTGTGGGTCAATTCACCAAAAGTGAACTTAGTAGACTCCTGAGATCCTCTTAAAAAAACAAGTAGTAGAGTACAACAAATAATTCATAATGTCCAATTTCACCTTGTTTTCTATTTGTGAGCATAGCATGAGATTTTCACACTTTTTTTTTAAAAGTTACCTGAGCATTCCTTGAAAAATCTCATATTTGAGAGATGCTTGAAATAAGGGGCTATAAATATTTGAATGTCTCCATTCATCTGATGTTGGGTAGTTAGATTAATATGATATTGTTTCTGTTCCCTGATTGGGTGACATATATAGCTAACCAAACCAGCACAAACTGAGTATTACAAACAAATATAAAATTTAAAAGGCAAGGTTCTTAAATATCTGAATATTCAAAGGTGAAAAATATTTGTAATGAGTATTTGTGTAAATGAAGCTTGGCTGCATTAATGTATGCAAAATGCAAACATGAAAGATGGACTCAGAATTAATTACCAATGCTTTGTACTGCAGTATCTCCTAACAGCCCCACCTCATTGTGCTAAATACTAAACACATAGGCCTTGTTTGTATTCTAACTCTAGAACCAGAGGACAGAGATTTAGAATAAATGTGCATTGAAATTTTCCTTCCACTATTTGCTCAGCTCTAAAAAGGAGCATGAAACTGTACTGATAGGGAAAGTTAGATTTCATGTCATGACTGTGCACTTCCAGAAAGAGAAACTGCAAAGCTTTAACACTATCCTAACTTGAGCAACTGTGCAGCTTCTTCCAATAGAGAAAAATCAAACATTCAAACTGTTGTGATGCCTAAGAATTAGTTGTGCTGTTGATGTATTGTAATTCATTTTCTGTAGAGGAAATCTGTAGATTTGGAGAACAAAATATATGCAGTATAATAGAGCTATGTTGCAAAGCCATTAGTCCTAGAAATATTACATTCGTTTTTTTTGTCATAGATGTTTTATATAGACAGTAAAACTGGGCAAATATTGCTAAAACTTTTTAGTGAATATTCATTCAATTCTTTCAATCAATGTGTTTTGAGTTTTTGAAAGCCCATGGCTAAAATATTCATTAAAACGAACATTTCAACCCCTGATTTATTATCAGGATTGTTTATGGTAGCAACAAACTTAAAACTAATATGGGCAAAAATCTGGGGGAAGCTAATTTTGCATTCACAAATGTGAATAATTAAACAAAAATATGATTTTAAGAGTTATGATCTGCACTTATGGCATAGAAATGTATCATATGAACTATGTGTCTAATCAAAACAGCCACAGTTTTCAATAAAAATGAATCCCTACTACAGATAACTCATTGTACAATTTGCAGATCAAGACACAGGAATTACTCAACATGTTATTTCAAATAATGGACACTGAAGAAAACTACGATTGGCTCAGAAACAATTTGCAAATAGTAAGAAAGGCAAAATGTGTCATATGGAGTTATAAATTATTTGTTCTGCTCTTCTAACTAGACTAGATTAGTCACAGCTTAATACAGAGAAGGGAGATAAAAAGTATACTAACAGATTCACACACAAGCAGCAAAGGTAGAGAAAAGCCAAGTTCCTAAAACCTAGTAAAATGGATGCAGCACAAGCCAGTGGGTACGGTAAGGGCTGGGAGTCGGGGATATAGCTTCTCATCCAGTTCCCATTGAAATTAGTGGCAAAATTCTCAGTTTCAATAAGTCAGGAGTAAGCCCCAAAAGGGAGTGTAATTAATGATTCAAAAGTATTGTGTAATGCTTGGATTAATGTATCATTATTAATAAACCAAAATGATAATCAGAACTGTGATGCAGCATGCAAACCCCACACTGGAGGAGAATGAGTTAAAAGATTATACATGCCCTGCCTCTCCCACCCTGCAGAGCATGCTCCCACTGGAGACAGGATAGGAAAAGGAGCAGCACAGCTCAGAAAGGAGATACTGCCCTGAGGCAGAGTGCAAACCTACCTTGTAGGCTCTTGAAAAAGGACTGAGACACCAAGGACAGTATCCTGAGCCCAGCTGGGGCTGATAGTTTGGTTTCCCTTTTATACTTTCTTTCTTGTTACTGGGGACTGGAACTAGAAATAGCACTGGCAAGGAGTGACCCAAGTAGAGTAATACAGAGCGGCCACAACCCTCTCCAGCAGTTAAAGCTGCAGACCCTCCTAGGAGCCTGGATGGAGTGAGTGAGCCTGGATTCACTTACCCCTGTATCACTCCTAGGTGACTACATGCTAGCCATTAGGCCCCTCAGCCTGCAGAAGAGCAGCCCCATCCACTGCAAAGTTACTGGGTTGTACAGCCTGATTGAAAACACGAAGAAACTTTTATCTCATGCAGACTTATCTGAACACTTCCCTTGCAATTAGCTTTGTGATACTGTATTAGAATAAACAGGAAAGACATTTTACAGGAATCAATTCAATTCAAACTGTGTAAGAACACAAGAAAGAAACCATTAACACATCTCAGTGTAAAGCTCAAGTGCGCCATGAGAAAACCCTACCCCCAATACACAAAAAATCCTACTGATCCTGAATCTGTTGCCAAACCAGAGAGAAACATATTTGAAAGAAAGCAGGTGTTCACAAAGATAATGCCTTAAGTGAATCTCAATGAATACCACTGCTGCTTCTTAGCACTTCTATAATGAAAAAAACATCTTTGCCAAAGGCTCAGTACCAATAGATCTTGACAAAATTATAACAGAAGAAAAAGAAGCTTCGTGAACATACATATCAAAAGGTTCCTGGAACTTACATTAGGTATTAAAATTCTCCCTTACTGAGTCTGGTTACACATTTCCAGTCACAAAAGAGGATTGCATTAGCAGCTTTCACCCTCGTGCACAATATACCTTCTTCAATAGATCCTTCCCTGCCCCCAACCCCCTTTTTCTATTGAGCTGTTATTCACTTACAGTAAAGGACAGTATTATATCACGGAGGTCATGAAAGTCACAGATCTGTGACTTTCAGAGAACTCTGTGACATTTTCTACTTCAGCCCCAAGGTGATGGGGCCAGAGCTGTTAGTTGGTGGGATCCTGGAGCTCCAAACCACTGTGGGTGGTCGTGTCTCTGGAGCTCTCAGCTCTTGTGGGCACTGGGGGCACCCAGAGTCATCGGCAGCCATCAGCCACCATGGTAGGGTAGCCTCCCCTTCACCTCTCTGTGGGAGGGCTTGGGCTCTCATCTCCCCACATCCTCCACTGGGCTTGGGCTTCAGTCTTCCTCTCATCATAACCCACCCTCCCCCTTTACCCCTTAATTTTTAGTAAAAGTCACAGTAAAAGTCTGTTAATTTTTCTTTATTGCCTGCAACCTGTCCGTGACCTTTGTTAAAAAATAACAATGACAAAATCTTAACCTTACTTATAGTCATTAAAGAAGATGGCCTTTTCCACCAAGATGAGTCTATTAATACTTTATCTCACTTCAGACTGATTGGCCTAACAAAAAACAATGGACAAGAGCTCTGCACTCTGAAAGACTTGGAAGAAGATATAAAAGAGAAGGTGAACTCCCCTGAAATCATATCAGCTTTCTTTGTTACTTTTCTGTTTTCTAGCAACATCTCTCTCCAGGCCTATTAAAAAGTTCCTTTATTTCCTGCCGTTTACCACACACAAAGTAATCCTGACCCACTAAGTACAATTTTCTTAAGTATGCTCATGAAATATTTGTCTGTGTAACAGTTTATATGACCTTTATTGTTATTCTTGTCCCTTAACCACAATAATGCAAGATAGCTAGCTGGCTAGAAACGGTTATACCTCTTTCCTTTAAATCGCATCTCTCTAAACTTCAGTCAATGTTACAGCACTGTATTCTCTCTTTTTCCCTTTCAACTTTGTAGTGTGGGATACACGTTACATTGACTTGAGTTAGAGTCAATGACTAATTTTACCAACATTTTTTGACTTCTAAACAGCAAAAGTAAGTTGGGCAATTAGGCTTGGTTAAAAGGTCAGAAGGCCCAAGGAGTTATTTATATTATGAAAACGATGACTGCTTACTTGCATGGACTTTGTGTCAAATGAGATTTGAGAATTGACCAGTACTGTGGAACAATTGACAGTTATTCCATCTGATTGCTGCTTGGTAGGTAGAGTACATCAAACATGTTCACTGGTCCTAGTTAAGGTCCCAGTGGACAGGTTTTCACCGCACAACAAACATCCTATATTTGGTACCCCTTTCTGCAATCTCAAAACAGAAGGCAAGGACTGAGTGGGGAGGGAGAATTAATTATCTTCTTACCACTCGAACTGGTCCCTCCATAGTGGGGTTATGATACCTCAGTAATATGGGGTGGCACTGTTTGTTCTGGTGCTGATGATGCTGTCCATGTTCTGTGGATAAACAGAGAACTTCAATACAGTGTGATGGCACCTTACAAATTAACAAATTTATTAAGTCATAAGCTTTCAGAGGCAAAAACCCACTTGGTCAGATATATGGAATGGAAACTACAAAGGCAGACATAACTATACTGCTTGGTTTGGTGAAAACACATGGCAGAGGGGCATTGCTGGCACATGATGGCATATATCACATTAGTAGGTGTGCAGGTGAATGAGCCCCTGATAGTATGGCTGATTAGGTTAGGTGCTGTGATGGTGTCACTTGAGTAGATTTGCAGGCAGAACTGGCAACAGGTTTTGTTGCAGTAAGTGGTTCCTGGGACAGCCTGTATGCAAGAGAACAAATGGCCATAAATGAGACATGAAGAATGGTAACATACAAAAACAGTAGAACGCTTCAATCTCCCTGGAAAATTGATGACAGATTCAAAAATGGCCATCCTGCAACAAATTAACTTCAAAAACAGACTTCAGAGAGAAACTGCAGAGTTGCAATTCATTTACAAACATGAGGCTATTAACTTGGGTTTGAGTAGGGGCTGGGAATGGCTGGCTCACTAAAAAAAACAATTTTCTCTCTTGGTATTTACATCTCATCAACTGTTGGGGGTGGCAACATCCACAATGACTGAACTAGCTTCATTCACACTGGTCCTCCATAAGTCTTCTTGAATAAATAAATCCCCTCTTTTCATGTGCTAGTGTATTTATGCCTGCCTCTGTAATTTCCACTCTGTCCCTCTGAAGAAGTGGGTTTTTGTCCATTAAAGCTCATGACTTAATAAATTTATTATTCTCTAAGGTGCCACAGGACTGTTGGTTGTTTTTAAAGTTACAGACTAACACAACTACCCCTCAGAGAACTTCAAAGTTATCATTGCAATATTTCACAAGTACTAAATTCTCACACAAATCCTCTTTTCAGATTGCCAGGGTATTCTGCTACCTCCACTTCTGTGGAGTGGGTCAGAAATAGGCAGGTAGACAGAGGAGACTATTGAGGACAAAACTTACCGTGTGGATTTGAGAGGAGAATTTGGCTGTGCGAGTACTGAGTGCATTTCACCAGAAATAGACTCAGTATAGTGCTGCTTATGACAAAGCTTTAAAGGCCAATTTCATTTCAGTAAGTGGGATCCTGCAAGCAGCATCCTTTTGTCTGCTGGAAGGAAAATAACCATTATATTTCTATTTGTACTGATTTGCCTGAATTGGGCCATTTCAAACATTCTGTTTGCTGCCTGAGCTCTAAAGGCTAACTTTAAATGACAGTCAGAACTCTGGAAATCTCTGAAGTGACTCTGATTTTTTTATGTCTGGCTAGCAGTGAATCAGGGGATGTAAGAGTGGATGGTTCAATGTAATACTACTACAACTACTACTAATAATAATAATAATAAAGCAACCTGCTATACACCCACATAAAACTCTGCATAGCTGATTGTCTTTGTGGATTACAAAGAGATATTCATGGATCCAGCTCACATTTTTTAAATTTGCTCCGCTGCACCCTGAAAGATGAGGGTATACAAAGGATTCAGTCTATATTCCCCCTTAGATTTGATATTTGGTTTGTTGCATTTCTCTGGTCTGTTTTAATGCAAAAACATTTTAATTGGCTCATGTCAGTTCTCAGTAGAACTGACAAAAAATGCCTACAACTGAAAGTGATCAGTGTCTTATTAAAAGTCTCAAGCACAAAGAGGTGGGACTGAGTAGCCAGAGAGAATGAACAGGCAGGTGATGTTGTTCAAATTAGTGTAATCCACATGTTGGATTGGGAGAGCAGAAAGGGTTATAAAATACACCAGTGTAGGATATGTCTACACAGATGGTCCCCAAACGTTGGAGGGTCATGCCCCACATGTCCCTATCTGCAGTCCTTCCAGGAGTGGGGCCATATCTGGGGAGGGGGATGCAGACAGAGGTAAGGGGGCCACAGCTGGGGGTAGCTCTACAGCTGGAGGTGGGGCCACAGGCAGGAGTAGGAGTGGAGCTTCAGCTAGGCTGCAGCAATGGCCTGCAGAGAAGACCATGATTAGCTGTGGCTCAGCTGTTATCCTTGCTCCCAGCCTTGCCCTGGGCCAGAAACAGAGCTGCAGCCAGTGGCTGAGACTGGGAGTTGGCCTGGGCCTGGGCTCAGAGCTGTGCTTGGGCTGGAGATGGGGCCAGATGCAGGTCTGGGTGTGGGAGAGCAGCAGAGTTGGGGGCAGGGATTGGGCTATTGGCCTTCCCTCCCTACCACTGGCAGGCACTGGCCTGGCCTGCTGTGCCTTTCTGCATTTTCCTCCATGCCCCATATTGCCCAAGGGGCACGTCCCACACTTGGGGACCTCTGGTTTACACAATGGGGTACAGTCTACACACATAGATGGGGATTTTCTATCAAAGTA
This sequence comes from Carettochelys insculpta, assembly GCF_033958435.1. NCBI lineage: Eukaryota > Metazoa > Chordata > Testudines > Carettochelyidae > Carettochelys > Carettochelys insculpta. Next base: position 290,140,883 of record NC_134137.1, read on the forward strand.
GGAACTTTGCCTTTACCAAATGATGGTAGCCAGGTTGACAAATGCATTCTTCCATTGACGTAGCAGGGCCTATGCTGTGGTTAGGTGGATATGGCTATGGGTGCATTTTTTCACACTCCTAATCAATTTCAATATGCCCATCTACATTTTGAGAGTTGACCAGACTTCTAGATTCATGGCAGTCAAACTCACATGGGGCTAGATTGTCAAGTGTGCTCATGTCCCAGTGGTGTGCAAAACTAAGTGGCCAAATTTTCAAAAACACTTGATCTGTTGGGGGTGGTGTTGTGAAAATCTGGCCTCAGTTGTGTGTGAAAGGTAATTGAAAATCTGGACAATATCCCTGCTTGAAAATCTTGTGAGAAGTGTTGCCTAAAGTAAGGGGACTGTTGGCCTCTTCCTAAAACTCAGTGGGAATTTTTGGTTGATTAGCTCCCTATATCAACAGCAAGGGGAAGAGACTTTAAGAAATTATGGCACTGAGACTGACAGTATCCAGGAACAATGGGAAGAAGTTAGCCCTCCAGATCAGCCTGATTGCCAGGGTGGGCAGACCAGTGAGGGAGTGAGGAGTCTGGGGAGAGTCCTGTGCTCCAAATCAGGCAGATTTTTTGGATGACTGAATGGGACTGAGCTAAGGAGACCACATGGGTCTGAGCTGAGCTGGGAGGAGACTCATGCCAACCAGAAAGAGCCAGAGACACTGCCCAGCAGCAGAGATGTGCTGGCAGGAAAGCTGCAGCCAGAGATCTTGAGACACACCACTGACGGCAGATCTATGCCAGGAGCGGGGCAGCAGCCACAGAGCCAGAGTGGCCAGAGAAACAGCTCTGGAGTTCAAGGCAGAAGAGCAGAGAGTGGAGCTAGGCTGGACCATGCTGCTGCTGGGTGCAGTGAGCAGCAGGATAGAGCTTGGGGCATCCTGGGTAGAGGCCCAGGGCTGGGAGATGCCACTAGCCAAGAACTCTTATGGGCCAGACTGAGGAGGGGCTCCCACTGGCAAGAAGGGTCCTGCCACCCAGAGCAAGTGTCTGACCTGCAGCATCTCTGCAGCACAGCCAGGCCCTGAGAAAGAGGCCTGGGACCTACAATGAACAGACTGTCCTTACATTCCAGAGACACTGTTTGTGAGATCTCTGTGTCATAGAGAAGAGTGATGTGTTTTCCATTAACTTTTCAATGTTTTCTTGTTTTCTTTTTTAAAAATTGATTGTTGTTTAATAAATTGTACATGTTTTGAACTGTATGTAATCATCAGAGGGTCAGGGAAGTGTTCAGTGTAAAGAGAGGATCCCAGAGTATGGACACCCTAGCCCGCCCCACCCCCCTCAAGGTGACCACAACAAGGTTGGGGTTGAGCCCCCAGGAATCCTGGGCACTCTCTTGTTGGTCTGGGCACTGCCTTGCTGGGGCTACACAGACTCTGCCACACAGGACAGTGGAAGGGGAGCCCTCAAGGTCAAGGAGGCCTCTGGGTAAAGGAAGTGGGGGAGGGGACTCAGATTCTTTTGCTAGCCCATTTCATCAGGGTAGTGTAGACACGAGGAATGTTCTCCTCTGAAGCGGGACCATTCCCCTGCTTACATTTAGGACTGAAACCATTACACCATTACACAAATCTCCAGATTGACAGCTATTATTATGCACAACCATCTTTGTTTGTTGGTTCTACCAGCCAGCGATTAGCTGTGGAGAACGGGAAAACACCTTTCATTGCACTTCATGCATTAAAGTCTGTTTGCCCACAATTGGTCCGAAAAGCTGCGACACCCCACTGTGACCTCACATCTGCAGTAACCAAACATCTTTTGAGATCAACAGGGCCGCTATACTAATGACTAACTGAAATGTAATAAGAAAGTTGATCTTATTACTACCAGGGGTTTATTGCATCCTCTAAAGAAAAGTGGATTTAAGATCGTTCTGCTCAGACAGGACCTGAGCGTTTTAGCTAGCAACTCCTTAGAAAGTTCAGTAGTCATTTTCATCCTGTGCTATAACAATCATACAAGGAAGTTGCTAAAGGAGTAACTTGTTAGTTACAAAAGAAATGTCATTTTGGCCTATTCTGTGGTAGTAACATACTCTTCATAGATCTGTTTCAGATCTGCAAGGCAACTAGTTGTGCGGTGGCACTGGCGAGGATGTCACCTAGATATATGCTTTTGATACCTGGGAAGAAAAAAGGGAGTAATTCACACAGAAAAATGTTAACAGAGTGAAACACCACCAATTACTGCACCTGTCGGTATTTAGCAACAGACAAAAATAATCCAGAAATCTAAACAATCTGCAGAAAACAGAACACAATTAGGTAAGAAATTAAGTTATACAGTTGCCATGACCTTTAATCAATCACTCAGCTTTTAATGTTAATTTTGTGATCTAAAAATCATAGTTCCATTTGCATTTTAATGGCTGTTAAATGAAAGTCATCAGGAAGAAATAATGACAGCATGGCCTTTTGATACAAAATTCATCCTTCTTAATGTGTTGCGCAAGACTATGAAACACTGTTCAGAAAAGGTTTTTTTGTTCCAAACTGCAGTTGGCATATGGAGCCAACTTTGCACAGGGCAAAATAAAGCAATTCCAAACAAAATACCATGGTCTTACTGTTATAAATAAACTGGCATTGCAAAATAGTTAGAAAGCCATAATGACATCATTACCCACATGCTAAGAAAAACTTTATAATAACTTTTTAACAACTTATTTCAAAGTAATCTGCTTTTGGAATAGCTTATCTAGTGATTGGGCTTTGTCCATGACCAAGAGAGTTTTGTTTCTGCCATAACTTAAAAAAACTTGGCAAGAAAAAAAATAAAAACCAAAACAAAAAGAGACTGAGGATGAGCATGAAAGAAAAATATTCACTGACCAACAGTTTTTAAAAACCTATGTTGATTGCTGTAGTTTAGTTATAGCACAGTGTAATGTATTATAAGCATAAATGTAACAATTACGCAGTGTTGTATTTCACTGCTAGTGCCATTAAAGTTTTAAAGTTCAATCAAAATCCTGATTGAATTAGATGCCCCTAGTAGATGATAGGGAGCTTGCTTGATAACACCTTTAATTTTTAATAAGGTGAAAATGTATTTTTGTCAGACTCTTGATGCTATTTCTTTCATCATTAATTTCAATATTTTTCTTTGTTAACATGTAGACTGTCATGGTTATTCATCCATTTATTTGTATGCAAAATGCATAAAATTGATTAAAATGTTAAGCACTGCTTAAGACTTTCTCTAAACCTCCTACAAGACAATCCTCAGATGACTCTTCTTTACTTAACATGGAAGGTCTTGGAAATACGTGCTCAGAAAGGCAACCAGCAAGCTACAGACAGTTTTCTGCAACTGAAAGGCAAAGTTAGCACATCTAAGCTACGTCTACACTGGGACGCTACATTGAAATGGCTTATTTCGATGTAGAGAAATCGAAATAAACTATTTCGATGAATAGCGTCTACACATCCTCCAGGGCTGGTGCCGTCGACGTTCAACGTCGACGTTGGGCAGCACTACGTCGAAGTAGGTGCTGCAGGGGAGCGTCTACACACCAAAGCGGCCCAAAGTGAAATAAGGGTGCCAGGAACAGCTGCAGACAGGGTCACAGGGCGGACTAGCACTTCCAGGGCAACAGCTAGCCGCTCCCTTAAAGGACCCCTCCCAGACACACTCAGCCTGCATAACATGCGGTCTGCAGAGCCACAAGCCTGCACACCCCATGTAAGCAGCATGGACCCCCAGCAGCAGCAGCAGCAGCAGCAGCAGCCAGAGGCCCCCACACCCGCCCCTGCAGGACCAGTGGCTGCCCTGCTCAGTGCTATGCAGGAGGCAGCTGACCATCTTTTATTTGCGGAAGAGGAACTGACCCCAGGGGATGAGGAAGCAGTCCCAGACCTTGCTGCCCTCTCAGCCCCGCCCCCCGCCACACATGCCGCCGGCCGTGGAGATACCCCACGAGCACGGACTGGTGGGAGCAGCTGGTGCTCGGCGAGTGGGACAATGACCACTGGCTCCGGAACTTCCGAATGAGCTGACAGACATTCCTGGAGCTCTGCCAGTGGCTCACCCCTGCCTTACGGCACCAGGACACCCCCATGCGACGTGCCCTGACAGTAGAGAAACGGGTCGGCATCGCTGTCTGGAAGCTGGCCACTCCAGACAGCTACCAATCCGTAGGGCAGCAGTTCGGCATGGGCAAGGCCACCATCGGAGCTGTCCTTATGGAGGTAAGAGGACCCAGGGGGAGTGGGGGAGCCCTGTGGGGAGGGAGAGAGCCCTGTGGGGAGGGCCGGACACACCCTGCACACCCCTCACCGGTGCTCTCTCATGTCCTTCCCCTGCAGGTCGTCCGTGCAATCAATGCCCTGCTCCTCCACATGCTCGTGTGGCTTGGGGACCCGGATGTCGCCATCGCGGGGTTTGCCAGTCTGGGCTTCCCAAATTGCTTTGGGGCTCTGGATGGGACCCATATCGCCTTCTGTGCCCCGGAGCACAGCGGAGGACATTTCCTCAATAGGAAGGGATACCATTCCATGGTCCTGCAGGCCTCAGTGGACAGCCAGGGCCGCCTCTTGGACATTTATGTCGGCTGGCCTGGCAGCACCCACGACGCCCAGGTGTTCAGAAATTCGGGCCTGTGCCACCAGCTGTAGGCGGGGACCTACTTCCCCCAGTGGGAGATCCCTGTGGGGGACACCACCCTGCCCCTCTGCGTCATCGCAGACGTGGTGTACCCCCTCCAACCCTGGCTCATGCACCCCTACATGGGCCACGTCACAGCCAGCCAGGAGCGGTTCAACACGCGCTTGAACCATGCACACCAGGTGGTCGAGCAGACTTTCAGCCACCTCAAAGGGCGCTGGAGGTGTCTCCTCACCTGCCTGGATGGAGGCCTCACCAACATCCCCCAGGTAGTGGGCACGTGCAGCGCACTCCACAACCTGGTGGAGAGCAAGGGAGAGACCTTCTTCCAGGGCTGGGCTGTGGAGGCTGGCAGGGCCGACGTCAAGCTACCCACTGCCCCCAGTCGCCAGGTCGACCCTGAGGGGATCCAGGTCCGGGAGGCCCTGCGGGCTCATTTTGACCAGGCTGCGGGGTGAACGCTGGCAGGGCCAGCTGCTGGTGAGTCACCCACTGCACTCCCCCATCCTCCACAACACTCCCTGCCCCCACACCCACACCACAGAGCACTCGAGAGCACACACACCCCCACACTTTTCTTTGAAATAAACGGAAATGTTTTTTGAAACAAAACAGTGCAACTTTATTATTAACAGAAGGAAAGGGGGAACTATGCACATGGGGGGGCAGAACAAAAACTATTTACAAACATGGGGGGAATATGTACAAAGGGGGGGCAACATCCTCGGCCCCACACCCTATTGTCCGGCGCCTGGTGTTGGGGGGCGCGACCCATGTCTCAGCCAGAGCCCTGGTTGAGGCTGGGTGGGGGCCAGGAGAACCGGCAAATACAGCCGGCCGGTGTGCGCAGGCCCATGGTCCCCCTCGGCGGCAGGCCCCAGGGTGGCAGACGGTGGAGGGACGGCAGGTGGAGCGGCGGGTGGAGCGGCAGGCAGAGCGGCGGGTGGCGCGGGGGCCAGGTGCTGCGCAATCTGTTGGAATGTGCGCATGAAGGCCCCGCAAGCCTCCTGGCGCCAGGCCAGTGCTTGCTCCTGGAGCTCTAGCTGCCACTTCTCCACCTGCAGGCGCCACTCCGACACCTCCAGCTGATGGTGGAGGGTCGCAAGCAGCTGGGGGTCCGTGGCCATCTGTGGGTGGCTCCTCCTCTGTTGGCCTTGTCCTGGGGCTGGTCGGTGCTCCGCCGAGGGGCTGGCCTGCTGGGGTGGCCCCGGTGGGCTCTCCAGGACCACTGACGCCGCGCCAGTGCTCTCCGGGCCCTCTGATGGTGCAGCTGCGGAACACGGGGGGGGGGGCGGGAACGAGTGGAGACAGCCGTTAGTGTGGGACCTGACCCGTGGCCCTTGTCCCCCACCCCTCTGCTGCTGGTTCCCCATCCCCGTCCCCTGGAGATGCTGATGATGATGATGGGTGTCCCACCCCCCTGTGTGGGACCCTAGGTTCCACTCCCCCCATCCCCAGGGATGGGGCATGGCGCTGTCCTGCTGGGGGGCAGGGGGCTGATGCACTCTTCTGAGGGACATGCCACTGCTGTCCTTGGGGCCATGGTCATCTGGGCGTGTGGAGCGCCCTGGTCATGTCTCTTGTCCCCGTCCCTTAACCTCCGGGATGTGCACCATGGGGGGTACATACCTGACGGTCCGCTCCCATGTTTGGGGGACACCCATTGGGTGGACGCCCTGCTGGAGCTGCCGGATGGGAAGGTGATGTGGAGCTCCCTGTCGCTGGAGGACTCCCTCTCTTCCTCCTCCGGTGTCCTGGGGTGGGCTCCTGGGGGGTGCCCCTGGTGTGTGGGGCTTACCTCCGGGGTGGACTCCGTCTCCGGGGCCTGCTGGGGCTCATCGGCCAACGTGTCAAGAGTTGCCGGGGGGGAGGAGGTGTACCGGGGGCCCAGGATGGACCTGAGCTCCCTGTAAAAGGGGCAAGTGGCGGGGGCGGCCCCAGATTGGCTGGCCGTGTGCCGGGCCCAGGCGTAACCCTGCCGCAGCTCCTTGACTTTACTCCGGACATGGTCCGGAGTGCGGGCAGGGTGATCCTGGGCAGCCAGGCCCTCGGCCAGCCTAGCGAACGCATCCACATTCCGCCTCTTGCTCCCCATTACCTGGAGCACCTCCTCCTCGCCCCAGAGCCCCAGCAGGTCCCGGATCTTGGCCTCCATCCAGGAGGGGCCCCGCTGCCTCTTTCCCCGCTGGCTGGCAGGCTGGGAGCCCTGGGCCCCTTGGGGGGGTGCCTTGTGGGCGCTTGGGGGGCTGGCTGGATGCCATGGGGTGCAGGGTCATAGATTGGGGCTGCTGAGGTCCGTGCAGGCTGTGCATGTGGCTGTGCTGCTGCCTGCATGAGCTCTCAGCTGCCTGCACAGGAAATAAGGGGGCGGGGAGCTTTAAGGGGCTGCTGCACGCGGTGATCATAGAGCTCAGGGGCTGGAGAGAGCGTCTCTCAACCCCTCAGCTGATGGCCGCCATGGAGGACCCTGCTATTTTGATGTTGCGGGACGCAGATCGTCTACATGTGCCCTACTTCGACGTTCAACATCGAAGTAGGGCGCTATTCCCATCTCCTCATGAGGATAGCGACTTCGACGTCTCGCCGCCTTACGTCAATTTCAACTTCGAAATAGTGCTCGGCACGTGTAGATGTGGCGGGCGCTATTTCGAAGTTGGCACGGCTACTTCGAAATAGCCGGCTAGTGTAGACGCAGCTCTAATGAAAGAAGAAAATGGTTTAGCACTAGCTGAAATTCCTCTAATGTGGAACAGGTAAGTTATAAAGAGGAAAGAAGCTTCAGCAGCTATCATAAAGCTGTTTCATAAGAGGAGATTTCCTAGCGATAACAAAGAAGACTTTAAGAATGGAACCATGTTAAAATCTTTGGACACACAAATATGACAGAAGCTGTCCAGAAAGACTCACTGATTTGAATATGCTGAACAACATGCCCCATTTTTCCCCAAACAGAGAACCGATTCATTTTAATTCAGCACATAAAGAGCATACAGAAGGAATGGATGCAAGTAGGATTTGCTCTCCGAATTCAGTGCACCAATTTATGCAGAAAATCGTAGCACAATGAAAGAGGAACTCCCATTTTTACTATGATGAGACCTACACTGAGTTTTAATAAAGACTTTTTGTGGTATGTATTACTGTGATACATATTACTACTTTTCCTATTTAAAAGTTAGCCAAAGGACATGACAGCTCCCAGCTAGTTGACTGAAAGGTACATCTAAAGCAATATATATGTTCAGGAACCTGGTTTATTAGGCTTCTTGGTTCTTTAAGAAATATATAATCTTAGATAGAAGACCATTATTTTTGCCATGATCACCACAGCATTCTAATTTTCTGTATAGCTTTGGGTTGCAAGAAGGAGAGTAAATATGCTAAGTGTGAAGGGAGATTAATGAGATCCCTGGGCAGAAACCCTGGCTCCACTGAAATAAAATACTAGCTTTGCTATTGACTTCCACAGAGCCAGGAATTTGCCTCAGACTCTAAGATCCTTTAGTCTGGAGAATGGATACAACATATGCAGGGCTGTAAGGTGCTTCCTCATGCTGTCCTGCCAAAAGTATGTAATCCCTAATCTGACGGAACTCACAATGTTTTGGAACAAGAACATAATTCAGTCTCTAGGATACTTGGTGATTGTGCTCAGATTAGCAAGAATCATGTCAACTGGTGTTAAATGTAGTAATGGCTTTTGTGACAGATGTACGTCTATTTTAAAGTATATCACTTTTGAATAATAACAATGGGCAAATAAAAAAAATTGGGAACTTGATTAGCATAAGCAGTCAAAGGTCTAAGGCTAATTATGCAAACATCTGAATCTCTTTTGTTGAGAAATCAATCCAGGAGTCTCATGTAAATAAACTTTCTTATAAGAATTTCACTAGTTCCCAATTTTGCTCAGGTTAGAAATACTGCAAGAATAGCTTTTCTTCAACCTCTACAATAGTTTCCTGTTCATGGAGTAAATGGAAATCAAACAATCAGTGTCCAACAAAGGTCTCGTCTGGTAAGGGATCAGGTTAACTTTTTGGTAAAGAGTCAGGCCAGTTCCACTTGCACATCCATCCCTAGTTTGAATTGCCCATTTGGTCATCATTTGGATAACAAAATGACTGGCTCTGTAGAAACACCAGATGGAAAACTTTTTATTCAAGATTTTGCATATTTAAAAAAAACATAATTTTTCAGTTTTTAACATCTTATTTTCAAAATACAGAACTCTGAGGACACCTGAGGGGACACTCTATGTGGATTTTTATCATGCAGCCAATACCATGTTCCTTGGCAAATTTCATGAATAAAAACAATGGGAAAGTGACATTAAGGTGTAGTGGTTTCAGTACTAAATGTAAGCAGAGCAATTTCAGAGGAAAGGCTTATTATCAGATAGGCATATTTCAGCTGGAATCTTTGTAGCTATATTGTAGCTAAGCCCATTTTATTAATGGTTACTCATTATTCTCAGGTCTCATTAGAGGACAATGGGAGGAATTGTAAAATTGATTTTCCACTTTCATCCAGCCCCCTAGGTTGTTGGCTTCCTTACTGAAGTGCACCAGAAGGCCAAATGGCTCATTGAATTTAACTTTCATAAAGGTAACATAAAGCAAATGGTTCTTGTATAGAAGACCAGTCTTGGTTGTCAGTTGATAATGAGTAGGATGTCTTCATGTCACCCTCCTATTTGTGAGTCCATTAATGGCTGACCAGTCCAATTCTGGAGCTGCAGGTCTTATTACAGAAGCAGCAGGTATTGGTAGCTGTTGGAGGAGTGTGGGGCAGTTTTTGCTTCTCTTTTCTTCTTCTCCACCTCTCCTCATCTGCACTGTGGCAGGACCTCTCAGACTGTGCCACCCCCTCATAGATTGCTGCACTCTACTTGAGATGGTCCTGGACAAGGTTCAGTGTCAACGCTGATGCTGCACTTTTTCATGTGCACTTTCAGTGTGTCCTTATATCACTTCTGCTGGCCCCCAACGCTCTTCTGTCCTTCCTTGAACTACTAAAACAGAATCTGTTTTGGGAGGCACTGATCAGACATCTGAACCACTTGACCAGTCCAACAAAGTTGTTGATTAATGATGATGACTTCAATGCTGGTCATGTTTGACTCTTCCAGGGCGCTAGTGTTCATGCTTCTATCCTCCCAAGAGATATTTAGGATTCTCCTGAGATAGTATTGATGATACTATTCAAGTGCTTTCAAATGATGCCTGTATGTTGTGCAGGTTTCAGATGTGCACAGTAGCACTGGAATAACCACTGCACGGTATACAAGCAGCTTTGCCTTGTGACAGATGCCCCAGTTTTCAAAAATGCTTTGTCTTAGGTGGGCAAAAGCAGAGCTTGCACAGGTCAGACAATTTTTGTGTGTGTCAATGTAAACTTTAGCTGAAAGATGACTTCCAAGGTAGGGGAAATGCTGCAAATTTTCCAGCAGTTCTCCATTGACTCCATGGGAGAACAGTAGGATGAGGGTTGAAAATCCAAAGGAGAAGACTGTTCCAAAGTAACTGGAATTAAATGTGGAATTGGAGGACTCGTCTGTGGTGAGTGGGAAGAGACTCAGATACCATTCTCAGAGGCAGGCCCGCCAGCTTCACAAAACCTTGGAACCACATGACTGGAGATGGCCTTTTGCTTGGCCAAACAAAGATAGGGAATAAATATGAGGGGAAGCTGATATCAGGCCCAGCCTTAGAGCAAGGCAAACAAAGCAGTTGACTTGGGTCCCACACCTTCACGGCTCTGCATTCCAATTGACTATTGCATCCACTGCCCACTGGTTGGGCCCAACTGGGCCAGCACTGGCTGAGAGAGCCTTCTGTGTGTATCACCCTTGAAACTGAGAGTGAAATCACAGCCAGACCAAGGAAGACAGCCTTGAAAGGAAAGGTGAGCAGACCCTTTGAATGGGGAAGGAAGAGTTCTTCTTTTCCTAGCTCTCTAGTTCCCTAGCTCTCATGAACTATAGACTAGCACAGACATTCTGGCCTCTGGAAGGGAGGATGCCACCCTAGGGGCACAGGGGCAAGATTCTGGGAGACCCAGACCTACCCAACTCCATCCAGCCAAGGGTCATAACAGTGAACAGTCCTGCCACTGGGGTCAGCGGGGAGTCTTGCTGCAACTCACTGACGTCTCTGCAGGTAGTAACAGCCAGATTACAGTTGGCTGTTCCTGAGGCTACTTCCTGGCTGCCTCGCAGTGTGTACCTGCCTGTGAGGGTCATCATTCATAGCCTCAGAATATACCACCAATGGTTATTTCTAGCAGTTCCCCAACATCTAGAGAAGCTTGAGAAGCTCAGGTAAGTCTTCATGGCAAGAGCAGTCTTCTCTGGTCTCCTGATTCAGGGTGGAGAAGCATCTATCTCCCTTGACAGCTCCAGCCCAACTGAACTGTAGGGCCTGCCCTTTAATCATTTACTTAGTGTCCTGCTCCTCAACTTACAGCAGGGCAGATGTGGCTTTCCTGGCTCTACAACTCAAGGGTTCTGTTGTGGTTTTCTTCTGTGTGGTTTCTTCCTGGTCCATCACTGAGGTAGGCCATACCTCCTTGCTAGAAGTTCTACCACAAGCGAGAAGTGGAGACAAATGACTCCACAGTCGGTATTACAGCTTGAAGGCTGCAGCGACACATTTTACTGGGAGAGGGGGCTATCTCAATAGGAGGACTGAATCTCAAGAATATAGGAGGGCTAATGTTAAGGGTTGGAGACTCGTGGAGCAACCAGAATGCTATTAAACTAACAATACAAGGGGAAGGGATTAAGGGAGTAAATGCAGTTCTAAGTCAAGGTGTTGTGAATATATTGAACAGAGGTGACAAAGAAGGTAATAATAATAATAAAAGAAATGTGATGTTTGATCTCAGTCTCCCAAAAGAATTGGGGAGTCTCTGCGATAAGAGGGAATTTGATTTAATTGGCATTACTGAAACCTGGTGGCATGATCTACCTGATGGGAATGTTAAATGACTGGTGTCATCCAGTTTAAGGTAGATGGAGTGGATAAACAAGTTGAGAGGTGGCATGGCTACATTAAACACAGCATTAATTGTATCAAGGTTATTAGTAATTCAGAGCCACAGGGTCTTGAAAATGTATAAATCAACATGCTAACTAAAAAAGCCCAGGAGGGGAAGTGTTGAAGGTTTGTTACAATCACTGAATTAACCCAGAGAGCACAGTGCTCATTGACTTCAGATGTGAGTACTCAGCACTTCTGCAAATCATACCCAGTGTGTCAGGTCAATAACTCATAAAATAGGAAGCACATGAGTGACCAGGTGTGAGAATTCTAGAGCAGAGGAGTCGACAGCTTACTTGTCCCCTGGGCAAAGTGTAGAGGTGGTGGCTCTGTGCTCCTGGAAGAGGCGGGGCCTTGGGCAGAAGGCAGGGGGAGGAGCTGGAGCAAAGAGGCCCCCGTGCTGCCCAGAGTGTGGCATGCCCGTCCTCCCCAACACATGCAGCCACCTGGAGCATGTGGTGCAGTGACCCAGTGGCAATGTAAAGGGCCCAGAGCTCTGGCTGCAACTGCTGCTACTACAATAGCAATGGTGGTGTCTGGGAGCCCCGGGCCCCTATGAATCACAGGGTCTCAGGGAAACTGCTCTCTTTGTCCCCTCATTTGTGGGCCTAGTCTGGTGTAACATAGGACAGAGGTGGGGAACCTTTGGCCTGCATTTCATTGGGGTAAGCTGCTGTCATCCTGCAAGTTTGTTTACTTGAGCAGCCACAGCTACAGAGCCCCGCACTTCCCAGAGGTCACGGCTTGCCATTCCTGGCCAATGGGAGCTGCAGGAAGTAGTGGCCTGGATCATGCTACTTCCTGCAGCTCCCATTGGCTGGGAACGGTAAACTGAGGCCACTGGGAGCTACAAAACATCTGGTGGCCATCCAGTGGCTAACCCCAATGAACCATGTGCAGCCCACAGGCTGGGGGTACCCTATCCTAAGACAGGAACTCCGTGGTAGAGATACCATTAGACTCCGTTTATCTAAGAGAACATTCAACTGCCTTAACCATGAGATTATTCACTCTCTTCTTGCTAACCACTGTCTCATTTAATGCACACCTTTTAACTTCTCTAACAAATGGGATGGGGTTCTACAGGCAACGACCTTCTTTATTATACAGCCTTAGTTCATCTTGTGGAAAAAAAGTTGTATGTAACCAGAAATTAAAGACTATATGACATGGCATGTGAATAAGGGGGCAGAAATGGTACTGCACAGGTAACTTGATTTCTGGCGTTTCCTAGTCTCTGAGTGCTTGACTATGCAACCTTAAATAATGTTCTTTGAATGTAGTTTACCATGTGTAATGTAACATAGAACAGTTTCACAAAATGTCAGAAAACTGTATTCTGCAATGATATGTAAGATAACATCACTTTTTTGTATCTTTTCTTTCCTAGATTTTTAGCTGACTGTAGTGCTTATGAAAGAAAGAAACAGTTAATTAAAAACACTGGGAACTTCATTCTTCCAGCTGCATAGGTGAAGTATGGACAAGACTAGCATAAGCACTGCCCTGAGAACTGAAGGAGAATCAGTGACGTGCTGGAAACTGAAATACCCTCTCCTTTAGAACAGGGAATTTCAATCACCGTGCTCGTTCAGTCTTTGCTTTTGCTTCTGAGATCGCTACATTGTACAAGTTGTGTTGGCTGTTTTATGACCTGACCCCTGTCTCATTCCATATGGGCCACCAAACAGTTGTCAGAGGCTGGCAATGTTCATTTCTCCTAGCTAGGCTTGGATGTGAACAGATGACTTGTGAACATTATTTGATCTCTCAATTTCCTCTGTATGACAGCATACATTTAAACTGTTCATGAAGCCTGCATTTATTTACAGCTACTTTCTAACCTAGGAATCTTACCAAACATGTAATTCACTGCAAGTTCACATTTTGAATTAAAGAACATGATGACAATTTGGGGATCTGACTGAGAAATGATCTACGTGTTACTGTGCACAACGGAAGGTCACATATCTGGTTGCTGCCCCCAGCTAAATTATTCAAAGAGTGTTTCAGGGCAATTGAAATGACAATATTTTTTTCTGAGTTCTATGAATGCCTGAAACAAACTACTGATTGGGACTTGAGACTTCATGCAAATGAGTCTACCTTTGCCTTCTCCGTTATTGCCTGATTAAGCCAAGCCTACCTTTGCTATATAATTTTGTTTCCATATTTTAAATTAATTCATATTTAGATGGATTAACCCTTGGAATTCTTCCTTCTGCCTCATTCTTCCCCCAATATGTCAGCATGCTCCTGCTGACAAAATATATTTTTAATTTTTATTGTAATACACTTTGGCCTGCTGAGTTTTTAGGTTCCTTGGCTTCAAGCTCTCTCTCGGTTAGAGAACGTATGTACATTTATATATGCACAAATCCTTCTTGTATGCATTTAAGAAGCTACTACGGAAAGCAGCTTAGCAAGGCTGTTGGAGCCTTCTGCTCTTAGTTTGGTGAAGATCAAATGTGAAGAGAAATAAAGAGATGGGAAATCCTTAAACTTGATTTCCTACAGCTAATCTATTAACCAGCCTGTAAAAAGGGAGTAGTAGTTCTTGACTTTTTCTTTTGTAAATTAAAAATAGTTCCACCTTTGTGATGTATTAATTCCCGTAAAGGTGCCAAGATTTTGAAACAGTTGCGTCTGTTCAGCTAGTGAAAGTTTTTCAATACGCTTTCTTTCCCCTGCAAGTTGACTACTATCACTGACAGGAAAGCAGGGGAACTCCTCTCAGCCACTAGAGGGCACTGTACTCTCAATTTATGATCTTCAAACTTTCTTATGGCTAAGAATTTTGGCCTAAAGAAATTTGTAGCCAAACACTGAAGTTATAATGACTGTTAAAAAAATATTGCCACCCTCCTTCCGTCAAAAACAAACAAATCCCTTAGTCACTCTTGCCCTACCATTGCCAACGAATTGATCATATGTATGCCTCACTTAAAAAAATGACAGGAGAAGACAGTTTTCACATTCTGATCTGGAATTGGTTAGGGAAAGGAGTTCTTATTTGTTGTGCAGTCAAGATGAGATTGTGGTGCTGTTTTAGTGAGATTTGTGGCATTAGTTGTTCTCATGAAATTTGTGCCATCTTGAATGGAAATCTCACAAGACAGCATACTTTTATGTCAAGTATCGGAGGGGTAGTCGTGTTAGTCTGGATCTGTAACAGCAACGAAGGGGCCTGTGGCACCTTACAGACTAACAGAAAAGTTTTGAGCATGAGCTTTCATGAGCACAGACTCACTTCATCAGATGCAGTGAGTCTGTGCTCATGAAAGCTCATGCTCAAAACTTTTCTGTTAGCCTACTTTTATGGTATTTTAACTTTATTCAACCTAGAAACAATACAAACTTTACTAGCTTTGGATCTGGTCTGGAGCAAAAGCTATAGAGAATCATTCATATCCAACCTAAACTGTACTGAAATTCAGGGATTTGGCTATGTGGGCTGGTTATGACTCACCTTTTTATCATGTATAAATCCCCCTCTAAAGTCAAATTCTTTATCAGTACCTTTGTGTAGACATCCTGTATGGTGAGCTAGCCTCTGGCAAAAGACCTCCCGGACACCCCCAGTTGCGCTACAAAGATGTTTGCAAGAGGGACGTCAGGGAGGTAGACATCAAGCTGGACAGCTGGGAGGAGCTGGCAGACAATTGCAGCAGATGGAGGCAGGAACCACACAAGGGCCTTCAGAAGGGTGAGATGAGGATCAGACAGCTAGCAGAGGAGAAGTGAGCCCACAGACAGCACAGTAAGGACCTGCCAGACACCCATTACACATGCAACAGATGCAGCAAGGACTGTCACTCTCGTGTGGGCCTTCACAGTCACAGTTGACGCTATAAATGACGATCCCAAATGGAACTACGAAGGGCGCGACCCACAGTCTACGTAGACTGAAGGATGCTACTACTACTATTTTTGTAGCACTAAGCGGGAAGTGGCTTCACAATGTGTACTGTTTTGTAGATAGCCTTCTTAAAGCCAGAACTTTTCAAGGCTTCAGAATGATTTATTGATAAAAATTATTTAAAAGAGTTAAGCAAATAGAACATATGAATCATAAATATTCCTTTTAATGTTCAAACTAGTTTGTATGAGTATATGCGCCTAATGTATTTGTATTGTTCTATGTTTTAGTCCTGTGAATATTCTGTGGAATGAATTTCGTAGCAGAAATGTTTGTACAAACAGCAACATTTAAAATGATTACTAGAGAATACTTGTGGAAAGTGATTTTGGAATTCTTAAACATGGAATTGGTTTGGGGAGCCTGTGCTTATGAGATACATTTATCCAATCCATCAACAGAAACATATTGGGCACGTCTGCATGGAGCTGTAGTCCCAGCAGCTCCATGCTAATGAGCAGTCTCGCAATTGCAAATGGCTGCTCATTAGCATAATCACATGGCTAATTAGCATAGCTGCAGGAGATCTCGCTGCTGGCAGAGGTTGCTGCCGGCAGCAAACAAGCCATGCAGATGTGCTTCTGGCAGCAAAAACCCACTCTGTTGCCAGCCCCTTATCCTTAAATGTCCTATCAGTACTACACCACAGAGCTCACATTTCTTACGTTGAAACATCCTGGGAGTTGCTCTTGCATTACTTGCTTAAATTATTTGGAAAATAATTTTCATTATTCACAATTTTCATTATTCATACTTTTTTCTCATTTGAGAAAAACCTATCAGCTCTTTTCAGATAATTCGCAAAGAGAACAGGAGGCAGAATTTATTAAACAATATATTCATTTTGCAGGTTTCACCCAGGTCAGTATTTAATAAAATATCTGTAGATAAAGTATACACAGCACATAGTTTTTTTCTGAAATTTAGCAGAATACCAATCTTTTGTAACTATTTTGCAACAGAATCATTTTGATTTAGAAAAGTTTGAACTAGAACCATCCTCGCTTTTTAAACATTTACGAAGTATATTCCTCAGAAAAGTAGCAGGGCTCAGGTAGCTTTTCTTATATATGTATAGCACATTGTGTTTTGCTGTACCATATAGGCCTAGAAATTATTACTGCAGTGTATAAGTATAAATGATGAAACATGTCAGTGTCATCCAACATATACTAAACCAGGCAAAATTGCCAAAATGTGTATATTGCTGTCAAACTTTCAATGCAATGTTTGCATAAAAAAGCATGTTTGTTTTTTTAAAATAGTTGAAAATATGTTTTTTTAGAAAAATGTAAGATTGACATAGTAAATGTGCATATTCACACACAAGGTGACCAAAACAAGAGGCTGATTTGCAGGGGTTTGGCCTGCCTTCCATTCACATGGGACAGTCCTGCTTAAAGCACCCAGGATGGGGTGAAAAAATGGATGATAAAACTCAGTGTTGATAAGTGCAGAGCAATGCACATTAGAAAAAAAATAATCTCATCTCTACATAAAAATAATGGGGGTCTAAGCTGTTACCATTCAAGAAGGCTATTTTGAAATCATTGTGAATAGTTTTTTGAACAAACAAACAAACAGCTGAGTGTGTTGCTGTATTAGGAACCAGTAGGAAAAGGATAGGTAAAAGAAGGGAAAATATCATAATGTTGCTATGTCAATCCATTGTACTTCCACACCTTGAATACTGTGTGCAGTACTGCTCATCCCATTTAAAAAAATATTAGAATCGGAGAAGATGCAGTGGAGAGCAATGAAAATGATTAGGGGGGATAGAATGGGCTTCATACAAGGAGAGATTAAAAAAGAATGGGACTGTTTATTTTAGTAAAGGGTTGATTAAGTGGGTGGGGAAGTAGATAAGAAGTCTTTTAAATCATGAATGGTGTGAAGAAGATGTTATTTACCTCCTCATATAGGAAAAGAACCATATGTCATCAATAAAAATAATTAATAGGCAGCAAGCTTAAAAGAATTAAAAGGAAGTACTTCTTCGCACAGTGCACAGTCACCTTATGGAACTCATTGCCGTAGAATGCTGTGCAGGCTAAAAGTAAACTGGGTTCAAGAAAGAATTAGATCGTTCATGGAGGATAGGGTTGCCAATGACTATTAGTCAAAATAATCAGAGACATAACCTCACACTTCACCTATCCCTAAACTTCCAACTGGAAGAAGCTTGTGGCACTGATTGTTGTTGTTGGCTAATAGGACATTAGGCTAGACCAGGAGTCGGCAACGTGCAGCTCGGGGTCCACACGTGGCTCTTTAAGGAGCTGTTTGTGACTCTGAGCACTGCTGCTGTTGACTCCGTGCATGGCTCTGAGTGCTGCCCCTGCTTAGTCTTTTTGTTTAAGCGAAGGCATCCTCTGGAGCCTCTGAGTAGTCAGGTGTGGCAGGGGGAAGCCGGCAGGCCAGGGAACTCCGGAAGAGGAAATCGGGGCAAAGTCAGCCTGCAGGAGAGCTGGGGGGAGGGGCAGCTGAGCCTGACCTGCCAGAGCCGTGCAGCCGCACGGAGAAGGAGGCGGCGATGGGGAGCAGCAGCAGAGCACAGAGATCCTCCACTGAGCCAGGTAAATCCTGGGGTTTGTGGGTTTGGGGCTGAAGGGGTTAAGCCTGGAGATGGGGGATTGCTTTGTGGGATGGGGGCGATAAAGCTGCGGGATGGGGGTAACAACTTTCTAATGGGTAAAAATCATTGTGTGTGCACTGTTCTTAAAATGGGTTACATAAAGTACAGTTTGACTTTATTTATTACTTTTAATGTATTTATTAAGGACTGTCTTGTATTCACATGCACTGTGGGTCTTGAAGTATTGACTTGGTAACGGAATTTGAGAAAATGGCTCCTGTTGCTATTTCAGTTGCAGACCCCTGTCTAGACAGACTACTGGTCTGGTGCAGTATGGCCATTCTTAGGTTCTTAGTGGAAAGGAGAGAAGGTGCTGTGGGGAAATTAGACAAGCCACATTTAGGTTACCAATAGCCCCAGGAGGAGAAGAGGAACAACAACTATGGAAGAGGATCTGCAGAAAGTTCCCTTCCTGTGGTACCTGATCCTGAAGTGGGCAGCCTTTTGAGTAGGTTTGTATGTGACCACTGCTTTCCAGGCCTATACGTTTTCTTCCTACATGACTAATGTTCAATATCAGCAGAAGACAACCTTTTCCTCCTTGTGGCCAGTTAAGATGTTACAGCTTTTATCTGTTCCTGCTGGCCTTGCCAGGGTTTTGGCTGCTTGCTATTAATAAATAAATAGTAGTAGGCATCCTTCAGTCTACGTAGACTATGGATCGCGCCCTTCGTAGTTCCATTTGGGATCATCATTTGCAGCATCGACTGTGACTGTGAAGGCCCACACAAGAGTGACAGTCCTTGCTGCATCTGTTGCATGGGTAATGGGTGTCTGGCAGGTCCTTGCTGTGCTTTCTGTGGGCTCACTTCTCCTCTGCTAGCTGTAAAATATAAATAAATAATAAATAAATACAACTTTAACATATACTTAATTGTATATAAATTCAGGGAACAGAGTTTGTCAAAGAAAAGATTTTGTCTCCACTGAACTAAAATAGAGCCCTATTAAAATATGTTTTAAAAATATACCCATTAATAAAATAAATCTTTCGGCCTTTGAGGTGATAGCTTTTAAAAGGTTTTTGATGTAGGACTTCTTTAATGTGCCAACAACTAGATGGAGCCGTATTCTGATTTTACCCAGTCATAACACACATGAAAGTTAAGGACAATTTTGGCATGAGTAAGGTCTGTGGAAAAAAAAAATGAAGGCAAATTTGTGACGGCTCTTGTGAACCTGCTCAGGTGAAAATGGGAAGACTTAGATGCACCTTAGTCTCCTGTGTGGGATGCTCACATAGTCATCATAGCTTGGGAGAAAAATAGCCTCCATGAAGACCTCTCTTCCATACATGTGGGCAGGCCTGCTGATGTGGGGAGACCAAGGGGGCAGTTGCTGTGGCAATTCAAAGGAGCCTGAAACTCCTGGCTGCTGCTACTGCCACAGCAGTGGCAGCCAGAGCCACAGGCCCTTTAAATCATCACAGCTCCAGGTGGCGTGGTCTGGATGGCACAGGGTTGGGGGGTGGAGGGTATGAAGGGCTGGCACAATCTGGGTGTTGCTAAGGGCCAGCAGTCCCAGCCCCACCCCTTCTGCCTGATGCCCTGACCCTTCCAAGAGCATGGAACCACCTCACCCTGGCCCAGGCGCCTGGAGAATCTGTCAGCTTGGCTGTGTGTGCCTTCCTTCCATTAACAATCTGTGCCAGCCATCTCAGAGAGCCTTTTAGAGAAAGTAATGTCCTGGGTCTAGGGGCTGGCATAAGTTATCGCAGCAAAGGGAAAGTTAGGGACCAAACTGAAATGACTCTAGTCATAATTTGATTCCTCTTCTACCCTGGGGGCAGTACATAGTTGGTTGGGACTGGTGGGAAGAACTTCAGGGATTCGGGGTTTGGATGACATAAAACATATTATAAAAAAAGAAAGAAAAGTGTCTGATGAGCTATGATCCTATTTTCTGTAAACACACATTGATGAAAGTAACAAAGAGGAAGCCGTGCTAGTCTATACACTATCAAAACAAAAAGCAGTCCAGTAGCACTTTCACCTAATAAACCATTTTGCTAGTCTTTAAAGTGCTACTGGACTGCTTTTTGTTTTGACATTGATGAAAGAAATGTTTTACACGAAGCCATATGCCTAGCAAGTGTTTCCGTGTATTTTAAAACATTTTTATAGGAATAAGGTTTTCTATTGAATCATTTACGTTCATGCTTTAAAATGTTTAATACAGACTTCATGCTGTGCTGTTGGTAAGCTGAGTGCTTATAGATATACTGTTGAGATTGTCTGATCTATACTTAAACCTAGTCACTATAGCAACAAAATGTCTGTCTGCTTACAAAATGGAGACTATAACAGAATTTTGTATAACAAGAGCATTTAAACACCCTGATTGTGAACAGCTATTAGCTGTTGAGAACTAGGCCTGCATCATTGCTAATTTGTGCCTTTGTAACTGAGTGGCCCTTCAACAAGCCCAGAGTGTATGTCTGTACGGGCATCTATCTTTATTTTTTCCACATACTACCCTTCTGTGTTCCTGTTGACAAGAAAAGTATTGAAGTTTACAGTTCTGCTTTCTAAGAGTGAAAAGGTTCAAGTGTCTGACTTCAAACAATGAAAATATGATTTTATTTTAGGTAAGGTAGTATCACAGTCAGCACTAATCTCTCTGAAACAAAAGCCTACATTCTGAGAAGACCTTTGTGACTTGGATTAGGTGTGTTAAAGATGGAGAATCCAATTTTCAAAGTATTCCACGTGTGAGTACTCACCTTAGGCTTGGTCTACACTAGACCTTACAGTTACAGTTAACTGCAGATACACAATTTAAGCTAGGGCACTTACATAGCTAGAATTGATGTATCTGCAGTCGACTGTAAAGTGTGTCTTCACTGAGGGAGGTCGATGAGAGCGTTTCTCCCATCGATCTCCCTTATTCCTTGTGAAAGCAGGAGTATAGGGGTTTGACTGTGGACCCCAGAAAGATCGATTTCACATGCCTTTACCACATATGCGAAATCAAACTCCAGAAGATGGACCTCGAACAGGTTGATCTCCTTTTAAGTGTAGACATAATTGCAATAATTAAGAACCTAAATTTCTCTTTTGAGAGCCTACACATTGATCTGAATTTCCAAATTATTACTATAATTTGTATTGTGATAGTGTCAGTGGGCATACCATAGGCTTTATGTAAATATGCTTATGAACATGAACTTGGCAAACTGGAATATGCTGTATGCAAAATGCCTCATGCATAATTGGAAACCTTATAATCTATTGAATACGACTATCTAATTTGTACACTTGTATCCTTCCTGTATTTGAAGTAGAAATATGGACTACAAATGTGTTATTTATGTAGTCATGCTATGTGAGGGCCAATAATGTTACATAAAGATTTTAAGGGCTCATTAGCCACAAAAAATGAACTGTAAATTGACTTATTTTTCTGCAAAGCTGGAAGGAAGGGTTATGTTTGATCCTGCCAAAAGATGTGGCCACATCACCTGGTGTTGGGATTCATCTTGGAGACTGTAGTTTTGCACTGAAAGTGAGAAAAGTTTAAACTGAGCAAAAGGGATTTCTGCCTTTGGCAAAACCCATATGAAAGTGGGAAACCAAAGAATGTGGGCAGCTGCCAGTCATCAGGACACCTCTGCTTAACACCCAGGATGAGTGCTGGAAACATCTAAGACTGAACAGAGTGGGAGGACTTACCAGACTGTGAAGAAAGCTTATC
This sequence comes from Carettochelys insculpta, assembly GCF_033958435.1. NCBI lineage: Eukaryota > Metazoa > Chordata > Testudines > Carettochelyidae > Carettochelys > Carettochelys insculpta. Next base: position 290,162,828 of record NC_134137.1, read on the forward strand.
AGACTAACTCTGAGAGTGAGATAGGACATATAACCAGTTTCTTAGTGTATTAAGCTTAATGTGCATGTTCCATTTTACTTTGTTTAGTAACCTACATTGTTCTGTCTGCTGTCTTTTATGACCAGTCAGATCCTACCTTTCATACTTAATAAAATCACTTCTGATTGTTAATAAACTCAGTGAAAATAATTGTCACCTGTGGGAGGTGAGGGGGAAAGGAGTCTGTGCATAACTCTCTTTACCCTAAGAAAGAGGGCAAACATGAGCTTACCTTGCGTAAGAATTTTTACAGAGTTAGACAGGTTTATCTCAGGTTCAGGTCTCAATGAGGCTGTGCAATTGAGTGTGGAGGCAAGTCCCCTGGTCTGAACTTAAACACGTCAATCTAAACATGTCAACCAACACCAGGACCTCATGGGGTTATCTGGTAAGAGACAATCCTTGCACACTGGAATTTACAATCCAGGGGTCTGCAACGGCCAGCAGGGATTTCATTCTGAAGCAACCTATTTTTCTTCTCTGACAGGGCTACTGACTTAATGGATTGGAGAGTACCAGTAGAAATGAGACCTTGGTATTCTTCATGACCATGGAGAGTAACATCCTTAAGAGTCAGAACAGCTTCAAGGAGAAGTTGATGGAATTCCTATCAAACTCTCCTGCCAATACCCACCCCTCAACCTAGTGACACCACACAAGCAACCCTCAGGAAAGCAAAACTGCAAAGCCAGATTGGGATCATAATTCCCAACACACCCTATTCCCTACTCCTTCAGCCTCCAAGGCAACCAGGCAAAGCCTAGCAACAACTACCACACAAAGTTTCCAATACAGCCCTCCTCATTCCACTCACACCCTTCCCCCCTGTCCCACTATATCTGAGGTTACCCCAAGGCTGTGAAGAACCTCAGGTAGGGACAATCAGAAATACATGTTAAAATACTATCTCAGTCTCTCTGAATTATGAACAACTGCTTGTGCTTTTTCCTACACCTCCAGCTGGTCCCTGAAGTGGCTAATGACTCAAAGACAGAGCTTTTATCAATGAGTGAGCAGCTGGATAACCTGAGAGGAAGATAACAGAAAACTCAAACATAAATGTGTGTGGACCTCATTACAGAGTCCCAAATTAAAGAAAAAATGGTGGAGAGGTGTAGGCAGTGTTTGAGGACAGAGGGGTCTCCTGAGAGGTCATGGAAGTGGACAAGGACAGCGTTGCCATGGCAAAAGATTGTATTGAAAAAGACTGTGAGATGCAGAGGCTACTTCTTGAGTCAACACAAAGCCAGAATACTGTGCCGTACTTGATGCGAAGCTGTCCCCTCCTTTAACTGATGATTTTAGACCTTTGGAGTTGTTTGAATCTACCTTGCAAGTTCGCACTGATGTCAATCTGAGGTAAGGAAAATGTTATGTTTATATTTGATATTTACAGAGACTTCTATAAGAAGGGAATCTACCTCTTCAACAGCCGTGGCTAAATACAGTGTCTTCTTGCTTATTTGTGGCAATTTCCCTTTCTTTCAGTATTGCTGTTAGGTTGGCAAGCAAAGCAGTACTGTAAACCAGAACCCAACCATATTCTGCAGCCTCTGGACAATACAGGTTACTGAGAATAGCTGCAAATCCTCCCAAATACACCTTTAGCAATGCTGCGGGAGGTCATTCTCTTCACAGGCCCACGCTCAGGGCAGTAGGTGTGGGAGCCCATCTTTTTTTTGTCCTCTAAAGCCCAATATAACTTAGAGCTTCATCATTCCACAACACAAAGCCCATAAACGAGACACAGAGATAAGATGTCTAGAGCTCCACATGGATACAAAATTTGCATCTGCAGCCCATCCACAACATGGTCCATGGATGTAAAGCAGAGATTGATGGACTTGCAGGCCCCTAAAGATATACATTTGCCTGTAACTTTAAGCCCCACTGCTTTTGTGTTCTTCCCAACACTGTGCTATTGCATTTTAATATTTTTGGTTTCACTGTTGTTTTGATTTAAGGTTTCTTAGTGGATGTAAGAGTTGTGTTTAATATATTGTTTAATAATAATAAGTGATTGTTTCTGTTAAAAGTTCACTTTTGTTTGTTACCTAATTGATTGTTTAATTTAAAAAAAAAACCTGTGGATATTCGTTCATAAAGAGCTGTCAAGGTGTTTCACACAGAAAAGCCTTGCATAGGGCTTTACAAAAGTGTATACACAAATGCACAAGATAAACTAACAATTGCCACAAGAGTTGCACTTGAACCACCTGCGAAAAATGCACATAGTTCCCAGTCCATCCCACCTACCCCATCTATGTGTTCAGAGGTGTACACCTGCCCATGTTTACGCATGAGGCTCAAAATAAGAGCAATAGGCATCCTTGACAATATTGGCCTGGCTGTTTCCATTTGATAAAGGACACACCATTTGGCTACTCAAATCTCTGAACATGCTGCTATAAGCACTTGGGGCATTTTTCTGTTGTTTTCAATCTGTTCTGCTAACAGAACCACTTCCTTTCGGATGGCCAAATGCCACCCTCCACTGCCATTCTGCAACTATTGAGGCAGTACTTCAGCAGTTCTTTCCTCCTGTCCAACTTAATGGTTTCATTAACCAGGCAGGCTGAGGACAAGCTAAGGGTTTGTCTTCATTACATGGTGGATCAGTGCTGCAGTGACTGATCCACCAGAGCTCAATCATGATAAATCAACTTCTAAGTGCTATTCCTTCAATTCTGGTACTCCACCAGGACAAGAAGAGTAGTCAGAGTGGATGGGAGAGCAGCCCCTGACAACGTTACTGGGTACAAGACACTGTGGTAAGTAGTTCGATTTCAGCTCTGCTGTTTGCATAGCTGAAGTTGCATAGATTAGATTGACCACAGACCGTGTGCGTGTGTGTGTGTAGTGTAGACTAGGCCTGAATCTCTCAGGATGACCAGAGCAATCTCCATACCATTTATCTCCACAGTGATCTTGGGGGCACATTGTTTTTTCTTCATTGAGGTAAATAGGGTAGCGTTCCAAAAGATCTTGACGTACAGACCCACTAGACCACGCAACTTTCATATCCATAGAAGAGTTACAGTGATGAACAAGCCATTAGAACACCATGTAGAAATAACACCTTCTGTTTATAAATTCTGCACTCCAGTGGTGTTTGTGCCAAATAACAGACACATGGCTCCCACAAAATGCCTCAACACAGTTTGTATTCCTAAGGAATTCTACGGGACTGAAAACCACCAAAAAATGGCCACCTTCCCAGATTTGTGCTTCCATGCAGAAAAATGTCAGGGAAGTCGTGCAGGGCTGAGAGAGTGGAGACAGATCAACTGTGAGAACATTGGGGAGGGATTGCCACTTCCCAAACAGCAGTGAGGCATAGCGGGGGGTGGGAGGGGGGAGCCACATGGGTTTGCATGTCACTGCCCCAATCCCTCATTTCTGCAAGCCCAGAGCTGAAGGAGGTCCTCGGACCAGACATGCTCCCCTTTCGTGTGCTAGGAGCCTTCCTGTTCTGTGCCACTGTGAACGCCTGCAGGAGATATGAGTGAGTGTGGGTGAGGGAAATGAGGAGAGTGGAATGCGGGGTGGTGGTGGTTGTAGCAGGAAGAGGCAATGGGGAAGGAAGCAAGAAGGGGAACTTTGAAGTGAGGGGAGGGGGAAGGGAGTAATGGGGGAGAGGGGTGAGATGGGCAAAAGTGTATAGGGAATTGGAGTGCTGGGGGAGCAGGACTCTGGCTTGTGATGTCCCCTCAGCAGTAGCGGGGGCTCCTGTTAAGCAGGCCCATGGAATACTTCCCCTGACAAGCCCTTCTCCCCTATACCTGGACCCCCCCGAATCCCTGCGAGCTTCACCTGTACTCCTACCCTATCAAACCCCACTCCCCTGGAACCTAGATGCCCCCTGCTGAGCCCTACTTCCCTGACTCCCAAGCACTTTTACCTGGATCCCCTGCAGCATCCCACTGCCACAGCACCTGGAATCCTCCTTCAATGAGCTGCTGTGCATCTAGATCTCCCACCGAGCAGTTCCCACCCAGATTGTCTCACACAGAAACGTCGCACCCCACACCTGCATCCCCCAACCCATCAAACCCCTCCAGACTTGGGATCCCATTAGCATGAGCCTGCCAACCCATAGCTAGCACCAGGGTATTTTTGGTATACTCCCAACCTTTGACTGTGTCAGGGTTGGGTGCAGCCTCACTGATAAAGCCCTGTACCAGGGAAGGTAGGAGGCTTCAGGATAATCTCCTACCTGAGTGCAGCCAGTGGGCTGTGTTCCCGACTGCGATGCTGGAACCACATTTTTTTGTTGACAAATAAAATTTGCAGCATTTCAAAATATTGTGGAAAGAATTTTTATTTTGTTGGCGCAGAATTTTTCTTATTTTGGCACAGTTCAAAGACTTTGATAATCTCCTGACCATTATCAAACTCTGTAACACAGTGCACCTTTACAGAGCATTACATATCTGCATGACAATAGCCCCAAGCTGAACTGAGTGGCTACATACCAAAAGCATTTGGAGGTGGCCACCTTCCAGATGGTATGGTGAATTGCATCTCCACAGATATGGGGCACTGCGTGTGCCTACACAGTTGTTGTAGCTTCAGGGCTAGTTCAGAACATAACTCAACAGAGGGTGCCTTTCTCATTCTGAAATTCTCTGAACTTTTGGCCATCCCAGGTCTTCAGAAGGATCCTTTCCCTTAAAAACCCACACTGGTTCCCCATGCCCAGAAACTGTGCTGCACTGTATGAAGCTGCTTGAGGAACCACTCCTCCGCCATCAGTCAGTGACCCCCTCTTCTTCTTCCTCATCTTTGTTCTCCTTCTTCTGTTGAACGGGAGCAAATTTGCATCAGAAAGCTGTGGATTAAACTCTGTCCTGTGAGATGCCCTAAATTAATGAGACAAAACGTATGAGAAAAGAAACATTATTTTCATTTTATAAATGGGGAAACAGAGGACAAGAAGTTGCACAGGAAGTACAATAAATACGTTGGAACTGAACCCACATTCCTGAATTTGAGTCCATTTCCTTAACCAAAGACTCTTTCTTTTCCCGTTCGTGTTCAGTGGTACAGACTGGGAGGCATTTATTTGTTCACGTAAGTCACACACATATGGAAATTGGGACCACAGTACACAGCTTTCATTAAAGATTTACCTCATGGCATATAATAGAACTGAAGTACTTGCTATCCATGATAGCTACAAATGCAATTTAACCATCTATATATAGACTGTAATTCTAAATGTCACAACTAGTATAGCCTGCTTTTCGGTTTACGTGTCAGAAACAACCATTTAGCCCCTAAGCTTGCCAAAAGCTCACTTGAGCAAAGGAGCATGTCCATGTGATTTTTTCAGCAGGACTGGGGCCACACACAGTTATCAAGCATTTACCCTAAAATGAATGCTACTAAACAGTACAGTACTAAAGATGCAGTTAAATAAATGATTGTACACAAAACTCTTACATTACCTCCAGTAATGAGGCTGGGCATTTTGCTGACAGTACTCATTCTTTATTGCTTATTATTTGCACAGTGCCATTAGGGGGTATAGTGCAGCACTGACAACAAAAAAAGGATACACTTGCCCTGAGGAGCTTACAAATTAGACAGAGCACAGCAAGGGCTGAAAATAAACAAAGAATGCAGGAAGACGAATGAGAGGATGAGGGTTACGCCACTGCAAGATTATAAGATATGCTTGTTATGTTCACCTTTTGTTAGCTCCCTATTTTTTTCCAGTCTATCCTGACACAGCCTGAATAATGTTTCCAAGGAATCATGCACGAATTCATATAACTTCTTGTGATAAGCTGCTGACATACTAGTTCTTTTTAAGACAGAGGAGACATGTTACTGCAACAGAAGTCTGTTTTTCACTACAGATGGAATACTGTGATCAACGAACAGCTTATAAACACACTCAAATTCACCTCACACTTCTCAAATCCTGTTGAATGCCATCTGGAAAACACCATCACCTCTGATACAACTTTCAAGATAAGGCTCCTCAACAATATCGGCGATTACTTGCAAAGGTTCAATATAAAGGTGTACAAAGCCTTATTCCTGAACAAATTAAGCCTCACATTCATGGATGAATAGCGGAACTGCTGGTACTCATAGTTCTTATTTATATTCAATGCCCATTTCAAGTGATGATCTTTAATTTGTATTTCCTGAACTGCACAGCACAAAAAAGCACATAAATCTACTACTGACATATTTTTATTTTAGATTAAATCTTTTTCTTTTGGGTATATAGAGTGGTACGATATTAACCTGGAACAAAAATCAACAAACCAGAAGTAAGTTGCATTAGCTCAGCTCCTGATGTCTTTATTTTCACCAGATCTATCAAGGCTGCTGATAAGCAGAACCTCTTGCTTCAGAGAAATCCAGAGGGTAGGAATCATATGAAACAGCAAGTTAAAACAGCTTCAGCCATGCATGGCCTCTTTTTTTGCCCCAAAGATATGTGGAGTACAAATGACTGATACCTGAGTAAAAGAGGCTAATCAGAATCAAAATTTTAAAAATTCTACAGTAAATACAGTAACAGACAGGAAGCCGTGCTAGTCTATACACTATCAAAAGAAAAAGCAGTCAAGTAGCACTTTAAAGACTAGCAAAATAGTTTATTAGGTGAGCTTTCGTGGGACAGACCCACTTCTTCAGACCATAGAAGAAGGTCTGAAGAAGTGGGTCTGTCCCACGAAAGCTCACCTAATAAACTATTTTGCTAGTCTTTAAAGTGCTACTTGACTGCTTTTTCTTTTGATACAGTAAATACAAATTGCCATATTTATTTTATGACACAGTATAGCTGAAATTAGATAGTATTGAGCCTCTGTGCGCTTATCTAATCAGAAAAGTAAATGAGGCAAGAAAAGACGTGAGTAGGATAAGTATGCACACAGTATTTTTGGACTTCTTCAAGATCACGTCCAATGCTTTGGATAAAATTTCTGCTATCAGTAAATGTAAAGAAATGTTCAAGCATTCATGTTAACATGTGAGTGAGGATAGCCACACCTCTCACATGCTTCCTATCAGAGAATGATGCATATTGACCATGTCTACACTAGCACCCCCCCTTTCAAAAGTGGGATGCTAATGAGACACATTGGGATATGCTAATGAGGTGCTGCAATGAATATGAAGCGCCTCATGAGCACAATGGCGGCCGTGGCACTTTGAAAGTGCTGCTTTCGATTGCATGCAACTTGTCTACACAGGGTTCTTTTCGAAAGGATCCTGCAGATGTTGAAATCCCCTTATTCCTATAACCAAATAGGAATAAGGGGATTTCGATGTCTGCAGAGTCCTTTTGAACAGGACCCCATGTAGATGAGCCATGTGTGATTGAAAGCAGCACTTTTGAAGTGCCACAACCGCCATTATGCCATTATCCACTGAGCCACAGAAATCGAGTAATTACAGGAAACAAAGAAAAAGAAACGCATGGGTAGGCGTGAAGGTCAAAGGGGAACAGGAGAGTAGCAGAAGGGAAATATATTAGCCCCAGTTTAAATAGGTCCCCTGTTCTCTGTGCAAACTAACAGAGGCTCATCTAGAACTAGAAGGAACTTGCCACAACCAGTCAGGGAAATCAACCCAATGAAAGCTCCTTAAGCCAATTAGGAGGTTTCCAGAGGCAACTGATTCAGGCTAATGACATCTGGGGCCAACTGAGAACCAGCTGAGTCTGGTTCAAAAGGGGGTCTTCTTCTGATAGCGCAGCACATGCAAGGACCTGAGAAGAGAAGATGCTGTGGAAGTGGGAGGAGCAAGTGTAAGAAGGTGGCAGAGAGAAGAGCCTCGGAGGAGCAAGCTGTGCAGGTTCCAGAGAGAAGAGCCTGTTGGTAAGGAACGTACTAGGGAGAGACCCAGGGAACTGTAGCTGTCATGCTGCTTTTATTGGAGGTGTTTCCAGGCAGCTGCTTTCACAGTGTACCTCGGTTGGAGACCAAAGAATAGAGCAGGACCTGGCTCCATCCACTACCCTCTCTGATCTCAGCAAGGGGATAGGAATGATTTTGGTAAAGGGAGGAGTTTTGTCACAATATGAATACAAAATTCATCTGTCTTTCAATGTTGAAATACAGACTGAGCAGCCTCTGTGTATTTCCAATTGCCAGCATAGCACTGTGGTACATTACTGGGTGCATGCATCTGATAGCAATTCAAAAATAGCAGTTGCCTGCCCAGAAAGGAAGCTTGCTCTGCAATCAGTGGAAACTTTGCAATGACATTCCTGTCGCTTCACCTCTCTGTTTCTCTCTCCACCCTTTATCTGTCTTTTCTATTTAGACTGTAAGCTCTTTAGGACAGAGAATGCCTTCTACTGTGGTTGGCTAGTCCATAGCACAATGGAATTCTTTGCTCAATGGGATGTTTCTGTGTAACAAGTGAATAAATAATAATTGTTTTCAGTGAAGAGTATCTGGAAGTCAGGAAATGTGCAAGTCACAGGTGTCCTAAAAAAGCCTTAATACGTTCCCAAGCAAAACCAAACCGAGGAATTCTATGCTATTTGTAACTCAATAAAATATAGCAAAGGGGTTCATTGCAAATTTCTGGTTGACAAAAATCAAAGCCCTGTACAAAAAATTCTTTGCTGTTTTTTAAAAATGTAGAACCTCCTGAGACTTGGAGTCTGCTAAAATAGACATTATGAAAGACTTTTCATGGGATTGACAGAAAATGAAATATTCTGCTGCTTATTGCAGTCCTGTTTGATGGCATAATTATGGGTATCCTTGTGCCATGCTTTCTGAATGATTTCCACCTGCCAGACAGCCTCACAGATTTTATGCATTCAACAAATGTAGAGAAGATATATTTCAGTACATATACAGAAATGGAACTGACATCAGGGGACTGTCTATTTCTGATCTGCTTTACAGATTTTAGCATTTCTATGCTTTAAATGCAAGAAACATTGATAGAAAGCCCAGTTCTTTTCTCTCATATCCCCAGTAGAGAATGAGAGAAATACAATAAACATCCAAGACAAAGACCAAATTCAGAGGAGTCTCTGAAGAGCCGTCGTTACGTTGTATACTAAATGGGCAGTGGAATTAGAAATTACACATGACATCTGTATTAAGGAACTGGAAGCTTGAAGAGATGGAAGATTCGGGCCTGACTGTGAAAGTCGCTGAGCACCTGAAGTATCCATTATCTTTATTAAAGGCATCAGATCCCTTTCAGATTCAAGGTCCTTTGTGAGTAAAAATGTTTAGAAGAAACATTTTCTGCTTTTCAAATGACAGTTTCCAGTTACAGACAATAACAATGTGAAAAAGTACAAGGAGAGTTTTTCTGGGCAAATGGACGCCCATGAAAATGAGGGCAACTTGTTTTCCTGGGCTTATTTTAGCTCACATCTCCAGAGGAGACCTATTAATCTCCATTAAATCTTATTTCCATTGAGGAGTGTTCTCATTTGTGATCAATGGACACCAGCGTTAGCTTTGACGTGAAGTACACTATGCTACTTTTGCCTTATCTGTTACAGATTTAATTGTTTAGTTTAGTGTTCTTAACCCTCCTCATGTGATACCCGTCCATGAGTCAGCTTCTTACAGTTCGTTTCTCTTCTTTTATCATCTCTGGAATTTTCCTTTATCTTTCTTTGCCTACTGCTGTCATGTAAGTGTCGAGATACTATCCTCATTTGTGGTAACCTCTAGCCTAGCTTTCAAAATCCCCATCTTTTCAAAATGAACCCTGTCTCTTGCCTCACCCTCCTTTATTCCAAGGTTTCTTTTCGATCTGAGATTTTCCTCACTAATATAAATACAATGGGCAAAATTCTGCTCCCCATTATACTGGTGCAGCTCCATCCAGACCAATGGAATTGCACTAGTGTAACAAAGCAGAATTCAGCTAATGACAGCCTAAGTGCAAATCCCGGCCTTGTTGGTTCCTCTGAGCTATTTGTGCTTACATGGTTCCTGCTACAGCACTAGGGGATTTAGTCTTGTTTATGCTATTCTGGGCTGGGAGTACCATGAAGGATGGAGGATCTGCAGTGCTTTTTTTTTGTGCTGTTACTTGCCAGTAACTGAGTACTGGCACCTTGGCAGCCCCAGCCTCAGGGTTGGTGGGGGTGGGGTCAGGGAGCTGGCTGAATACTGGCCTTTATTTTTTAAAAAAAGTCATTGAGGATTTGTCTTCTGATCATTTCCCTTTTAGTATAAATCCCATTACTTAGTATATATAGTTATTTTCTCCCAGACAAGTTTAGGAACATTATGCCTGATCTGCTCCCTGAGTTATAGCTACACTAGATGATTTTGTACTTATTTATCAGTCGTATCACTGCACTGGTACTGTCCACATTGTAAGCTGCAGTGCAGACGAAGCACGGGGGTTATATCACTTTGTTTTGTAGCTCTGTTCAGAGAAGAGTTAGTACAACTGAACCAATGATTGCTCCTAGTCCACATTATGGCTTACACTATTGCTGAAGAATGGGAGAGGAATGTCTCGATGGAGACAGAGTCTTTTAAGCTAAGGAATGTAGTCCTGCATTATGTGACTTCCAGCTGACAAGGATTGTCCAACTCACTTTGCCAATTCCTTTTCTTCCATGAGAGTGCACGGAGTTTGATTATGCAGCTTTCTAACCATTTTCCCTGGAAACGTTTTTAGGAGAGTTGCTGCTGGAGCACATGATTGAGAATCAGTAATTCATTGCTTTCTCTCTGAGGACTGGTTCCTTGGTGGCCCTGGTGTAGTGCTTTAACCTCTCTGCCCCACTTACCTATTTGTAAACTGGGACAGCAATATTTCCTCACTTACATCAGAATGGTGGTATGAGGAACATACAGTCCTTTGAAACAAAAAGCACCAACAGCTGGAAATTTTTTCTCTTATTGTTCGTGACCTCTTTCACTTTGCCTGTACATTCTAATTTTATTCCAATTTCTCAATTTTAAGAAAGGGGTTTCTTAATAACATGATTTGCTGACAAAGAAAGAAAATAGAGGCAGACTGTCAAAGCATTGAGAATACAACCTGCACTGGGACAGTGTCCTAAGCTGAGGAAAAGCAACAGAACATTGACCCAATCAACATGGTGAGGGGCCTTTGCTTTGCATTAAGGAAAAAAAATCTACTGGGGTATTGAAGGGCAGTCATGAAGGACAGGTGAGTAATATATAGATGTTTCAGATTGCTGGCTACCACCCATATTCTTTAGGCAGTAACTATGTGAATTAAAAAAAAGCAAAAATAAGTTAATGGCTATCATCGGAAAGAGTGGTATCATATAATTCATCTGAAGTCTGAGAAATAGAGAAAGAATCCAGAGAGACCTGGATAAATTGGAGGACTGGGCCAAAATAACTCTGATGCAGTTCAACAAAGAGAAGTGTAGAGTCCTGCACCTGGGGTGGCAGAATCCCAAGCATTGTTACAGGCTAGGGACCGACTGGCTCAGCAGCAGTATGATGGGAAGGGACTTAGGGGTTATGGTGGATGAAAGGCTGGATATGAGTAAACAGTGTGCCCTTGTAGCCAAGAAGGCTAATGGCATACTAAGGTGCATTAGGAGGAGCATTTCGAGCAGATCTAGAGAAGTAGTTATTCCCCTCTATTTGGCACTGGGGAGGCCACATCTTGAATATTGCATCCAGTTTTGGGCCCTCCAGTATAAAAAGGATGTGGATTTGCTGGAGCAGGTTCAGCGAAGGGCAACAAAAATGATTCAGGGGCTGGAGCACAAGACCTATGAGGATAGGCTGAGGGATTTGGGCTTGTTTAGTTTACAGAAGAGAAGACTTAGAGGTGATTTAATAGGAGTCTTCAACTTCCTGAAGGGGAGTTCTAAAGCGGAGGGTGAGAAACTGTTCTCAGTGGTGTCAAATGGCAGAATATGGAGTAATGGTCTGAAGTTGAAGAGGGAGAGGTGTAGGTTAGATATTAGGAAAAACTGCTTCACCAGGAGGGTGGTGAAGCATTGGAATGCGTTGCCTAGCGAGGTGGTAGATTCTCCATCCCTCAAGGTTTTAAGTCCTGGCTGGACAAGGTCTTGGCTGGGATGACTTAGTGGGGGATGATCCTGCTTGAAGCAGGGGGCTGGACTAGATGACCTCCTGAGGTCCCTTCCAGCCCTATGATTCTGTGATTCTGTGAAATTACCCTTGCTATTAATAAGGTGATACCTCTGCCAAAACAGTTTCACATATTTCAGAGTATTTTGTTATGCCACAAATGTGCAATTGCATCACTGTGCTGAAACAGTTCTCTGGGGAACATATTCTGTTGACATCAAAGTGTTAGTGTCCTAACATGTTAATAAGAAAATGTGTATCGCACATGAGCAAAGATGTTAGTGTGATGGTCTCCTGAAAGGGCTCCATGGTATAAGCAGAAGGATGTGTTCCGATGTGAATTTGCTTCCATTGTCCGTACTGGGTTACTCACAGATGAACTGAGGCACTAATTCATTTATAACACCAAGCCTTACCAGTGTGAGGACACACCTGTACAAGGCTGGGTCAATGAGCCAATCAACTATTGTATGCATCTATATGAATCCATGCTATGCCCATGCTATCTTGAATATTGCATGTAGGTCTGGTTGTCTCATCTCAAAAAGATATATTGGGATTAGAAAAGGTTCAGAAAAGGGCAATAGAAGTAGTTAGGGGTATGGAGACATTGATAAGACTGGAACTTCTAAACTTGGAAAAGAGATGACCAAGGACAGATATGATAGAGATTTATAAAATCATGACTGGTGTGGAGAAATTAAATATGGAAGGGTTATTTACTCATTACCCAAGAACTATGGGTAACCAAATGAAATTAATAGGCAGAAGATTTGAAACAAAGAAAAGGGAGCATTTCTTCACACAAGGCACAGTTAACCTGTGGAACGCTTTTCCAGATAATGTGGTGAAGGTCAAGACTATAACAGGTTTAAAAAAAAGACTAGTTAAGTTCATGGAGATATCAGTGGTTGTTAGCCAAGATGGACAAGGATGGTATCCCTGGTGTCTGTTTGCCAGAAGCTGGGAAAGGGGCAGAGGGGAAGGATCACTCGATGATGACCTGTACTGTTCATTCTCTCTGGGGCACCTGGCATTGGCCACTGTCAAGAGGCAGCATACTGGGCTAGATGGATCTTTCGTCCTACCCACTATGACTATTACGTTCCTATACAATTGACAATCTGAGAATATACTGAATCATTCATGTCATTGTCTTGAATGGGAGTTTTGACTGAACAAGAACACCTCTTTCTTCCATGTTTATTTCATCTCTGTTCTGCTGAATGGTGGATTGTGTTTTTTCTTATTTTGTATGAGTTCTGATTGCTGCTTGGTTGCCTTTATTGCTGGCTCCCTGTGCCTCAGCAATCACATTTGCCACAAATGTGCAGCCTCTAAAATAAAGAGTCAGGTTTAAAAGGAAAGGTAAATGTTCACACTTACAGCCTATCACAAACACTGACACTTTTCAACTCTGAGACAATAAGGCAGCAGGGAAAAGCATAAATGAAATATGTTTTGGATGGAAGCAGCAAATGACCAGAACATGGTGATTAGCCCTGAACTCTGTCTTCAAAAGGAAAAAGAGCTGCTGAAGTGTGTGTGTGGGGGGGCGGGGAGGGACACACTGATGTTCAATCTTGTTAAGTGAGCCGCTAGCAGGAGTAGTTCTTACAATAAAAAGGCATGCCCAGTGCTCAAAAGCACAAGCTGGAGAATAGCAAGAAAACCTAAAAAAGGGGAATGGTAATAGACAGATAGCAGGAGAATACAATTCTACGTGCAATAGCAACTTAGGAAGTTCCAATGCATTATAACTAACAAAATCTTCCCAGAGATGAATAAATTAATAAACGAACTGTGAGATAAATAATAAGCGGCATGTAGATGTAGTTCATTGACCTTCTGAATTATGTGACTTCGACTGGATATGAATACAAAGGTCTTGCTTTCTCTAATTCCTGTTAAGAGTGTTATCTTGGGTATGTATGGAATAATGACCTGGGCAATCAAAAGGAGGTGTTGTCTTATTGTAGTTATCTTGCTGAAATGGCGCGTTTCAATGCTGCTATATTGTATTTAGACTGGTGTATGGTAACGGGGGCCAGAGTCTGAAATAATTTCTTCATTAATCAGAAGTTTAGTTGTTTTTAAAAGTGGTTTTTAATATTAGTTCTTAAAAGCTTTTCTTTCTGCTTCTCCTACTCATGTGTCAACTTTGCCAACAATAAATCCATGTTATTAGTTTGTTGACAAGAATTTTGTTATGGGCTGAGTATGTTGTGATCTGCTTTAGCCATAATATGCCTATTAAGAACAGATAATGGAGGAACAGTAAAGAACAGTAAAGTGCATCCTGAATGGCTGTGTTATAAGGAAGTGAGTACAGACAGCCTCTTCATCCTTTTATCACTTAGCTGAGTTATTTATATACCCCATAGCTACACTATCTGAGCCCCTTGCAATTTTTAATATAGTTATGCTACCTGGAACTGGGGTGCCCTGAACACTCTGGAACACCAGTCTGGGCTTCCTTTCATGCTGTGCTGCAGACACATGCCAGCCCTACACTTCCATACAACATTCAGATAGGTAGGGACCCAGCCGGCTGCAGTTACATCCAGGCGCTCTACCTGAAACAATAGACAGGCTACAGCCAAGACCATGCTCAACTCCCTGGGCACATACCCATTCTGGAGAAGAAATCCAGAATCGTACAGCCTAACCTTAGTCCCTGAAAAAATCATGGAGGAGATCCTCAAGGAATCCATTTTGGAGCACTTGGAAGAGGGGAAAGTGATCAAGAGTAGTCAACATGGATTCACCAAGGGCAAGTTGTGTGTGACCAATCTGATTCACTTCTGTGATGAGGCAACAGGCTCTGTGGACATGGGAAAGTCAGTGGATGTGATATATCTTGACTTTAGCAAAGCTTTTGATGTAGTCTCCCACAACATTCTTGCCCATATGTTTAGAAAGTATAGTTTGGCTATATGGACTATAAGATGGATAGAAAGTTGTCTTGATGGACAGGCTCAACGGGTAGTGGTCAATGGCTTAATGTTTGGTTGGAGGTCGGTTTCGAGTGGAGTGTCCCAAGGATTGGTTCTAGGGCCAGTGCTGCTCAGCATAGTTATTAATGACCTGGATGACAGGATGGATTGCATCCTCAGCAAACTTGTGGATGGCACTAAACTAGGGGGTCCGGTAGATAGATTGGAGGGCAGGGATAGTGTCCAGAGTGACCTAGACAAATTGGAGGAATGGGACAAAAGAATTTGAAGTTCAACAAGGAGAAGTGCAGAGTCCTGCACTTGGGAAGGAGGTATCCCAAGCACTGTTATAGGCTGGGGACAGACTGGCTAAGTAGAAGTGACGCAGAAAAGGACTTGGGGATTACAGCTGATGAGAGGCTGGATATGAGTCACCAGTGTGCCCTTGTAGCTAAGAAGACTAATGGCATATTGGAGTGCATTAGGAGAAACATTTCCAGCAGATCTAGATAAGTTATTATTCCCCTCTACTCAGCACTGGAGAGGCCACATCTGGAATATTATGTCCAAGCCCCACAGTATAGAAAAGATGTGGATGCATTGGAGCAGGTTCAGCAGAGGTCAACAACAATGATTCAGGGGCTGGAGCCCATGATCTATGAGGAGAGGCTGAGAGATTTAGGCTTATTTAGTTTGCAGAAGAGAAGAGTGAAGGGCAATTTGATAGCAGCCTTCAATTTTCTGAAAGGGGCTCTAAAGAGTATGGAGAGATACTGTTCTCAGTGGTGTCAGATGGCAGAACAAGGAGTAATGGTCTGAAGTTACAGAAGGAGAGGTGTAGGCTGGATATTAGGAAAAACTGTTTCATCAGGAGGGTGGTGAAGCACTGAAATGCATTATCGAGAGAGGTGGTGGAATCTCCATCCTTAGAAGTTTTTAAATCTCAGCTTGACATAGTCATAGCTTGGGTGATTTAGTTGGGGTTGATCCTGCTTCAGGTGGGGGCCTGGACTAGATAACCTCCTGAGGTCCCTTCCAGCCCTAGAATTCTACAATTCTATAATAAGTTGATGGAGTTGTGTTCTCCTCCCTCAGTGTGGAGAAGAATATGCAACAGCCTCTGTCTTCTGAGCTGTCATTCCCATACACTTCTCTCTAACTCATTGGTTTAGATAAAGCAAAACCAAGTTTATTAACTACAGTATATAGATTTAAAATGATTGTAAGTGATGTCAAATAGATTAAAGCATATAACCTGGCAAATTAACAAAAAATTATGCAAATTAAATTAATATACCAGCTAAGGATTGCATATGAGTTAGCAAATTCTCACCATGAAAGATCATAGAACCATAGGGCTGGACGGGACCTCAGGAGGTCATCTAGTCCATCTCCCTGCTTCAAGCAGGAACAACCCCAACTAAGTCATTCTAGCCAGGACCTTGTCAAGCTGGGACTTAAAAACCTCTAGGGGTGGAGAATCCACCACCTCTCTAGGCAAGAACAAGAAGAAGTCTTGTGGCACCTTATAGACTAACAGATATTTTGGAGCATAAGCTTTCATGGGCAAAGACCTGCTTCATCAGATGCATTCCAATGCTTCACCACCCTCCTGGTGAAGTAATTTTGTCTAATATCCAACCTACTCCTCTCCCTCTTTAACTTCAGACCATTGCTCCTTGTTCTACTATCTGACACCACTGAAATTGCAGATTCATAAAGGGGCAAGTTGTGCTTGCTTGACAGCTTGGAAGCCCCTGGTCTTTCGTATACAGACTAGAAATCCTTTTCGCTTGGGTCCAGCACTTTCCCCAATTCATTCTTTGTTCCTCAGCTGTTACCAAGAGTCTTCCTGTGTGGGGAGTGAAGAACCATGGGCAATGTCCCTCCTTGTCTTACGTAGCTTTAGCATACGGTGGGAACCCATTGTTTTAAAGCTTGATTTGGAGATAGGTTTGTGGAAAAATATTGACATCTCAAGGTGGAGTCAACAGACATGCGGTGTGATCATATGTCCTTGTAGCATTATAGCAGCCATTGCTTACAGGCTGGCCAAAATGCCAACTGGCAGGTTAAGCTATTTCACAGTTCATTGTCTCTGCTGATGAGCCATCAGCTCCATCTCTCTTGTTCATTGTTGGACCTGTAACAGTACATTGCAGTACCTGACTGGGTGTTATCAATATTTATAACAGAGTGGGGATGCTGTGAGCCACTGAACCAACTGTAAATTCTGTATATAATGGAAACCACGTCAAGTCATGGGGTGATGCAGCATCCCCTGCACTCCTAGTTCTAGCACCCGGGCTGATCGTGGGTCCCTGAGATTTGGTGTGTGTATACAGGGGCACTCTATAAGCACACAACCAATAGGATTATGGGATGGACTGGGTCACTCCTGCATTTACTATTATCTGCCAGCAGGCACTAAGGAGTTCATTCTGCGCAGTAACTTCCTTTTTCATGTCAAAACTCCCCATTAGCTGCATCAGAGGATTTTCCTAGTCAACTTTCTCTCCATTCTAGAATACTTGAACCCAACTGTGCAGAACACTGGGGAGCTACGAGAATGATTTCTGTTTATAGCCATCTTATGTGCAGCTTTGGAACCCAATCCAACCGTCTGTAAGAGGTCAGTGGAAGGACTTCCACTGGTTTCAAGCCCACACACTCCAGCTTCTTCACAAACCTCACTTCTGGCAAAAAAAACCAAACAAAGCTTTCCAACACATGCTTGTACTAAACTCAACAGATTGAGACCCACACAATCAAGGGTGAGTGCTAGCTCAGAGCTAGGTTCGGGCCTTTCCGTAAATCAGAAATACTGATTGAGGTTCTCAAGCCACAAGTATCTCTTAACTCTTCTGCAGCTCTTTGCAGTACATGACATTAAAACACTGCATGACTGACTATAAAGCACAATAACAAATGAAACAGTCAGTTCGTACTGCAGTGACTCTCGGACAATGCTGATTGCTATCTTGCTTCCTAAACCACTGATATCTGAGTGACACTGCCCTAAATGCTGCAGCATTTTGAAGTCTTTTCCCCTCCTTTGTTTAAAGCTGGAGACAGCCAAATTCTGAAAACATAAGCAGGTTGCCAAACCGTGCAGACTAAGATGAGGTGCACCTATAAGTCCCACATAAGGCCTGAGAGGAGCAGATCCTGCTCCCACAGATATCTTTTATTCAATATTCACATAAGCTACAGGTTGAACCTCTCTAGTCTGGCACCCTTGGGACCTGACTGGTGACAAATGAATTTGCCAGACCATGGGAGGTCAATATTGCCTAGCAGCATTACCAATACTTCCACTGCTTACTGGGCTCTTAGAAGACATTTAGGGGTAAATTACAGCTAAATAACAGCACAGAACACTGAGAGCCAGGACTGATGGCTGCAAACAAACTTTATGGGACCAGAGGAAACTTGACCACACCCATGATAAGTGGTTACCCACGTAACTAAAATCATGCAAGATCACAGATTTTGCTGGATGAGAGAGGTTCAGCCTGTACATTCAGGTGCAGGAAAAAACCCTATAGTTTTTTTAATATTAACATCTGATAGCTATGCTGAGTCTATTAAATATGTATTGTCAGAAATTTCCCAGCTGGGCTGCTGCCGGGGCTGTCCACTCCCTGGGGTTGCACTAAGGCTCTGGCTCACTGCTGGGAGCTTGGCAAGCTGCCAGATGCCAGGCACAGAGCTCCTTGCTGGGAGCAGGAGTGACTGTTAAACTTGTGTCACAGAGTGGGGAGCCAAGAGCCCAGGGGACTGTGTGCTATTGGTGGGAAGTTAGAGCCTGGGGAGCAGCCAGGGTCCCAGCAGGTAACTGTGTGCTAGAGCTGAAAGCCCAGGATCTTAACCCCCAGCACTGTCCCTCTCAAGCTGTTGGAAGAGCTCTTGGCGAGAACTTGTGCTACTGACAGGAGGAGGGTAGTGCAGACATGAATCACCACAGTCATTACTGCAGTGCCTGTAATTTGACCTAACATAGGCCAATTATGTTAGTAGCGTAGACAAGCCCTGAGAAACTCTGCTGGTGTCCTATTCTCATCCAGCTTTTCCCCTTAAAAACCTGCTTGCTTTTGAGCCTCCTTAATAGCTTTTTTAATAGCTTGCTTGCTCTTGAGTGTTCAGTAGGTGCTCTTGGTCCTTCTAGGCCTCCTGAGGCCTGTTTTGTCTGAGTGGTAGGGATGCTGGCAGGGTTGGGGAGGATCAGTGTGCCTTTTTTGCTAAGTATGTATATATTGCCACAGCTTTAATTACTTGATCAACACACAGTTATTTACACAGGACCCTTTTCTCATTCAGCTCACAGGATGAACACATTAGGGGACACATTAAGGTTTTACGGCCAACTGTAAAATTTGGCATTTTCTGACTTTAAGCACTTAATTTGGCAATCTAAATAATTTTTTATAATTCAAAATGTAATTTAAATTCATATTGGGGTTCATGAACAGAAGATAAGAATTATGAATGGTCAGATAAAATATGTATGTACAGATGGACTGAATTAGGTAAGTGAAGACAGTAGTCAAACTAGAAAAAGTGACTTAATTTCACTCATGGTAACAGGCAGGTCAATCAGAAAGTCGCTGGAAGAGGAACTCATTTGGATGATAAATCCAAAATTATGTTTAACAAATATGTTTTTATTCCTGAACAAAAAAGGAATTATTCTCCTTCCATTACATGAGGCAGTATTAGGATTAAGTGTAGTCTAGCATATTTACTTTGATTTCATTGAGGTCAATAATATTAACTATCTTTTGCTAAACCAGTTCAGCCATACTGGTTCTAATCAATAACTCTCATCGTGAACCCCTCTGCAGTTTAATTAATGAGCTAAATGTAATGCAGTCAGTTACCATAAAAGACAGGTATCTATTTAAAGATTTAGGAACTCTGCCTAAAAAAAAAAAGTTCAGGTTGATATTAGGAATCAGATTTAAATTTTATTGACTCCAATGATCTTACCTTGTCCAAGCCAGTTAGAAAAATTTATTCACGTAAATATCTAAAAGAATTACTTTGGATTTTTCTTTGAGTCCTTTTCTGGTCATATTTTTTTGTTCTCCTCCAGACTCATGAATGTTAAAATAATCCAGGTATGTTCCAAATTTCCATTCTTTTAAGATAACCCTACAAACAAGGCTATGATTTCCCATGTTCCCTTTTTCTTTCTGCAGTCTCACACAGAATGTCCTCATCATCTGCCCTAAATATAATATAGGTACCTGGTTTTTCAGTTCATAAATATATTTTAAAGCAGGCTAATATGGACAGCACCTGGTGTTTCTTGTTCATGATGATCAAAGGCAAAAACAACTGTCACCCCCATACCATACGTTCACTTGGATTTTGGACAAGTTACGCAACTGGAGGATAGATCCTTTTTTCCCAATCTTTGGAACACCTTCATAGCACTAGCGTAGAAGCCAGAGCATTGGCTATGGAGAAGTACATACCTGTTACATGAAGTGCCTGTCTAGTGCAACTGCAGTTCATGGAACCTCGAGCTATACTAGAACCCATCTTCCAGGCTGCTCCCCTTGCTGCTGCAGAACTAACAATCTTGGAGCATAGCTGTATGGTGCATGGGAAATGGAGAATTCTGCTTTACAGTCTATTCACCTTCTCCCCACCCTAATTCATCAGAACCACGAGAGAGAGAGTTTTCTGAAGACAATTTTCCATATAGCAAAAGACATCACATAAGCAGAAAAGGTCCTTAAGAGGACTGGAGACAAAGCCGTGATTTTTAACTACATGTAAATGAACTTCAGCCACCATAGCTTTAACATTACTCTAAAAGAGATCAATATGATGATCTTAAATATATGCAAAACAGAGCATTATGAACTTTTAAACTACTGATATTAGAAACAGTATAGCCAAGGACATCATGCAAGGGCAACCAATTTAATGTGTGACTAAGTTTTTGAGATTGGTATGATAATCAGGTTGGTAAGTGTATGCCTGGGCACGGAACTTGTCTAGCTTTGGAAGTAGGCTGAAGATGATAATATGCACTCTTGTTAATCCCTGACTTTGCTCAATGCACTGGAGATCATAAGCTATACTGTTCACATTAATAGGTTGAGGAGTATTCTTTGTAAGGATAACAACACATGAATATTTTCCAGAATCAGGCCGAAACCAAAGTGTGAACTATTTGCACAAAGTATGTGTGGGTACATATATTGTACACACTGAATTAGTGTTACATGTCCCTCTGCAAACCTGAGCTCATGATTTTTAAGTCAGGTACCAGAAACAAAGAACTGACAATTAATGACCACCTCTGAAAAGTTTGGTTTAAGTGCCTTTCCCAGTATTAAATAGATGTGGTCTACATTACAGAGGTAGGGCCATGTAAGGTAACTTACATTGACCTAATTATGTCAGTGTACACCCTACAGCCTTATTGATGATGTAAGTGCCATGCTACATCAACATCATAACTCCACCTCCACGAGCGATGTAGAGCATTTGTTGGCGGAGTTTGGACAAGGTAGCATTGATGTGGACACTGTACTACTTACTTCAGCTGTTGGCCATTATGCTTGACTGTTTTGTGGTTCCATGCTTGGTTCTGAGCTCCTCAAAGCACGCCTCTTCAGTGGGTGAAAGTGCTTCTGGTGAGGACTCACACCACCAACAAAAGGAGGGGAATAATTACTGCAGTGGCTGTAAGCTGAGCTTATGTAGGTCAAATTTAATAACGTAGACTTGCCCATAGAAACTCTCTGGCAGTGGACAGGATAGACTCATAGGCAGGGGATGGCACAGAGTCTCATTCTGTCAAGCAGCATTCATCTCCCTCAAGCATGAGACCGTCCATTCTCCTCCTGCAAACTCTTGCTTCATTCACCAAACCCTCTCTCACTCCTATAACAAATGGGTCAGGGGTCTCACCTCACAGACAGCTGCCTCCTTCACTGCACAGCCCTGGTTCACAAGTGGGGTCATCCAGTGTATTGAAGGAGAGTGGGGTCCCATGGAAAAAATGACACATGGCCATATAATTAAAGGCTGCATTATAATGTATATTCACAAGGACACAGAACTAAGTTTGCACTAGAAACCTCAATTCAGATATTTCCTAACTCCCAAATTTGCAACCTTCATTGTGATCTTTTAAAATAGCTTTCTGTGAGTGATTCACTATGTTTTAAAAAAAGGGAGTGGAGAAGCCTGAAATTCCATCACCAGGCATCTTGGCACCGACCTTGTTCACCAGAAAGGTTGGACTCTTTAGCTCTGCTACACAGACCTCTGCCATATGGGCTAATGGAATAACTGAGACCAATAATACAGGTTGAACCTCTCTGATCTGGCACCCTCAGGATCTGCCTGGTGCTGGATGAGAGAATTTGCCAGACAGCAGCAGATCAATATTTTTTAGCACATTACCAACCCTTCCACTGCATACCAGGCTCTTAGAAGACATTTAGGGGTAATTTACAGGTAAGTAACAGCACAGAACACTGACAGCCAGGGCTGATAGCTGTAAACAAACTTATGGGACTGTGGGAAACTTGCCCACACCCAGGAGAAGTGGTCATCTGGTTAATTAAAATCATGATGGATTACGGCATTTGCTGGATGGGAGTTCCAGATTAGAGAGGTTCAACCTATATGCCATCGTCCTTTATGCTGACTGGCCCTAGAGGGGGATGGAACACTTCCCATTCAGTTTCACAACTATGTGACAGCAGAGGAACAGAGCTCAGGAATCATGGTTTCATATTAGGTCCTGGAAAGGAGAGTGCTATAGTGGGCACCGACTCTTCTGCCATTCCCCTCAAGTCTGACCCCTTACTGCTCTGTCTTCTCCCATCTACCTCTGCCCCAGGTCAGTCTCTTCCCCACCCCTGGCTCTCTGTCCCAGTTTCCACTCTTTAGGCTTCTCATTTGGCTCCCATTATCCTTGTCCCACCTGGGCCGTGTCTACACGTGCCCCAAACTTGAAAGTGGCCACGCAAATGGCCATTTCGAAGTTTACTAATGAAGTGCTGAAATGCATATTCAGCGCTTCATTAGCATGCGGGCGGCAGCGTCGCTTCGAAATTGCTGCTGCTTGCCGCCGCGCGGCTCGTCCCGACAGGGCTCCTTTTTGAAAGGACCCTGCCTACTTCGAAGTCCCCTTATTCCCACGAGCTGATGGGAAAAAGGGGATTTAGAAGTAGGTGGGGTCCTTTCGAAAAGTAGCCCGGTCTGGACGAGACGCGCGGTGGCAAGCCACGTCAATTTCAAAGCGACGCTGCCACCTGCATGCTAATGAAGCGCTGAATATGCATTTCAGCGCTTCATTAGTAAACTTCGAAATGACCATTTGCATGGCCATTTCGAAGTTTGGGGCACGTGTAGACGTAGCCCTGGAGTACTCATCCTGGTTTCTCCTGTCTCCCACCCTCTTCTCCTTGCCCAGGCACTTCCATCTCCCCAAAGCACCCAGGTCTCAGTCTTCTTTCCAATGCCAGGCCCAGTCTTGCTCTTCACCCCTTATCTCATTGTCAACTTTATCTCACTCCCATCTTGGCTTGCCCCAGTCACATTCCTTGTCTCCCCCACCTCCCCAGCTCCCAATCCCTAGATCCATTCCAAGGCTCATCCAGTCTGTGTCTGCTCAGCTGTGTGACCCAGTTTCTCTGCCCAGACCCTCTATCCCCACATCTTGGATTCTTATCAGACCTGCCTACTTCCCCCTTGTTCCACAGTTGCAGTCTCTCCTAGTAGCCAGTCCCAGTCTTCAACTTTGATTTCCAGGCCCAGCATACTTGCAGTCAGTTCCTGCCTTTCTGCTTTACTCAGTCCTGACAAAACTCCATTTACAGTTTCTCTCCTCTAGTCTGCTTCTCCCACTCTGCTACCCTGCTTGTCCTACCCAGGTCAGACATGTGTTTCCTCCACACTTTTTAAGCAGGCAGCTTCCTCCTCCATTCTGCCTGGGTTCGCTAGTGAGCCAGTCACCTTGCTCCCTACTCTTAGACCTGACATGTGGTAGCCTGAAAATGCAATTGCATGAAAAGTTCTATTCTATTGTGGGCTGCAGTTCGCCAACGGCTGGTGCAATCTTTGGGGACTTTAGCTACAAAAATCTAAGATATTGGTACTGAGCAGGTGAAACCTTCAATTTTTCAAAGTCTTGTAATCTGGCAAAAATGGAATGGATATTCAGAGACAGGAAAGACACACCTCTGACACAAAGGCAAACTCCTCATCTATTTTCAAGTCCTTGCTTCAAAGCAGGTTTGCCAGAATTTTCTAACGTGAACAATAAAATATTTTCCCTTGGCTTCGTTCTTGGAAGGGGACAAACTGTTTTGGTTAAAAATAAATAAATAAAGCCTGAGGCAGGTATACAACGTGGAAAAGTTCAGCCCCATAGTCAAAAATGGCAAAGTTATAAATATTAAAATAGAATTTTATGAGGATAAGTGTTGGGTGATCTTAATAATAGGTGGTGCTACCAGCAAAGCACGTACCTCACAACAGTCTCTATAAAAACTGGTGTTTGTATCCAGATACAGCAAGCAGAAACCATTATAGATTAGATCCCTCTAATATCTTCCATCCAGGTGTGGATTTTTTATGTCCTTCTGCAGAACAAATTTATGTGCACAGAGGCATGTGCAA